>NC_053489.1:366065051-366704325 GCF_905171775.1 Rana temporaria
TTATTAATTTTTTTTTTTTTACTACTAATGGCGGCGATCAGCAATTTTTTTCGTGACTGCGACATTATGGCGGACACTTCGGACAATTTTGACACATTTTTGGGACCATTGTCATTTTCACAGCAAAAAATGCATTTAAATTGCATTCTTTTTTTTTTTTTTTTTTATTTTTTTGTTTACAAACTTTTATTGCAAAAGATAGAGAGCGGTACATAGTTGGAAAAATATAAAGATACAGCATAATTATAAATGATGTGGTAAGTATAAATTGCATTCTTTATTGTGAAAATGACAGTTGCAGTTTGGGAGTTAACCACAGGTGGCGCTGTAGGAGTTAGGGTGCACCTAGTATGTGTTTACAACTGTTTGGGGGTGTGGCTGTAGGAATGACGTCATCGATCGTGTCTTCCCTATAAAGGGAATGACGCGATCGATGCGCCGCCATAGTGAAGGACGGGGAAGCCGTGTTTACACACGGCTCTCCCCGTTCTTCAGCTCCGGGGAGCGATCGCGACGGAGCGGCTATAAACAAATAGCCGCGCCGTGGTCCCGGATCGCTCCCCGAGCGGACCCGACCTCCGCATGTAGCGGGGGGGGTCCCGATCGGACCCCCCACCCGCTAATAGGCGAGGACGTACGTGTACGCCCATGTGCCTGTACGTGCCATATTGTGGACGTATATGTACATGCGGGGGTCGGGAACTGGTTAATCGCCTTATTGCAGCCCCTCCCTGTAGGCGAGCGCCTGTCCAATCAGACGGCACCGCTCGCGCATGCGCAGTGGATGCCCGGCCGTGAAGCCGAAAGCTGTCACTGTCGGGTGCTCACACCAGGAATGAAGACGCCGGCCGCCGAGGAGTGGAGCCCCGGCCGGCACGTCGCTGGGGTCATGGAGCAGGTAAGTGTCTGTTTATTAAAAGCCAGAAGCTACACTTTTTGTAGCTGCGGACTTTTAATAAACTTAAAAAAAGGCTGGAACACCCCTTTAAAGAAATCTCTTTCAGAAAAGCCGCATGCAAAGGCTCAAAAAAGGAGCCCTGTCAGAGCATTTAACACCAATGACAGATCCCAGGGAGGAATCCGTTTAACAGCCCTGGGTATACGTCTAGATCTAGCTGAAAGGAACCTCATGATCAAAGGGTTCTCAGCTAGTCTTTTTTCTGCAAAGTTAGGGAATCAACCTGAACTCTAAGGGTGCTGGCAGACAGTCCCTTTTCCACGCCCCTCTGTAAGAAATCCAATCTACAGGGGAGTAGAAAAATAATCTATAACTGTCTTTTGCCAGGAAAGGAAAGTTTTCCAAACTTTCCCATAGATCTTTCTGACTAACTTACAGCTGTCCAGGATAGTCTGATAACCCGCTCTGAACACCATTTTAACTGTAGGATGCCCTGCTCAGCCATCAGAACGTCAAATGGAAGGTCTCATGCCTTGTACACACAACCGGTTTTCACGACGAGAAAACTGCCATTTTTTTATATTGGTCTTGAGTATGCTCCCTAGCAGTATTCGACGAAAAAAAAAATTGAAACCAGCTCTTTTTTCTCGTCGCATTTCCTGTCAGTTTTCTTGTCGCGAAAAACGGTTGTGTATGCTATTCCGAGGGGAAAAAAAAAACATGCATGCTCAAAATCAAGTATGCAGCCCAAAAGCAGGCCAAAGGGTGGCGCCATTTGAAAGGAACTTTCCCTTTATAGTCCCGTCGTACGTGTTGTACGTCACCACGCTTTGGTCTGACTTTTTTTGCATGAACGTGTGTATGCAAGTCAGGCTGGACAGGAATCACATTGGGAAAAAAGTTTTTTTTTCCTGCCGAGAAAAATGGTCGTGTGTACGAGGCATGAGGGTTTGGATGAATAACCAGCCCCTGATGGAGAAGATCCTTCAGTTCCGGCAGGGGCATCTATTACGACGGCTCTCGGAGCAGAACCAACTCCTCCTGGGCCAACAAAGGGCAATCAGAATAACTTCTGCTTGGTCATGAATAATTTTCCAAACTACTAGCGGTAAGAGGGGAAATGGATGAAACGCATAGGCCAGAGTGAAATCCCACAGGAAGGAGAAAGCATCTGTCCCTAAGGACTTTGTCTCTCTTTCCAGTGAGAAGAAAGCCGGCAGTTTTTTGTTGATACTGGAAGCAAAAAGATCCACTGTGAGAAGACCCCACTTCAGCACGATCTCCTGGAACGTGTCTTGATGTAGTTGTTTGATATAGTTCCCAAATGCTGGAACTGATGTTCACCCTGCTCAGATAGTCCGCCAGGACATTCTCTGTTCCACTGATGTGCACCGCCCTGATTGAAGTGACATTGTCCTCCACCCAGGACAGAATCTGCTGGGTTAACACTAGAAGAGTATCCAAGCAAGTGCCACCTTGCTTGTTTAGGAACACCACACGTTTTTGGCATTGTCCAAGAAAATCAACAGGTCTTTTGCATAGACCCTTTCTTCCAGAGCAATTATAGCCTTCCTCACAACCAACAGTTCTCTGAAATTTGAGGAGCGGCTAGCTTCCTCCGGCAACCAGGCTCCCTGGGCCTGCCAGTCCTCTGAGTGAGCACCCCAGCCCCACAGACTGGCATCCGCCCAGAACTTCCCTCCATGCAGATGTTCCCGCTGCTACCACTAGGACAGATTGAGAAAATCCTCTTGGAAGCTGAATGAGCTTATCCAGAGTTTTTTTTGCAATCCAAATGGCACAAAAGAAAAACGCCTGAAGGGGCCTGAAGTGCAATTGGGCCCAAGGCACCCCTGGGATGGCCGCAGTCATCAAACCCAATAACTGCATGATCCAACGAAGGGAGGCCTGCGGGAGCAACTTGAAGCTCTGCACGGAGAGAAGAATCTTTAAAATCTTCTCTTCTGGAAGAAAAATCTTTTGGGCAACAGTGTCTATTACATACCCTTTTTGGGTTATGTTCTGGGAGGGCACCAGGCAAGACTTTTGCTGGTTGATCTTCCACCAATTTCTGAAAGGTTCCTTTAAATCAGCTGTAGATCCTGAACAAGGGTCTCTGTCTCGGAAAATCGTCTAAATATGGAACGAACGTCACCCTCTATATCCAAAAATAGGCCATGACTTCGGCCATGATTTTCTTGAGAATCCTGGGTGCTGCCGAGAGACCAAAATGAAGGGCGTTGAACTGCCAATGACTTGGACCGTTCTCGATGAGAACAGAAAATCTGAGGAACTTTTGATGACTCCGGAAGATTGATACATGAAGATAAGCATCCTGAAGATCCAGGGTTACCATGAACACCGCTGGTAACAACAGATTCCCTACGGATTTGTAGACTATGAATTCGTTCTGGATGCTCAAATTGATGACCATACAAAACCCGCCGGAAGCCTTCCTGAACAGAAAGACGTGAGAATAAAATCCTCAGAATTTTTGAACTTCCGGAATGTGAGAAATAACTCTCCGTTTCACATAGTAACCAAATTCACCATGGCTGCTGTCTCTCAGCAGATGGGCAAGAAAAAAAATCTCTGGGGAGGGGGGCTTTGAATTCCAACATGTAACCCCTTTCTAACATTTGGAGGATAAATGGATTGTTGGAAATGTCTGCCCATTCCTTGATGAAATGGGGCAATATTCCCCCTACCCTGGCGTTTTGATACTTATGTGATTTAACGCTTAACAAAAATACTCAATAAACAATCAGTAACAGTCAATCATTTGTCAGTGGGCAAACGTACAAAAATCATCAGGGAGGGGGTAATCAAATATTTTTTTCCCTTACTGTAACACTTAAAGTATTACAAAAACAAAAAATTATTATATTGTGATTTATTCTAAATTCTTAGATGTGGTGGCTGCATTTACTTTTTTAGCCTTTTTTCCCCCCCACCACATGATTTACCTGAAAGGTCTGTTATTTTTCAACTTACTTTAACAGACCAAGCTGTCCAGGAAAAGTAGCAGTAAGAAGGTTGAGCCAAAACTATTTTAACAATGACTTAAGTGCTTACACTGGTCAGTTTTATTATTTATAGTAAAAAACTTATCCCAAAAGACAAAAACGGTTTGCTGTAACTGCTTGTGTGTTAGCTGGAGTTCAGCTTCAATTTGTTAAGTCGTCATCCTAAAGCCTCGTACACATGGTACGATTGTTGGCCAACTGAGCATCCGATTTTTGGCAAAAGGGCATGTGCCAGGATCTTGCCTTACATACTAACGTTACGCAATTGACGTGCTACGAGGAATTTCAGTGCTTGAGCACCACCCTTTGGGCCGCTTCTCCTAATTTCATGTTTGGTGAGCATTGGTTCTGAGCATACGTGTTATCCTTTGATTGCCCCTGGTGTTAAACCCTTCCCAGTCAGTGTCGTTAGTACAGCGACAGTATTACTGTCACTGATGGCTGTATTTGTGTCCCTGTATCCCAAAAAGTGTCAGTTCATGTCCGTATGTCCACCGCAATATCGCAGTCTCGCTATAGGTTGCTGAAAAATATAATTATAAAAAAAAAAAAAGTTTGTAGATGCTATAACTTTTGCACAAATCAATATACGCTTATTGGGACTTTTTTTTTTTTTTTTTTTTTACCAAAACTATGTAGCAGAATAAATATTGGCCAAAATTGATGAAGAAATTCGATTTTTAAAATTTTTTTTTTTTTTTGCTTCAAAATGGACAAACTTTGTCTATAGTGCAAAAAAAAAACAAAAACAAACACAAACCTCAGAGGTGATAAAATACCACCAAAAGAAAGCTCCATTTGTGAGAAAAATAAATAAATAATAAAATCAATTATTTGGGTAGAGTGTCGCACTACCACACATTTGTCAGTTAAAGTAACGCAGTGCTGTCAAGAGGTTAATGATGCACCCAATATATGTTTATATGTAAAACAAAGATTGTGTGCATGTACAGTACTGTGAAAAAAAATTATGGAAATTAAAAATGCTTTCAGAAATCTAAGTTTATTTTTATAAAATCAATATTTGGTTTAACCACCCTTTGCCTAGTGATGCAGCGCATGCACTGCATTACTAGGCACGCGTTAAAACTATGGGATAAGATACACAAGAAGGAAAATTGGGATTACAACTCACCTTTATACCTCTAACCGGACACAAAATTATTTTTACCAGGAGTAGAAAAAATGGAGTTACTTACCGGTAACGTCCTTTTCCAGGAGTCTTTCAGGACAGCCACCTTAGAGAGATCCCGGCTCCTCCCCTCTCAGGAAACACCGCCTTCAATAGAGTATTTAATCCTCATCCTTCCACTGGCCCTTCAGTTCTTCACGAGCACCTCCGGCCAACTGTGGAGACACAAGAACACGTCATACAAAAAAATATTTAATCTTACCTGACGGTCTTATGTGATGAGTGCTCAGACGTCCAATACCTGGGTGGGTACCAGTGCTGTCCTGAAAGACTCCTGGAAAAGGACGTTACCGGTAAGTAACTCCATTTTTCCCTGGATCGTCTTTCAGGACAGCCACCTTAGAGAGAGGATAAGCGAGCACCTTACCTTAGGGTGGGACTACTGCTTGCAGAACTTTACGACCAAAGGCCTGGTCTTTGGCTGACAGCAGGTCCAATCTGTAGAGCTTGACAAACGTGTTGAAGCTGGACCACGTTGCAACCCTACAAATTTGCTCCGGAGAAGCACCAGCCCATTTCACCTGTGAAGCCGCCGCTGCTCTAGTGGAATGTGCCCTGATCCCATCCGGGGGCTCTGACCTCCCTATCACATAAGCTTGAACAATAGCCGATTTAAGCCATCTGGCTATAGTTCGTCTGGAGGCTCTGGATCCTTTCCTAGTCCCCGAAAATAACACAAAAAGGGAATCAGACTTCCTAAATTGTCTAGTGCACTCTAAATACTGAAGGATGCACCTCCTAACATCTAAATTATGAAACGTGCGTTCCTGTTCCCTCACAGGATTCGAACAGAAGGTAGGTAAGATAATTTCTTGGCCTCTATGAAATTTTGAAGCCACCTTTGGCAAGAAGGCCGGATCTGTTTTAAAAATCACACGATCCGGAAAAACTTGAAAATAAGGAGCCCTAATAGAAAGGGGTTTGAGTCCTCGCTTCGGCAGGACATATACTAAAATTGGAACGATACAGAGAAGATTAGCATGGCCCCTGCGCAAGGATGACACGCAAATTCGTGAAGCGTTCCATAAAAAAAAAAAAAAAAAAGGGCTTCAAGTTCACTTACTCGCCTTGCCGTAGTAATTGCCACCAAAAATGCCGTTTTGAGGGTGATTAATTTTAAGGTACAGGACCCCAACGGCTCGAAAGGTTCCTTTGTAAGGGCCTGCAAAACTAAAGAAAGGTCCCACACTGGAAGAGAGGAGGTTCTAACTGGCCTCTGTCTGCTTAGGCCTTTAAAGAACCTCACTATCAATGGGTCCAACGCTAGCTGTTTTAAAAAAAAAAAAACGGTCAAAGCTGAAACCTTTCCTTTCAATGTGCTAAGCGCTAAACCTTTGTCTGCTCCCGACTGTAGGAATTCTAGCACTGCCACTGAACTGCGTACGTCAAAGGAGCATTCTGAGCACCAGCTATTAAAACATTTCCATACTTTACAATAGATAGTTTGCGTCTCCTCTTTCCTACAGTTTAGGAGAGTCTTAGACGAACAGAAAAGCCCCTGCCCCTCAGCAATGCCTCCTCAGAAGCCAAGCCGCCAGGTTCCACCTGTCCACGTGAGGACAACAGATTGGCCCTTGAGTGAGAAGGTTATTCTGGGCCGGAAGAATCCACGGAGGCTCTATGGCCAGGTTTTTTTTAGAATAGAGAACCACGGTCTCCTTGGCCAATAAGGGGCAATCAAAATGAGGATCATATTCACCCCTTGAAACTTCCTCAACACTGCAGGGATCAGCACCGGAGGGGGAAAGGCATAGCACCTTGAAAATGCCCATGTCTGAGCCAGTGCATCTATTCCCAGCGCCCCGTCCCATCTGTTCAGGGAAAAGAAAAGCTCTGCTTTGGTATTTTGCTTTGAGGCAAAGAGGTCTACGCATGGCACCCCCCATCTCTGGACTACCATGTTGAATACCTCCTGGTTTAAGACCCAGTCGCCTTCCCTCAGTTCTGCTGAGGAAGTCCGCTGCCTGGTTCTGATCCCCCTTCATTCAAGTGAGTTGCCGACAGAGACAGCACGTTGAGCTTGGCCCATCTGAGGATGGCTTCCGCCAGAAGCCACAGGGAGCAACTTTTTGTAACCCCCTGCCTGTTGATGTAAGCTACCGCAGGGGAGTTGTCCGACCGGACTCGCACATGTTGCCCCTGAAAGGATCCGAGTGCTAGATCTACTGTCTTCAGCTCCCTCCAGTTGGAGGACCTTTGTGCCTCTTCCAGGTACCCTGTTACCCATCTGGGTCCCAAGTGGGCTCCCCAACCTGAACCGCTGGCATCGGTTGTGACCATCTTGGCTACTGGCAGAATCCACTCGAGACCCTGCGACAGATTTGCTCCCTTCCTCCACCACCAACGGGAACATTTGACCTGATTTGGGATGGAGACCAAGGCATCCAAAGAGCTCTGACTGCGGTCCCAGACATTCAGAATGAATAGCTGAAGAGGACGAAAGTGTAGTCCCGCCCAATGTACTGCTGGAAGTGTGGATGTCAGTAATCCCAAACCTGACATGGCCTCCCTGACCGAAACCTGACAGCTGCCCTGCAAACAGCATGGCCTTGTCTACCTTTAGGACCTTCTCCGAGGGAAGAAAGACCCTTTGGTTCGTTGAGTCCAACACATAGCCCAGGAAGGTGACCCTCTGGGATGGGACTAAACTGGACTTCTCCAGGTTTAAGAGCCATCCTAAACTTTCCAGGATGTCTCTTGCTACCCTGAAGGTCCCGAACCTACTGTTCCGCAGAAGGTGCAAACAGGAGAAGATCGTCTAGGTATGTGACTATTGAGTCCCCTGAGTCACAGGAATGCCAGGACTTCTACCATCACCTTGGTGAAGATGCAGGGGGGAAGATGATAGACTGAAAGGGAGTGCTCTGAACTGCAAATGAAGTACCTTTTTCCCAGTCCTTACTGCTAGCCTTAGGAACTTTTGATGGTCCTCTGCTATGGGAATGTGTAGGTATGCAACTTTTAAATCGATCGATGCCATGAAGCAGTTTGGCGGAAGGAGCGCTCTGACCGAATAGATCGAGTCCATTCTGAATCTCCTGTGACGGAGATATTCAGAGGCTTCAGATTCAGGATGAGCCTGAATTTTCCCGACGGCTTGCGGACCACAAAAATGTGGGAGTAAAAGCCTCTGCCTGTCTCTGGAGTTGGAACCTGGACTATCACTTCCTGTTCTTCCAACTCCTGTAGGGAGGAAAGGAGAGCGGACTCTTTTTTCCGCACACACAGGTAGGTTGGTGACCAAGAGCCTGATAGGTGGGGGATTTGAAAAAAACTCCAACCTGTAACCCCGTCTGATGATCCCCAAAACAAAATTGATTGGGAGGTGATCATCTCCCACTGCGGAAGGAAGGCCCCCAACCTTCCTTCCACCGTTACCCCGTCATTGGGTCTTTTTGGGCTGTTGAGGGCAAAAAATTGCAGCTCCTCGCCCTTTCCCCTTTTGTCCCCAGACCTTCTGGTGACCCGTCTTAGGGGGTTCAGATTTCCTCTGAAATTTAAACTTTTTTTGCCAGTTGCCCAAATTTCCTTTTAATTGGAAAGGCTTTCTTTTTGTCGGCCGTCCGATCCAGGACGGCTTGAAGGGCCAGGCCCAAATAATAAGTCTCCTGTGAGAAGTATACCACAGAGCTTTATCTTGGACGCACTGTCCCCCTGCCACGTTTTAAGCCACAAGGCTCTCCTTGCTGAGTTGGTCAGAGCTGAAGACCTCGCCGACATACGCACCGATTCTGCAGAGGCAGATTCTGCAGAGGCTACTTAAGGCCACCCCCTTAAGTAGCATGGGAAAAGAAGCAAGAATAGTCTCCTTCGCTGTTCCTGCTTCAATATGTGCCTTTGAGTGAGCCAGAACTCCATGTTGCGAGCCACCACTGTGGCCGCCATGCTCAAGGTTCCCCTGTGACGAGTCCCAGGACTTTTTCAAAAGAGAATCCATCCTTTTATCCATGGGGTCAGAGAGCACCCCCATATCCTCGAACGCCAAATCTGTATGTCTGGATACCTGAGAAAAGGCTGCATCTAGTTTGGGAGTTTTATTCCAAACTAAATTACCCTCCCCTGCAAAAGGAAATCTTCTCTTCAGCGCATTTGAGAAAAAGGGTTTCCTTTCCGGATCCTGCCATTTTTTTTAATGGCATTGACCAACACGTCATGGACTGGAAAAACGTTTTCTGTTCCTCAAAGCCCCTGTACATCTGATCATGCAATGTCAACACCTTCCTTTCCTCCTGGATTCCTAGAGTGGTGTGGATGGCACCTAAGAGCTTTTCCACCTCCTCTAGGGAAAGTTTGTACCTTGAGGTTTTTGTGGACTCCCCGCCCCCCCTCTGTATCCGATTCTCCCTGAGAATCTGAAACGGTGCTGCCAGCTTCTTCCTCAATTTCCTCTGCCAGACCCTCCGGCTTCTCACCACTACTAGGGAGAATATCCGTCAAGTCAGGTGAAACCCCCTGCTGCGCTGGTGGGGGATTGCTCTGGGGCAACTGAAAAGAGGAAAACAGAGCTTGAAAAGACTGGAAAGTGCTCGAAAGCTCCTTAACTGACACCGCCAGATCCACCCCCTGTTCTGCTGTTTGCTCTCTTATTAGACCATCAATACAACGTCTACAGAGTGTTTTTGACCAGGACTCCCCTAATGTTCTGCACACAGGGCACTTCCTCTTAGAGCCAAGGGTCGATTTGCTTGTGGCTTTCCGAAAGAAGTGAGAAAGACAAGCAGCAGCATTAGCTAGGGCCCACCAGCGCTTCTACACAGGGATCACAAAGAGTGCCCCCCCCAGGACCAAGCACCACCAGGGTCCCAGAAACTCCTCTCCACCCCGACACCAGAAAGGGATCGACACCCGTGGAGCTACCGGGGGACAGGCATGGGAACACCACACCAGGGTTCCACTTACCTGTGACTGGCTGGTGCTCACACTCGAAGGAGCTGTCTTTGAGGCCTCTGCCTCAGACATCGCTTCGGAGGAAATAGTGTCCGTGGTCCCCGAACGCTGACACGTCAGACTGAAGGGGGGTAGCACCAGCCAAGTGCCTGGTCCGCTTACTTAGGCCACGTCCGGAACCGGAAGACACGGCCTTGTGTAACTGTGCCCATCCCCAACCGGAAGTGACGTCGCCCGTCATCCGGCCCAGCAAGCTCCACGCTGGCTGCAATGCAGGAGGGACCTGGGACAGCCCACAGCGCCACCATAGGCAGAAGAAAAACGGACCTCCCAGCTTACTCTTTCTGTAAAGAGACGCCCTGACGCACGCACGGCGCTACAGGTAACCGACCTGAGCGCCAAATTTAAACGAATAGTTTAAAGGGAGAGAGATCCCTATCTCCAAGTTCCCCAAACACTGCCTCAGCTTCCCCAGCCATCGGCTCTTGGTTCCACAGCGGTGTCTCCCCACCGGAGGAAACACCATAACTGAAGGGCCAGTGGGAAGATGAGGATTAAATACTCTATTGAAGGCGGTGTTCCCTGAGAGGGGAGGGGCTGGGATCTCTCCAAGGTGGCTGTCCTAAAAGACGATCCAGGGAAAAATGTTCGTAAATGGATAATTCATGATAACATACAATTAAAAGATGTAATGGAGCAAAACAAACTGTTAACGTTTCAGGAACTAAAAAATAAAAAAGGAAGTGATTTTGATTGATGCATGGCGGTACACACAATACCTTTTTTTTTCGAAAGACTCCCCCAGCCTATTCGATCAGAAGTAAATCTACAGCCACTTGAAAGGCTGAAAAGGGGACAATTTCTAAGATATACAAGATCTTGAATGAGTCAAAATTGCAGGGCGTCCCGCCATACATCAAGAAATGGGAGGAGGAATTGGGCTCATATGTAAAAGTGTGAGATCAATTAAAAAAGAGGGTACATACTAATATAACGGAATTGAATTATAAATGCCTGGTGCGCTGGTACCTTACCCCGGATAAGGTACATAAATACTCAGGAACTACATCACAGCTATGTAGAAAGGGCTGTAATGAAGTAGGAACTATGGCCCACATTTGGTGGACCTGCACCAAAATGAGAAAATACTGGGGGGAGATAAGACAAAAAAAACACGAGAGAAATAACAAACTCACTCCCAGACGACCGGTGGGTATGTGTGTTACATGAGTCTCGAATGCCAACTAAACACTACCTGAAGACATTACTCCTACAGCTCCTGAATGCTGCAAAGAGCCAAATATCCCTACACTGGCAAGAACTGGAGAGTCCCACATTGAGGGGGTGGTGCAACAAAGTAGACAAAATGTACAATATGGAATATCTGAGATTTAGCGAAGGACAGAATAGGGAAGAGTTTGAAGAGAAGTGGAAGGAATGGGTAGGGATACTATGGTATATGCAGAAGTGATGGGTGCATAACATAATTTAATATCTAATGGCATGAGGTAGCGCTTTGGATGGGTACATAGGGTATTTTATCCCGTGTTCGACACGTTCAATTTGATGGGGGTAGAGGACACTATAAATTAATCTGGGGAAAAAAAAGGGGGGGGTAGAAGAGAGGGGAGGTAGGGAGGTGAGAAAGAGAAGTACACATTAACCACCCTTTGCCTTTAAAACTGCATCAATTCTTCTAGGTACACCCAGGGCTTGTGTACACATTTTTTGAAGCCACTCGGCAGGTAGTTTGTTCCAACCATCTTGGAGAACTAACCACAGATAGTCTGTGAATGTAGGCTGCCTCAAATCCTTCTGTCTTTTCATGTAATCCCAGACAGTCTTCATGATGTTGAGATCAGGGCTCTGTGGGAGCCAAACTATCACTTCTAGGACTCCTTGTTCTACTTTACACTGAAAAGAATGTAATGATCCTGAATTTTCAGGTAGGGGGCGCAAATGCATGCCACCGTTGGCGCTCTCCAGCTGGGATCACACACAGCAGGAGCCAATCGGTGGGGTGGGTACCGGGCACCCGCTAGACATCAGCCAGAGAATCAAAACTGAAATCTGTCCATGTAAAAAAAGGCAGATTGCCATTCTGACAGGAGGGAAATCACGGATCTTTTATTTATTTGGATATGGCCATAACAACATGAAACCACACAGATTGTTTGTATTGGAAACCCTCTACTGGCAAGATAACGCACACCACGCTTCAGATAGAATATTTATTATCATATATACATACACCATTTATCACTTTCATGAGGTACAGTTAAATTGAATGTTGGGTGCTGTGCACAAATCTATCCCAGTATGTACTCAGTCCACTGAAATTAAAAACAATAAGCCCACTCCAGGCTGTGCATAGGGGAAGTTGCTGCATCAAGTTTAATTATCCACAATTATGCAATTACCAGTATTCACTCAGTCTGCAGCAGCAAGGCTTGTCTCTGCCAACCACATCCTTAAAGACAAAATATATCTGCTATGGGTCAAAGACAAAGTTGGCACTATATGCCTCTATTTTTAGCAAAGCCTGATCAGAGTCAAAGACTCAAGAGGAACCATATCTTACCTAATTCTGCAGACATACATCATAAAAGACAAAATAAGAATGTTAGGCCGCGTACACACAATCATTTTTCAGCATGAAAAAAACGTTTTTCAGCAGGTCTAAAAAATGACTTTTTCCCAACTTCATCATTAAAACGATGTTGCCTACACACCATCGTTTTTAAAAAATTATCTAGCAAAGCGTGCTTTTTTGTCTGTTGCAGCGTGATGAATGTGCTTACTCCATTATGAACGGTAGTTTTACCAGAACGAGTGCTCCCGTCTCATAACTTGCTTCAGAGCATGCGTGGGTTTTTTACATCGTTTTAGCCCACACACGATCATTTTTTACAACCCGAAAAACAACATTGTTTAAAACGACGTTAAAAAATGCAGCATGTTCGAAAAAAATGTTTTGTCGTTTTTCAGAACCTGAAAAATGATGTGAAGCCCCCACACGATCATTTTAAATGACGTTTTTGAAAAACGTTTTCATGCTGAAAAATGATCGTGTGTACGCGGCATTAGAATGCCAATCAGGTCACAAGGTCAGCAAAGATCACACTTATAAGACCCCTCTCCCACCTACACATTTCACTTGATTTTGGTTACATTTCCTTGTGAACTAGTTGCAAGTTGGTCCTCAACAACCACATCTATGCTTTAAAACTTTAATCTTATCCATGTTATTTAATTAGATGTGCATATGGGTAAGCAAACAACCAAAAGTGACCCCCCCCAAACCAAAGATTTTTTTTTAAAGAATTCGATTACATCACTGTCAAGAAGGTTAGAGGACTGTCACTTTTTCCAGGAGCAGATTTTTCCTTGATGCTGGTCTGGCAAAACCATATAAAAGAGCAACTCCATTTTTGTTGAGAAAAAAATTTAAATACATGTACGTTGCAAGGATTTTAAACTTTGTAGCAGAATCCTACCTTTTGTTGTTCTGAAGAAAGAACCTGTATGGAAGTGGTTTTACAATTATCAAATGCTGCACCTGCAGGGCTCTAATAAGGAAAGTGGCAGGGTCCGATTCCTTTTTTATGGGATTTCCCTTTGGGAGTGTCTCACCAAAAATTGAATTTTTGTTGCAGGGGATGCTCAAAATAGAATTTGAATCTTTGTGCAGACTTCTTGGAAAATCAGTAATCCAAATCTCACAAGCAGTGTACAGAATGACTCCAGGCAGCCATATTGCATCGCATTTTGCAGAAAATTACAGTGATGCAGTGACTTGTGTTGCAATTGCATACGCTATATTTTATTTGCCATTTTTATTTTGCCACACAAAAAAAGTGGAGTTACCCTTTAACAGATTCAATAAATGAAGGTCAAGTTCATGTGGCTTTACCAAAAACAGTCAGGTCACAGAAAGTAAAACGGAGGGAAATAATTAACTTTTATAGGAAAATTTCGCTCAATCCTTTCTTCTGTATCAGTCATGTGACCTAATGCCATTTTCAGTTCGAAAAAAAGGGGCAGAATAAAGCTGACCATACATTGATCAGTTGTTTTTAAACAGCAAACAGGCTGATCAAAAAAAAAAACTTAAACAGATTGCCTCATTTTGGGTGGATGGGGAAATCCTTCCCGCTGCGCTATTTTATTCAGATGGTGGGACTCCTCCGCTGTCAGAATACACTAATCAGTGCTGCAGAAAATTGGCTCCTCTCAAACGGAATACATGAATCGAAATTTGGCCATTCCCTGCTGAGCCAGCCAAATTATCATCTATGGCCAGCTTTATTCAAACTGAACCTCCTCTTTGCAGAAATCAGTTGAGCAAATTCCTAAGCTATTGGTCACATAAATCACAACTGAGGAAGCTCGAAGCAGCATTTCCTCCAGGAAAGGCAAGCATTCTAGCCTTTCCAATATTTCATCTCAGCATAGGGCACTTTCACTAGTATTGGTAAAAGGTTTTCAATAGCAGAGAATTGCAATATCTCTCATGTCCAAACTTTAAAGCTTCTGCACAAAAACGGCAGAAGCCTTTGCAGAGAAGCACAAATCATAACAAAACATCCATCAAATATCAGCCAGGTCACAAAATGTGAGGATTTGCCACTGTATGGGTCTAAAAATAAATGTTATTCCAGTTGGGAGTTTTTATTCAAACTAGGGTCAAAACTTTGTTTTTAAGTTTAAACTACTTTATTTGCTTTTGTAGCAGAGTCTTTTTAGGAGATTCTGCAGTTACACAAACCTAACTGGAGGTTCTAAGGGCCAACCATAGATGTATCGAAATGCAGTTGATTCTATTAATCAACTTCAGTAAAACCAGACTGATGGGTTTTTTTTCCATACCATCACTGCTGCAGCTATAGCCAGCAGTAGTGATCATTGTAATCAGATGGCAGTGAAAGCTTCCACTGTCAGAATACAATAGCACAGCAGAAAGGATTCCACCACCCATGGTCAAAGGAAGTAAAATTGTATAATGTATGGACAGCCCAAGACTGACCTATCCAGAACTTAAAATAAGGTGGTGGTGGCTGGGGGGTCGAATAAGGGAGCCAGGCTTGAATCATATTTGTGAATCCAAAGTAAAATGTACTTAGTACTGTAGTTTACATATCATACATCAAATTACTCTTGGCAAGGAAATCAACATAAGTACAGTGTGACAAATTTGCATAAATTAAATACAGTATTTCTTTTAGGGACCTTATTTTTGGCTTAATTACAATATTGCACTGGGCCAGAAAAAATAAAAAAACTGCCTCAATAAAGGGAGAAAAAAACAGGAAATCTTAAGACTAGAAAAGATACATAAAAAGGTTGACAGCCCATTGTGTTCCAATTATAAATTAAAGACAATTAAACTATTTAATGACATATCAGAAGACAATAAAATAATGGTGTTACTACAGTCACGTTTGAGTCCTAATTACAAAATTTCTCATCAAGGCTTTCATTAAAGTTGTTTTTTGAAGAAAACCTATCCATTGCTATAAGCAGCTCCTAATATGAATAGGACAGAGTCAAATTCTCTCCCAATTTTGTGCCCTTGACAGTTGTGATGGCAGCTTTTTTGCAGGGAAAAAGAAGGTGGACTTTACACTCCGCAAAGTTTTCTTAGTGTTCAAAGTTCTGCCAAATTGGCAGTGTTGAGGGCAGACAAATTTATTTTGGCCCCATGTCAAAACTGCAAACGGATTTTATCAGAAATGCTAATCTGCTATTATGAATACAGCTATAGTCTGCAGCAAGCCAATATGTTTGTTTTATATAGTCTTTTCTATAGCACATAAACAAGTGCATGTAAGTATACACCAACATACACAGCAATTTATAGAATTATACAAAAAGTGCAAGATAAGAGAAAAACATGTTACACATTTAGGATGATTTATGGAACTGGAAGAAAGCAAACTGCAACGGTTACCAAAATTAACCAAATTTCTGCTATCTTTGCAGTGGTGGTGGTTACACAATTAAAGATCAGATTTGTTGTCCTGGCCAACACTTGACACTTTGCTATGCTTCACAGTTAAACAGCAGGCCTTATACAAACACAGGCCTAGTCTGCAGCCACAGATAAAAAGGCACATATACATAAATAGGTTGTACACAAGTAGTGTTACAACCAGCTCTCCAGACTACATGGGGCCACCTATTTGAACTCTGCAAATACACTTCTCCTTGCTTACACACTTACATTCCATAGAACTGTAAACAGGAAATACGTGGATGTAGATCTAAAAACATCAGACTTTGAATCCAATCTTTAAAAATTCCTAAACAAACTAACTAGATCACCCATGCTTTGCCTTTCTATTGTGGGGTAATCTCAAACCTCATATTTTCTCTTCTTATAAAGAAATTAAACAGCAGCAGATCAGGTAATAATAGGATTTTTTGTACTCACCGTAAAATCCTTTTCTCTGAAGTCCATGGACGGACACAGCTCCTTAAATCTTGACAAGTGGGTTATGTTCCCTGTTTACAGGAGAGGACTAGGCAGAAACATGTTAAATAGTTAAATACATGTTACATTAACAGAGTTGAACAGCCCCGCCCAGGGGGCGGTCCCTCCAGACATAACCCTCCTCACTGCAGCTTGCAGCCTCAGTTCGTAACAAGCAGTACAAACCTAAAAAGGAGGGGTGGGAGCTGTGTCCGTCCATGGACTTCAGAGAAAAGGATTTTACGGTGAGTACAAAAAATCCTATTTTCTCTTATCGTCCATGGACGGACACAGCTCCTTAAATCTTGACAAGTGGGACGTCCCCAAGCAGTGTCAAAAAACGAGGGGTGGGAAATATATCAGTAAAAACAATTTTAACTTCACCCCAAAACAAGCAGAGCTCCTCAACGGAGGAGGTGCAACTTTAAACAGCCGCCGGCAAAAACTAGCGGCTGAAAAAAACATCATAAGATGCACTCACAGCAACCATGTAAATTCTGGAAAAAGCTTGAACGGACGAGCAAATCGCCGCCTCGCACACCTGTGAGACCGACGCATGATGTCGGGAAAAAAAAAAAAAAACCCAGGAAGCACCAATTGCCCTGGTCGAAAGTGCCGGGACCGGAAAGGGGGGCCCGCCCTTAGGAGCATAGGCCTGTATGACGGCCTGCCCGATCCACCGAGAAATGGTGGTCGACGAGACCGCCAGGCCCTTTTGTGGACCAGACACCGACACAAAAGAGAGTCAGAAGCTCCGAAATGGAGCCGTAGTAGGCTGGTATACCCGCAAAGCGCGTACCACGCCTAAAGTATGAAAGGCCGAAACCTCCTTCGGAAGAAGGGAAGGTCGCGGGCGCACCATCACCTAATCCTTATGGGGGATCAAGCATGGCGGCTTGCAAGACAAGACCGCCAACTCAGAAACCCCTCTAACAGAGGTAAAGGCCACTAAAGGGGCCACCTTCTGAGATAGTGTCAAGAGAAAATCTCTCTGATGTTTCCAAAAGGAAGGTTCCTGAAGAACCGAGAGCACCAGAGTCAAAACTCATGGGGGAAGAGATGGGCCAAGAGGGGAAAGTATATGACAAACCCCTTGCACACAAAAAAAGGGGACCCACCATACAAATGGATTCCATGCGGAACTACCCGACGTTCACAAAGGTATTTAGGGCCTGAGGCCCATAGAAAACCCCAAAACTCTCGTCCTGCAGGAAAGGTAAAATTACCTTGCAGCTTAGCAAATCCCACACTGCCCAAGGCAGACCGACGTCCAATCCAAGCTTTAAAAACAGCAGGACCCTGGACATTGAAAGTACGCCCGTGGACGTCACTCCATCCCTTCGCACCAAGAGAGGTGCGACGGTAGATCCTCCGGAAGAAGACTACGGTCCATACAAATAGACAAAAGCTCCTAGAGCCCTATTCAGGGCCTCTCACCCACTTGCTGCGCTGACCAGGTGTAACCAGGGGACTAGGAGGAGACTGCACAGCGCTGCCTGTGAGGAAAAGAACCGTGAGGTAACTTTTGCAGGGACCTGTGTTTAAACAGGAAAAGCCTCATAGGGCTGTTTTATTTAAGGACAAGTCACAGATACAGCATAAAAAGCAAAACCATTACAGGTGTCCACTAGTCGGAGAGCAGGGAGGTTTCACTGAATTGTGAACCTGCAAGCCGCCCCTCCCACCTAGAGACAGGGAGGGAAGGCTATATACATTGGCAGGATTTGGGTGCCGGCGTGATCGGCTTATGCACCCAGGGACAGATTAGTCCCCCAGCTGGGCCTTTGACGGCCTGGGAGGGTTGCCCCTAAATAATACACACACATAGTGTGTATGTATATTATGTAAAGTAAAATAAAATAAAATTTCTCCTCAGGGCGCTGGGCCCAAAGGGAGCCATACGTCCTTCTCCTTTGCTAGGCAGAACGAAACTGAGGCTGCAAGCTGCAGTGAGGAGGGTTATGTCTGGAGGGACCGCCCCCTGGGCGGGGCTGTTCAACTCTGTTAATGTAACATGTATTTAACTATTTAACATGTTTCTGCCTAGTCCTCTCCTGTAAACAGGGAACATAACCCACTTGTCAAGATTTAAGGAGCTGTGTCCGTCCATGGACGATAAGAGAAATACATTTTATGAAATATGACTGATCATAGATGAGCAGTTTAACATTCATAGGTAGGGAAGATAGTGCACAACATGTATGCCCACAATATACCCTACATTAAAATGTTAGGGAAACATTGCCCCTGCTCTATTATGCATCTGTATTTTCCCAGACTTTTTTTGTGGCATTTAGCTTAAACAGCAAAATAAAAATGATCTAAAGCAAATGCAGTCAAGTTTGAGTGCGTGTACACCAACACACGCATGCACTGGACTGAATGTGCAGCAGGCCCCTGACTCCAATAGCAGAGGAATAAATCTTCCATACACTCCTTGCTAGGGGGAAGTACATTTCTCCTAGTCCCCCACATGAAGGTTGTATGGAAAGAATATTTGGGAAAGAAACTCTGTTCAGGAGTCCACAGCGATATGCTCTGCATCATGCGCATTTGGCTGTGGAGCACTAGCTTCTGTTAGCAGTCGTGATGAGAAATTTCTTTGCTGTAAATTATTGTCGCTGGTATCTAAAAATCCTTGGTTACAGTCTGAGGGAAGGGATCCATTCTCCACTTTGGGTTCAATCAGTTTCTGGGGGCTGTTTCCAGGTGTATCAGATGGCAACCTGGGAGGAGGATCCCCAGTCTGTGTCACCTCTGCAGTACTTTGTTCAGGAGATTCACTGCAAGCAGCTTCCCAAGTTGACTCTTCAGACGGTGGAGCTATACCAGATGTACCAACTTCTATAGGTGATGTTTCGGCACTGCCCATGCCCGAGTTAGCGTCAGTTAAAATCACGCCTACAGCACCCAAACTAGATGTAGTTGGTTGAAGTGCCAGTCCAGGGGCAGGTGGGGGGTTTACAATGGATGGCTCAGATGCAGTATTGTTATTTAGGTTATCTTGAAGGCTTGTCTGATTCTGACCTGCCTGCTGGTTCTGAAGGAGCATTTCCTGAATTCGAATCTGCTGGAGGATTGCAGGGAGTTCATAGTGATGGAAAAAATAGATCATTGAATGCTGGAAAGTAAAGAAGAAGTAAGTTACACATACAAAAAAACTACTCCAGCTGCACTAAACCAAACATATGAGCAGTTTACTATACAAAAATACTTGTATTATAGAAGCAACTATTGCACATGCTATGAAAACAGTTCTAAAAAGATCTCCAACTGTTGCTGGGACTGTAGGTGGGCAAGACAAGACTGCTCGGCAGCACAGATGTCAATTTAGAAGGATTACATCTTTACCATGAAGCCATATCTACTGACCCACTCAGACAATGAAGCCTTCAGTGGGCAGTGTCTGGAACACCCATTAGACGTTAAAACACGAGACAAAATGGTGTCCAGAAAACACCAGAATACTAGCAACAGGGCAAGGTTTGTAGCTGGGGTGGCCCAGTGTATTACAGCAATGCCTTCAAGGCAAAAGACAGTATAGGTCAGTGATGGCGAACTTTGGCACCACAGATGATTTTGAACAACATTTCCCATGATGCTCATGCACTCTGCAGTGTAGTTGAGCATCGTGGCAAAAGTAGTTGCAAAACATCTGGGGTGCCAAGGTTCGCTATTACTGGTATAGGTTATTCCTCCTGAATCCTTATTATGGATTAATCTTCATTTTTGCCTGGACTGTATCTTTATCAAGTAGCATTGCAAGCCAGGACTGTATTTTGAAGTGTGTAGTGGCTGTGAAAACAGAATGTCATCTATTACCTGGATGAAAAGCCAGGATGTCACAAGTGCCAGGCTGCTGTACTGTCCATTGAAGCGGTAGTGGTAGGCATAAAATGCAAAGTGATACAAGTAGAAAAACCTATGGAAAAAAGAGCAATAAGAAAGATCACACAAGAAACTATGCAGAAAAAAGGATATACCGGTACTTCTTCCCATCATTAAAGCATTTTCACCGGTTCATTACTTTAAAATTTAATTGGAGTCCTTGCACTCCATTTTATAGTCGTATCTTTACTTTACTGTAATAGTAATTGTGTAGCAGAGTCTAAAGATGATTGTGCAGTCCAATAGGCACCAAAGAACAAAAAATAATCACCTTTTTAGCAAGAGAATTAGTCACGCACATACCTTCTTCCTATACAAATCTGTTTAAAGACTTTTCCAGAGTAATATGGTTATTACCCAAGTGCTACAGCAAGTCAAGGACTACTAGCACACATATGACTTTGCTGCTATAACTGAAGCAGCAGAAGCTAAAAGTAAGGATTCTTTCCCAACTGGCCAATGCTGCATACGTCCCCCGGCACCTCCAACACTGACAATCGAGCAAACACAAACAGCTAATCACGTGTTTCTCACAGCTCTGCGCAGAGAGCTGGTGAGTGTCCATCCAGGCATGTGTCGGCGGATCACGACTTCACTGTCATGATCTTGCCTGAGCTTGGACCGGGTCTGTGACTTCATCCCACTGTCTGCTGAAAACGGATCACAGGAGTGCAGAATAAACTGCACTCCTGTGATCCACATGAGAACTACAGCCAAATGAGTTTGGCTGTATTTCTTCAAGTTTAGAAGTCCTTTTTAAACCCCAAAAAAGACCAAAAAACAAAAACATTTAATCCTTGCAGTGTAGGGAAAAATGTTCTTGGTTTGGATTTAGATTTAAGAGAACATGAGCTAGAGTCACCCGTTGGAGTGGGACTGTCCCCCTGTGTCTAGATATAGACAAAGTGGAGGTGATGGAATACGTTCATGGTGCAAGGCAAGATCTCAGGCAGTAGGTAGCCAATAAGGATCTGAAGGCCAGAGGTGACCAAAGCCATTGTAGATGGGCAGTAAGAATGGATCAGAAAACAGCATTACATGTGGGTCTTTTGCAGGCAAGATGGCAGAGGTGTATAGTGGGGAAAGAGTACTAGGATTTATTGTCAAAGCTTAATTGGACAAGCTTACATTAGAAGCTGTAGCATCAAATGTGAGACATAACTTGATTAACGTGGCACCACATCCATTAACAATAATCAGAAAAAGGAAAGAAAGGAACAAAAAAGGACTTAACGGTTGCCATCTATAACCCCAAATAAAGGAAGCGAGTATGCCAAAGTAGATGAAAATCTACCGTGTGCAGGGGCAGGTACAGGAAATTGCTTCTTCAGGGGTTCCTATTGTGATGCATTTTCCAGCACTAATTAGTATCAAATCTCCTCCAACAATAACCAAATACAAAAAATGTAAATACCACATAAATACACTCATCAGCCACTTTATTAGGTAAACCTGTTCAATTGCTTGGTAACACAAATTGTTATATCAGCCAATCACATGGCAGCAACTCAATATATTTAGGCATCTAGACATAGTGAAAACTTGAAGTTTAAATCGAGCATCAGAGTGGAGAAGAAAGGGGATACAAGTGACTTTGAACGTGATATGGTTGTTGGTACCAGATGGCTGGTCTGAGCATTTCAAAAACTGGTGATCTACTGGGATTTGCATGCACAACTATCTCTAGGGTTACAGAGAATGGCCAGAAAAAGAAAATATCCAGCGAGTGGCAGTTGTGTGGATGAAAATGCCTTATTGATGTCAGAGGAGAATGGGCAGATTGGTTCACCTAGTGATCTTTGTGGGGGGCGGGGTAACTGCCTATAAAAAGTGTGAGCTGGAACTTGGCTTCAAATTTGTCTCTGAAATCTGCTACTACAGCCAAAACTCCCCTACCTTCAGATGGGCAACGTGCTGCTGTCCGAAGGTGTCTCCTATGCACCTTCACGCAAAGTAAAGGCACTCCAATAGAGGAGGTGTTACTGGCCAGATCAAAACCGAAGGGGGAAAAAAAAGATCTAAAAAATAAAAACAAATGCAGCCACTACATGGTTCTGTGCTCTGATTGATTGCCGCAAAGACAGCAATAAGCTATAGCACAGATAAGCTGGGCGGCAGGACAATTAAGGCGTACAATTCCACAAAAGTGTGCACCTCTTCATAACTACCACGGCTTCTGGGAATGCAGCAATATCAGCCTCCAGTGCTGCATGGGAGCTTCAGCTATGACAAATAACAGCCACCCCGACAGGATCTCTTTAAAGTTGTGGCTAAACTAGTACAGCAATACCTTGGTTCACAAACCTGGATTCGTGAAACAACCCTTGTCAAGAACCGAGGCAAATTTTCCCATAGGGTTCAATGTAAATCAGGTTAATCCATTCTAAACTTTTTTGTTTTTATATAAAATTCTGAAATGCATGTACAGTACAAAAAAAAAAAAAGATTTTAAAGCGGAGGTTCACCCAAAAATCCACTTTTTGACATTAGCTCCAGCATACTGCCAACATCTGCAGTATGCTGTGTTTTTTTTTTTTGTACTTATCGTTATATGAGCCCTTGTTATCCGGCTCCGAGCGGGGAATCCTGCGGGGAATGTGCGTTTCTAAGCGAAGAGGAGTTGATTGGCGGCTGCTAAGGCGCGTCACGCCTTCCGAAAATACCCGAAGTGACACTCGGGCATTTACGGCGCCTGCGCCTGCCGTGTAGAGCCGACTGTGCAGGCGCCGTAAACACCCGAGTGTCACTTCGGGTATTTTCGGAAGGCGTGACACGCTTTAGCAGCCCGTCAATCAACTCCTCTTCGCTTAGGAACGCCTATACCCGGAAGTAATCCCCCGCTCAGAGTGGGTTAACAAGGGCTCGTATAACGATAAGTACAAAAAACAAAACAAAAAAAAAAACAGCATACTGCAGATGTTAGCAGTATGCTGGAGGGATGTAGCTAATGTCAGAACGTTTATTTTTGGGTGAACCCCCGCTTTAAAAAGGTTACATACTACCTCTTTCATGTGTACCCCCCCCCCTTTTTAAAGGACCTATAGCTCCTCTTTAATCCTTGTTTGAAACCATCCCAAGCCCCAATTTAAATGGCTAATCTAGGGGCCAGAAAACAGCACCGTGCGTCCATGAAAAGATCATCAGAGGGCCATTCCACAACCTTGCCGCTCTTACAGTAAAGAGCCGAGTTTAAGGTTAAATCTCTTTTCTTCCAATTTTAATGAGTGGTCACGTGTCTTGTTAAACTTCCTTCCACAAAAAAGTTCTCTATTGTGGGGTCACCAGTAGGGTACTTGTACATTAAAATCATATCCTCTCTTAAGCGTCTCTTCTCCAGAGAGAATAAGTTCAGTGCTCGCAAACTTTCCCCATTACCAATATCCTAAAAGATCCTTTATTAGATTTGTTGCCCTTCTTTGTACCTTCTCCATTTCCAATACATCCTTCCTGAGGACTGGTGCCCAGAACTGGACAGTATACTCTAGGTGCAGCTGGACCAGAATCTTGTAGAGTGGGAGAAATGGGATTTTTTTTCGTCATACTTACCGGTAAAATCATTTTCTTTTTCATACATCACGGGACACAGTCAGGCTAATATTCATTACCTGCTGGTTTATACTCCACCAGGTGAATGGACACTGGTAGACTAAAGGTCTTTAGACAGGAGGTGTTCCCCCTACATAACCCCTCCCATACAGAAAGTTACTTCAGTTTTGTAGCAAGCACCAAATCCTCAAAAAGAGGGGAGGGATCTGTGTCCCACAATGTACTTAAGAAAATTATTTTACAGGCAAGTATGATGAAAAAAATCCTATTTTCTTTTTAATACATCATGGGACACAGAGTAAGGCTAATATTAATCACCTGCTGGGATGTCCCAGAGCAATAGCCTTAAGGGGAGGGAGACACCCTGCCAAACAGTAGCCATCAGTTTTTATATGGCAGCCCGCAGAACACTGCTGCCGAAAAGCCAAATCCTTGGCTGCTTGAACATCTACTTGATAAATTTGTTGAACATATGCCCTGAAGACCAGATAGAAGCCTTACAAATCTGAACCAGACACCTGATGGCGAAAGGCCCAGGAGGTTCTTACACCCCTGGTAGAATGAGCTCTCAGCCCAAAAGGGAGGAGCTTTATGTTTCAGACCGTAGGCCTGAATGACCAATTGACGGACCCAATTGCCAATGGAAGCTGCTGCTGCCCTTTGTGTCTTTTTTTAAAACTAAAAGTCTGATTCACGGGTCTCCGCAGATATAGACAAATAAACCTCGACTGCCCGGACAACGTCCAAAGAGTGCAGTCGTCTTCTGCTAAACGAGGCAGAGAAAAAAAAAAGGTGGCAAAATAACGTCCCTGTCGTGGTGAAGGATTAAATATGGTTCCCTGCGTGACAGGGCCGCCAACTCCAACACCCTCCCAGCTGAGGTGATAGCCATCAGGAAGGCTAGCATGCGTGACAGCAAGTCTAATGGAATTTCCTTAATAGGTTCAAATGGTTGTTTCTGTAACACAGACAACACCAAGTTCAAGTCCTTTGGATCAGCGAATGGGAGGCCAAAGGCCTTTGTAAGAACACAGATGGGACCAAAACTTGACCTCTGATTGTACTCCAAGCCTATTTGATTTCTAAAGCAGACTGTAGAAAAGAGAATTATCCCAATCACGTATTTCCGAGGATGACATTTTTTGGCTTCACACCAAGCAATACAAGTCTTCCAGACCTTATGTTGGATCTTCCTAGTGACAGCTTTTATAGCATTTACTCGAGTAGACCTACTGGTCCCAAGATGCCACGGTCAATAGCCATGCCGTCAAAATTAGAGACTGTAAATTGGGGTGGA
Organism: Rana temporaria; assembly: GCF_905171775.1. Taxonomy (NCBI): domain Eukaryota; kingdom Metazoa; phylum Chordata; class Amphibia; order Anura; family Ranidae; genus Rana; species Rana temporaria. Next base: position 366,090,258 of record NC_053489.1, read on the forward strand.
ATATAGGACATTGAGACAGTAGATGGGGGGCACTTTGTAAGCGTCCATGGCCTGTCCATTGTTAGTCTCACAATCTTTGGGAACCAAGACCTTCTGGGCTAGGCTGGTGCCACCAGATTGACAAACTCCCTCTTTCCAAATCCTGCGCAACAAATGTGGAAGGAGAGGGATAGCATAAACCAGGAAGTATTGGCTTCGTGGAATTATCAGAGCATCTGCTCTGATTGCCAGAGGAACCTTTGTTCAGGACACAAACTGCTTGTTGTTGAACCTGGGATGCCAGCAAGTCGACCTCTGACCATCCTCAACGTTGGCAACTTTCCTGGAACACCTCTGGGTGTAGGGACCATTACCCTGAGCAGATCTGCTGGCGGCTGAGATAATCTGGCTTGCAGTTCTCTATTCCCGGGATATGGACTGCCTCTTTCAGAGGTGAACAACTCCTGGTACTGCCTTAGTGGTTTATATAGGCCACTGAAGTGGCATTGTTGAACTGAACTCGGATAGGGTAGTCCTGAAACTCCATCGTCCAGGACTGTAGGGCCAGACGTACTGCCCATAATTGCAGGAGGTTGATGAGCAGGATCTGTTCTTGACCACTTTCCTTGAGCTGTGAGCCCCTCTAGGGTCGCTCCCCAGGCTGAGAGACTGGCATCTGTAGTCAGTAAACTCCAAGTTACTGGGAGGAAGGATCTTCCCTTTTTCCAGGTTCTGATCCTGTAACCACAAGCATAGGCTTGAAGGGTCACTAAAGGAAAGACATTTCTTGCCTAAAATTAATGTCTGCAAGGTAGGCAGAACAGAAAAGTGTAATGATTCTGTTAAACTAGTAAATACCTATTAAATTCCTTCATCTATTATCACCTCCGGCATTCTAGTTTCTGTTCTCTCACTCACTTCCTGGTTTGCATCGTTTGTTCATGCAAGAACTACATTTCCCAGTATGAATTGCGGCACGCCCAGTAATTCACACCTCATTGAAGTCTCCAACATGTAGAGAGCGTCCTGCCACACAGATGTATTTCATATGAGGGGGTGAGCACGTTACTGACACCGCAGTAAAGCCTCCCATCACGGTGGTCAGTAAAATCAGACAAGCAGGAAGTGAACAGAACAGAGAAGAAATAGAGCGACTTCTGAGCAAAAACGAACAATGAGGAAGTGAAAAGAGGAATGTCTGCAGGTAAAGGATGCTTATTATGAAAAAAAATAAAAAATGTCCTTTACAACCCCTTTAAGCATCCCCGAGGAGATAAGAACACTGGATAATCCAGGGCTTTTCCTCTCCTGTTCCAAGCCAACAAGATGTTTTGTTGTAGTGGCCTGGAATGGAACTGGGCATAGGACACTGCCTCAAATGAGGATACTATCCTCCCTAGAAGACTCAGTCGAATGAAGGGTTGTCTGGCGTGTCATCCGACGCACCTGGGAGAGTCTTCAGGGCACAGATCCTTGCGGGTGGCAAGAATACTCTTGTCTGGACTGTATCTAGGATCAGACCTAGATACTTTAGACTTTGAGCTGGTCCCAAGTTTGACTTTTCTGTATTTACGATCCAGCCTAAGCTTTCCAAATACTGCACTGTACATGTTATGCTCTGTTCTAGAGCTTGTAGCGAGTGATCTCTGAGCAGGTCATCCAGATACCCAAGCACCATAATCCATTGGGCCCTTAAACGACCCAGTACTTGTTGTAGTATAGGTGGTCATATGTTGGGTGTAATATAAATATATATATATATTGTATGAGTCCAACATATACAGGCCAGATTTCAGACCTGTAATTACATGTTACACATCACAAGAGGTTTGTCTATTGTCAAATAGGCAAATACAGGTAATCTTATTACTTATTGGAGGTTATTGGTATGCAAGGATGGATACTAGTTAGCTCCCTAATACTAATTAGTGACTTTGTCAATGGATAAAGAGATAGGAAGTACTTATTAGAGGGGGCTTATTAGTATGCAAGGATGCATACTAATTAGTGACTCCGGCTGGAGTCATTTACCTGCCACTCTAAAAGACAAGATGTATTTCCGGTCTTTCAAATCAAAGATGACCAATCAAATTACTCAGCTATTCAGTCAACAAACAATAAAAATCTTGGAAGTTCGGTCTTGTCACAGAGAGAATGTATTCCCCGGTATTCTTTCTGTATGGGTATGGAGATATAGGTCTCTGAAGAGATTTGAATTAAATTCTGTTGGACTTTAGTATCATCTGTGGAATTTTGACTTTGTATGTTATTGGAAGTTAATTAAATTTTGCGTTCTCTGGAGAGCCTGGTGTGTTGCTGCGCAACATAATTTATAAGTCATCATACTAACATCTAAGATATCAATTATCTAACCGGAGTACTGGACACTATACATCTATATCACTAAAGTACTGATGCTAGGACCTTTGTGAACACCCGGGGGGCAGTAGCAAGCCCGAAGGGTAGCGCCACAAAGTGACGTTACGATACTGCAACTGCAGGAACCTCTGGTGGGGATGAAAGATAGGTACGTGTAGATACGCATCCTTTATATTGATGGAAGCTAGAAAGTCTCTTATCTGGAGTGAAGCTACTACTGAGCGAACAGACTATCCGAAAGGACTTGATTAGTAGATATTGGTTTAGGGATATTGGGTCCAAGATGGGCCTTGGGTGCCAGTTTGGTTTTTGAAGCGCAAAAAAGGTTCACGTAAAACCCTGTGCCCCTTTCGGGTACAGGAACCTTTACATTCACTCCTTAAATGCACTAAATGATATATAGTTCTTGAAGTAATAAGTCTCTTTTTGGAGGATCCGAAGGAGTGTTGGATCTTAAAAACCTCTGAGGGGGAACCCCCCGTAAACCCCAGCTTGTAACTGAGGTGACCCACTTGTACTCAACTATTGTTCTACAAATGTCCGCAAAGTGCAGCCTTCCCCCCCACCCGATAGAGTGGGGGCATCTCCTCAAAAGGAGGGCTTTGTGCTGGGTTTAGAAGAGTTTTGGACCCAGGGCTTTTCTGGCCCTGGTATACCTCTGGCCATAGCACTCTGTTGGCGGGGGAATCGCCTTGGTGCCGAGACATTTTGGGAAGCAGTCCCTGCAGTTTTAAACGAGGGACGTTTGGCGCTTTTTACAGGAAGTAGAGAACTCTTCCCTCCAGAAATTTTCTGGATAGGTTTGTCCAAATGATCGCCAAACACTCCCCATGAAAGGGGAAACCTGCCAGTAATTTCTTACAAGGCTGGCCAGTTCTTAAGACACAAAAAAGTCTGCGCATACAAGTGATACTCGAAAAAATGTTATATTGTGCAAAAGTTCATTTATTTAACTAATGCAACTTAAAGGTGAAACTAATATACGAGATAGACTCATTACATGCAAAGCAAGATAGTTCAAGCTGTGATTTGTCGTAATTGTGACGATTATGGCTTACAGCTCATGAAAACCCCAAATCCACAATCTCAGAAAATTGGAATATTGTGAAAAGGTGCAATATTCTAGGCTCAAAGTGTCCCACTCTAATCAGCCAATTAAGCCATAAACACCTGCAAAGGGTTCCTGAGCTTTTAAATGGTCTCAGTCTGGTTCAGTAGGAATCATGGGAAAGACTGCTGACCTGACAGTTGTGCAGAAACCATCATTGCCACCCTCCACAAGGGAAAGCCTCAAAAGGTAATTACAAAAGAAGTTGGATGTTCCCAAAGTGCTGTATCAAAGATTATATATATATATATATATTTTCTTCTTCTCCTCCGCCCAGGCGCAGGGCAATCTTCACCCATCCTGGCGGGTTCCTGTCACTTGAGGCTCTTCAAGGACTGGTACCCTTTTCACATTTGGGGTCCACTCCCTTGGACCTGTACAGCACCCTGCAGGAATGCCTTCACACTGTAGCATCCAGGATTCCACTTCGCAGGGTCCAGCGCCCAGAGGCCACAGGCAAAACCTTGCAAGATATTGATTCTTCTTTGCAAGGCTCGGGTACCATTTATCCAAGCTATAAAGCCTGTGTCAAATGGATCAGATCGGTCAATCCCTTGATTAATTTTTGGAAATAGAGACCTGGAGCTCAGAGAGCTCAAACAAATGTGCCATTCACATTTTAGACACTGGTAAAAAAACTGAAGTAACTTCCTGTTACCCCATCCTCCAGGTCGTTTGAATTAAATAGGATTGGTCCCAGCACAGAACCCTGGGGGAATTCACATTGACTATCTTTTTTCGGCTCTTTGTATTTTAAATGTTGGGCACTAACTGCATACACAATTACAGTTTGAAACGTTCTCTGAAAAAGAGTAATGAGGTCCTAAATGAATAGGGAGCAAAGAGGAGAGTATTAGTCATCTGGCTACTCTCCCTAGAGTGTAATGCATTTTCCTTCAATGAACTGGTCAAGATATATGCACATAATTAGACACATAATGCAGTGCAGTTGACTAAAATGGAGATTGGTGCATATGTTATGGTAAATGTCACATTACTATAGACCTTGGTAGCATTTATACAGCTAAATACAGTTTCAAAACCAGCAATTGCAGATTTCTGCTAACAATTATTGAAAATAAAAGAACCCAAAGGTTGGCGCTGCGCTAATAAGTTAGTGATAAAAAAGTGATGAGTAATGTTTGTGAACAAACAAAAAGAAAGATAAGTAGCAGCTAGCACTAAAATGTGTACAACAAATTAAAAAGCATAAATATAGAAAACAGTGCAGCGCTGTTGTTGGTGATAAAATGCTTAAATACAATTAAGTAACAAACAGTGTAAACAAAAAAAACTCTTTGATATGAGAAAGAGTCCAAATAAATTAAATGAAGAAGTGATAAAGAAACAGCAAAGTCCGTTTAAAAACCCAAAATTAAAAAGTGTCTCAATCCGATGTGATTTCATCTATAAAAAATTCCTTAATTAATTAACAAGATGTGATGAGATCTTGATTGCTGTGAAATAGTGTTCACCCATGCAGTTCGTGAAGATAGGATTAACCGCTTACCAGAGGTAAAGACTGTTTTCCACCAGTCTTATAGAGCCTATGGGAAGTCTGGTCTCCCAATACCTTTTCAGCAGTAATAAAACTTGGCATTCGATCCGGGTGTCCTGGGAGTTATGTTCCATTCAAGTTGTTTGCAACAAGCCAGTGGATACAGGTGGCCAGATCCCAAGCTGCAGGGATGCTATTGCATATTGCCAACAAAAGACTTATGAGAATTGCATAGATAATGGAAGCAGCACCTGTATCAGTGTAACTGCTGTGGTAAATACATCTCCTAAGGAAAGATACAAGAAAATAGGAATTACTGGTCAGACAAGGCCAGGGCTTCTGTTCCCCTCATCTGATCACAGCTGTGATCAGATGATGGGAACAGAAGCCCTGGCCTTGTCTGACCAGTAATTCCTATTTTCTTGTATCTTTCCTTAGGAGATGTATTTACCACAGCAGTTACACTGATACAGGTGCTGCTTCCATTATCTATGCAATTCTCATAAGTCTTTTGTTGGCAATATGCAATAGCATCCCTGCAGCTTGGGATCTGGCCACCTGTATCCACTGGCTTGTTGCAAACAACTTGAATGGAACATAACTCCCAGGACACCCGGATCGAATGCCAAGTTTTATTACTGCTGAAAAGGTATTGGGAGACCAGACTTCCCATAGGCTCTATAAGACTGGTGGAAAACAGTCTTTACCTCTGGTAAGCGGTTAATCCTATCTTCACGAACTGCATGGGTGAACACTATTTCACAGCAATCAAGATCTCATCACATCTTGTTAATTAATTAAGGAATTTTTTATAGATGAAATCACATCGGATTGAGACACTTTTTAATTTTGGGTTTTCAAACGGACTTTGCTGTTTCTTTATCACTTCTTCATTTAATTTATTTGGACTCTCTCATATCAAAGAGTTTTTTTTGTTTACACTGTTTGTTACTTAATTGTATTAAAGCATTTTATCACCAACAACAGCGCTGCACTGTTTTCTATATTTAAACAATTATTGAAACACTAGATAAAATGCAGGGGTACATATAAGCCAAGTGCTTGGTAAAAATAAAAAAATAAATAAAAAAAAGTCTATTGCGTTAGATTGAAGTAACTGACCTGAGCCAGTGCCTTTTGCTGGTGTTGGTGTGGCAGCAAATAGCATCATACTGATCAGCAAGCCACACAATGAGAATAATGTAGAAGGCCGTAGTTGTGTCATTGAAAAATTCAGACATAATGGCTTCCATTCCTGTTTGACAAGATAATATTTATAAGTACAGGTTTACTGACAATTGATCAAAAAGAATCAGGATATGAAGAAGACCACTTGCCTACAAGTGCCAGAATCACAGTGAGCAGCGGAGCTGCTGGGAATGCAATACTCATATTCATCTCCAACATCTGCAGAAGGTCAACTGTATAGAGACAGTGCGCACAGGTAAATAACAATGGTGAGATGAAAAAAAATGTAACCATGATAAAAGAAATAGACTCTTACCAATGAAGACAAATATTTGATGATGAGAATACCGTAGGAGCATGGAAACTGAGAGAGTCTAAAAGAGGACAATAAGTACACAATTTAAAATGAATAATACATTTAACATTTCAAACTGGATTTTTTTTTTATGAAACTGGACAATCTTGTATACAGTGGAACCTTGATTACGAGCATAATCCGTTCCAGGAGGATGCTTGTAATCCAAAGCACTCGCAAATCAAAACAAGTTTCCCCATAGAAGATAATTAGTACCGCATTGACTTCTGGTGCATGCAAAACTGCATGTGGCCAGAGGTGAGGGGGCGCCAGAGATACCCAAATACTCAGAACTGAGTGTCACCGGTGCCCCCGCACCTCAGGCCAAATGCGGTACTGCACACCGCAGAGGCTTGAATCCTGCTCATTTTGCGAGACACTCGCAAATCGAGTCAGATTTTGAATTAAAAAAAAAGCTTGTATTGCGAAAAGCTTGTTAATCGAGTTACTCGCAATCCGAGGTTCCACTGTAGTTTAAATTGGGTTCAAAAACACATTATTTATTTTCAACCAGTCACTAGTTGACACTGGGATAATGTGGCCATGGACACTGTTGCTACCAATGCATGCTAGAACATTGTTCTTCTCATTGTGAAATACAGTATGAAAAACAAAATCTCCCACACCCGCATATTGACAATCAGACGTGAATTGGTTTTCAGTGCGTTTAGGGGGCACTAAAAGGGAACCTCAGATGCTGCAAGTAAAATAGTCAAGTGGTTTTTCAGTGCTCTGTCTTTTAGTTGAAAAGACTGTACCCTACCAACTTCTGTGTCTATGCGTCCCTATGTACATATAGGAAAGTTAAAATAGACAGTACCTTTAATTTATTTTTTATTGTTTGTCTTCAAAAATCCTATTTTAGATAATAATTACTCACCAACATATGGATCTTCATCAGATATATTTAAGTACATGAGCAACTCCACCACTGTATAGCAGCCTTAAGCAGACTATAGGATGGATCAAAATAAAGCTGTTTAGCAGGGACCAGCTGAATTTCAATCCCTGTGAGGCCGCTCCTGCTTGACAGAAGTCTAACGAACTGTCAAACAGGACTCTTGGAAAAAAAACTCCTGATCAGCAGTAGCCATGGTCTGACATATACATAGTCAGGTTGACGGCCTCCGGGCAATTAACATCCACATTGCGGCCGTATATAGTTGTCTGGCCGGCGAGAGGTGGTTAAAGTAGGAAACGCAACCTCCTTAGGATGCGCTGGCCGAGGACAAAAGGATGGAAGAACAAAGTCCTCATTCAGGCGAAAGGCCTAAACCACCTTCGGAAGCACCACCACGTAATCCTAATGGAGGGTCAAGCATGGAGACTTGCAAGGCAAGACCGCCAACTCAGAAACCCTTCTGACAGAAGTAATGGTCACTAAAAATGCCACCTTCCGAGATAGTGTCAAGAGAAGACTGAATAACCGAGAGCACCAGAGTCCAAACCTATGGGGGGGAAGAGGTGAACAAAGAGGTGGGGGGTGGGGGGGGGGGGGGGGGGAGTATATGCAAACCCCTAGCACAAAAAGGTACCCACCAGGGAATGGGCCGCAAAAGGCCACTGACAAAAAACATGGGTGAGATGACCGAGTCGGACAGACCCCGGTCTCTTAAAGTCTGGCTTCCAAAAGCCATGTCGTGCAAGCCAGCGACTGTACCACACGAGGAAGTATGGGACCTTGAGACAGAAGGTCCTCCCGCCCTGGCAACCGCCAGGGTACATCCGCCACCAGGCGCCCGAGATCGGTGTACCAAGGACGCCAAGGCCAATCTGGAGCGATTAGAATCATTGGGATTCCCTCGGCCTCCACTCTGTGGAGCAGCCGAGGAAGCAACTACAATGGAGGAAAGACATAAAGTAGCCCAAGGCTCAAAATTTCAAGTCCTGAGCTACTAGCCAGGCCTCAAGAGTTACTCGCCCCCAGTTGCCCCACCAAATTCATACACTGCCCTGCGCCTAATTGCACCTGTAAACACGCCCTCGTAGATTATCTCATGGAATGACAATGTTTTATGCAGAATCAAGTTACAAAATTAAATATTACCAACAACAACTTTAACAAAATGGGACAGGGCACTGGGAGCAGACCAGAGGGACAGGGCACTGGGAGCAGACCAGAGGGACAGGGCACTGGGAGCAGACCAGAGGGACAGGGCACTGGGAGCAGACCAGAGGGACAGGGCACTGGGAGCAGACCAGAGGGACAGGGCACTGGGAGCAGACCAGAGGGACAGGGCACTGGGAGCAGACCAGAGGGACAGGGCACTGGGAGCAGACCAGAGGGACAGGGCACTGGGAGCAGACCAGAGGGACAGGGCACTAGAACTGGGTCTCTTCCCCATTCTCTTGCCGTCTCCTCTGCAACTCCCATCCATCCTCTCTCTCCCTCTCCTATTCATCTCATCATCAGGAGCCTGTGTGTGCGGCTCCACGCTTGCATGTCCCCACTTCCCCCTTTTATTCAGGCTGGCAGAGAGGAGAGGAGAGGAGCTGCAGCACAGCGGGAGAAAGTACAATCCAGCACTGAGATCCACACAACTGCACAGCCATTGACACCATAGCACAGCGCACAATGACACAGCACACATTGAGACCAGTCTGTTCACAGTGCTCAGGCTCAACTGTTGGACACTTACATAGAGCACAAGGAGAAAAAAACTGCACAAACTAGAAGGCTGCCGCTCTGTCAGGGCAACTTTCAGTGAGCGCTGCACCAGAGTGGTAATTTTTGAAATCCTCCACCTCACTCATTACTTTCTGGTCTCCAGCTACATTGTTCGGGGCCTGGGGGGAGGGGGCAGGCTCAGCGAGGTCATACTGTTGGGTCCCATGGCTTAATGAGAATTGTAAGGAGAGCACCTGTGTACTGCTCTGCCTGTGCGCGGCTCACCAGACTACTTTTCCTGAGCATGCACCTTTCCTCTTCGGCCGCCAATCTCATCAGGACTCTAAGTGTAGGCACAGATTGCAGGGAGATTGCTCATGCAGCCCTGGCATCACTCGCCCCCAGCTTAAATCCACTCGCCAAATGCTAGTAGGCGAGTGGAAATTTTGAGGGCTGAAGTAGCCGATACAGACCCCACAGGGCCACCAACGCGTCCGTACAGGGATCACTAGACCTGGCCACGAACTCCGACACCTTGTGGTTGAGACAAGCGGCCAGGAGATCCATGCCCTGCGAGTCTCACCTCCTGCAAAGGAGCTGAAACACCTCCAAATATGGAGACCAGTCGCTCTGGTCCAGCATCTGGCAACTCCGGTAAACCGCCTGCCAGTATACCTGATGGTAGACCGAAGCCACGGCCGTGGCGTTGTCCGGTTGAATCCAGATCAGGCGACCCTTCAACCTCCTCGACCAAGAGGAGAGGCATAGCCTGATCGCCCAAAGTACTAGGACATTGATCGGTAGACAGGAGTCCACTAGAGTCCAGTGACCCTGGACCGACTGGACCCGCCAGGCGCCCCCTCAACCTGTGAGGCTGGCGACCGTTGTAATCACCATCCACTGAACGGGAAGAACAACTTCCCGGACCGAAGAGTCAGTGATCCCAGCCACCAATTCAGAGAGACTATGAGTAGGTGGCTCACCAGATCGGATGATCCAGAGACAAAAGAGATTTGCACCACTTGGACAGTATCTCCCACTAGAAAACACGTGTGGAACTGGGCATACGGTACTGCCTCGAAGGAGGCTACCAACAGGTCCAGGACTCGCATGCAAGACAGAGAAATGACAGATTGCATGAAGCCAACACCCTCACTGTAGACTGAAGAGTATGCAATTTCTCCAGGGGAAGCAAAACCTTCGCCACGAGGAGTCCGGATCAACCCTAGGTACTCCAAACGCTGAGTCGGAATCAGGACCGACTTCAAAATGTTTAAGGCCTCGTACAGACGAGGGGACAGTCCGCTGAAAACGGTCCGCCGGACCGTTTAACGGACATGTCCCCTCGGAGATTTCTGTCCGATGGTTGTACACACCATCAGACAGAAATCAGCGCGGACAGACAGCGCGGTGACGTGTCCGCGCCGTCGCGACGCTGGAAGGTCAATGCTTCCACACATGCGTCAAAGTGATTCGACGCATGCGAGGGATGGCGGCCGCTTGGACATGTACGGTGAGTCTGTACAGACGACCGAACATGTCCGACGGACAGGATTCCAGCGGACATGTTTCTTAGCATGCTAAGAAACATATGTCCGCTCGAAAACGGTCTGGTGGACAAATCCACTGGAAACCTGTCCGGTCGGCCGTACACACGACCGAACATGTCTGCTGAAACTGGTCAGTGGACCAGTTTCAGCAGACATGTTCGGTCGTCTGTACGAGGCCTAACACCCACCCGAATTTTCCAAGGGTCTGCAATGGCTATAGACACATCCTCCACTAATTCTGAGCCAGAAGCTGCTCTCAGAAAAAGGGCGTTTAAGCAGCCCATGATGGCAAAGCCTCGCTGTCCCAGCAAAGCTAGGATAAGTGCGAGCACCCTGGTGAAAACTCTTGGTGACGACGCTAGATCAAAAGGAAGGGCCACAAACTGACAGTGGACCTCCCCAATCGCGAAGCACAGAATCTCTGACTTGCGCAAAAATGGGACATGCATGTTTGCGTCATTGATGTCCAAGGAAAGTCCCCCGGATGGAGCGAAGCTACCACCGAATGTATGGATCCTGTGCGGAACTACCAATCGTTCACAAAGGCATTTTAGGCCTTGAAGCCCAAAATCGGACGAACCCCGTTCATCTTTGGGATCGAAAACAGATTCGGATAGAATCCCTCAAACCTCTAGTCCTGCAGGACTGGTAAAAATTACCCCGCAGCTTACCAAGCCCACGGCATGGCTCCTTTCCCTTGGTGGACTGAGGGAGGAGAGTGCTCTCACCCCCAGTGACATCCTTGAAAATGACATCCAACTAGGTACCAAAAAACCTGCCACCCACCCTGAAGGGTAAATCAGCCAGGGCATTTTAAGATGCTAGGTTAGCAGAACAGCAATTCAGCCAAATCAGGCGGCGCAAAACCACCGCCGAAACAGAGGCTCTGGACATTAAGGATGCCCCCGAGTGGCATCACAGACACATAGAAGGCCCTGGACCAACTGGTCGGCCAGTCTAACAATTTAGGGAATGAGCTGGTGCTTCTCCACAGTCTGTGCAAAACCTTCACCAAGGTTGCGGCCACAACAGGTCGCAATGCATACCCCAGCATGGTAAACGGAGTGGTTCAGCGCCTCGGGCCTCCTATCAGTAAGGTCCCTGAAGGTAGGGATCCCTTCTATAGGGAGAGCAACAACCTAAGGAGAATTTTTTTTTTTTTAACTCTCCTTAAAAGAGGAAAACCCCAGGCGCTGAGGAACTAAAGACTTCTGCGGCATTTCCCATTCTTTATAAATGAACTAGTCAAAGAAAAAAAAAATAAGGAAAAGCTTTCACAGAGCGGTCTGATTTGCACAAAAAAGACCGAGCCCTCAGAGGAAACCTCTGCGGCACAGACAGCACACTGACACGTGCTCTACACACGTCAGAGGAGTGTCTGTGGGAGGAAACCGGATTAACTGGAGAAAACACACGCAAACATAGGGAGAGCGCATGCAATCTCCAGGCAGTTTGTGTTGGAGTCCAGATTTAAACCCGTGACTCTCTTGCTGCCAGATGAGGGAGTGAACCACTACACCACCGTCCACGTCTCCAGATAAAATAGAACCGGGGGACCTGAGCCGCAGCCAGGTCCTGGTCTGATACAGAGCATTCCCCAATGGGATAGCGGGGGGAGGGGGCGCTTTGTACCCCCCTCACACCGCTCCCACCCTGGCAACAAAGGATTCCAGGACTACTGACAAAGTGTCTGTGGGAATCCCAGGTGCAGGAGCACCAGCTGCCACCCCAGGCATGTTTGGGGAAGAGACTGACTCCATTTCAAAAGCTCCAAGGGACCTATTCAGGTTAGACTGAAAACCCACCCTCATTCTGCGCTGAACGGGGGGTCCCAGGGGACTCCCCATCACAAGAGAAGCGACGCTGCCCACCCTCAGTACACAGCGTGTGTGAGAGGAGGAAAAAACTTGAAGTAAACTGTGAGGAGACCTGTGCTGCGCACCGTAGGGACCAGCACTAGAGGTCAAAGACTCAGCCAAGATGGCCGCTAAACTCTGCATATAGAGCCTGAAGTGGCCTCACAAAGTTGGCCGACCTCAATAGTAACCTGCGCCACAGCGTGGCTAAAACAAAATGGCCGCCAATGAGATTTTAAATTGTAACTGAAAATCACCCAAAAAAGGGCGACAGCGCGGCAAAATGCAGCATTTTGAACAGTGAAAGCCCAAAGAGGCTAAACAGTGTCCAAACTCCTCTTTGAAAAATACCCCAGCAGTAAAAAGAAACACAGGGCAGATGTACCGCAGTCCCCTCAGTAGGGGTGCAACGAATCAAAAAACTCACGGATCGGATCGATCCTCGGATCAGGAGTCACAGATCGGATCAACACAAAACGGAGCTCATGTGCTTAAATACAGTATTTGGAAATCTGACAGACTGTTTAATGTTAATTTTTAAAAGCCGCAGCAAACCTGCTGACCTCACATGGTTGCTAATGTGACAGAACACCTCCGATTTTCACTTTTATTTTAACATATAAACTGTCCGTCGGATTTACAAATACTGTATTTAAGCAAATAAGCTCCGTTTTGTGTTGAAATTACTGCATCCCGCAATGCACCATTGCCCCCAGCCCCCCACTCATCACGCAATGTCCACCATTGCCCCCCACTCGTCATCACTGTTCCAGTGCAACATTGCCCCCACATAGTAATAATAGCCAGTAGTTTAACATTGCCCCCACATGACAATAGCAATAATAGCCAGTAGTTTAACATTGCCCCCACATGACAATAGTAATAATAGCCAGTAGTACTAGTATAACATTGCACCCACATATTAGTAATAATAGCCATTACCATTAGTTAGCCAATAGTTTAGGCATAATAAAAGCCAGTCCAAAAAACATCCAACTCACTGTACTGCACTGCTTTGCGCGCTCTCGTAGAATAGAAGATCCACGAGCAGAGGGGTGATGACGTCAGCGCACACCGCCGCCGCCAGGTGTACCAAGATGGCCGACCTCTCCGGAGCTAGGCCAAGGAAAGGCCGCGGTGCGTTGCGCGGATCACAATCGGTGCTGATCTGTACAGGCCGACCCGTACGGATCGCTGATCGGTCACGATCCGTTGCACCCCTACCCCTCAGTAAGGTGCCCCCCCCCCCCCGACAGCAGTAATGTAATGCAGCAGAGGGAAAAGGAGCAGGGAAGGGAGGATAGGAGGACCCCCGTACCCCAGGAATACCCAGCCATACCAACCCACCGAAGCGGGAGGGACTGTACTTGCCCGTTCAAGCAAGGATTCACTGACGCATTCCTGACAGGCCTACAACCGCAATGGAGGTAGCTGTCGGCCCTGTCCACTGTGAGTGAGACAACAGCACAGCCCAGTCATGTGTGGACCTCAGAGCAAAGCTCACCGTCCACCCCAGGAGTCATGGGGTATGTCGTGGCAGACCCAGCCTCTTTTGCAAAGGTTTGCTCACGCTCGCTGGCCGGACTGAGTAGACTACAAGGATTTATATATCCAGCCTGTCTCTCAGCCGACAGTTGAAAGAACCTTCTTTCAAGAAAAAAAAAAAATCCTCAGGGCGCTGGGCCCTAAGGGAGCCATACGTCTTTCTTTGCTAGGCACAATGAAACTGAGGCTGCATACTGCAGGGAGGAGGGTTATGTCTGGTGGGACCTTCCCCTGGGCGGGGCTGTTCAACGCTGTTAAAGTAACAAGTATGTTTCTGCCTAGTCCTCTCCTAAACAGGGAACATAACCCACTTGTCAAGATTTAAGGAGCTGTGTCCATCCATGGACGATAAGAGAAAAATGAAATTTTCAGGAAGAACTTGAATGTCAAAGATATACAAGTCACTGGGGGATTTAAACTATCATTATCCCTATCGGGGAAGTAACAGTTTATTGAAACTGGGTTTCTCATAAAATATGAAGAAATAAATGAGAAAATCAACTCACAAATATAACCATGATGACAAAGGCAGCAAGATATGAAGTGCGAGCCATCCACATACTGACAAATCGATAATGTTCTCCTGACACCACATTTCTTAGGAAACCTAAAACAAAATACCGGTACATCATTTTAAAATGTCCACAAGCCAATGCACAGTGATATGAATGGCCCACATATCTGCAATACACACCTTTGTTCTCCTCGTTTTCTGCCAAGGCTTTCACACTTGACATAAGAATATCATCATACCCAAGAAATTCGTCTAGCAGAAAACGACTAAACCTGTCTCCAAAGCACAAGTCTCGTGTTGGGTCTGTGAAGAACAATTAGCATTAGTAGAGAGCAAAAGGTTAACAATGTGTTGTTTGGGAGCCTTTGTATAGCCCTAGAACCGCACGAATAAAAATTGCAAAAAAAAAAAAAAAAAATTGTTCGATTCAACCCAACTCATGATTTTCATGATTCTATGTAAACAGTACAGAGCCTTCTCTGCTCATAGCTGTAAAAAATAAAAATCTGTGGCAAATGTTTATCAACAGCCCTGAGATAAAAGAGAAAATACATCTCTTGGTTCTTTTAGATCAAAAAGGTTGCACTTTGGGGCAGTTTAACCACTTAAAGACTAAACCTTTTTTGACACTTGTTCCTTACAACTAAAGATCTTTTTTTTGCTAGAAAATTGCTTAGAACCACCAAACACACACACGCGCGCGCGCACACACACTATTAATATATATCATTTTTGGCAGGGACTGTAGAGAATAAAATGGCGATTGCTGCAATATTTTAGGTCACACTGTATTTGCGCAGCGGTCTTTAAAAAAAACAAAAAAAACACAACACACACTTCAAAAGTAAAGTTAGTAAAGTTGGGTTTAAGGTGGAAGATGATGTTATGATGAGAATCATGATCTTTATTCCAAGCAAAATAAATAAAAACATTTTAATTCTCATGTTATCCAGAATCGTGCAGCTCTCATTCATCAGTAGATCTACTGATGAAGGCCAATGAGAGGCCGACACGCGTTTAGAAGGGAGGAGTCGTATCTGTGATGTCAGGCAAAAGCACCGTGAGTCTAGATCTGCGGTGAATGAGCTGGCGAATTGATACATGCTGTTTTTATTGTCATTTCTTGTAAGTGTAACGTTTTAGGAAAGCTTTTTTAATAAATTCAAAAGCAGAACACTATGGTACTTGTGTTTTATGTTTCATGTCCTTAACCCCTGGATATATAAGTGGAATTGATTATTAAAAAGCGAATGGAGGAAGGTGGTGTTTGGACACAATTTAAACGTTGATTACCCACACAGAGGTGCAGTCTGGAGACTGTAGGAATTACTACCATTGGTAAAGTGGATTGATCTGTCTGAGTTTTATACTCATCCTTGAGGTGAGCAGGCATTTTAGCAGGTGGTGGTGTGCACTGAATATTGGATCCATTTAATAGGATTTTTTCACAGCGGTGACAGCTTTGGAAACCTACATATGAACTGTTTTTTATAATTTATTTTTTCATAAATTGTTTTATTGAATGTATAATTATTTGATTATATAAATATGCAGCGCTGCGCTATTTTCACAAAATTTATATTGCAGTAGGTGTGGTGTATCACTATAAGTGTTCAGCAGCTGTGTAGACACTCAGAGGGTTATATTTGTTGCTTTTTTTCCCTCAAATTATTATAGGAGTAATTTATTAGTATTGTGGCACTGATTGTTTTTCTCACAATTTACATTACAACTATAGCTTTTATTTTCACTTTTATTAATAATAGAACTATTTTAGAAAATTCATTACTATAAAATGAGTAGAAGCTACAATATTTAAAAAAGCATTGGATTTTTTATTTTTTTTAAACATACTTGCCTAGCTGGATGCAGCATCGGTCTGACGTTGCATCTGTCCCCTGCCGGCTCTAACACTGAGAACCGAGGAAACACCGCCGATCACTTGGTTCTCACAGCTACATGAGCTGGCGACTGTCAGTCACTGGCTCTCTGCTCTGCTCTGCCCCCCCACGCTCACTGGAGCACTGGGCTATGGAGGGGGGCACATGCAAACAGTTTTATGGTTTAACCACTTAAGCCACCGACCATTTGACTGGCCAAAGACCAGAGCACTTTACGATTCGGCACTGCGTCGCTTTAACGGACAATTGCGCGGTCGTGGCTCCCCAGACAAAATGTACGTCCTTTTTTCCCCCACAAATAGAGATTTCTTTTGTTAGTATTTGATCACCTCTGCAGTTTTTATTTTTTGCTGTATAAAAACAAAAAATAGAGCGACAATAAAAAAAAAAAAAAGCAATGTTTTGTATACTTTGTGCTATAATAAAAACCCTTAAAAAATTAAGGTTTTTTTTTTTCGGTTTAGGCCGATACGTAGTCTACATATTTTTGGTATAAAAAAAAAAAAAAAAAAAAAAAAAAAAAAAAAAGCGATAAGCGTATATAGATTGGTTTGTGCAAAAGTTATAGCGTCTACAAAATAGGGTATATTTTTGTGGCATTATTAATTTTTTACTAGTAATGGCGGCGACCTGCGATTTTTATTGTGACTTTGACTTTATGGCGGACACATCGGACACTGGACACATTTTTGGGACCGTTGTAATTTTTACAGCGATCAGTACTATAAAAATGCACCGATTACTGTGGGAATTACACTGGTGGTGAAGGTGTTAAAAACTTGGTGGCGCTGAAGGGATAAAGTGTGTCTTAGGGAGTGTTAGGGGGAGGAGCTACCAGTCACACATTATTGATCACTGCTCCCGATTACAGGGAACAGTAGATCACTGACGTGTCACTAGGCAGAACAGGGGAATGCCTCATTTACAAAAGGCATCCCCCCTGGTCTGCCTTTGCCGATCGCAACCCCGGGCCCCCCCCCCCCCCCCCCGGGGACATAGAGTTCCCTGGACCCACAGGCGCACTCACGAGGCACGCGGTAGGCACGTGCACGCTGGGTTGCAAATCTAAAAGGGACATCCATTTGCCTGCCTGTGCCATTGTGTCGATGTATATCGTCGTGCGCTGGTCGGCAAGCGGGTTAACAAATTCAGTTGAGAGAACAGGCAGTGACAGTTATCATTTATGGCCTTTAACGTAACCATTTTTGGAAACAGTTAAATGGTTTGGTTTAGTTCTGCTTTAAGACCCCCTTTCACGTTGAGTCGCCCATAGCGTAGGCGGTAAAATGCTGCTATTTTTACCGCCGACGCTATGGGCGGATTTGCCGCACATTTTGGGCGCTAGCAGGGAGCATTTAACCCCCGCTAGCGGACAAAAAAAAGGGTTAAAACTGCCTGTTGAAGCAGTGCATTTCGGGCGGTATAGCCACGCTATCCCCTTGATTACAATGGGCAGCAGCGGTGGAGGGGTGGTAGACACACTGCTCCAAAGATGTGGCTAGCAGGACTTTTTTTACCGCCCTGCTAGCGCAACGCTCCAGTGTGAAAGCCTGACATGGAGCAGCCATTTGAGGGCGGATTGCAGGCGCTATTTTTAACGCTATTGCGCCTGCAATACACCCTCGTGTGAAAGGGGTCTAAGGGATTTTGATCAGTCACACATTGACAAGGTAAGGTCACAGCCAGAATCAGATGAAGGGAAAAACCTGCCAATAAAAAAAAAAAAAAAGTAGAGAAAGGGCTACCAATTCCTTATCCATTTGGGACTTTAAAGAGGAAGTTCAACCAGGGAAAGGTAAATTAAGTTTAAAAAGTATTCCTTGTAAAAGTCTAACTGTATCACTTCTACTCCCAATAGAGTCTGTCCTTTTGGTCCTCTGCTACCCGCCTGTAAAGTTGCTATGTATTTTGAAGGACACCATGCCCCCAATTTTGTTGATCACCCCCCTTCATCCTATTCATTGCCTATGACAGCTTGGAGTACACGTACGTGCTTTCACATTGTTCTAAGCAAAGATGGTGTGTACCGACTGTTCTGGTGCCAAAGTGTCCCATTGTATAGTTGCAATCAGAGAGAGAGATCCAGCAGCGGTGTAAAAAAAGTCTTGATTGATGAAAACAAAAATCAAAAGAAAAAAGTGCTACAAATATAGCTTTGTCTTTTTTTACAGCAGAACTGAAATTAAAAAAAATACAGCCATCCTCCTAGGACACAAGTAAAAAATTGGTTTTACACCAAGACACTGTGTTTTTGCCTACTCTAACTTTTTACATACCGAGTGTCACCACCATAACAGGGATGTTGAGTCTTTGCCGTGTGCTTTGAGAGAGACGGAGAAATCCATATTCTAGTGAATATTCCACTATGTATTCTTCTTGTGGCCACACTAGAAAACAAAACATATAGGTCAAATATAGGTAAATTATCTCTGAAATTAAAATGGGGGGTGGGGGATGCCAGGGGCTACCTTGAAGTCGCACAGATATCAATGGTTAACATGGGGTATGACTTGTCATGCGACTGATGTCCAAAGTCACAGGAAAAGACGCACAAGTACGAAAGGGGCCTAAGCTGTGCTCTTGCTGCAGGGGGTTAACAACCCTACCACTGAGATTCTAGGAAAGCCAAATACCTGAGATCTTACAAGATGCTACAGCATAGTGCAGGGGAAGGATAATTACATCACTCTCGTCTAGTCGCTATAGGCTGAAGCCATGGAAAAGGTAAATATATTATCTAACCTTCCCCCCCCCCCCCCCCCCCCGACCAGTGTCTTTTTATTTTCGTGCAGCAAATTCGAAAGGGGAGGGGGATTGGATAAGTAAACCTTACTTTGTTTTACTTTAACCTGCACTGATGTGATATAACCAAGATGCATAAAAAGAAAATATCCTAAAACAATCAAAATGAGTTTTCTTTTATAATGCATTTGTGAATACGATTTCAGAATTTCCCATTTTTTGTCTTCACCACTGTGTTCTCTCATTACTTCTTCCAATAAAGTTTTTATGCAAAAAAAAGCCACCATCCATTCAATAGTCTGTAACCAGAATTTACAGGGACACTTACCTTTACTGGCAGCATCACTGAATGACAGGGCCTGGCTCTGATTGTCATTAGTCTGGGTCACACTTTCAAGTGATGGTTTTAAGAACACTTTTGGTTCAATGTCAAGTTGAAACTGAAAAAGAGAAACATTAAATATAAAAGCAATTGAAGCATAGTGATATTTTAAAGGCTGCTTCAATGTGAATAAAGACATCTTTGGACAATCCAAACATCTTTTCCTCTAAGCGTTTGCCATTTGAGGTCGCTTCCTTCCTTTTATATATCTACCACCATGCGCTGTGGTGAGAAAAAAAAAAAAAAAAGCAGCTTGCAATATTTTTTTTTTAATGCACTGCACTATAATGGTGTGAACTATGCCCATAGGATAAGATGAGATGGTTGTTGGACTGTCTATGCAGTAGGAATGCAGTTAAAACATTTATCCAACTACATCTGGTGTTGAGTGGGTCCTCAGTCTTAATAGTCAGTGTATACCTGACCAGCAAACCATTATAAAACCCTGTACAGTCTACCCAGAACATACACTACATTACCAAAAGTATTGGGACGCCTGCCTTTACACGCACATGAACTTTAATAGCATCCCAATCTTGGGGATGGCCCCTTTCTGTTCAAAAATGACTGGGCACCAGTGCACAAAGCAAGGTCCATAAAGACATGGATAAGTGAGTTTGGGGTGGAGGAACTTGACTGGCCTGCACAAAGTCCTAACCTCTACCCAATAGAACACATTTGGGATGAATTAGAGCAGCGACTGCAAGCCAGGCCTTCTCATCCAACATCAGCACCCGACTTCACAAATGCGCTTCTGGAAGAATGGTCAAACATTCCCTTAGACGCACTCCTAAACCTTGTGTTCAGCCTTTCCAGAAGAGTTGAAGCTGTTATCGCTGCAAAGGGTGGGCCAATTCAATATTGAAACCTACAGACTTAGGTGTCCGTTTAATAAAGTTTTTTCTCAGTTCAGTTCTCGGCAGTTGTCAGAGGAAAATGATCTCCTCTGCAGCTGGTTTATGAAACCGAGAGGGAGAACAGAAGTATTTTCTCTGAAAACAGCAGAGATCAGTGTAAAAGTGGGTGGGCTGCCTGTAACCTTGTGAGATATGAGATTACGGTGCAGCCAAGTTCAAAAAGTGAAACTAAAGTTTAACCACTTGCCTCGTGCGACGTGGCTCCCAAACAAAATTGACGTCCTTTTTTTCCCACAAATAGAGCTTTCTTTTGGTGGTATTTGATCGCCTGTGCGGTTTTTATTTTTTGGGCTATAAACAAAAAAAGGAGCCTAAATTTTGAAAAACACAATATTTTTTGCTTTTTGCTATAATAAATATCCCATTTAAAAAAAAAAATGTATCTCCGTTTAGGCCGATACGTATTCTTCTACATATTTCTGGTAAAAAAAAAAAAAAAAAAAAAAAAAAAAATCGCAATAACCGTATAGTGACTGGTTTGCGCAAAAGTTATATTGCCTACAAAATAGGGGACATCATTTTATTTCTTTTTTACTAGGAATGGCGGCGATCTGCGAATTTTTTTTTCGGGACTGCGACATTATAGCGGAATCAGACATTTTTGACAAATTTTTAGGACCATTCACATTTATACAGTGAACAGTGCTATAAATATGCATCGATTACTGTATACTAGACATGTGTACTGTTATTTTCGTTTTTTTTATTTTTTCGTAAATTCATAAATTCGGGAAATTCGAAAAATTCTTTTCCCCATTTCATTCGTTTTTTTTATTTTTTCGTAAATTCGGGAAATTTTCATATTTCTGAAAAAGCAAAAAACGGAAAAGACGAATGAAACGAATAAAACGAATTTTCGAATTTTTCAGGTTTTCGAATTTCAGTTTTTGAAATCGAAATTTGAAAAATTCGAAAATTCGATAATTGAAAAATTCAAAAATTCTAAAAATTTTCGTATTTCCGAAAATCCGAATTTCGTAAAAAAAAAAAAAAAAAAGAATTACGAAAATTCGTAAATAAAAAAATTTGTAAATACGAAAATTCGGAATTAACGAATTTTCGTAAAAAAACGAATTAGAAACAAAACGAATTGCACATGTCTACTGTATACATGTGACTGGCAGGGAAGGGGTTAACCACTAGGGGGCGGGGAAGGGGTTAAATGTGTAGCCTTGGAGTGTTCTAACTGTAGGGGAAGGGGGGTGACCGATTTGTGTCCCTATGTACAAGGGACACAGCATTGGTCTCCTCTCCCTGACAGGACGTGGAGTTCTGTGTTTACACACAGAGCTCCACGTCCCTGCTCAGTTACTGGGCAATCGCGGCCGCCGGGCACGCGCATTGTGTTCCCAGTGACACGACGCGAGCGCCCCCTATCGGCTTTAAATGACAGGATGTCATATGACGTCCTGTCAGAACAATAGGGTATTCCGCCCGCCGTCATTTGACGGCGTGCGGTACCCTAGTGGTTAAATGAACATCTAATTGCATGTTTTCAGACATTTAATAACATACATACACAATATATTATATATATATATATATATATATATATATATATATATATAAAATTTCTCCTGTATACACACACACACACACACACACACACACACAGTATTTATATTATACACAAACACATAAATATATATTCGTGTGTAGGGTTGTCCCGATACCACTTTTTTAGGACCGAGTACAAGTACCGATACTTTTGTTTTTGTCCCCAAATGCCGCCTTGTCCCTAAAGTGAAAGCCAAGCCCCCCCCGCCGCTGCCGACATCTAGTTGTTTAGCACTCAGGGAACATAACGGCTTTCATTTGAATAGCTGTGTGTTCCCCGCCGCGCCTCGTCATGTATAGACTCCCCCTCCTTGCTCGGGCACTTTGATAGACAGATCACCCATCCAATCCTGGGACAGGTGATATGTCTATCAAAGTGCCCGGACAAGGGGGAGGGGCTATACATGACGAGGCGTGGCGGGGGAACACACAGCTATTCAAATGAAAGCCGTTATGTTCCCCGAGCGCTAAACAACTAGATGTCGGCAGCGGCGGGGGGGCTTGGCTTTCACTTTGGGGACTAGGCAGCAGCAGGTCTCCTCTCCTCCATACCCGAAGACTACACTGCTCTGCCTGCTCTCCACCCGCTCTCGGTATTGGTCCCGATACTAGTATCGGGACAACCCTATTCGTGTGTGTGATGTTGTTAAATATTCATTTTTAACCCACTGGTGCTGATATTAGGAAGAAATCAGCCTTCTTCCTCTAATTGCACCAGCTTCTCTCCCAGATTCTCCACCTCTGAGCTGGTGAATCTGGAAGGGAGATATTTCCGTGGAAAGGCTGTAAGATGTTCAGATCTCACTTTAATAAACTGGCCGTTTGTGACAAAACAGTCATGTGCTGTGATGAGAAACAGAGAACATGTTCTTTGCTCCTTATCTCAGCTTATTAAACTGGCAATGCTCTGAGATAAGCGGTGATCATCATGATCTCGGTTTAATAAACGGACACTTAAAGCCCTGTACACACGACCAGGAATCCTGTCGGGCAAAAAAAAAGGACTGTAGTCCGACAGGATTGACGTGAAAAGCCGTGTATACACACGGCCGCACAAAATCCCACCGTTTTTTGAATGGCAAGAACGCGGTGAGGTCATCGACTATGACGAGCCGGTGTCTCGTCACATTTGATGCCGTCACTGCCATCTTGCTACACCCCACACTAACCTTGTATGCTACCACGCATGCATCAGTTTTATCGACCATGCATGGTTTTTCACCCAGACGACTGGTTTTCTCAGCAGGAAACACTCTGCCGGGAAACCCGACGAGAAAATAGAGAGCAGGGTTCTCCATTTTCCCGTCTGTTTTCCTGTCGGGAAAACTGCTAGGGAGCATCCACACGACCGGGATTCCCGGCCAAAAGCTCTCCTAGCAGTTTTCTTGCCGGGAAAACCGGTTGTGTGTACGAGGCTTAAGAGTGGGATGCCATTAAAATTCATGTGCATATAAAAAGGCAGGTGCCCCAATACTTTTGGTAATAGAGTGTATGCTTTTGGGATACAAGGAATGTCAAGCTGTGTTTCAGCAGCACCATATTTGTGCACCTTCAAGGACATCACTATACCAGCCTAAAACTATTGAGCTAAAATGCTCTGATAAAAAGGAATACATTTGGTCAATATGTAATTTAAGTTTATATGTTTTGGAAACATTGTTTTATATCATAATATCATACACATAATATTATATACACAAAAAGCCTTTGTCCAGCACCTAGCAGAGGATATCCACAGCACTGTAGGTTAGCCAATGACAGCATAGCAGATGCTACAAGGCTCCAGTGGTCTCTACAAATTGGGTTGCAAACTTCACTCTTTTATAAGGAATAAGTCACTACTGTGATGACCCATTGAGAAAAGAGATGAGAGCAAAGCTTTTGGTATACTTCTTCTCTATTTTTCCTAGTATAGGTATACTTTTACCCAGGGCTGTGGAGTCGGAGGAAATTTTGGGTACCAGGAGTGGGAGTCGGAGTTGGCAAACAATGCACCGACTCCTACTAAATTTAGATTGTCAGAACATTTAGGAGTCAAAACATTTATCTACCGACTCCACAGCCCTGCGGAAGTTTTACCATCTCTAGGTTTTTGATGTAAAATGCAAAGCACGTGTTACAGTAGAGGTGGGAATCAAAAGGAAGTAATTATTACTTTTCCACAGTTCTACATGCAGTTAAAAAAAAAAAAAAAAAAAAAAAATGTAATCTGATTTTTTTTAATCAAATTTATTTTATTTTAATAAAATGCTTGGAGAAAAAATAAAATAAAAATCTAGAGACAGTTTTCTATTTAATAAACATTAAAGCGGAGTTCCACCCTCTTTAAGTCACCTGAAACACATTTGGCACATTTTTTTTTTAAACTGACTGTTTTTAATGATTAAAATTCGCCCCTGCCGCAGCGGGAGGCTGAGATACTCCCGCCGCTATACTGCCTGGGAGATCAATCCCAGGATTCAGTACTGGTCCGTCGCATCGCAGGGCTTTACCGCACATGCGCGAGTGCAAGCCGCACTTGAAAACACTCTCTTGAGCAGGCAGAGGGGGCGGAGGCGCATCCGTGCCCCGTGATCTGTGCATCCGTGCACCGGTGATCTGTGCCCGTCAAGCGCATTGGCTGTGCCCGTCAAACGCATACTCACTGTGCCCGTCAAATGCATCCATGTGCTGGTGGCGATGCGATTTAGCGGGGATCGATGAGATGTGCTGGGGTTGATGCGATTTGGGCAATGCAATGGGGGCAATGCCATTTACCCAGGAACTCAGCACAGCAGAGGGATGGTGGGAGCCCCCCATAATGAGCACAGCACATGAGGGGTTCCCACCATCCCTAATGAGCACAGCAGAAGTACAGCCCCAGGAGCACAGCACAGGGATGGTGGGAACCCCTCATAATGAGCACAGCAGGTGTACAAACCCAGGAACTCAGCACAGCACAGGGATGGTAGGAGCCCCCCATAATGAGCACAGCACAGGGATGGTGGGAACCCCTCATAATGAGCACAGCAGAAGTACAGCCCCAGGAACTCCACACAGAACAGGGATGGTGGGAACACTTCATGAGGGGTTCCCACCATCCCTGTGCTGTGCTGACTTCCTGGGTTTGTACACCCGCTGTGCTCATTATGAGGGGTTCCCACCATCCCTGTGCTGTGCCCATTATGAGGGGTTCCCACCATCCCTGTGCTGTGCCCATTATGAGGGGTTCCCACCATCCCTGTGCTGTGCCGAGTTCCTGGATTTGTACTCCTGCTGTGCTCATTATGAGGGGTTTCTACCATCCCTAAAGCCCCAGGAAGTCAGCACAGCACAGGGATGGCGAGAACCCCTCATAATGAGCACAGCAGGGGTACAGCCACAGGAAGTCCGCACAGCACAGGGATGGTGGGAACCCCTCAAAATGAGCACAGCAGATACTATTAGTCCTCTTTAAGCGTCCAGATTTTTAAATTCATCATAACGAATGTTGGTAATTGTTATGAAAAGTGAACAAATCTAATGAAAATTCGTATTTCATACGAAACCGAAGTGAGTTTCGGGCACAAAATACGAAATAACGGCTAATGCGAAACGGAACTAAACAAAATGAATTTTTTGACAGTGCACATGTCTAGTATATGTATACACACTACATATATAACAAGATATCATAATATATATATATATATATATATATATATATATATATATATATATATATATATACATATACATATACATATACACACACACACACACACACACACACACACACACACACACACACACACACACACACACACACACACACACACATATATAATAATCTTTATGTAGATATATCTGCACAGGAACAAATTATTTAGTATATTTACTAGGGCTGGGGAAATTAAAGATTAATTCCTCGATTAATCTTTAATTTTTTTGATCGATCAAAATTATTTTGATTGATCAAAGTTCTTGACGTCACCGGACAGCCTGGACAGTGAGACTTACCCTGCTGGATGCGAGCAAACTGCAACCATTGGATTGAGGTACCTTTGCATCTGTGGAGCAGGAGGATGCACCAGGTTCCATCAGGGGAAGGGGGCAAAAATAACCATCGTTTTCCTGTCCTAAGCAGTTTTGTGCAGACAATTCTTTGTGTATCGGCAACATATGTTCCGTGTGAAAGACTGTTCAGTTCTTCAGAATATTGTCAATAAAATGCGATCATGTCTTGCTAAAGTGATGCCTACTATAAAGTGACTGACAGTCAATATACTAGATAAGTTTTATAATTAAAGTTAAACTAACTTTCTAAATTTTTCTTAAAGTTTAATAAGAAAAAATTACTTGCGTCAGTGATACAGTTTGAATTTAAAACATATTTGTGTGAACTGTAAAGTTAAGTCATGGATTGTGGAAACTAACTAGTGTCGGGTGATTGTATATAGTGTGTAACACATTTACCACTGACTAATGCAGAGTTGCAATGCAAGCAGATCAGCTAAAAGTAGTTGGATCTGTATGTGCGTTATAATTAATTCGAAATTAGTCGATTAATCGATTAAAAAAAAAAACGATTAATCGAACACGAAAATTTTAATCAGTAACAGCCCTAATATTTACTGGTTCCTGGAAGGAGGAGGGGAGGTTTGCATAGATAAGGGGTGGAAACTTCCTCTGACACTCCCGTTGCTATGGAAACCTGATCTGAAACCTATTCCATTGCTTGTGCAGCACTAAGCATGTGCAAGATCTGCAAGGCTGAAATCCAGGAAGTCATACTGTCTGGCTTCATGATGCCCACACTTAAGATGGCCCCAGTCAATTTCTATTTTATAAAGTATCTAAATGCTGTAACAACCTAACAAAACGGACCTTAGTTTACAGACTAACTTTACTAGAATACATTAAGCTTGTGTATTACAGGGGTATTTATATTTAAAAAGTGAAATTGTGGCCGGAACTCCACTTTAACCACTTAAGGACCGAGCCTCTGAGATTTGTTTACAAGTTAAAAACAATATTTTTTGCTAGAAAATTACTTAGAACCCCCAAACATTATATATGTTTTTTCTAACACCCTAGAGAATAAAATGGCGGCTGTTGCAATACTTAATGTCACACCGTATTTGCACAGTGGTCTTATAAGCACACTTTTTGGGGGGGAAAAATACACTTTTTTAATTAAAAAAATAAGACAGTAAAGTTAGCCCAATTTTTTTTATATTGTGAAAGATAATGTTATGTAGAGAAAAATGATACTCAATATGTCACGCTTCAAAATTGTGCCCACTCGTGCAATGGCGACAAACTTTTACCCCTGGTTGGTTGTGGTTTGAACATCATTTTCATATGCAGGCACTGCCCACAAAAAAAAAAAGTTTTAATTGTGTCACTTTTATTCCTATTACAAGGAATGTAAACATCCCTTGTGTGACAGGGGTCACGTTGGGTGGGGGGTTTGTGGAACTCTGCTTACCCTGCGGAGCTGTGGAAAATCCGCATCCAGCTTCCCCAACCCCCTCTTGTGTAAATCACCCTGTGTCTCTAATATGGGTGGATGAGATCCCCACTATGATCTGTGCGTGTGTGTGTGTGTGTGTGTGTGTGTGTGTGACACACACACACACACACACACATCTCCCAAACCATCACAGCAAAGAGTACACAACAGCATGAGACAACATATTTATTTATTTTTTGTGCGTTCTCTCATGCTGTTGTGCACTCTTTGCTGTGATGGTATGGGGTGTGACTGCCTGCCTCAGCTATTATGGGATGTGTGTTTACTGATGAGAAGTTTAAACACACCTGACCTGTGTGTCTCTTGTGATTGGAAATTTTAACCCGCCCTGTTTTCCAAGGGTGGGGGGTGAAGCGAGATATCTGTGTAACATGTGTGAAAATAAAATTCTGCTGGTTTTTACCCTACATGGAGGTGTTGTCTGGTGACTGGGGGGGGGGATGGAGAGTCTTGGATGGTGCTGGTTCTGGACAGAGGAAGCATTGATGGCGGCCAAGTTGTTTGAGAACAGAGGATTCGTTATACCTTGTAATAGAAAAAAAAGCATGACAGGTCCTCCTAAAGATGAGATCTGAGTCGGAGAACAGATCTGCCGGTGTGTTGTCACATTCTGCTCCCTATCACAGAATGCTGCGGAAGCGACGTCTTTTTCGCCGCCATTTTGCTACACCCCACACTCCTGGACAGTAAAGATAGAGTGAGAAGGGGGCACGCAGACATCTTGTTACACCCACCGGAGTTTTAGATTTTAGACTTTTCAACACAAAACGGAGCTTGTGTGCTTAAAGACAGTATTTGGAAATCCGACGGACTGTTTAAATGTTAAATGTTGAAAGCAGCAGCAAACCTGATGACCTTACATGTTTGCTCATGTGACAAAACACCTCCGAATTTTCACATTTAACATCTAAACAGTCCGTCGGATTTAAAAAACACTGTATTTAAGCATATAAGCTCCGTTTTGTGTTGAAAATAAGTGTGAAATCTAAAACTCAGATGGGTGTAACAAGATGTCCGCTTGCCCCCTTCACACTCTATCATTACTGTGCAGGAGTGTGGGGTGTAGCAAGATGGCGGCGACGGAACGTGACTTCCGCAGCATTCTGTGATGGGGAGGAGAATGTGACTACACACCGGCCCTGGATGTTTACCATAGAGATTTCTGGTCTGCTGGAGTCTCTGATCGTTCGGAGGCCAGGCGCAATGTTAGGACGTCACGGCCGGCTTCTACATTCAAACAAAATGTCACCCCCTCGGCTGGGAAGCCGAGATTGTTTTTTATTTTTTTTAGATTTAAGGCTTCCAAGCCTAGGAGGTGAGATGTGGGGTCTTATTACCCACATATCTCACTGTAAAGCCATATTCCTATTACAAGGGATGTTTACATTCCTTGTAATAAAAATAAAAAAAAGGATTAAAAAAAATGTTGATCAAAGTGTCAAAACTAAAAAATTCTAAGTAAAATTAACAAATCAATTTATTTTATTTATTTATTTTTTTGTCCATGTGTGCACGTGCGCAGAAGCGAACGCATACGCAAGTCTCGCCCAGATATAAAAACGGTGTTCAAACCACACATGTGAAGGTATTGCTGCGAATGTTAGACCAAGAGCAATAATTCAAGCCCTAGACCTCCTCTAACTCAAAACATGTAACCAGTAAAAAAAAAAAATTAAAGTGTCACCTATGGGGATTTTTAGGTACCAAAGTGTGGCGCCATTCCACGAGCGTGTGCAAATTGGAGCGCGACATGTTGGGTATTTACTCGGTGTAACAATATCTTCCACATTATGCAAAAAAAAATTAGGCCAACTACCTTTTTTGGTTTGTTTTTTTAAGCATGAAACTTTTTTTTCCCTCAAAAAAAATGCGTTTGAAAAATTGCTATGCAAATATACCGTGCAAGATAAAAAGTTACAAGACAGCCATTGTATTCTGTGGGATCTCTGCAAAAAAAAAAAACAAAAAAAAACATATATAATGTTTGGGGATTCTATGTAATTTTCTAGCAATAATAAAAATAAAAAATAAATAAAAATTTTCATGTAGGAGAGAAAATGTCAGAATTGGCCTGGGTGTCAAGTGGTTAAAAACCCAAAACTCCTGGTGCAACTATATGTTCAGTAGAAGTTGTAGCGGTGTGTAACATCTAACTGCCACAATATTCATTACTGTCCAACTAGGATAGGCTACAGCCAATAAGTACACGATACATACTAGGCAGTCAAAAGTTTAACCATTAAAACCATGAATGTAAAAGATAAAATAGAAATTTACCTTTATAGAGCTATTCTGATACATGTCCATACTCATCTCCTCCTCATCTTCTTCCAAATCTTCCTCTGCAAGTGATTCCTTCACTAATCCAGGGAAGGTGTCACCGTCATAAAACTGTAGAAATATAGGTGCACGGCTTGAATTTAACTGGATCTCCACCCGCAGAATCCCATCTCTAGGCCACTTATCTCGAACATGCTCCAGGCAGTTAATCGGAGACCGGGAAAATGCAATGTGAATGTAAGCAAGGATGAAGAGTACCAAGAGAGCCTGGGTGAAAAGGTATGACTTACATTAGACATATATACAGAACATCATTCATTAGTAAAACATACAGTATAATACAGTAACGAAACGTCCCACACTCCGCTTGAGTGCTTTCATCGTATACCACGTCCTCCCAGTCTGAATATAGATATCAGACAACCGCTGACAACTACAAACAAGACGATACTCGTTTGATTGCTGAACATGAACTGTTTATTAGAACCAGAATACAAGTCTTATATACAGTTAAAGAGGAGGTTCCTACCTCCTGCTCATATTACTGTAACAATACACAGAAACAAATTAACATGAGCTAATTAACTAATCCCTAACTCGGATTCCTAAGTCATATTCTTTGCAATGGCTCCCGCTGCTCTAAGTCTATCCTGTGGGAGCGGAAGACAGCTGCTGCAGATGGCAAGTAAAAAGGGAGGTGGAGGGGGCGATACTGATGCCTAAAAAAGGTTTACCTTAAAAAGGTGAAAGTAAACCCTCACATATACCCAGTGAAGTGAACAGCCTCAGATGACACACAGAAGAAACAAATCTTCCTACATAAGTTTTACATATATGTCTGCTGTCTTCAGCTTTATATTACGGTTTAGAAAGTGCACATCCTATTCGAATTTTCTGTTCCCGATTCACCAGTGGTGTGGATTCTTTGCTTACACTGGGAGACAGCTTGTTTGAGGAAAGGCCCCCTCCACATAGGCAGATACTAGTGGTGCATCAAAATTTTGTCTGCCATTCGGCCGAATGACAAAAACAGCCAATACCGAAAGGGGGCGTAGTCCACCCTATGTGCCGCCCATTGCGGGAGTGTCCCTCTGGCGCGCCCAGTCCTCCACTCCCTCCTCTTGTTCCCCTCCCCCCACGATCTCCGTGTGTCTCGGAGCTGAATTGTCCGGCCCGTAGTAACAATGTCCCACCTCCTGTGATAGATGGCACACTGATCCAATGGCGGGACATTGAATCAGTGTGACGTGTCACAGGAGGCGGGATTTTGTTACTACGGACCCAGGCAATTCAAATCTGCTCTGTGACACATGGAGATATGCAGCCTGCCTGTGCCCAGATCAGCGTAAGCTGGGCACTGATAGGCTGCTGGGCATTGGTGAGGCACAGGAAAGCTACAAATGATGGGCACTGGTGAGGCTGCTGGGCACAAGCAGGCTGCATATGCTCGGTATTGGTAGGCTGCTGGGCAC
Organism: Rana temporaria; assembly: GCF_905171775.1. Classification (NCBI taxonomy): domain Eukaryota; kingdom Metazoa; phylum Chordata; class Amphibia; order Anura; family Ranidae; genus Rana; species Rana temporaria. The sequence goes on from NC_053489.1 coordinate 366,121,583, forward strand.
AGGCAGGCTGCATTGATCTCCTGTAGCATGACTGCAGTCTCCGAACCATCTCCTGCATCATATCTGCTAGAGGTGCACCACATGGAAATTTTGCCAATACTATTAGCAATGTGTTATATAAAAATGTATATATTTTATTTAAAATACATAAATACATTTTACTTAACCACTTAAGGACCTTGCCTGTTTTTCAGACTTTGTGTTTACAAGATTTTTTTTCTAGAAAATTACTTAGAACCCCCAAACATTATATATATTTTTTTCCAACACCCTAGAGAATAAAATGGCGGTCATTGCAATACTTTTTGCCACACCGTATTTGCGCAGCGGTCTTACAAGCGCACTTTTTTTGTAAAAAAATCACTTTTTTGAATAAAAAAAAATAAAACAATAAAGTTAGCCCAATTTTTTTTTTATATTGTGAAAGATAATGTTATGCCGAGTAAAATGATACCCAACATGTCACGCTTCAAAATTGCGCCCGCTCATGTAATGGCGTCAAACTTTTAACCTTAAAAATCTCTATAGGCGACGTTTAAAAAATCCTATAGGTTGCATCTTTTGAGTTAGAGGAGGTCTAGGGCTAGAATTATTGCTCTCGCTCCAACGATCGTGGCAATACCTCATTTGTGCGGTTTGAACACAGTTTTCATATGCGGGCGCTACTCACGTATGTGTTCGCTTCTGCGCGCGAGCTCGTCGGGACGGGGCGATTTAAAAAAAAAAAAAAAAAATTTTTTGGTTTTCTTATTTATTTTAATTCAATAAATTTTTACACTGTTTAAATGTAAACATACCTTGTAATAGAAAAAAGCATGACAGGTCCTTAAATATGAGATCTGGGGTCAAAAAGACCTCAGATCTCATATTTAGACTTAAATGCAATAACACAAAAAGTGTCATTTGAAAAAAATGACAAAAGGAAAATATGTCTTTAGGAAGCATGGGCGGAAGTGATGTTTTGATGTCACTTCCTCCCTGCTAGGCTATGGAGACGGGTGGAGGCCATCTTGCCCTCACTCGTATCCAGACACAGCAGAGATCACCTCCTCCGCTGCCGACGGCTCCGGTAGGCGGCGAGAGGGGGGCCCCTCTCCCGCCACCGATAACGGTGATCTTGCGGCGAATCCGCCGGTGACCACAGTTATCGTTAACAGGACCGCTCACAGGAAAGATGGATATCTCGGTTGTGGCAGCAGCTTCTGCCGTTCCCGAGGTATCCATCTTTAAAGTGCCGACGTAAATATATACGTGAGCGGGTCCTTAAGTGGTTAAAATATATAAAAATATTTTTTCAAAACAGGTCATTTTCGGTATCGGTTTTCGGCCTAGTGTATTTTTAATTTTCAGCGCCAAAATTTCTAGTCAGTGAACCCCTAGCCTAGCAGATACTTTCAGAGCTGTGCTATGAATAAACCATCTCTCTGTTAATTTATAGCACCAACTCTAACAACAAAATTCAGGCTGGTTTTATCACAGTTGACAGAGAACTTGTCAGAAGTTATAATGCTGATAACAGAAGAACGGAGCAGGAAAAAGCAATGGGGCTTTGAAGAAAGATAATTAAACACTGCAGATATATGCAGGGAATACATGTGGATGTAAACCCGATTCATGAAATTTGACCTCAGCACATATCTGTAGTGTTTTCTTACCCGTCTCCAAAGACCCAAGTCCTGTGTGTTTCTGCTGCTTCTTCTAAAACCAAGATAGAATTTATGTTGAGGGGGGTTGCTATAGATTAGCAGAGAGCTTGACTTGTCACAGCACAGTCTCTGCCTACGAATGGGGGGGGGGGGGGGTAGTATGCGCCTTTTCTCCAAAGAAAAGGACTGAAGGAAGGAAAAAAAGGAAAAGAAAAGGAGGAACCAGAGACACCACCACCACCAGAGAAGAAGGCAGCTGCAAGCTCTCACCAAGAGAAATCTGACAAAAGAAGCATCAGATGAAGAAGCTCAGTCAACAGAAGACTAAACCTTGTGTTTTGTTTTTTTTGGCTGGGTTGGGGGGGATTTTATAAAAAAATAATATAATGCAAAAAAAGACAGATGGGGTATAGAATATGAGGCCATTTGCTTGACCTATTCACTTCCAACTGTCTTAATAGCATCATATGCGCTTATTTTTCCTTACATTTTTTTTTATCTGGCTGAAGGTGATGCCATTTTATGGGGTGGTCATTTGGTGGTTCCATCACCTGTTTTGAATAAAACCATGCACATTTTTACTATGTCTACATTACCAAGATGTTTGTCTTATGTGTTTTTCCCCCTCTTTTGCCTCTTGCTTTTACAACACTGGCTAAACAAAGCCCTCAGTTAGCTTATCAGAAAGCTTTGGTATATAGAAGCGTACATGTGGTTATTACTGCCCTTCACTAATAGAAGGCTCACCAATTTGAAAACGAAAAATTTTATCCTTCTGACTATGAATACAGTAGTCTTTTGTCACATACACGGTTAACCAAAGTCCATACTTTGTAATGGGGCTCCACATGCGATTTGACCTTTGTTGCACAGTTGGGTTTGGAAGTATGAAAGAAAGTTTGTTGTGCTCTAAAACTAATTCACGTCTCACATGGATGTGCCCCCCCCCCCCCCCTTAGGACAAGAGTGCTTTAAAATTCTGTCAAACATTTCTAACCCTCTACTTCATGGGTCTTCAAACTATGGCCCTCCAGTTGTTCAGGAACTACAATTCCCATCATGCCTAGTCATGTCTGTGAATGTCAATGTGTTACAATGCCTCATGAGATGTGTAGTTCTACAACAGCTGGAGGGCCGTAGTTTGAGGATCCCTGCTCTACTTCATTCAGCCGTGTCAGTTTCTTTATCCCTTTTTTCCCCCCACTTGGAGCATAGCCTAATCCCAAAAGCAACATCTTTATATATTTCAGCTTAGCAGTCCTTACAAGTGGTTGCTGTGTTGGCCATCTTAATCCAGGACTATTTTGAATGGTAATTCGCTAATAAAACATTTAAGTAATGGTTATCACAGGCTGGACTTCAAAGAGGTCTGCCTTTTTGTTCATTTCTATAACACACTGAATTGATGGGACTAGCAGTTTACACACAAAAAAAAAAAAAAAAAAAAAAAGGTATAGCTGTGCTGTCGGCAAGAAGTAAAAAGAGACCCTGCATTTCTGGCAAGGTCAATAGTCATTTTCTGTACATGTGCAAAACGTGTTTTGCTTAAAGTGGATGTAAACCCGATTCATTAAATTTGAGCTGGGCACATATGTCTGCAGTATGTTGTTATCTCTTTTCAATGAGCAAAGTCTTATAGCTCTCTTCTGAACGGTTCCTCTGTTATCTCCTGGCATATTTTTTTACTTTTCAGACAAAAGCAGTCTGAATCTTTTGTCAAAAGAGGTTGCAAAAATGGATTAGCAGAGAGCAGCTCATATTACAAAACAGCTCTGAGAGTCTCTGCCTATGATGAGAGGGGGTGTGTGACTTTCCTCCAATCAGCAATTTTAGCTTTATGCCCAGACATCACATTCTGTGTTAACCAGGAAGAGAAAATCTAACAAAATCTGAACTTTCTAATCAGTATATAAATGTGAAGACAGCAGCTATACATGTAAAACCTATGTAGGGAGGTTTGGTTTATCTCTGTGTATCATCTGAGGCTGTTCACTTCACTGGGTGTATGGAGGGTTTACATCCACTTTAAATAAAACTGATGCAGCCACCACGTCCAAGAATTAACAGGCTGAAATACATTTTTGGAGGGCATAAAGTATGCTTTTCACAGCTCTGTGCAGTACGGTGCTGATGAATTATTATAAAAAAATAAAAAATAAAGCGGGGGTTCACCCTAAAAAAAATGTTTTTCTTTATCTACCATCCCATACAGCATACTAGCGTCAGCTATAGTATGGTTTTTTTTCGCTGTATTTACCGTTTAATCCTTTAGTTTAGTTTCAGACTCCGGCGGGGAAATAGGCGTTCCTATGAAGAGGGGAACATGATTGACATCCGGCTATGGCGCGTCACGCGTTCCTAAAATAGCCGAAATAGGACTCGGATATAGACGGCGCCTGCGCAGTCAGCTCCTAGTCTGTGTGCAGGCGCCGTATAGCACCGTGAAGAGCCAAGTCCTACTCCGGCTATTTTCGGAACATGTGACGCGCCAGAGCCGGACGTCAATCATGTTCCTCTCTTCATAGGAACGCCTATTCCCCGCGGGAGTCTAAAACGAAACTAAAGGATTAAACGGTAAATACAGCGGGTGAAAAAAAAAAAAAAAAAAAACATACTATAGCTGACGCAATCTCTGCTTTAAGGTCTTTATTTGGGCTTATATTGACCCTTCCTGCACACTTGTTTCTCTAGTCACATGCTTTAGCAATGATGTGAAGGTATTGACTGAAGATTTGTATATAAAAAGGCTGAAAACTGTTAGAATAACAACTGATGTAAGAAAACTTGACATTTTGTACTAAGCCATTTGATAAAATTTAAAGTTAATAGTAAAAAAATAAAAATAAAAAATAAAAACACACCACACAAGCTTATTTGTGTGGTGTGTTTTTTTTTTTTTTTTTTTTACCATTAACTTTAAATTTTATCAAATGGCTTAGTACAAAATGTCAAGTTTTCTTACATCAGTTGTTATTCTAACAGTTTTCAGCCTTTTTATATACAAATCTTCAGTCAATACCTTCACATCATTGCTAAAGCATGTGACTAGAGAAACAAGTGTGCAGGAAGGGTCAATATAAGCCCAAAAAAAAAAAAAACATTTAAAACTAAGTTGCACATCTAGTCAACCAGTTTTAACATGTTTAACATGTTTCAAGGAGATGTTGGTAAAGCTGTGTTTCAGACTAATTGCACACACAGCTTTACCAACATCTCCTTGAAACATGTTAAAGCTGGTTGACTAGATGTGCAACTTAGTTTAAAATGTTTTTTTTTTTTTTTCCTTTCTTATTTCTCTGGCATACGCAAGAGGATTACGATTAGTATTTATCCCCATTCCAAAAGGTCCAAACCTTTTTTGGTAGCAGTTATGTGCTCTTTCTAGAGCTTTAGTGACATTGACTATAGTGGTACAGATTCTCATATAGAGGCATTTAACTGAGCCAATGTTTTGCAGGCTGGCAATGGTGCTGTGAAATCTTTTGTCCGTTTGTTATTTACATTGTCCTTCCATGTGCACCTTGCTGCAAAGACCAGTTATAGATTGGGGTGGTTTCTGTGTATGGGGACGCACTAGATGTCTTTACTGTCATTGCGCTCTTGCTGGACCTCACATGCATCCCTGTGCCTTTGAGTGGTGAGCTCCCTCCTGGCATACCTGTCCTTAAAGGGGTTGTAAAGGTTTGTTTATTTTCTAAATAGGTTTCTTTAAGCTAGTGCATTGTTGGTTCACTTACCTTTTCCTCCCTTCTAAATGTTTTTTTTCTTTGTCTGAATTTCTCACTTCCTGTTTCTCCTCAGTAAGCTTGCCACCATTATCCGAACCGTTCTGGCTGGGGGTTAGTCAGCCAGAGCAGCTTACTGAGGAGGAACAGGAAGTGAGAAATTCCGACAAAAGAAAAAAAAACATTTAGAAGGGAAATTAAAGGAAAAGGTAAGAGAAACAACAAAAAACTAACCTTTACAACCCCTTTAAATCGATCCATTCATATATGTGCTCCTACTATGAAGGTTTTGGAAATTAGAGTTAGGACAGCTGTATATACAGAGGTCTCTTGGTGTGGGCACTACAGCTTATGCATATATCTGCAAACAAAACCCTCTGTTTTTAATTTAAACTGTTAGGGCCAATTTGGTTGTTTTGCAGGCTGGCAGGCAACTGTGCTTGGAAATCTTTTGTTTGTTCGTGATGTGCATCTTTCTGCAAAGGGCCCTAGGAGGTGATGGTCCAAAATCTGCTGTTCTGATGACAATCAGTACTGTCTCAAGGATCAGTATAAAAGGAGAGAAATTCTGTAGAGAAAAAAACAAATCAAATAATGCTCTAGTGAAATAATGAGTCAAATCATCAGAGTGGGACTGTGGATATGAGAAAAAATATTAAACTGCCACGTCCCGATAACTAGAATTGAAAATATACTATATATATATATATATATATATATATATATTATATTATATTATATTATATTATATTAGAGGTCGACCGATATGGGTTTTTCTCTGGACGATGCCGATATTTGGAAATCAGGGCGGCCGATATGTGTTGCTGATTTTTGCGGCCGATATTTTAGGGCGATTTTTTTTTTTCCCCCTCATCTCAAAAAAACCTAGGGTGGAGAGGTGGGGAGGAGATAATTGTTTAGGGTGGAGAGGTGGGGTGCAGCCTGTCAGTGCCACATCAGTGCCCACCAGTGCAGCCCATCGGTGCCACCTCATTAGTGCCCACCAGTGCAGCCTATCAGTCTCCATCAGTGCCACCTCATTGGGGTCTATCAGTGCCCACCAGTGCAGCCCATCAGTGCCACCTCATCAATGCCCACCAATGCACCAGTGCATCCCATCATTGCCCACCAGCGCATATCACCAGTGCATCACCTCAGTGCATCACCTCATCAGTGCCAACCAGTGCCCACCAGTACAGCCCAATGTCATTCACTCATCAATGCCCACCAGCCCACGTATCCGTATCTGATGGGATTCTGTACTGTTCAGTCGATACTTTTTTCACCTCCTTTTTAGAGATTTACATGACAGAAAAATGTGTTTTGTTTAAGATTTATTCTCATCAATGCCCACCACCACAAGACTCCATTCGTCCCTGACGTGCTGCTGCCCCGCCTCTGCCTACAATCCCCATAATGCAGAGCGGGCCGGTAACAGCCAATCGGCGGCCGCCGCTGCCGACATCCTCCACTGTAAAGAAAACGTCCCCTGACTGCTGTGCGCCCTGCCTACAAGCCCCAGAAAGCATTCTGGGGTTTGTAGGCAGAGGCAGGGCGCGCAGCACGTCAGGGGACGTTTTTTTCCCCAGAGTGGAGGATGTCGGCAGCGGCAGTCGCCGATTGGCTGTTACAGGCCACCGCGGCTCCGGAGCTAGGCCGAAGCCGCGGCCTTTCCTGATGCTGTGACCGTGGCTGCAATCCGCGGATTGCCGCCGCGATCACAGCATCAGGAAAGGCTGTATATATACACACACACACACACACACACACACACACACGCACACATACAGTACAGACCAAAAGTTTGGACACACCTTCTCATTCAAAGAGTTTTCTTTATTTTCATGACTATGAAAATTGTAGATTCCCACTGAAGGCATCAAAACTATGAACACATGTGAAAATATACATAACAAAAAAGTGTGAAACAACTGAAAATGTATATTCTAGGTTCTTCAAAGTAGCCACCTTTTGCAGCAGGCACATCTCTAGAACTGGTAAGAGGAGACTGTGTGAATCAGGCCTTCATGGTAGAATATCTGCTAGGAAACCACTGCTAAAGAAAGGCAACAAGCAGAAGAGACTTGTTTGGGCTAAAGAACACAAGGAATGGACATTAGACCAGTGGAAATCTGTGCTTTGGTCTGATGAGTCCAAACTTGAGATCTTTGGTTCCAACCCCCGTGTCTTTGTGCGACGCAGAAAAGGTGAACGGATGGACTCTACATGCCTGGTTCCCACCGTGAAGCATGGAGGAGGAGGTGTGATGGTGTGGGGGTGCTTTGCTGGTGACACTGTTGGGGATGTATTCAAAATTGAAGGCATACTGAACCAGCATGGCTACCACAGCATCTTGCAGCGGCATGCTATTCCATCCGGTTTGCGTTTAGTTGGACCATCATTTATTTTTTAACAGGACAATGACCCCAAACACACCTCCAGGCTGTGCAAGGGCTATTTGACCAAGAAGGAGAGTGATGGGGTGCTGCGCCAGGTGACAACCTCTTGAGAATGCCAAGAGTGTGCAAAGCAGTAATCAAAGCAAAAAGGTGGCTACTTTGAAGAACCTAGAATATAAAATATATTTTCAGTTGTTTCACACTTTTTTGTTATGTATAATTCCACATGTGTTCATTTATAGTTTTGATGCCTTCAGTGTGAATCTACAATTTTCATAGTCATGAAAATAAAGAAAACTCTTTGAATGAGAAGGTATGTATATATATAAAAACATACAGAACCATTAGCATGACAGACCACCTATTACATATGGGTATAGTACACAAATTCAATAAGAGTGGGAGACTAGCGACCACTTCTCATTTATGGTTGAAACAAAAACCCTTGAAGTTTTCAGAAGGTGAAATGTTATACGATGCTCAGCCCGACATGTTGTGCGTTGAGAAAACGCTTCTTCAGGAGCGTAAAACTAATTATTCCAAGTATGGAAGATAACAATATAGGCAGAGGACGTATCAATGATCAGAACAAGGCAGACAAAAAGCATAGGAAAATATAGTCCTTCTCTTTCTGTTTTGAACTTACCTCCCTAAACTTTCAAACTGATCGTCAATATCCAAACCAAGGATCCCTACCAGAGTTTGGGTCTATATGATGAGCATAACTCATTTTATTTGGAGCAAGAGAAGGACTATATTTTCCTATGCTTTTTGTCTGCCTCGTTCTGATCACTATTATTGATACGTCCTCTACCTATATGGTTATCTTCCATAACATGGAATAACATGTTATACTTACCTCCGCTGTGCAGGTCGTTTTGCACAGAGTGACCCGGATCTGTGTCTTCTGGGGTCCCTCGGCGGCTGTCTCGGCTCCTCCTCGCAAAAGCTTTCCAGGTTCATGCGAGCTCCCTCGCATGGTGGAAAGCTTTTGCGAGCGCGCTCCCGTGATACATCGGCGTATCACTCGGCCCCGCCCCTCCGCTGTGATTGACAGCAGCGCCAGCCAATGGCTGCGCTGCTATCAATCCGCCCAGCCTAGCCAATCAACGGCCAGGCTGGGAACCGAACAAGATGACAAGCACGCGCCCGGGACTTTCAAACGGTGAGGTAAGTAAAACGGGGGCTCGGTGCTGTCAGATGTTTTTTTACCTTAATGCATAGGATGCATTAAGGTAAAAAAAAAAAAAAAAAAAAAAAAAAATTTACCTTTACAACCCCTTTAATTATGTAATTTATGCTGTTCTATTAATTCATGTATATTCTTAATAAATATCCAATTTTTCAACTTATTACGCCTTCAAAGTCCATCATCTGTTTTATACATATAAATAATGCTCTAGGTTTCCAGCATTTCTTTCAGTCATCGGGTCATTTGTAATGTGCAATAGAGCAACGACAAACTGAAGAAAGTAGGAGATTATTTTTTCTGCTGCCATTCTCAGAGCTACACCTACCCACCCATCTATGGCCAAATCTAGGGATTAATGTTGACATTTGTGCTGAAAACACAGCATGCTTTTGACACTTCTGAGATCATTCAGAATTCATTGTAGAAACATTTTATCCGCTTTCAATTTGCTTCTGTATTCCCACAGACTTGTACAGGTAGAGAAGCAGTTCTGAAGGTAACAAAAGCTGGGCCTGGTACGAAAGCCTGGTACACACGATGAGATAATGAAACTTAATCTTCCATTTTATTTTTTGCATGCTAGTCTCATATTGTAATGCCGCGTACACACCATCACTTTATGTGATTGAAAAAAAACGACATTTTCTGTGAAGTAAAAAATGACGTTTTTGAAACTTCAATTTTCAAAGACGAAGTTGCCTACACACCATCGTTTTTCTCACAATGTTCTAGCAAAGCGAGGTTACGTTCTCACCACTTTTTCCATTGAAGCTCGCTTCATAAGTAGCTTCTGGGCATGCGCGGGTGAAAAAACGTTGTTTTAAACGACGTTTTTTACTACACACGGTCAATTTCTGTGAAGTAAAAGTTGACGTTTTAAAAAACGACACATAAAATTGAAGACATAAAACGACGTTTTCCCCCACACATGGTCAATTAAAGTTTTTTTTCATCACAAAGTGATGGTGTGTACGCGGCATTAGGGTTACTCAACTTCTGAAAAATCCCATACGACGGGATACAACTTGGGAAGCGATTTAATGTATTTAATTGTTTGGCAATAGATTGTGTTTCCCTTTCCGAGCATGCGCAGTGCGTACTAATTAAAAATGAAAATGGGACGTTGTGTTCACTTCTAGCCTGCCCCTTCAGGTTTTGTCATCCGAAAAGTTGGAATCGGCTATCAAAAGCACTATACTAATGATCAGATATTCTGCTAATCGTTCGTCATACTAAATATTTCTTGTAATCTTATCGCATGTACGGCCCTAATGCGCTTCCTTCTAAGTCCTGCCAAAAAAAGGATATTCTTCAAGTAACCTCACACAAGTGGAGCAACTATGAAACCCGTTATGAAATACAGAGGCTGCCAGTGCGGACCTCTGCCTCCTAACCACTTCCCTGACCGCCGCATGTATATGTACGTCCACAGAATGGCACGTACAGGCAGATGGGCGTACAGGTACGTCCCCGCCTTTCCGCGGGTCCGATCGAGACCCCCCCGGTACATGCGGCGATTGGATTCCCTCGGGGAGCGATCTGGGACGACGGCGCGGCGTTTATAGCCGCTCCGTCGCGATCGCCGTATGTAAAACACGGCTTCCCCGTGCTTCACTGTGGCGGCTGCATCGATCGAGTCATCCCTTTTATAGGGAGACTCGATCGATGACGTCAGTCCTACAGCCACACCCCCCTACAGTTGTAAACACACACTAGGTGAACACTATCTCCTACAGCGCCCCCTGTGGTTAACTCCCAAACTACAACTGTCATTTTCACAATAAACCATGCAATTTAAATGCATTTTTTGCTGTGAAAATGACAAGGGTCCCAAAATTGTCTGAAGTGTCCGCCATAATGTCGCAGTCACGAGAAAAAATAAAAAAAATAAAAAAATAAAAAAAAAAATCGCTGATCGCTGCCATTAGTAGTAAAAAAATAATAATTAATAAAAATGCAATAAAACTATCCCCTATTTTGTAAACGCTATAAATTTTGCGCAAACCAATCGATAAACGCTTATTGCGATTTTTTTTTACCAAAAATAGGTAGAAGAATACGTATCGCCCTAAACTGAGGAATATTTTTTTTTTTTTTATATATATATATATATATATATATATATATATATATATATATATATATATATATATATATTTTTTTTTTTTTGGGGGGGATATTTATTATAGCAAAAAGTAAAAAATATTGAATTTTTTTCAAAATTGTCGCTCTATTTTTGTTTATAGCGCAAAAAATAAAAACCGCAGAGGTGATCAAATACCACCAAAAGAAAGCTCTATTTGTGGGGAAAAAAGGACGCCAATTTTGTTTGGGAGCCACGTCGCACGACCACGCAATTGTCTGTTAAAGCGACGCAGTGCCCAATCGCAAAACCTGGCCTGGGCATTTAGCTGCCTAAAGGTCCGGGGCTTAAGTGGTTAAAATGCTAACTGCCTATCTGTCAAACCAACCATTTTGATTCTATTCATTGATCACATAAGGACTTCTTACATTCCTAAACTGCTTGTTTGTTTTAGGTCATATTCTCTGAAAAAAAAAAAAAAAAAAAAAAATAATAATATGTAGTGAACAATTTTAACAACCAGGCAACTAAAATTTTCAGAAGGAAGTTAGCAACGGCAGCCACTTAGATTTCTTTCTTGGCAGGTTTACTTTACCTGTGCAGACACCCAGAAAACACAAAATCTTGGTCAGTTTTAAGAAATAGTTGCCTAAAATGTCAACAGCCTAGAAATATCCAGGAGCTTGAATAAAATAAATGTGGTGGGTGATACAGGGACATTACCACCATCATTTAGTGCATAAGTTCACATGCCAGAAACAATTAACAATGATGATCTAATCTGGAGAACTAAGAATTCCTTACTTTCTGATACCCTGAACATTTGCATTATGATCTGTCTGATCTGTGAAGAATCACACAGTTTTAGAATCCAAGCAATCGTGAATTAAAAAATAAAAATAAAAATCAGGATCAGTAATATTTGCTATACAAGTGTGAACCAATATCAAAATTGAACTACCCCCTACTACCAATTTATATACATGTTTCCTGTTAAAAAAAAAAAAAACACCCACACAAGAAAACGAGACAAAAAAATGGTCTATAAAAAAAAGTATGGCCAAAGTTTTTTTGGGCTATATTTCTCTTCTGGGTCACAGGGCTACACTTACTCAGGAAATTTCTCCCATCTGTTCACGGATGTATATGGATACTCCAGAAAACAGCGGCTCAAAACGCAGTCCCTGACTCCCAGCAGCTCAGATGTATAGACAAGCAAGGGCAATAATATCCCTCCAGGGTTTTAAGGCATCACATGAAAAGGAACAAGAAAAAAGAGCCTCCACATGGGTGTACCCCTGTAGAATGAAATGCACAGGGTTCCATGCCTGCTACCTATACTGCGCCTTTTTTATCAGTGATCACCTCTCTATAATTTTTGCTGGAATTTTACATTTTATATTTTAAACACCTTGTTAATTTTTTTGTACGTTTTTTTTTTTTGATCTGTGCCATGCGGAGGCTTTTTTTTTTTGTTCCTTTTCATGTGATGCTATAAAACCCTGGAGGGATATTATTGCCCTTGCTGTCTATACATCTGAGCTGCTGGGAGCCAGTGACTGTTTTCTGGAGTATCCATATACATCCGTGAACAGATGGGAGAAATTTCCTGATTGCACCAGTGTCCATCATCCGATGTGCCTGTGTCATCGCTACTCTTACCTTAGCTTGTTTGACCCATTCCCAAGGGGTTCTGGGTCCTCGTCATACAGTAAGAGTACCCATCTTATAGCTATTTGATTCAGCTCTGTACATACATCCTTCCTTACCATCAGGATTCTCTATTGCTCCATCCCCCATCTACCTGAGAAGATTGGTTATTTCTATCTTTGAGACTATTTATACGGACCCCCATTTATGACTTGTTTGATGCATGCTAGTTCTCATTTATTTATTTTTGATTTATCAGCTATGCATTAATTGGTTTCACAGCCATACTTGTTATATATCTATTCACGTGAAGAATTCCTGCACTTCACTTTATTATTCATTTTTGGAATATCATTATACCCCGGGTTATTCGGGTTATCACCCATTCACTAGCGCAGCACACTTTAACCCTTTCACTTTCTTCACATATTTTCTGTATGTTTTGTGCTAGCAGCTGCCTTGTTCTCATTTAGCAGCGTGGTATTTTACCCCCTTCTTTCACTACACTTACACTCCTGCGACACAGAATTGGCTGACAGTGGGCTAAAGCCTGCTGTCAGCTGACATCACAGAGCTGCTCCAGGCTCTGGAAGGATCCCAATCATATTGTCGGGATACACCCAGATGCCTGATTGACAGCCAGCTCTGGCTCTCAGCCAAGAGCTGAAGCAAGCTGTACCCACCCCCCCTGCGGAGGAGCACAGCAGAGCGTGGTGATGCGATCGCTCAGTTCCAGATGTGGCTTGGAGCCAATCCCTATTGAATATAACACTGCTTGACCAGCATGGTCACCCTCACCCCTATGCTCCTACAGCAAAATGCATAGTTTTGTTCCAACACATCCAACCTGTGCTGCCTTTTGCCAATGACAAGCTGGCTCCTAGGATTCCAAGCAAATTTGTTAAACTATATAACGTACATTATTTTTTTCAAAGGATCCTGCAGAGCATTGCAATCACAATCTGTTTATCACGGGTTCAATGTCAGGCTCCTGCACACAATGCCTGCAGTTCTGTTGCCTGTACATCTTTACTACAAGCATGCTGACCAGCACATTCATAGTCCATTAAGGACAAGCCATTTGCTGTAGTGGCAGACAGGACTTGTAGAGGTCTCATTCACAGATTTCTGTAAATAAATGGCGGACCTGCACAATGTTCAATATGTGACAGAGAGGATCCCCCGCCTGCTGTCACATGGGGGGGGGGGCTGGGGAAATCAGGGGGTGCAGGAGGCAGACCTGGAGATTGTTTTAACACATTACACCTTATGTATGGGTGCAACATACTCAATGAGGTGAACATAGCCTTTGAAGCCCAGCTCCAGGAAACCCCAAAAACTAAACCCACTGTGTAAGTGTTCATTTACGTCTAGGGAAAAGAAAAGCACTTTAACTTACCTGATTCTCCACTGGCCCAGCAGACATCACTCTCCATGCTCTGGCGATAGACTGTTCCCCAACATCCTTATATCCAATGCAGGCCTTTGGCTCTTACATCAGTCCTGATGCCATCAGAGGACCTTAGACTGCTGGAATGCAGGGGAGAGAAGGTTGCAGGGACAGGTCTAGCGGAGCGGAGAAACCTGCAGAAGTGGAGGATCGGGTAAGTAAATCTGATTTACCAAGTCCCCTAGACATAGAGGCAGGGCTGTGGAGTCGGTAGATAAATGTTTCGACTCCTAAATGTTCCGACAATCTAAATTTAGTAGGAGTTGCAGTCGGTGCATTGTTTGCTGACTCCGACTCCAACTCCAGGTACCCAAAATTTCCTCTGACTCCAACTCCAGGTACCCAAAATTTCCTCTGACTCCACAGCCCTGCATAGAGGAACAGTTAACCCTTGCAGCTGAAAGAGTGGACGTTTTGGTTTCCTGAAGTGCAGCGAATGACAACCTGCAGCCTACATGTCATTTTTGATTTTTAAACTTTAAAAAATAGTTACCTTAAGCAGCACAAAGAACTCAAAAATCCTACGGAAGGAGGCAGGGAACAGGCGCGCATACGTGACCGCCATCTTAAAGAAGAGGGCATGGAAAAGCCGATCCCGCACGTTAATGAGGGGGTTCTGGTTCAGATTGGGGGTCCGCACACGGTTTCCATTGGTGTTGTTGATGGGGATGTTTCCCTGATTCTCAGACATCTTGATCGTGCCTTAAGAGGTGGAAGAAGAAAGAAAGAATCATTTCACAGGGAAATAAGACTTACACCTTCAGAATGTTACCTTACTGAGGGCTGTGATAACCGTGCAGCCAGGAGCAGTGTCACAGCCCTCCTTCCTCCCACAAAGCACCCTATGCGTCTACCTGGAAACTATCCGGGGGGAGGGGCGCCACTACCCCTAGCTCTGTGGGGAGGGGACCCCGTCAAATCTCTGGGTAACACAGGGTCTACCTAACGTCCACTTCCTGTCCCTCTTCCGCTTCCTCTGGTCTCAGCCATTACGGTGACCCTGAAAGCTGCGGAGCACTATGGGATACGGGGGTGGGGCGAGCGTCAAGATATCTGCATATACCCACAATGCATCGCGCTCCGGTGTATTGTCACATTCTGCAGCCTATCGTGGAATGCTGCGGAAGTCACGTGGCGGCCAACTGCGCATGCGCGATGCGTTCCAACCGCAAGTGCGAAGCCCACCTCCGTGTGGGAGAGTGGGCGGGGCCGTAGGGTATGGCCCGCCCCTCTGCCTGCTCGGTGTGCATACAGAGGCTCAGACTTGTGTCAGTAGGAGGAGCGATATTACCGGGAAGGTGAAGTATATAGAAAGTATGAGCTCTGCTGCTGGGAATGCACGGGAGGTCTGAAAAGATATATTGCTCAATATGGAACGGGGCCTAAGCTGGGGCTTTTTTTATTACGATAACAATGATATCTACCAGTACTAGTGGTGAATGTATTTTATATATATACAGTGTAAATATATATATTACCTCTGTATTCTGGTGCACTGTATAATAAGGCTCAGTTCACACTGGTGTGATGCTAAAATGCGTGCGCTTTATAAAAACTTGTTCTGTCAGCGAGCTGAAGTGGCATTCGCTCCATTCACACCTGAGCGTAGTGGAATCGCAGCAAAACACGGGACAAGTTTGCGATGCCATGATCTCGTCGTAGTCCCCTCTCACACTTGTGCGACTTGTCCTGCAAAATGGGACTGCAAAGTTGCATGACAAGTCGTTCCCCATGATTTCCAATGAGTACCATTCATATCTGTGCGACTTCAAAGTAGTTCCTGCACTTTGATGCCACTTGAGGTCCATAGACACAGACATTGCTTCAAGTCACGCGACTTTCAGGTCTCACAAGTGTGAAAGGAGCCTTAGGGCTCATTCACACCAGAAACCGCATTTTTGACTGCATGTTTACATGCATTCGAAATGCGCTTGAAAACGCTTTGTGCTGCGTTTACAGTGCATTTTTCTATATGTTTTTGGGCTTGGCTCAACCAATTCGGCCCGGAAGGTTTACCCCTAGGGTTGCCACCTATCTGGGTTTCACCTGGACAGTCTGGGTTTCAGACCTTTGCCTTAAAGAGGAAGTAAACCCTTGTTATTTTTTTTTTAAATACCCTGCAAGATAAAGTCATAATGAGCTAGTAAAACACATTGCCGTGTTTAAGACGGCTATTGTTAGTGCGCTGTAGACAACGGTCCTGTCATTCGGCGAATATCTCCTAAACCGTGTAGGTTTAGGAGATATTGCTAACACCTACAGGTAAGCCTTAATCTAGGCTTACCTGTAGGTGTAACTTGCAAAAGTGGGTTTACAGCCACTTTAACCACTTGAGACCTGCGCTATTGACAAAAGACGTCAACAGCGCGGCTCTCAGGTGCCACGTCTTTGGACGTCTTTTTAAAAGCATTACCCGCGCACGCCTCTGGGGGGCGCGCAGCGGGTAAACACTGTCCCGGCACATCGCTGGGGAGCCGATGCGTGTACCTGGCGGCCGCGATGTCCGCCGGGTACACGCGATCGGCGGTGACACAGCAGGTAACAGCAGGGACGTGGAGCTCTGTGTGTAAACACAGAGCTCCACGTGCTGTCAGAGGAGAGGAGACCGATCTGTGTCCCTTGTACATAGGGACACAGCATCGGTCACCTCCCCCAGTCACCCCACACAGTTAGAACACACCCAGGCTACACATTTAACCCCTTCCTCACCCCCTAGTGTTAACCCCTTCCCTGCCAGTCACATTTATACAGTAATTAGTGCAATTTTATAGCACTGATCGCTGTCTAAATGTGAATGGTCCCAAATTTGTGTCGAAAGTGTCCGATACGTCTGCCGCAATATCGCAGTCCCAATAAAAATCGCAGATCGCCGCCATTACTAGTAAAAAAAAAAAATAATAAAAAAAAAAATCTAATCATAATCAAAATCATAATTCTGTTCCCCATTTTGTAGACCGCTATAACTTTTGCGCAAACCAGTCGCTGATTGCGTTTTTTTTTTTTTTTACAAAAATACGTCGAAAAATACGTATCGGCCTTAACTGAGAAAAAAAATAGTTTTTTTGAAAAAAAATGGGATATTTATTATAGCAACAAGTAAAAAAAATATATTTTTTTTAAATTGTCGCTCTTTTTTTGTTTATAGCGCAAAAAATAAAAACCGCAGAGGTGATCAAATACCACCAAAATAAAGCTCTATTTGTGGGGAAAAAAGGACGTCAATTTTGTTTGGGAGCCACGTCGCACGACCGCGCAAATGTCAGTTAAAGAGACGCAGTGCCGGAAGCTGAAATTTCACCTGGGAACGAAGGGGGTTTATGTGCCCAGTAAGCAAGTGGTTAAAGTGGTTGTAAACCTTCGTGTTTTTTCACCTTAATGCTTCCTATGCATTAAGGTGAAAAAACACCTTGCAGTCACCACCCCTCCCCCCCCCGTGCCCCCGTTTTACTTACCTGAGCCCCGAATCTCCGTGGGCGTGATCCCGCGTTGCTTTCCCCCAGGTCTTGTCGGCTCTTCATTGGATGATTAATAGCAGTGCAGCCATTGGCTATGGACACCGATTGTATGGCACGGGAGCATGCCTGCTAGGTAACCCCCTCGGAAGACAGCTTCCCAGAGGGGGCTAGCTCTTGCGGGAAGGAGCCGCTGTGGGACCCCAGAAGACGAGGATCGGGGCCACTCTGTGCAAAACGAACTGCACAGTGAAGGTAAGTATGATATGTTTGTTTTAAAAAATAATAATAATAGCAGAACCTTTACAACCCCTTTAAACCCAGACACAGTATTTATAATGGACTGTGGCTCACCAAGTAACACAACCTCATAGTGCATAGGGCTGTGCATGGGCCCCATCCCCATACACGGACAAGATAGGAGAAAGGGCTTGATCTGCTTCACCTTCTCCCACTCCTACCCCTTTGTCTGCTCACCCATACTCCAATCCTTGGTGTTCTGTACCTTAGAAAAGGGATGTGAGGGTTGGAAATTTGAAGCTCAGGAATCAGCAGATACATCATGGATGAAAGGTGTCATACCTGAGCCTCTATCCTCGGGTGAGTGAGCTCACTATCCACTGTCTGTGACTGAAGTCTCCCCCCTCTCTCCTGCCTCCGAGTTAGTGAGTACACAAAGGTAAGTGGGAATCAGATGTAAGGGGTGCCCTGTGGACTTTCATGTAAGGGGGGCTTTGGGAACCCTAATTTAAGGGGGAATGCTGGAAACTGATGTAAATGGGAGGTTTGGTGAGCAGAAACCTTTTTCTATTAGAGTTCTCCTTTAGGCTGGATTCATTTTGAAGATTTGCTCTACCGAACGTGTTCCAAAGGAAATCATGGTAAATGAACTGTAGTGCAAATCTGCAAAATGCATAGGTGCGAATCCAGTGTTCCCCCTTAAAACATTTTTTTTGCTGTGCACTACTAAAGTGTTCGGGTTTGGCTTTAAGAAAGGGTGGCAACCCTATTTACCACCCTTACTGACCAGGCCATTTTTTGCGATACGGCACTGCATTATTTTAACCGACAATTGCGTTATGCGACACTGTTCCCAAATAAAATGTATGTCCTTTTTTTTCCCCCACAAGCTTGCTTTTGGTGGTATTTGATCACCTCTGCGGTTTTTATTTTTAGTGCTATAAACAAAAAAAGACTGACCATATTTGAAAAAATATATATTTTTTACTTTCTGATATAAAACAGGTTATGGGGATAATTTCCCATATAATTAGAAAGTCAGGTTCACAGCTGGTGGCAAATTCTGTTGATCTAGCATACCAAGCAAGCGGGTGCAGGAATTGATGAGAATGATGACCAGGGTTCGACAAAATTCGGGCGCCCGGTCGCAATTGCGACTAGAATTCGCGACCTGGCACCCGGTGAAGCTTAGGCCAGCAGAATGGCGCAAAGCCGCGGCCTCTATTACCGTCTGACGCGGCCCGACGCAATCGCGCGGCGGGGGAGGTGGGGGCGCACGGAGACACAGGCTACCCCATCCTGTGTCTCTGTGCGCCCCGCCGCGCGATCGCGGTGGGCCCGCGCTAGCCGGTAATTTAGGCCGCGTCTTTGCGGCCTTCTGTAGGCCTAAGCTTTCTTCTGTGATCTGGCACCATCTTCTGGTGGCCGTTGGCATGACAAGTAAACCAGCAATTCTAATGTGTTTTTCACTGTGTTTTCACTGCCATCCCCTTCCCTCTAATTAGAGCCCCCAAACATTATATATATTTTTTATTCTAACGCCCTAGAGAATAAAATGGCGGTCATTGCAATACTTTCTGTCACACCTTATTTGCGCAGCGGTCTTGCAAGCGCATTTTTGGGGGAAAAAATACACATTTTTTAATTAAAAATTAAGACAACAGTAAAGTAAGCACATTTTTTTTTATATTGTGAAATATAATGTTACGCCGAGTAAATTGATACCCAACATGTCACGCTTAAAAATTGTGTCCACTCGTGGAATGGCGACAAACTTTTACTCTTTAAAATCTCCATAGGCGACGTTTAAAAAAATTATACAGGTTGCATGTTTTGAGTTACAGAGGGGGTCTAGGGCTAGAATTATTGTTCTCGCTCTACCAATTGCGGCGATACCTCACATGTGTGGTTTGAATACCGTTTACATATGCGGGCGCTACTCACGTATGCGTTCGCTTCTGCGCGCAAGCTCGGCGGGACGGGGCGCGTTTTCTGGCTCCTTACTTTTTTAGCTGGCTCCTAGATTCCAAGCAAATTTGTCAAACCCTGATGATGACCATATACAAAACACTGTTTCAATTAGGGGTGCAACGGATCGTCATTGATCCGTGATCCGAACCGAAAAAGATTGATCCGAACCGCACACACGTGATCCGAGGATTGTTTTCTAAAAAAAAAAAATAATTATAATTTGCGCATGTTCAGTCCACACGCAGCGTGGTAATGGCGAACGGAGGGGCTTGAATGCCCCGCGTCATTTAAATCCCCTGTATGGGAGCATTTTGGCTTCCCTGTCTAATATTATGATGAAGGAAAGAGGTTAGTGGATAAAACCGTGACGGTGTGTAGGCACTGTGGCACAAGAATGCCATATGACAGTGGGAACACATCAAGTATTGTCACTAGGGGTGCAACTGATCCGTACAGATCAGCACCTTCGGGTCGGGACACACGGCGATCCACGGGCCTCCCGGTCCATAGGAAAGGCTGCGGCTTCGGCCTAGCTATCGAAGCGGCGGCCATCGAGGTCCACCCGGCGCGGGGGATGCAGGCTGCTCCTCGGAAGTTTGTGGGCACTTGAGCTCAATATGTCATTGACTCCTAACAGCCCAGCGATGAGCTCCATGCTGCACCTTGAGGAATCCACACGGGGAGTCGCTGCCGCCGCCGTGACACCTAGGGTTGCCACCTCACCCCTTTAAAACAGAACACATATGAATTACACAGGTTCTGTGGCTGATTTAATGCAGGTAAGGCACCAAATGAGTCTAATTACCACCTTAATTAGCCACAGAACCTGTGTAATTCATATGTGTTCTGTTTTAAAGGGATGAGGTGGCAACCCTAGTGACACCACTTTCCTACATGTCGGATTTCCAAACACTGTATTTAAGCACATAAGCTCCGTTTTGTGTTGAGAAGAACTGTGAAATCAAAAACTCTGGTGGGTGTAACAAGATTTGTCTTTTTTTTTTTTTGCTGATCCGAAAATGATCCGATCCGTGACTCCTGATCCGAGGATCCATCCGATCCGTGAGTTTTTTGATCCGTTGCACCCCTAGTTTCAATAGTTGTCATTGAAATAATAAATTAGTATTTTAGATTAGTTCAGACTGGAAATCCGAAAAGCAGTGTGTGGGTTTGCCCTAATAACTGATCTATTGCAAAATTGTTTTTCTTATATAACCCAGGAGACCCCATTCTGCCACAAGTTTACACAAACTGCTCTCCTTCACTCTGCGTTGACAAATGAAAAATCTTACAATGGATTTTTACGAAGATATGAGCAAGATGGTTACAATGATGCTCTTACTAAGGAGAAGAAAGAAAGCCTTGGATCAGAAGAGAAAACGCCAGCGTCGCTTCTGGGTTCATCCACTAATCTCTCAGAGGCTTTCCATAGGACATTTCTCCATTTTGTTCAGAGATCTTCGAAACGATCCAGAGAAGTTTTTTAGCTACACCCGGATGTCTGTTGATACCTTTGATGCTCTTTTGGAGGTACTGCGTCCTAGGTTAATGAGGATGACCACAAATATGAGAAAGAGCATAACCCCTGAAGAACGTCTCATTGTAACCCTAAGGTATGTGCTCTATATTTGGAGAACAATATTATTTCTACCCGTGTACCCTTTCTATTATATGAAGGATCTATCTTGTGTGTGTGCAGGACAACCTTTCGTTTTGTACAGAAAACCCTGAGGAGAATTTACTAAGATTATGGCAGCCAGAATCGGAGGCAGCTGTGCAGTCAGCTTTTAGCGCTTATTTTCAAAGCTTAAAGTGGTTGTAAAGCCTAAATTTGTGTCAATGAATGCAGCAGTGGGTCTCGGGTGCGAGCACATCTAGGCGGTTTGGAGGGTTGGAGCAGGCAGTGTAATTTCATAATTTCTCTTAGCGCCGTGCAGGAAGCATACTTACTGCACTACTGTGGCATGGCTGGCTCCAGCATTTTTTACCATGAATCCAGGTGGTGGAGAAGCTTATCCCAGACAATGGACAGCATCATATATGTTCTTTGCTCAAGCCTCCAAAGTGGCTTCTGGGCCGAAAATGTATGTGCCATATCCTTGGTTGTGTGGGGTCTCTGATAGCACTAGGGTGTCATGGGGGTAGGCACTGTGACCCATTTTCTCTCCTTATAATTTTTCTCTCCTGTGCTTATGTTCTGATTCTGCCTATACTGGTCAGTGGTGTCACTGGAAAAAAAAATGTTATGCAGACATAATAGAACTGATAGAACTCTACAAAAGTGAGGAAAATCTCCTCTCAAGACAGCTGTCATCAAAGCAAATGTTCCCATCGAGAGCAGCACACAGAGCAGCTATACCTGCCCCTCAACTCTGCTGCCAATTCACAGAAGCCTTTGTATTTTGTGACTGTTCACATAATATGAAGGCTTCTGTGATTGGGCAGGAACAGTTGCAGTGACTCTACTGTTGAAGATGCAGAGACCAGAAAGTCCAGCACCAGGCTCCCGACACTACAGCGATCGCTGTTTTCTGGGAGTGTTGTAAACCTGTCAGATGTAAATAATAGAGATACAGTGCATCCGGAAATTATTCACAGCGCTTCACTTTTTCCACATTTTGACGCCCTATTCCAAAATGGATTAAATTCATTATTTTTTCTAAATTCTACAAACAATACCCCATAATGACAACGTGAAAGAAGTTTGTTTGAAATCTTTGCAAATTTATTGAAAATAACCCCCAAAAAATCACATGTAAATACTGTAAACATTCACAGCCTTTGCTCAATACTTTGTTGAAGCACCTTTGGCACCAATGACAGCCTCAAGTCTGTTTTGAATATGATGCTACAAGCTTGGCACGCCTGTTTTTGGCCACTTTCTCCCATTCGTCTTTGCAGGACTTCCATCAGGTTGGATGGGGAGCATTGGTGCACAGCCATTTTCAAATCTCTTCAGCGATGTTCAATCAGGCTCAAGTCTGGGCTCTGGCTGGACCACTCAGGGGCATTCACAAAATTGTTCTGTAGCCACTCCTTTGTTATCTTGGCTGTATGCCTAGGGTTGTTGTCCTGTTAGAAGAATAACTTTTGCCCTAGTCTGAGGTCCAGAGCACTCTGGTGCAGGTTTTTATCAAGGATGGCTCTGTACATTGCTGCATTGATCTTTACCTCGATCCTGGCTAGTCTCCCAGTTCCTTCCTCTGAAAAACATCCCCACAGCATGATGCTGCCACCACCATGCTTCACTGTACGGATGGTATTGACCAGATGATGAGCAGTGCCTGGTTTCCTCAAGACATGACGCTGGCCATTCAGGCCAAAGAGTTCTATCATTGTTTCATCAGATCAGAGAATTTTGTTTTTCATGGTCTGTGAGTCCTTCAGGTGCCTTTTGGCAAAATCCAGATGGGCTGTCACGTGCCTTTTACTGAGGATTGACTTCCCATCAGGCCACTCTACCATACAGGCCTGATTGGTGGAGTGCTGCAGAGATGGTTCTGCTTCTGGAAGGTTCTCCTCTCTCCACAGAGAAACGCTGGAGCCCTGTCAGAGTGACCATCGAGTTCTTGGTCACCTCCCTGACTAAGGCCCTTCTCTCCCGATCACTCTGTTTTGCTGGGTGGTCCACTCTAGGAAGAGTCTTGGTGGTTCCAAACTTCTTCCTTTCACGGATCATGGGGACCTTCAATGCTGCAGACATTTTTCTGTACCCTTCTCCAGATCTGTCTCAATGCAACTTGTCTCGGAGGTCTACAGACAATTCCTTGGACTTCATGGCTTGGTTTGTGTTCTAACATGCACTGTTAACTGTGGGACCTTATATTGACAAGTGTGTGCCTTTCAAAATCATGTCCAATCAACTGAATTTACTAAAGGTGGACTCCAATCAAGTTGTAGAAACATCTCAGGCCGGGTTCACACTGGTACGACATGACAGTTGTACTACTTTGGATCCCAATTTGCTCTGCGACTTGAAGTCCGACATGCGTCCGACTTCAATGAACAGGGATCCGACTTCGATCCCCGACAATACCAGGCACAGTGTAATGTATAAATCTTTAGGGGGAACTCAACTCAAAATGTAAAAAAAAACGGCATTGGGTTCCCCCTCCAAGAGCATACCAGGCCATTCGGTCTGGTATGTATTTTAAGGGGAACCCCCTACGCCGAAATAACTGCGTGGGGGTCCCCCCAAAGTCCATACCAGACTCTTATCTGAGCATGCAGCCCAGCAAGTCAGGAAAGGGGGTGGGGACGAACAAGCGCCCCCCCTCTTTCTGTACTGTACCAGGCCACATGCCCTCAACATGCGAGGTGGGTGCTTTGGGGCAGATGGGCCCCAATGCCGCCTGGTACGGTTCGGGGGGGTGCTCACTCATTTTTCTGACCTGCTGGGCTGCGTGCTTGGATAAGGGCCTGGTATGCTCTTGGAGAGGGAACCCAGGCCGTGTATATATATTTTTTTTTAAATGTAGCGTGGAGTTCCCCTTCAAGATCATCAGAGCACAAGTCACATTGCAAAAGTCGGATCATGCAAGATGGCGATCCGACTTTGATCCGATTTCAGTGATATTCAATGGGCTGAAGTAGGATCAAAGTTGGACCAAAGTAGTGCAGGGAGCATTTTCAAAGTAGGTTAAGACGTCTCCTATAGGGAAACCTTGATTTTCACATGTCATGCGACATGAGCGTTTGTCCTACCAGTGTGAACCAGGCCTCAAGGATGAACAGTGGAAACAGGATGCACCTGAGCTCAATTTTAAGTGTCATGGCAAAGGCTGGGTTCACACTACTACACTACTTTCATCCTACTTTGCTCTGCTACACTGGTCCTACATTTATCCTACATTGGTCCTACATCCATCCTACTTTCATGAACAGGATACTACTTTGGTCCGACTTCAATGATATTCAATGGGCCTGAAGTAGGATCAATGTAGGACCAAATGTAGTACAGGGAGCATTTTCAAAGTCGGACCGACTTGTGTAGGACGCTACAAGATGCTCTCATAGGGAAACATTGAACATAGAGCAAAGTAGGATGAAAGTAGTGTAGTAGTGTGAACCCAGCCAAAGGCAGTGAATGATTATGTACATGTGATTTTTTATTTTTAATAAATTTGCAAAGATTTCAAACAAACTTCTTTCACGTTGTCATTATAGGGTATTGTTTGTAGAATTTTTAGAAAAATTATGAATTTTAATCCATTTTGGAATAAGGCTGTAACATAACAAAATGTGGAAAAGGGGAAGTGCTGTGAATACTTTCTGGATGCACTGTAAGTGCAGGAGGTGTCATGAACCTTGTGGGACTTAATTCATATGCCACGTACACACAATGATTTTTCAGCATGTCCAAAAAACAGTTTTTCCAACTTCATCATTAAAAACTAGGGTTGTCCCGATACCACTTTTTTAGGACCGAGTACAAGTACCGATACTTTTTGTACTCGCCGATACAGAATACCGATACTTTTTTTTAAATGCAGCCACGTGTCCCCAAATGCAGCCTTGTGTCCCCAAATGCAGCCTTGTCCCTTTAATTCAGCCATGTCCCTAATGCAGCCTTGTCCCTAATGCAGCCTTGTGTCCCTAAATTCAGCCATGTCCCTAATGCAGCCTTATGTCCCTAATGCAGCCATGTGTCCCTAAATTCAGCCATGACCCTAATGCAGCCCTGTGTCCCTAAATTCAGCCATGTCCCTAATGCAGCCTTGTGTCCCTAAATTCAGCCATGTCCCTAATGCAGCCTTGTGTCCCTAAATTCAGCCATGTCCCTAATACAGCCTTGTGTCCCTAAATTCAGCCATGTCCCTAATGCAGCCTTGTGTCCCTAAATTCAGCCATGTCCCTAATACAGCCTTGTGTCCCTAAATTCAGCCATGTCCCTAATGCAGCCTTGTGTCCCTAAATTCAGCCATGTCCCTAATGCAGCCTTGTGTCCCCTAAGACAAAGCCAAGTCAAACCCCCCCCCCCCCTCCCCCCGCCGCTGCCGACATCTAGTTACTGTGCGCTGGGGTTACACAACAGCTGTCATTTGAATAGCTGTGTGTTTCCCCGCTGTGCCGTCATGTATAGCCCCACCCCCTTGCCCAGAAACTTTAATAGACAGGTCACCCGTCGTATCAAAGTGCCCGGGCAAGGGGGAGGGGCTATACATGACGGCGCGGCGGGGAAACACACAGCTATTCAAATGCAAATGACAGCTGTTGTGTTCTCCCAGCGCATAGTAACTAGATGTCGGCAGCGGCGGGGGGGGATTGACTTTGCTTTGTCTAAGGCGGCAGCAGCTCTCCTCTCCCCCATACGAGGACTGCTCTGCTCCGCTCTCCGCCCCCTCTCCACCCGCACTCGGGGGGAAAAAAAAAAAGTATTCTATCTGGCATCGGGAGTATTTGCGCGAGTACAAGTACTAGCGCAAATACTCGGTATCAGTCCCGATACTACTATCGGTATCGGGACAACCCTATTAAAAACGACGTTGCCCACACACCATTTAAAAAAAAAATTATGAAAAAAGCGCGGTTACGTACAACACGTACGACAGCACTCTAAAGGGGAAGTTCTATTCGCCTTTGGGCAGCTTTAGCTGATTCCGTGTAAGTAAAAGACGATTTGCGCTTTTCTGTCTGTTACAGCATGATGAATGTGCTTACTCCATTATGAACGGTAGTTTTACCTGAACGAGCGCTCTCATCTCATAACTTGCTTCTGAGCATGCGCGGGTTTAAAACGTCGTTTTAGCCCACACACGATCATTTTTTACTACCCGAAAAACAAAATTTTTTCAGAAGCCGAAAAACGCCCACACACGATCATTTTAAATGACGTTTTTAAAAACGTCGTTTTTTTTTCATGCCGAAAAATCATCGTGTGTACGCGGCATAAGTCCTTCACTTTTTACGAAGAAGCTGAAGTCCTGGATTTAAGCTTTAAAGTGGAGAGAAAATATAGATTCCTCAGAAATCAAGGCTTTTAGTAATTAAGCTTACATTTGATGAGAAAAAAACACAGGGCCAGATCCACAGCCCGGCAGCGCAACGTAACTTTTTAGATTTAAGTTACACTGCCGCAAATTTCCTAAGTTATGTACCGATCCACAAAACACTTACCTGGAAATTTGCGGCGGTGTAACTCAAATCCGTCCGGCGCAAGGCGGGCCAATTCAAATGGGGCGAGTCCCATTTAAATTAGGCGCGCTCCCGCGCCGGACGTACTGCGCATGCTCCCGACGTGCATTGCGCGACGTGACGTCATTTTTTGAACGCCGCGGCACGTAGCGTATTTCCGTATTGCCGTGCGGCTTACGCAAACAACGTAAAATTAAAAAATTTGACGCGTGAAGGACGGCCATACTTTACACAGCAGAACGCCTGCTGTGTAAAAGTAGGGCTGCCTCACAAAAGTGTAACTAAGCGACGGGAAACTAACGTAGCGGCGACGTAGCGAACGCGAAAAAGCTTTGAGGATCGACGTAACTCCTCATTTGCATACCCGACGCTGTATTACGACGCAAACTCCCCCCAGCGGCGGCCGCGGTACTGCATCCTAAGATTCGGCAGTGTAAAACAATTACACCTGCCTGATCTTAGGAATATCTATGCGTAACTGATTCTGTGAATCAGTCGCATAGATAGAAACAGGGATATGACGGCGTATCAGTAGATACGCCGGCGTATCCCTTTTGTGGATCTGGCCCACACTTTTCACATTTGTGCAATATTTTTTGTGATTTGGAAATTTCTTGAGGAAATGATCATGAAGCAAAATAATTCATGCAGTTAAAAAAATTATGAATCTTAAGCCCGATATACATGTATTGAAGCACTTGACAAATTTGTTTTGACTCTAGGAGCCAACTAAAAAAGTTAGAAAACATTTTTTTTAACTAACAAATCTTATGGGTGGATCCTTTAACCCTTTCACAGCCAGAGCTGATTTTGCAGATGTTTCCAAAATCACATAAAACCCCCAAACATTATATATTTTCTGAAAGCAGACACCTTAGGCCCCGTACACACGGTCGGTTTGGCCCGATGAGAATGAACCAAAGTTCATTTTCATCAGACCAAACCGACCGTGTGTATAGGCCAGGGTTTGACAAATTTGCTTGGAACCTAGGAGCCAGCTAAAAAAGTTAGGAGCCAGAAAACGCACCCCGTCCCGACGAGCTTGCGCGCAGAAGCTAACACATACGTGAGCAGCGCCCGCATATGTAAACGGTGTTCAAACCACACATGTGAGGTATCCCGCGATTGGTAGAGCGAGAGCAATAATTCTAGCCCTAGAGCTCCTCTGTAACTCAAAACATGCAACCTGTAGATTTTTTTAAACGTTGCCTATGAAGATTTTAAAGGGTAAAAGTTTGTCGGCATTTCACGAGTGGACGCAATTTTGAAGCGTGACATGTTGGGTATGAATTTAGTCAGCGTAAAATTATCTTTCATAATATTAAAAAAAATGGGGATAACTTTACTGTTGTCTTATTTTTTAATTAAAAAAAGTGTAATTTTTCCCCAAAAAAGTGTGCTTGTAAGACCGCTGCGCAAATACGGCGTGACAAAAAGTATTGCAACGATTGCCATTTTATTCTCTAGGGTGTTAGGATAAAAAATATATATAATGTTTGGGGGTTTTAATTAGAGGGAAGAAGATGGCAGTGAAAATAGTGAAAAATTACATTAGAATTGCTGTTTAACTTGTAATGCTTAACTTGTAATACCAACGGCCACCACCAGATGGCACCAGCTCACACAAGGAAGAGCTGGGGACTTCACAAAAAAATAAATAAAAACATTTTTTTTTTTTTTGCCCACCTTCCAAGCCAAGTCGCCAGGACGCTATTTCTAGTCGCCATGGCGACCTGGCAACCGGGATTTGTCGAGCCCTGCTTTAATGGTCTTACAGATTTTGTTGTAGTGTCTGCTAAGTATTGTGTGTTTCTCTGCCCACATTATTTATTGTGTTTGTACTTCCTTCAAAGTTAGTGGACTGCAGTGTAGGTAAAAGAAGTGATGTCTGCTGTCCTTTCAGTTAATATTGTTTTTACAAATTTTATAAAGGGCATCGTAATTTCCTTTGAGATATAAGTCAGCTGTTAAAAATAATAAAATGCAGTATAGAATGTATGTGTAATCCATATGTACTGCACTGGCAATTTTCTTCCTTTTTTTTATGATAAATGATGGCAAGATTCACAAAACGGAGATAAAAGTGAAAATCACTGCATTCATTTTATAATCTTCTCACTGTACACTACTAATGTAGATTATAATGTCTCACAGACTGAAATTCATATGTTTTGTTTTCATTTCAAAATTAGATATCTTGCCACTGGGGAGTCGTTTGCGTCCCTTCGTGTTCTTTTCCTGATGGGCACTACAACAATAGGGAAGATTTTAAAAGAAACATGCCTAGCCATCTGGGAAGAGCTACAGAGTTCCATGATGCCTGAGCCTACACAACAGAAGTGGTTGGAGAATGCAGACCTTTTCTGGCAGCTTTCACAATTTCCAAATTGTATTGGGGCATTAGATGGGAAACAGATTCGGATTCTAATGCCCCCAATGTCAGAGTCACGGACACATAATTACAAAAGACATTCTTCAATAGTGCTAAGTGCCATAGCTGACAGTTCCTACAATTTTCTAGCCATAGATGTCTTTGGGAGTTCTACTGACACCAAGTCCTTCCGCTCTTCTCCTATGGGACGAAAACTGTCAGAGGGAAAATTTAACATTCCACCAAGGCAACCTCTGCCGGGAAAGACTGAGCCAGCTGTCCCATTTGTGATGGTTGCCAGTGAAGGGTTCGGACTTTCTGAAAATCTTCTTTGTCCTTACGCCCATAGAGGGCTCACTAAGAAAAAAAAAGTTTTTGGTTACAGATTAGGCAAAGCAAGACGTATGGTGGAGTGCGCCTTCAATATTCTATCAAATAAATGGCGAGTTTTAAACAGCACAATGCAACTAAATGTGGACACAGCAGCCACTGTCGTACGAGCTTGTTGTATCCTTCACAATTATGTTCACCAAAAAGAAGGACATACTGATGATGAAATTGTGAAAGATAGCCTCCTACCAGTGGACTTTAAGCCTGTGCGTGCTCCTTTGTATGTGCATAGAATCCGGGACCTGTTCTCTGACTACTTTATGAGCACAGTCGGAGAGGTTTCAGGACCAAACTCCATTGAAAAGTGAAATTATATTTTTCCAAAGAACATTTTGTCTGTTTATTTTGTAGCAGATGTGACTGCATACTTGTGCCATTTTTTAACAATGAGTGCAAACTGTGGGCCAGATCCACAAAAACCCGCCGTAACTTAACTTTTGACATTTAAGTTACACCACCGCAAAATCTCTACCTAAGTGCCCGATCCACAAAGCACTTACCTAGAAATTTTGAGCGGTGTAACTTAAATCCGTCCGGCGCAAGGCGTTCCTAATCTAATGGGGCGAGTCCCATTTAAATTGGGCGCGCTCCCGCGCCGGACGTACTGCGCATGCTCCCGACGCGATTTTCCCGACGTGCATTGCACGAAATTATGTTACGCCGAGTTTTGTGAATCGCGCCGGGTAAAAAAAGTTGCGTCGGGAAAAAAAAGAGATTAAAACATTTTTTGACAGCATCGCGGGAAAGAACTGTTTACTTTTACATGGTGTACTAACTTTACACTATGTAAAAGCAGCCCTAATTTTGCGTTTGCAAACTAACAACTTACGGAGACTTCATGAAGGGAAACCGCTTCGTGGATCTCCGTAAGTGCTAATTTGCATACCCGACGCGGCATTTCGACGAGAAATGCCCCCAGCGGCGGCCGAGGTACTGCATCCTAATGCCGCGTACACCCCATCACTTTATGTGATGAAAAAAAACGACATTTTCTGTGAAGTAAAAAATGACGTTTTTGAAACTTCAATTTTCAAAGACGAAGTTGCCTACACACCATCGTTTTTCTCACAATGTTCTAGCAAAGCGAGGTTACGTTCTCACCACTTTTTCCATTGAAGCTTGCTTCATAAGTAGCTTCTGGGCATGCGCGGGTGAAAAAACGTCGTTTTAAACAACGTTTTTTACTACACACGGTCAATTTCTGTGAAGTAAAAGTTGACGTTTTGAAAAACGACACATAAAATTGAAGCATGCTTCAATTTTTTTTGGTCGTTTTTTAGAAGACATAAAACAACGTTTTCCCCCACACACGGTCAATTAAAGTGACGTTTTTAAAAACGTCATTTTTTTTCATCACATAAAGTGATGGTGTGTACGCGGCATAAGATCCGACAGTGTAAGTCCCTTACACATGTCGGATCTTCTGCCTATCTATGAGAAACTAATTCTGTGGATCAGTTCCATAGATAGAAACAGGGATACAACGGCGTATCAGTAGATACGCCGGCGTATCCCTTTTGTGGATCTGGCCCTGTATGTTTAACATATGCATTGGGCAAAATCCTGAAGCACTTGGCAGAATAAAACTTTCGATAACAGTAATGCGCTATAAAAAAACAACAATAATAAGAAAAGGTGTAACAAATAAAGGTAATCAATAAACATATATTGCTGAAAGTTCATATATAGTATCTGTGACTGATTTAAAAAAAATCAATACATCAACGGTGATAGTCACTATTATTAATTATTCAAAAATGTTTTACACCACTTTATTTTCACGAGATTGCACAGATTGATATTTACTTTATATTGTATACAAGTATCCCTGATTAACCGGCTCACGCAGATACACTGTGGCAGAATGGCTCCCCTGGGCAAAATCCCCAGGGAACGTCCTTCTCTTATACGGCCACCAAATGGTGAGCGTGCACCGGCTGCACGGCGGGAAACCCGATGCAGAAAATCTGAAACACAGAAATTGTGATGTGAACCAGCCCTAATTTTAAGTGTATTTCATGTGATCATCTGACGAGTGTTGTTTTTTTTTTTTAATACTGTATAGAACAGTGCTCACATGTCGCTAAAGTGTGACCTTGGCAGGCTGTTCAATGTAGCATTATGGTTTAAATTCAGACTGTGTGATGACACTGAATCCAGAGGGTGTGTTAGTAACAGTGGGGTAGATTCAAGAAGCAATTGCGCCTGTGTAACCATAGGTTACACAGCGCAATTGCTTACTTGCCCCGGCGTAACGAGTGCTCCTGATTCAGGAACCTCGTTACGCCGACTGCAGCCTAAGATCTGCGCGGCATAAGGCTCTTATGCCCGCATATCTTAGGCTGCATTCTTGCGGTGGCCGCTAGGTGGCGTTTCCGTTGTGCTCAATGTATAGTATGCAAATTGCATACTAACACCGATTCACAACGTTGCGCGAGCCCTGCGTACGCAATTTACGTTGTTTACGTACGGCGGTTTTCGCGCAAGGCTGCCCCTGCTTTTAACAGGGGCAGCCCATGTTACGTATACCCGTCGTTCCCGCGTCGCGAAATTCGAATTTTACGTAGTTTGCGTAAGTGAATCGTGAATGGCGCTGGACGCCATTCACGTTCACTTTGAAGCAAATGACGTCCTTGCGACGTCATTTGCCGCAATGCACGTCGGGAAAGTTTCCCGACGGAGCATGCACTCTACGATCGGCACGGGAACGCGCCTAATTTAAATGATTCCCGCCCCCTATGGGATCATTTAAATTGCGTGCTCTTGCGCCGGGCATTTTGCCGCAATTTACAGAGCTTCTGCTCCGTGAATCAAGGGCAGCGGAGCAAATTTGCGGGGGTGCAGGGCAAAAACGTTGCCCTGCGCCTCCGTAAATAATGCGCAATTCTACCTGAATCCGGGCCACTCTCAACAGTTTAAGTTGTATGATGCTTAGCATAATTTATACTGTGAGCAGGGAGTGGACCAACGCAAAAGGATGACTGAAAGGAGCAGCGCTGGTGTGTGGAGAAGCGAAGTACTACATTTAATATACAGAAGAATTTAAAAAAATCAAACACTTGGGTTGGGTTCTCTGTATATGCTAAAAAAAAAAACTTTTTAGAAACTAGATCCCCCCCCACCTCCCCTTCCTCTACCACAGATAGCACTTTCAGGTATGGGAAAGCATGTAGCCTCCTTTTATGATGCAGTACTCAAGCCTAGTAGCCAATCACTAGGCCTGGACAATGTTACATGATGTAGGAGGTGTTATTACTATACGAAACGTTTTTGTTTTGGTGGTGGCTGAGATGCAGGAAGGAGAGGGTGGGAAGTTAAAAGAAAGGTGAATATGGAAGTGGCTTTACAAGGTTGAGGAAAGTGAAAAAATAGCGATGTGTCCGCAAGGTTATTTTATTGGTATTGCTATCTTAAAGTATTGATGTTGATGAAAATAATCTGTTCTTTGGCAGATGGACCTCAGAGGATTCCTACGGTCTCCTTAAATTGTGTATTGTAACAACAATTAAAATTGAAGCACCAAGAGGTTAAGTTACAATTTTATTCTAATAAAAGTCAGAGGGACAATCCTAAAAGGTATGCAGCGCATTTCAGGAGACCAAAAACACCCCCTTCATCAGGATTCCTCCAGTGTGATCACGAGCGCAGGCCTTGTCAGCAGCGGGTTTGGGTGCCTGTGCTTGTAATCCAACTGGAAGAACCCTGATGAAGGGGGCATTTTTGAACCCCTGAAATGCTTATCGACTTGTCCCCCTGACTTTTATTGGAGTAAAGCTGTACCTGGACTTCTTAGTAGTAGTGTGGTTCTTAGTAGGAGTGTGGTGCTGCAGTTTCTATTTTTGTAACTTTACAAAGGCACTGTCACTTTGTCCTGGATCTATCCTCACATTCCAGTGGCATGTGATGACATTTCGACAAAGACCAGTCAATGGCAGGCCTGGACCGCAGCGATGGATCACTGGTCTTCACTCCTCAAAGAGGTGCTATTGTGGGCTGCAATATAATGGATTTTTTCGAGTTTTGCCCAGGGGTGGGCTTAGGTAATACAACTAGGTCTTGACCCTGCCTGCAAAACGGCACACAGATGAGCTTTCATCTCTCACTGTTCCATCTTTTATCAGCATGGTGCTTGAAGGCACATGAGCACTGAAGCACAACCAACTGCCACCTTTTTGTTGCACCTCCGTTTTCCAGTCTAAGCTTGTTAATACATTATATTACAAGGCGCTGATACCAAGTTGAAATCAGACTGCTTGCATTTGAAAAAATAAAAAGCATATTTTAAAGCATTACTAAATACTAAGGTGCGTTCATCTATATGTCTTTTATTTGCCTGGCATCAGCTTTAAAAAAAAAAAAATACAGATCTAAGATTTGCTCACAGTTTAAGCTGTGATATTGCATAAGCTGACAGTGTGGGTATTAAAGGAATAAGTCCTATAATCTGAGAATATTTTGCAAGAAATCTTCCATTTAAAGCACCGCAAAACTTCATGTTACCACACATTTTGGTGAAGTGCATGATTACCACATCACGCGTGGGCTGAATGTGCCCAAAGCGAGGGGAAATCTCTGTAGCTGAGCCACGCACGGATGGCTGTAAAAACACGACAGGGGTATTAATCTTTCCTAATTTTTTCCAAAATTAAAAAAAGTGGTGACAGGACATACACTTTAAACTTTGGAAATTAAAGATCTGTGCTTCTTTTTTCTTTAAATTTTTCTTAATTTATATAGTCTAGAATAGATAAGACCTGTAGGGTCAACATAAATAAAAGGGTAAGACATAGAAAAGATAAAAAAAACGTATTATATAACAATGAGCAGGCGGAGCTGACGGCGTCAGACATGTCCTGCTGAGGCTCCGTTCTTCTTAGGTCTTCACAGCTTCAACAGACACCTGAATGACAGGGTAAATAATAAAAAACTACCATAATCTTCCCTAACGCCCTGGGAACATATTAATATGGTTTTTGGAGTGACCCATAGGAAAGCAAAAACGCATAAGGAAAAACCGCTGTGATGGTGGGATGTGCTACGTGAAAGGTTGCTGGTTTACGCCATATTTTGGAGAGAAAGACACATTAATTGCACAGCTGTGTCTTGGGCTTTTTAGTTCTGACCTGACATGGCTCAGAGCTCCACCCCACAGACAGGAAGTCTGTTTCTGGGAGTCAGGTGGAACCCCCATCTCTCTGAGAGGAGTCAGAGACGCTGCATGGGTGCAGCTAGAGTATGTATGTCTGCAGGAGGCAGATGTCATTGGTGATTGAGCAGCAAGGCACTGGCCAGCCGTAAGCGAGGAGTGAGCTTATCTCTAGGAAACTCTGTTTGTTCTGAGGAACAGAACTTAGGCCTAGGCTAAAGGCCTGAAACAGCCGGATGGCAAGAATGAAAGCCAGGAGGCTAAAGTGTTGAGTATGCAAGATACAATAATGGTGGAACCCCCTGCAAAGGCTACTGATGTATTTGTGAACCTTTTGTGCTTTTAAATAAAAGTGGGCTACCAGCCCCTTAAAAATTCAGTTCTGGACTGGTGTACTCACCAAAAACGCATCTACCGCTGGAGTCTGATCACCCGAATCTTACACCGCTTAGAGGCTCTGTTGTAATGGCGCTGTCTAATTCACCTCACACAGCAAGGGGCAAGCACGACAGTCCACACCAGAGAGAAAGCCTTGCATTACTGTGTGGAGTTACAGACAGAAGAACAGGAAGTGAGGATTTCTCAGAAGAAATAAGGACATTTAAAAGCAAAATCGAAGGATGAGGTAAGTGAAGGAGGACTGCACTAAGGTAAAGGAAGCTATTTAGGGGAATTTTTTTTTACCTATACAACCCCTTTAAGGAAGGAGGAATTGGAAATAAATAAAGGGATATGTGAACTTATACTCTTATACTTAACCATATACTTAAGGTTTGACCGTCAGATTATTTTTTTTACCTTTACAACCCCTTTAATCCCTTTCCCCTTTACTTACCCTTACTCCCCCTCCCCATTTAGCTCCCTAAACCCCCCTCCCTTCCCTTCCTACTCCTTCCCTACCCCCCCCCCCACCCTTTTTCCCCCCCTTCTCCCTCCCAATTTGAAAACTACAAAACTAAACTATACTCCAAATGCTCCATCTACTTAATTGAAACATTGCAACGAATACTCTATCTCTCACTAATCTGACTCCAAAAGTATACCCTACCTTTCCCACCTCTGATAACCCTAGGGCAATTAACCTAATACTTCTGAAAAGTATACGATACAACACACATTACTGAACTAAAATAGTAGTACTTAATTTATTTAATTATTTTAGTCATTAAATAGAGAATAATACATTTTTTGCTCTCATAAGTTTATATCAAACTTAGACAACCTTTTTGGTAATATAGTTAAATTGTTATATTTTTAGATTTTTGCCGCAAGGAACCTGGGAAGCGGTCATTGCATCCCCCTATTTTTCTGTCTTGGGACTTTCCTCCACTTCACTTGTGGTGAGGGAGGGCTCC
This sequence comes from Rana temporaria, assembly GCF_905171775.1. Taxonomy (NCBI): domain Eukaryota; kingdom Metazoa; phylum Chordata; class Amphibia; order Anura; family Ranidae; genus Rana; species Rana temporaria. The sequence continues at coordinate 366,157,787 of NC_053489.1, forward strand.
TCAGACAGACTTTGTGCCTCCAGGTCTGCTAGACATGCACACCTGGTACACCAACATTACATTTTTTATCACATATTTAAATTACTACAAGCGGACTATATATATACATTTCCTATTTCCTTCTTCTTTCATATTCTGTTTCTATTTTATTCTTTCTCTCTGTTCTTCTCCGGGGTAAATCTGATGGTACAAGCTATACCTGATATGTTTAATTATAACCTACTTAGGATTTATATATGGCTCCTTTAAATGTACTTACATTGAATGTACAAGGTCTAAACATTCCCCAAAAGCGAACAAAAGTGTTCAGGTCGTTGTCTTCACCTAAAGCTCACATAGTGTGTCTCCAAGAGACACACTTTACTGATTCTTCAACACCTAAATACTTTGGTTCAAGTTATCCCCAGGTTTTTACTGCCTCAGCCAAATCCAAACACTGAGGTGTATTAATAGCTTCCCATCGATCCACACCCTTTTCCCCCCTAGCAGAAATCAAGGATCCAGAAGGCCGTTACCTTATACTCACGGGTCATCTATGTGACATCCCAATTATGTAGTCTCTTACTACGCTCCAAATAAGAGACCGACATAATTTCTCTTACATTTACTTCAAGTAATAGACACTCACAAACAAGGTACACTCTTGATATGTGGAGATTCAAACCAAACACTATACCCTTACCCTGATAAATCCCCAACTCCAGCTACGACTAATTCTCAATCCAAATCTTTCCAAAGACTCCTCCAACAATATTATCTATTAAACCGTATACTTGGACTGACCATTGTGCTATTATATCTACTTTTACCTCACTAATCCCCCCAAAAATTACCCCACCTGGCATATTAATGACTCATTGTTGTCTCACCCGTCAAATTCCGCTAAATTAGAAAACGCTATAAAAGAATACATTGGCAACAATAAATCTCCAGACACATCTCCAATAACATTATGAGAAGCACACAAACCTGTACTTAGAGGTTATTGTATACGCCGAGCATCATATATTTAAAAAGAGAAGCAAAAATGACAGCGAGAACTAGAAAATTAGTTCAATAAATGCCATAGTATTTTTTAATCTAACCCTACTCCAACCACAAAGTCACAACTAGATAAAGCTAGTTTCAAACTTGGCCTCTTCTTATCAGCATCAGTAGACAAAACACTTCGTAAATCTAAACAATTTTAAAGCAAATAAACCAGGTACCCTCCTTGCCTGAGCACTCAAAAAACAAAATAACCGTTCTAAACCAATTAGGGCCCTTTCACACGTACGGACCGTATGTCTGCATTTTCATCCATCCGTTTGCGGATGAATACATGGGTCCCTATGTGATTACAGGTGTCAGCCGATGAACATCCGCTGACACCCGTAATTTGTCCGCCTCCGCAAAGATCCGCATTTGCGGACGGAAGAAATCCTATTTTTCTTTCATCTGCCGGATCGGACGAAAACGGACATACGGTCCGTGTTCGTCCGATCCCCCATAGGGGAGAGCGGAGGAAACACAAGGGAGGTCCCTGCACAGTATGCGGGGACCGCCCTGTCAGCTGCCAGCTCAGCGGGGATTTTACGGAGGATCCCCGCTGAGCTTTGCGGACACACGGAGCGGATCATTACTGATCCGCTCCGTGTGAAAGGGCCCTTAGACTAAAAATCTCTCAAGTAATCCTGTAAAAATCTTACACACCTTCCATAAACATCTCACCTTTCTCTATAAAAAAAAGGATATTTTGACCAATCCAATGCAGAATCATTTTTCTCACAATTAAAGGGTTTGTAAAGGATTTTTTTTTTAATATTAATAGCTTCCTTTACCTTAATGCAGTGCTGTTTTAATGTCCTCATTGTTTGTTTTTGCTCTCAAGTTGCTGTAATTCTTCTCTGATCTCCACACTTCCTGGTTGTCTGTTTCCTGATAACCACAGTACTGGGAGCTTTCTCTCTGTGGTCACTAACTTCAAGGAGGTGTGATTATTGTGTGTCTAAAACCCCTCCGCACCAATCAGTTTCATTTTCCAAACCATCACTGCCCTGTATTGGCTCTGTGCTCTGTACATCACAGAAGCAGGAAACAACGTGCAAAAACGAAACTAGAAACTGAAGGTACATTATATGATTGATTTCTATCTATTTTTAATCATTTTTAAAAGGAATCAGTTAACTATTATGTCTCTATACCCTGTAAACAGTAATTTCAGCAAAAAAAATGTTTCTATTACAACTCCTTTAAGTCTCCCAACTCTATCTCAGACACAATACGACAGTCTTTAAAATAACATTACCTCTAGTGAAATTGTACTGGCAATCAAATCCCTAAAACCAAACAAACGTCCAGGACCTGACGGGTTCTCAGCCCTCTACTACAAAAAATTCTCCCATGTATTAACTCCCATGCTGACAGAAGCATTCAACTCCATTCTCAACAATCAATCTTTTAGATCAGAAACCCTATAATAACAATGATCCCTAAACCTCAGTCAGATGACTCAGCCTGTGCAAATTATAGGCCAATATCTTTATTAAATGTAGACATAAAACTACTAGCGAAGGTTATGGCATTTTGGCTAAATAATATAATTGGTTCCCTAATCAACAAAGATCAGGTAGGTTTCATCCCCTTGCGCCAAGCTTCAGATAATGTCAGTAGAACAGCCCTATTGATTCAAGCAGCTAAAACTAGACGAATACCTACATGCCTTGTATCACTAGACATCAAAAAAGCTTTTGACACGGTATCATGGTCATATTTACATTTCGCTCTACAAAAATTACGATTTGGCCCCCACATTCTGAGCTGGGTTTCATCATTATATAATAAACCCAAAGCTTATGCTAAATATGAAGGATATAAATCTGACATGTTTGATATCGATAGAGGTACACGCCAGGGATGTCCTCTCTCCCCACTCCTATTTGCCCTATTAATTGAACCACTTGCCCAATCCATTCATTCAGATCCCTCAATCAAAAGGTATAGAATTGGTAGGTCATCAACGTAAGCTTTGCTTATTTGCTGATGACATCATCATTTTTATGACTTCCCCACATGTTACTGCCCCTAATCTTATCAACAAATTAGACCAATTTGCCTGAATATCAGGTTTAAAAATTGTCACGGAAAGGTCCCCACATCCAGACCGAATGCTTCCGTCAGATACTGCTTCCCATAGTCTCGACATAGATACCAGATATTTTAGCTGCCTTGTAACACACAACGAGACGAGACTTGTATGTGTGCTAAGTATGGAATCTTTAATAGAACCAAAACACAATCTTTTATACAGTGAAGAGGAGGTGGCCAGAACAATAATTAACATGAGCTAATTTATCTAATCATTTAGCCAGACGAGGTGACTAGACACCCCGACTCTTCATTCATCTGCTGTACAATACACAATCTCTTAAGCGTAAACACAGGACATCTTCACACACACAATAGAGGCAATTAGCACAAAGAATAGAGAGATGGCTGGTGATGGGACATTAACATTTCAACAGTCTGTTACACAGAGAAATGAGTCACTCTGGTCCACATGGAATCACCTGTACTATGTCTCAAGACATCCTGGAATATGAACTATCAGTATCAGTAATGTCCCATCTGATATAATTTATGATATAATTTCTTAGTCACCCTATGGCCCTATTGGACATAAGGTGACCCTAGACATAGGAGAATCTGAGTCTGTCACAAAAATAAATTCACAAAAATCTACAGCTCTAAATATTTCTTTATCTCCAGATACATTTAGGCCCCATACACACGACCGAACATGTCTGCTGAAACTGGTCCGCGGACCAGTTTCAGCAGACATGTTCGGTCGTCTGTACAGCCGAGCGGACAGGATTCCAGCGTACATTTGCCCGCCGGGCCTTTTTCGAACGGGCAAATATTTCTAAACATGTTTAGAAACATGCCCGCTGGAATCCTGTCCGTCGGACATGTTCGGTCGTCTGTACAGACTTACCGTACATGTCCGAGCGGCCGCCATCCCTCACATGCGTCGAATGACTTTGACGCATGCGTGGAAGCATTGACCTTCCTGCGTTGCGCACGTCGCCGCGTCATCGTCACTGTCTGTCCGCGCGGATTGTCTCTAATTTCTGTCTGATGGTGTGTACAACCATCACACAGAAATCTCAGACCGGACATGTCCGCTGAAAACGGTCCGGCGGACCGGTTTCAGCGGACTGTCCGGTCGTGTGTACAAGGCCTAACAGCAACATTTACTTGGTCATCTACACACCTCGCTTACCTAGGTATTACTCTCACTCCTAATCTTACTGATATATTCTCTGCTAACTATCACCCACTATTAACCACTTAACCCCCGGACCATATTGCTGGTTAAAGACCAGAGCACTTTTTGCGCTTCGGCACTGCATCGCTTTAACTGACAATTGCGCGGTCGTGCGACGTGGCTCCCGAACAAAATTGGCATCCTTTTTTCCCCACAAATAGAGCTTTCTTTTGGTGGTATTTAATCACCTCTGCGGTTTTTAGTTTTTGCGCTATAAACAAAAATAGAGCGACAATTTAAAAAAAAAAATAATATTTTTAACTTTTTGCTATAATAAATATCCCCCAAAAATATATAAAAAAAATGTTTTCCTCAGTTTAGGACGATACGTATTCTTTTACATATTTTTCGTAAAAAAAAATCGCAATAAGCGTTTATTGATTGGTTTGCGCAAAAGTTATAGCGTTTACAAAATAGGGGGTATTTTTATGGCATTTTTATTAATATTTTTTTTACTAGTAATGGCGGCGATCAGCGATTTTTTTTCGGTACTGCGACGTTATGGCGGACACTTTTGACACATTTTTGGGACCATTGGCATTTTTATAGCGATCAGTGCTATAAAAATCCATTGGATTACTATAAAAATGCCACTGTCAGTGAAGGGGTTAACACTAGGGGGCGGGGAAGGGGTTAAGTATGTTCCCTGGGTGTGTTCTAACTGTAGGGGGGGTGGACTGACATGGGGAAATGACTGATCTTCTGTTCATACATTGTATGAACAGAAGATCAGCATTTCTCTCCCTGACAGGACCAGGAGCTGTGTGTTTACACACACAGCTCCCGGTCCTCGCTCTGTAACGAGCGATCGCGTGTGCCCGACGGCGAGCGCGCCCCTATTGGCTGCTGGGCGAGGGGATGTATAGCTACGTGCTCTCGCCCAGCAGAGCCGACCTGCCGCCGTATAACTGCGGTGGCTGGTCGGCAAGCAGTTAAAGAAAATCACCAATTATCGAAAAAAATGGTCTACTCTACCAATATCATGGGTAGGCAAAATAAATGTCATAAAAATGACTATACTTCCAAAAATATTATACCTTTTTTGTGTTTTTCCCATTCCAATACCCTCATACTTTTTGAGAAATCTTCAACGCAAAACACAAGCATTTATATGGAACTCTCTAAAATCCCACTTACCCTCACACACTCTATATCTCCCAAAATTGAAAGGTGGATTAGGCTTCCCTAATTTTACCACCTATTTCCATGCTGCACAAATAGCGAATATTCCCAAATATCATACAAAGCATGAAATCCCTCTTTGGGTAGCAATTGAAACAATTGATAGCAACCCAATATCCATACCTAATCTAATATGGTCTACCTCTTCTGATCATAAAATAATTGAAAATAAAATAACAAAACATACAATTTCCATTTGGGATAAATTTAAAATAACCAAAGGTTTGCAATCTCCACATACACCTTTAATATAATTTTTCAGAAACCCCAAATTTTACCCAGCCCACACATACCCTAATACTTAAAAAAAATGAACTTCTGCTGGCCTAACACAATTATCTGATTTTTTAACATTAACCTCATTCAAAACATTCCCTGAAATATGTGAACATCACAAACTCCCGGCTTCTGAATGTCAGGTGTGTTCTTACCGAGGCCGAGATGCCGAGAGCGGTTCACCCTTGCGACTTGACGCAATCCACCCCCCTGGAGGTGAGACAGGGAGAAGATGGCACAAAGAGGCACTGGCTACCAGCAGGAAGGGTAGATCTTGCTAGATGATCTGGTAGAGCAAGGCAGAAGGTAAGTCACCAAGAGCGGGGTGAGGGTCAAACACCTGGTAGGTGCGGTTCTTTGCCAGATTCCAGTTGAAGACACCAGTCCAGAGCACAGCAGGGGTTTGAGCAAGCAGGCAGCAGACTGAGTCCGGGTGCAGACTGAGGGTTCGTGCTGCAGGTGCAGGCTGAGGGTCTAGTACAAGTAACAAGTCCGAGAAGTAAAAGCAGCACGTCAGGGGCTAGAGATAAGTAGCAGATCCGAGGTGCAGGCAGAAAGTCAGGTACTGGAGATAAGTAGCAGATCCGAGTCACAGGCCGGGGTCAAACACAGGTTGAGAGGCAGATCCGTCAAACAAGCAATGGGTCAGGTCCAGGAGAGAAGAGCAGTAGAGTAGAGAAGCCGATCCGGGTCACAACAGAAGTTCAGATACAGGAAACCAGGTACAACAGGAAGCTGACAACAAACCAGCAACCTGTCAGGGTACCTGGGCTGCCTTATATAGGCCCGCCAGAGCCCCGATTGGCGCACTAGTGCTGAAGCGGCGTTCCACCGTGCATGCGTGTAGGACGGCGGCTGGCGCAGGTGACTTGGTAATTCCTCTGACAGTGCCCCCCGAGGGGCAGGCTCCAGACGTCCAAGCTGGACATCAACTCCGGATGTTCTTGGTGAAAAGCTCGGATTAGATGTGGGGCATGTAGGTTTTTTGAGGGTTCCCAGGAATTGTCCTCAGGAGGATACCCCTTACATTTAATCAAATACTGCAGTTGAGAAAAAATTGCTAAAATAAAGCTAGGTTGAGACTTTGAGTGAGACAATACCTAGTATATACCTCCATCCCCATCTTCTTATTCAACCTATTGGGGATGGAGGTATATACTAGGTATTGCCTCACTCAAAGTCCCAACCTAGCTTTATTTTAGCAATTTGTTCTCATACTATCAGGGATGGAAGCACACAGCTTAATTATTATATGTACGCCTAATACTACTGTGACCTTTCTATTGCCAATTTTTCTTTCTTCCTTATACAGGGAACAGTTCTGGCAGTTGAGGATAGGCTTGTTTCCATTATCCCCGGGAGCTGCGCCCCGTATCGGGACCTCCCCCTCCCATTGCGGGGGGCGGGGCCGGCACTCGCTGCGGGTCGACGCCACACTCACATGGCTAGCGAGTGACATCACCTGTGATGCTGACATGATTGTCCATCCGCGTTCACCACGAGGGAAGTTTGGGCACCAAACGCCGAGCGCGCTATGCTGCTTGGGCGCTGGCTCTTTATGACGCTGCGTGGCCTTGACGGTCGCCATTGGTTCACGACCACTATATACAATCTCTTCGCACTGCTCCAATACTCCATGTTATTCTATCCCCATGACACGTTTGCACCTTGTGGAATATTCCCTTCTACATACCCTTGCAGGTACCTTGGTTTACCTCTATATCACCACTCCAACAATTTCACACCCTCACTTTGGGGTTCTTTTATGTTATGGTTAATAAGTTTTCTACCCCCTGCACAATCTTTCTATTCACCTACCTGGAATGTTCCTCCCAGTCTATCAGCTGTGTCACCAACCCATTTTTCACCTATTCATTTCCACAGATACTTCTGGGAATTTGATCGTACAATGAATTACTATTAATTACACATATCCCAGCTGATGACTGGTCACCTTACCTTTCTATTCACCATTGACTGCTGGTGCTGTTGCCGTGCCTTTGGCGTTAACCGCCTCAGCTCCCGGGGATGATAGCCGCCCCCTACCATTGATACCATCCTACAACCATATTATTATGCTATTGATAGGTGAGAGTGTTGGGACCTTCATTGCTCCCCCTCTTTCTTCTATATATGTTTTATATCTTTTTTACTACTACTATATCATTTTGGCATTTCTTCATTCTATTATAGATACCCTCATAGGCTCGGATTCAGATACATTTACGTATCTATCGGCGGGCGTAACGTACAGATACAGATACATTACGCCGCCGTGACTTAGGGCGAAAGTTCCGTATTCAGAAAGATCTTGCGCCCTAAGTTACGGCGGCGTAGTGTAAATGTGTCGGCGTAAGCCTGCCTAATTCAAATGTGGATGATGTGGGCGTGTTTTATTTAAATTACTTGTGACCCCACGTATTTGAAGTTTTTTACGAACGGCGCATGCGCCGTCCGTGAACGTTTCCAAGTGCGCATGCTCCAAATTACGCCGCAAACTGTCAATGCTTTCGACGTGAACGTAACTTACGTACAACCCTATTCACGAACAACTTGCGCAAACGACGTAAAATACAACGCTGTTCGGTCGTTTCCGACGTCCATACTTAACATGACTTACCCCTGCTTTATGAGGGGTAACTTTACGCCGGAAAAAGCCTTACGTAAATGACATAAAAAAATGCGCCGGGCGGACGTACGTTTCTGAATCGGCGTATCTACCTAATTTGCATATTCCTTGCGTAAATCTACGGAAGCGCCACCTAGCGGCCAGCGTAAATATGCAGCCTAAGATACGACGGTGTAAGAGACTTACGCCGGTCGGATCTTAAATAAATCTATGCGTAACTGATTCTACGAATCAGTCGCATAGATACAACCCTGCACACTCAGAGTTACGACGCCGTATCCGGAGATACGCCGTCGTAACTCCTATCTGAATCCGGGCCAATCTGTATATCTGCTCCTGACGAGTGGTACAAACCACAAAACGCATAGAGCTTCTTCATAATGATATGTCACAGTATATGAGCTGATCCCCACTTTTATCCAAACTCATCCTGCACCATCTCTTGAAGTCTACAACGCCACCCAGCGCTTATTGTGTAATTTTTACATCTAGCCCTGTGGCTATCAGCGGTGTCTTTCAGAAAGGGACAGGAATTGAGTTATTTGTGTATCACATTGTATTTTGTGTTGTTTTTCTTTTTCTCATTATCAAATTGAGCAATTGTTCAGTGTTTTTTGTGCTAATGTACTGTTCAAATTAAAATTATTTATATCTTTTTTTAAAAATCTGGTGCCTACAAAGTCCACTTTCTCCTAGTCTCAGACTTCACAGTCTTTTTCTATTTATCTACATGTCACAGTATATGCCTACTATCTACATTTTAAATATTTTAATGGACCAACCACTATTGTCATTATATTTATTTGCTACCATTACAAATTCGGTTCACATACCCAAGGTTTATTCCTATGTTATGTTACTGTGAGACTAATATGTACAACTATGTATTGTCTCAACTTTATTTAGTGAGACCTATGATTATTATACATTACCATGTATGCTATATTGAGACAATTAGGTACTATCTTGCATTGTCTAGACTCTATTTGTTGAGACTCATAATCATTATATTTATCAATTTTATATTATGTGTATGTCATGCCCTCTTTGTAATTAATTAACAATGTTTACCATAGTTGGTTCATTTAACCTAGCAGTGTGCTTCATCTAAAAGTCCCACAATTTAGTCTTCTTATTCAAATACTGCAGTTGCCTACCTCTTTTCCTGCAACCCAGAATAGACTCTACCTCAAATTCATTCTCACCATCTATCTTAACTGGTGGAGGAGGTGGTTCTTCTCTCCAAGGGAAGGAGTTGGGAACAACAGGTTTCAGCAAAGATGCGTGGAACACTGGATGTATCCTATTGGAGTCGGGCAAAGCCAATTCAAAGGCCACAGGGTTGACCATCCGCCTGATCTTAAAAGGGCCAATGAACCTTAGTCCCAACTTCCGTGAGGGAACTGGTAATTTGAGATTGATGGCTGATAGCCAAACTTCCTCCCCGACTTTGAAGGCTGGATTTTCCTTTCTGCCCTTATCGTAGTATTTCTTGTAGTTGTCCTGGGCATTCTGCATAATTTCCTGAAGTTTCTGGAAGTTCGACTGGACAGAGGCTATCTGATCCTGTACAGCCAGGATGGATATCTCAGGGATGGAGTTGGGGAGGAAAGAAGGGTGGAAGCCGAAGTTGGACCAAAAGGGGGTTTGACTGGTGGCAGAATGGATGGAGTTGTTGTATGCAAATTCGGCATAAGATAGCAGGGAGGACCAGTCGTCCTGGGAGGCAAAGCAGAAGCAACGGAGGTATTGCTCCAGGGTTTGATTTGTCCTCTCTGTCTGGCCGTTGCTCTGAGGGTGGTAAGACAGATTTTGATCTCTTGGGATTTGCAAAATTCCTTCCAGAATTTGGACGTAAATTGGATGCCTCTGTCCGAGACAATGTTCTTAGGTACCCCATGGAGCCTAGTTATTTCCTTAAAGAAGATTTTGGCTGTATCCGCAGCAGAAGGAATACCCACCATGGGCAGAAAGTGTGCCATCTTAGAAAGACGGCCAATCACAATCAAAAAAGTGGTGAATCCTCCAGAGAGAGGTAGGTTGACAATGAAGTCCATGGAGACTTCTGCCCATGGCCGTTCGGGGATGGGTAAGGGTTTGAGTAGGCCCCAGGTTTTAATGTTTGGTCCCTTATTGCGCTGGCAACGGGTGCAAGAGGCGACATAGGTCTTACAGTCCTGTCTCCAGCCTGGCCACCAGAAAGAACGAGAGACTAGTTCTGTGGTTTTCTGTGTCCCAAAGTGACCTGCTAGCTTATGGTCATACAAGGTACTTAAGATTTTCCCCCGAGACCAGAGCAGGTCATCATGTTTCTTGTTCAGAGCAATACCTGGATGCTGTTTTAATGAGGTCAACAGATCAGTCTGGAAGATCAAAAGAAAATTTTGTGACGACAAGATGGTGATTGGTTCAGCTGCCTGAGAGTTTTCAGGGAACATCCTGGAGAGCGCATCTGCCTTTCCATTCTTGGGGCCGGGCTTGTAGGAGATGTGAAAATTAAATCTGGTGAAAAAACGGCCCAACAGGCTTGCCTGGGTCTTAAACGTTTTGCTGTCCTTAAAGGGGAGGTTCACCCTAAAAACGACTTTCTATTATTACATTGGCCCCCCACATTACAATACAATTATGCCTATTATGTTTTTTTAATGCTGTACATACCTTGGTACAACTAATTCACCCGTGACTTCCGGGTTGCGAGTCCCGCGGGAGTGGGCGTTCCTAACATGCTGGTGATTGACGTGATGACCAAAAACGAGCTCCCCCCGTCGCGTAAGCTCCGTCACGATTGCCTAAAGGAGCCGAACGGCGGTGCGCAGGCGCAGTATAGCGCAGACTCGCCGTTCGTCTCCTTTCGCTAATCGTGACGCAGCTTACGCGACGGGGGGAGCTTGTTTTTTGTCATCACGTCAATCACCAACATAATAGGCATAATTGTATTGTAATGTGGGGGGCCAATGTAATACTAGAAAGTCATTTTTAGGGTGAACCTCCCCTTTAAGTATTCCAAATTTTTATGGTCGGTGAAGATCATGACAGGGTGAGATGCACCCTCCAGCAGGTACCTCCATTCCTCCAGAGCAAATTTAATAGCCAATAACTCTCTGTCTCCGATATCATAATTTCTTTCCGGTGGGCTTGGTTTCCAGGATGTGAAAGCTACCGGGTGTAGAAGGGACTTGAGACCCTGTCTTTGGGAAAGGATGGCCCCAGTGGCTGTCTCGGAAGCATCAACTAATATGAATGGTAATTCTGGGTCTGGATGCTATAAAACGGGTGTAGAGGTGAATGCGGTCTTTAGTTTAATGAAAGCTTCCTGGGCCTCCTGCGACCACTGAAAGCGATTGCCCTGGCGTGTCAGTTGGGTGATAGGTGCCACAATAGAAGACAACCCAACGATGAATCTCCTGTAGAAATTGGTAAAACCAATGAACCGTTGTACCCCTTTTTTATCTACTGGAGCGGGCCATTCCTGGATTGCTTTGACCTTCTGTGGGTCCATTGCAACCCCGTTGGTGGAAATGATAAATCTAAGTCACACTTTTCAGCTTTAAGATATAGTTTGTGTTCTCAAAGGATTGTGAGGACCTTTTTAACATGAACCTGGTGCAATTCAACAGAGGCAGAGAAGATGAGAATATCGTCCAAATACACAACTAGGAAATCGCCGAGATGCTCTCGGAAAATGTCGTTGACCAAATGCTGAAAAGTGGCTGGGGCGTTACAGAGCGTAGACCTGGATCTAAAAGCGGTCTTCCATTCATCTCCAGCCCTGATTCAAATGAGGTTGTAAGCACCTCGAAGGTCAAGCTTGGAAAAGATTTGGGCGGATCGGAACCGTTGAAACAATAAGAGGTAGCGGGTATCTATTTTTGATGGTGATTTTATTTAGTTCCCTGTAGTCAATGCAGGGCCTCCGAGATCCACCTTTCTTTTCCACAAAAAAGATCCCTGCACCGGCTGGTGAGGAAGATGGGCGAATGAACTGCTTCTCCAAATTTTCATCCATGTAGGCCTTGAGGGCTTTTAACTCGGTTTCGGATATACCAAAAGGTACTTCTGAGCCGGGCAGGAGGTCAATGGGACAATCATACAGCCGATGAGGTGGTAGATGGTCAGCCTGTTTGTCAAAGACGTCCCTGAATTTCAGATATACAGGGGGAACATGTTGAATGTTGACTGTTACGGCTGCTATAGTAGAGCAATTGGCAGAGGCTGGGGTGAAACAGTGCTGGGAGCAATATTCAGAAGTGAAGTTGACCTCCTTCTTGGCCCAGTTTATGAGAGGCTCATGTGCTTGTAGCCAGGGAAGGCCCAAAATAATGGGAAACATAGGAGAGGGAATAAGGTCAAATAGCAGGACCTCTTGGTGGCCAGAGTCATTGGTGGCAAGGATGGGTTTGGTCTCTTGAGTGATCAGCCCAGAGCAAGGAAGGTATCCATCCGCCAGGTGTATCTGTAGGCAATGGTCTTTGGTTTGAAGAGGAAATCGCAGTTTCTGGGCAAGTGTGGAGTCCAGGAAGCAGCTACAAGCTCCAGAGTCAATAATAGCCGGCAGACGGGTTGACCCCTTCCAGTAGCTGTAGGGAGATAAAGAGAATAACATAAGTCTGTGGAGTACCAGAAACTTGATAGTTCAAAACATTCTGGGGAACGGACTTACTGGGTCTTACCAGACAGTTACGGAGGAAGTGACCAGTACCCTCACAATAAGGGCATAGGTTGGCTTGGCGCTGCTTCTCCTCAGGGGTGATGTCAGGTCACCTGTGGCCAGGTGACAAGTGAACCCCGTTGAGGTCAGGGATGCACCACGGGGTAGTGAACCCTATAGCCGACTGCTGCAATCAGAGAGGAAGCATGAGCCCAAGATTCCCCAGGGCGTGGAGTCTAAGACCCAGCTTTGTATTCACCAGAGCCTCTAGTGGTGAGGATGGCCTTCGCTGCAGCTGGATCCAGGTCGCGACCCCTGGGATCCCCTAGGTCACGCTCCGCAGGGAGAGAGGGGAAGCAGCAACCAGGACAAGCGATAGTGATGGGTAAGCCGAGGTCGTGGCAACAGGCAGACTAGGGTAACGAAGGGACAGGCCAAAAGGTCGAGGTCACAGGCAAACAAGAGTAGTCAGGGACGAGCCAAATCGGTACACAGAAAGGTTAACGTATCACACGGCAGACAGGAACTCAAGCTACAAACAAAGTTGAACAGCACTGCAGACCTGTGCAACAATTAATATAGGCTTCCTGTGATGGCCTGGGGTGGAGCCATACAGGGAGGAAGATGATAAAAGACAGCCAGGAAGAGAGTCAGGCCTCTAATGAACACATGGAGACAGGTAAGCTGCCAGACTTTATTGCATATCCATGACAGTACCCTCCCTCTTATAGCCCCTCCCCCTCCCCCATCTGGGTCCAGGCTTAATGGGAAATCTCAGATGAAACCTCCTCAACAGACGAGGTGCAAGGACCTCAGATGCAGCAATACAAGATGCCTCATCAGGTCCAAACCCTCTCCAATGTGCAAGATACTGAAGAATGCCTCTACAGAGACAAGAATCCAGAACTTGAGTAACCTCATACTTTATATTATCCTCATTGACCAGAACCCGAAGTATGGAGAGGAAGAGAGGATTTATTGAGGACCAAAGGCCTTTTAGGAATAAGCAAGGGCATGAGAGGATCAACAGGATTCTGAGGAGGGTCTCCCAGACCCTTAAAGATGAACTGGTCATCTAGCACAGGACCATCAGACTGGGCAAAGGACAGTGGAACTCTGAGGTCAGGTTGGTTAGTAGGTGACAAGTCACAGGAGTCAAGCTGAATAGCTGAAAGACAAGCAGAATGAGGATGGATTGAACCCCCTAGATAGGTTTGAATGGACGTAACAGTATTAAGGTGGGACAAGGTTACCGAAGGTCTTGAATAAGAAAAAGTAGGAGGCTCACTAGGCATGGGCTGGACTGGCATAACTGATGCAGAGGCCGAGTGAATAGCATAGTCAGGTGTAGCGACTAACCGAATCGCATCACAAGGCGTAGCGACTGCAGAACTTGCAGACCAGTTAGCTTGGCTGTGCATTTTTGGGACAGACAAAGGTAACCTGTTATGCAAACTGGAGTGAATGATCGGCTCAGGTTCACAGGTGGGCTCCTCATCCAGAGTGCCACATGAGCTAGAGAGTGCAACCCGACTATTGCAGGACACATCCTGGAAATCACTACATACAGTGGGATGAGCAAAAGATACTTGGATGGTGGCAACAGGAAGTTTCTATTTTGGGGCACCCTTGGGTAGGCAGGACGAGGAACAGGAGGAACCCCAAGCCAGGATAGTTACATAGTTACATAGTTAGTCAGGTTGAAAAAAGACACAAGTCCATCCAGTTCAACCACAAAAAACAAAAAAACAAAATAAAAAACACAGTAAAATCCTATACACCCAACTCCATACCCACAGTTGATCCAGAGGAAGGCAAAAAACCCCAGCGGAGCATGATCCAATTTGCTACAGCAGGGGAAAAAATTCCTTCCTGATCCCCCGAGAGGCAATCGGATTTACCCTGGATCAACTATACCTACAAATCTTAGTACTCAGTTATATTCTGTACATTTAGGAAAGAATCCAGACCTTTCTTAAAGCAATCTACTGAGCTGGCCAGAACCACCTCTGGAGGGAGTCTGTTCCACATTTTCACAGCTCTTACTGTGAAAAAACCTTTCCGTATTTGGAGGTGAAATCTCTTTTCCTCTAGACGTAAAGAGTGCCCCCTTGTCCTCAGTGATGACCGTAAAGTGAATAACTCAACACCAAGTTCACTGTATGGACCTCTTATATATTTGTACATGTTGATCATATCCCCCCTTATTCTCCTCTTCTCAAGAGTGAATAAATGTAGTTCCTCTAATCTTTCCTCATAGCTGAGCTCCTCCATGCCTCTTATCAGTTTGGTTGCTCTTCTCTGCACTTTCTCCAGTTCTCCTATATCTGTCCAGTAGTCCAGTCAACGTGTGGAGAATGGAGCCGTAACCAAGGGAGTCCCAGAACAATAGGGGTTGAGGCCTTAGGTAAGACAAGGAAGGATATTCACTCCTGGTGAAGTGTCCCTACCGACATCTTAACAGGGAGTGTCTGGAAGCGAATAGGACCCCCCGGAAGAACAGTGCCATCAATCGTCAAGACCACCAATGGCGTGGTGAGGGGCAAAAGGGTAAGTCTCATAGACGATGCGATTTTCCAGTCCATGAAATTGCCAGCGGCTCCGCAATCCAGATATGCCAAGACCGAATGAGAAGAAGCAGCAAGATGAAGGGACACAGCAAGAAGAAGACGAGAAGGTGAAGGTGATATTTCTGGGTCCAAAACTCCACTTTCCAGATGTATTGGACCAGAACGTTTTCCTGGACAAAGAGAGCAAGTGTCACGAAAATGACCTTTGCCCCCACAGTAGAGACACAGGCCTAGAGTTCTGCGCCTAGCACATTCCTCAGGGGATAGCCTGGTCTGACCCAGCTGCATGGGTTCCTAAGCTGGCAGGGGATGCTCCACGGGTCGAAGAGAGGGAAGCTCAGGCTGAGTAAGGACCAAGGAATGCTGGCGTCGCTTTTCTAGGGTCCTTTCCTGAAAGCGAATATCGATCTGGTTACACAAGGAGATCACTCCGTCCAGATCAGTGGGGATGGTTCTTCCTGCTAATTCATCCTTCACTCTATCAGAAAGGCCATGCAAAAAGGTTGTGACTAAGGCCTCATTGTTCCAGCTCAATTCAGCTGAGAGGATACGGAACTGAAGAGCATATTGTCCCACTGAACGGTATTCTTGGTGGAGACGTGAAAGGGCGATGGCCGCTGAAGTGACACAAGTCGGTTCTTTGAAGATATTCCGAAAAAGTTTCAAGAAAACAGGCAGGCTAGAAACCACTGGATCTTTGATTCCCACAGAGGGGCTGCCCAGGCTAAAGCTTCACCAGAGAGGAGAAAAATGATATAGGCTATCTTAGCCCGATCAGACAGAAAGTGTTGGGGCAGGAGGTCAAAATGAATAGTGCATTGGCTAAGGAATGCCCTGCAGGACTTGGAGTCCCCAGAGAAACGGGACGGAGCTGGCAGTTGTAGTGAATGCGACTCTGCGACTGGTGCATAGGCGCAGCCGCTGGTTGTACTTGGGGTTGCTGATCCGGGGTTCCCAAAGAGGTCTGAAGCTGATCAAAGCGGGAAGCCAGATCCTGTAGGAAACGCATCACCTGAGTCTGATTAACTTCATGCATCTCGAGTCTGTGAACAATGCCCTGTAAGGGATCGTCTGCGGGGCACGGCACGTCGGCCGGGTTCATGGCTGTTCAAACTGTCAGGTCACCTGTGGCCAGGTGACAAGTGCACCCCGTTGGGGTCAGGGATGCACCACGGGGTAGTGAAACCTATAGCCGACTGCTGCAATCAGAGAGGAAGCATGAGCCCAAGATTCCCCAGGGCGCGGAGTCTAAGACCCAGCTTTGTGTTCACCAGAGCCTCTAGTGGTGAGAATGGCCTTCGCTGCAGCTGGATCCAGGTCGCGACCCCTGGGATCCCCTAGGTCATGCTCCGCAGGGAGAGAGGGGAAGCAGCAACCAGGACAAGCGATAGTGATGGGTAAGCCGAGGTCGGGGCAACAGGCAGACTAGGGTAACCACGGGACAGACCAAAAGATCAGGGTCACAGGCAAACAAGAGTAGTCAGGGATGAGCCAAATCGGTACACAGAAAGGTTAACGTATCACACGGCAGACATGAACTCAAGCTACAAACAAAGTTGAACAGCACTGCAGACCTGCAGTGCAACAGTTAATATAGGCTTCTTGTGATGGCCTGGGGTGGAGCCATACAGGGAGAAAGGTGATAAAAGACAGCCAGGAAGAGAGTCAGGCCTCTAATGAACACATGGATATTATTATTGCATATCCATGACAGGTGAAAGGAGCCCGGACAAGTCCGAGTTGCATGAGCTTGGGTTCAGAGATGGAAGTAGCTGCAGGAACTGGGAGAGGCGGATGGGCAGGAGCTGATCTGGGAAGAGTCCAACTAGGGCGAGCAGTTTGTAAGCGCCGCTTCCGCAGGTGCCTGTCGAGCTGGGTGGCAGACTGAATTAAACTTTCCAGAGAAGTAGGGGTTTCTACCCTCGCTAGCTTGTCTTTGAGAGCTTCAGATAGTCCTTGGCGGTATTGGTATTTTAAAGCCGCCTCGTTCCAGCCAGTATCGGCTGACCATTTCCAAAACTCTGCCGTAAAGTCCTCGATTGGCCTTCTCCCCTGGGATAAGCTGTGAAGGACGGCCTCAGCCGTAGCCGTGCGCTGGTGGTTGTCCTACAACTGCGCCATGATTTCGAAGAAGGTGTCAACAGAATTTAATACAGGACTCCTTTGTTCCATTAAACCATGGGCCCAGGCTTGTGGCTCATCAGTAAGGAGAGATATGATGAAACCCACCTTCACTACTTCTGAAGAAAAAGCTGGAGAGCAAGGTATAAAGAGCAAGCGTTCTTAAAACCGGTATTTCTTGCGATCGCCCGAGAATCGCTCAGGTGTGGGGACCCTAGGTTTGGGAAGAGCCATCACCACTGCTGGGCTTGCTGAAGTTTGAGAGGTGGAAGCCCCACTAGACGATGCAGCAGCTGGGGCTGTTGGCCCGGGTGATCCGGTGTGTTGCTGAGGGCGGCCATCAATCTGGGTGTAACCCTCCTGCAACTTTTGAACTGCATCAGTGAGTGCAGACACCTGCTGGCAGAGGGTCTCAAAAGGGGAACGCGCTCAGCCTCTGACATCTGGCTGGTTTGTACTGTCAGGTGTGTACTTACCAAGGCAAAAATGCCGAGAGCGGTTCACCCTTGTGACTTGACGCACTCCGCCCCCTGGAGGTGAGACAGGGAGAGGATGGTTGCGAACAGGCACTGGCTACCAGCAGGAAGGGTAGATCTTGCTAGATGATCTGGTAGAGCTGAACCGTAGAGCAAGGCAGAAGGTAAGTCACCAAGAGCGAGCTGAGGGTCAAACACCTGGCAGGTGCGGTTCTTTGCGAGATTTCAGCTGAAGACACAAGTCCAGAGCACAGCAGGGGTTAGAGCAAGCAGGCAGCAGACTGAGTCTGGGTGCAGACTGAGGGTTCGGTGCTGCAGGTGCAGGCTGAGGGTCTAGTACAAGGAACAAGTAACAAGTCCAAGAAGTACAAGCAGCAGTTCAGGGGCTGGAGATAAGTAGCAGATCCAAGGTGCAGGCAGAAAGTCAGGGGCTGGAGATAAGTAGCAGATCACAAACACAGGTAGAGAGGCAGATCCGTAAAACAAGCCAAGGGTCAGGTCCAGGAGAGAAGAGCAGTAGAGTAGTCAAGCCGATCCGGGTCACAACAGAAGTTCAGATACAGGTAAACAGGAAACAAGGTACAACAGGAAGCCGACAACAAACCAGAAACCTGTCAGGGTACCTGGACTGCCTTTATATAGGCGCACCAGAGCTCCGATTGGAACAGTAGTGCGCAAGCGCGCGCCGTTTCACTGGCCCGCGCATGCGCCAAAGCGCAGTTCCACCGCGCATGCACGTAGCACAGCAGCTGGCTCGGTAAGTCCTCTGAAACTGAACTCTTTCGCTACTTACAAATCAAAAAAAAATTTGAGCCTTATTTGCATGATACTAATCAATTAAGTAATATGTCGCAATTCGAACGTATATGTAAACAAGACCCTCATACCAAAGGTCTTATTTCAATGTTATATAATCATCTGATCACTACTTCTGACTCAAAGCTACCTTCATATGTGGAAAAATGGGGAAAAAGAGCTTGGAACTAAATTCGACATTTCCGACTGGAATAAAGTCTGGACCAATACAAAAATGTCTTCTCAAAATATATTTTCTTTGGAAACAAACTATAAAATAATCATGCACTGGTTCCTGTTAAAATTGCAAAATATGCTCCTCAATGCTCCCCATTCTGTTTTCGTGGCTGTGGTGGTCTGGGAACGCACTTACATACATTCTGGGATTGTCCGCTTGCAAAATAGTTCTGGAATGAAATTTTCCTTGTGGTAGCTATCATTGCAGACACGACTATTGCGCTTTTAAATATAAAACCAGTTCATATCTCTTATACTCAATTTAGACTCTTTCTCCAGATCACCACAGCCGCAAAGCAAACCATTGCCAAAGCTTGTAAAACCAATACATTAATGATCTCTGAAGCTAAAGACAGAATAAACCAAGCAATGATCCTTTCCAAATCAGAAGCCATAACCAACGATACTATACAAAACTTTGAAAAAAGTATGGAATCCTTGGATGACATATTTTCTTCCTACGATTCCTGACAATTCCCTATTAAGACCTTGATATACTATAATACTATAATATTAAACAACAATATAATAAGTGGAAACAAGTACATTTATCTTCTGTATTAACTTAATAATATTCTTACAATATAGATCAGTGATTCTCAACCTAGGGGTCGGGACCCCCGTGGGGGTCAAATGACGATTTACCAGGGGTCCTCAAATCCTGGGCTCTTCCTGAAGCCTGAACCACTTTCCCAGCCTTTTTGCGGCTGCCCAGCAGGGCTGTCCCTGGAGCCTGTGGAAGCCCAGCTGGGCTGTTCCTGGAGCCCGCGGCCGCCCACTCAGCCTCTTCACAGCCGCCCATTCAGTTCATAGCATGGGTGGGGGGCAGAGACTAGAGGTCAGAGGGACTGTAGACACTAGAGAGAGGGATTGGGGGGAAAAAAAACAAGAAATTAGGATAGAGAGAGATAAAAGGGAAAGAAAGGAGAACAAAGAGAGAGAGTTGCATCCTAAACTGTACCATAAGTGGTTTTAATATTGTACGAGTGGAAGGGACTCAGGGAGCGCTAAACGTCCATGGGTTAGGGGTGCAAATTACTTGTCTTGCCTTGGGTGCTGACAACCCACACTACGAAAATGATTTTACCAGCCCTCAAAATTTCCACTCGCCTGCTCGCATTTTGCGAGTGGATTTTGAGGGCTGGCAAGTGTGGGCTGTCTGGGAGCAGGGGGGGCAAGCAAGGAGTGATCTTAGGGGAAGAAAGAGGAGAGGAGCATTGCAACCGCCTGGTTGTTCAGAGCGTGGGGAACATAACAGCTTTCAATTCAATAGCTGTGTTCCCCGCCACAAGCTGTCATATACAGCCCCTCCCCCTTGTCCGGGCACTTTGATAGACAGATCACCCATCCCAGGATTGAACAAGTGATCTGTCTATCAAAGTTTCCCAGACAAGGGGGAGAGGGGCTTTATATGACGGCTCGAGGTGGGGAACACAGCTATTGAATTGACAGCTGTTATGTTCCCCGCGCTTTGAACAACCAGGCAGTGGCGGCGGCTCCTCCTCCTCTCCTCTCTCTTACCCAGCACAGGGAGGCTGCACTGGGGACACGTGGTTGCACTGGGGACACATAGCTGCACTGGTAGACATGGGCAGGCTGCATTTTTGGGCACGGATAAAGTTGTTAATATTTATTTTTATAACTTAATTCTGCATAAAACATTTAAGTGTCATTTCATGAGATAATTTATGAGGGTGTGTCTAGGGGTGGGATGTGGTAGGGGTTGGGTGGGGCAACTGGTGGCGAGTAACCTTTGAGGCCTGGCTAGTAGCTCAGGACTTGAGATTTTGAGCCCTGATTTTACTGTTAGGGGTCCCCACAACTTGGGAAATTTTATTAAGGGGTCACGGCACTAGAAGGTTGAGAACCACTGATATAGATGCTCCGGAGAATTTTCTTACCCAAGACTCTTTTCTCTCTTTCTTACCTTCATCCTTTTCCTTTTACTATTACTCTGTCCTTTTTTCTATTTTCCTAGTTTTTGTATTATCAACTAACCACCTGAGACCCACGCTGTAGACGAAAGACGTCCATAACGCGGCTCTCAAGTTGCTGGACGTCCCTGAAGGTCCTGTTATTTACATGCCCCACGCGTGCCGCTGCGGGGCACGCAGCGGGGAAAAACGATGTGCCCGGCATGTCACGTGATGCTGAAGCGCGTGCCTGGCGGCCGCGATATCCGCCAGGTTCCCCGCGAACGGCAGTGACAGAGCAAGGACGTGGAGCTCTGTGTGTAAACACAGAGCTTCACGTCCTGTCAGGGAGAGAGGAGACCGATGCTGTGTCCCTTGTACATAGGGACACAGCTCGGTCACCTCCCCCAGTCAGTCCCCTCCCCCCACAGTAAGAATCACTCACAGGGAATACATTTAACCCCTTCCTCGCCCCCTAGTGTTAACCCCTTCCCTGCCAGTCACATTTATACAGTATCAGTGCATATTTATAGCACTGTTTGCTGTACAAATGTGAATGGTCCCAAAATAGTGTCAAAAGTGTCCGCTGCAATATCGCAGGCCTGGCAAAAATCGCAGATCGCCGCCATAACTAGTAAAAAAAATAATAATTCATAAATCTATCCCCTATTTTGTAGGCGCTATAACTTTTGTGCAAACCAATCAATATACGCTTATTGCGATTTTTTTTTTACCAAAAATATGTCGAAGAATACGTATCGGATATTATTATAACAAAAAGTAAAAAAAAATGTGTTTTTCTCAAATTTTTCTGTCTTTTTTTGTTTAAAGCGCAAAAAATAAAAAACGCTGAGGTGATCAAATACCACCAAAAGAAAGCTCTATTTGTGAGAAAAAATGATAAAAATATAAATTGGGTTCAGTGTTGTATGACCGCGCAATTGTCATTCAAAATCCCCTACTGTGTTCCCCAACAGTTTCTTCTCTTCTGAGTATACAAATGTGTTCCATATTGACCAAATTTTAGTATATTGCTCTTTTCTGTCCTGGGCCGAGAACACAAAATCCTCTATAGCCCCCACATTTCTTAACCTGTTAAGCCATTCTGCAATCGATGGAGGCCTGGGGCTTTTCCAACATTGAGCTATGCACGACTTGGCCTCGTTAAGGTGGCATAGTACTGAATTTTTGTATGTCTCTATTGGTATGTGTGAAAGATGTAACAGGAAGAACCCCCGGCACTGGATGGTGTTATACCTAAAGGGTTTCACATGTACTGGCACTTTAAGGCTGGCTCCACCCAGCAGTGATGACAAGGGTCAAGGGGCATAGTAGCCATCTTAGAGAGAGCAGATAACCTGTACTGTCCTGAGATGCATGTTGCAGTGTACAGCCTGTACTGAAATAAACATCCATTGTTCCAGACCAGAGTCTTGTGTCTCTCACAACACAGAGGATATAACAGTGGCGACGAGAATGGGATTTACAAAGTGTCTATCAGTCTGAGAGATAGAGAGAGCCAAAGACATTGTGGATTGTCACCTGGATAAAAGCAATCACAGATACCAGCAGGAAAATTGCATTAATCGGGACATTAAGTGAGTTTGGGTTGAGAGACTGGAACAGTATTTCAGTGCAAATGCCATACCAGACAACAGGCAAGTAGCAACATTTGTGACAGTGGTTGGTGCCAAAACATATGACACTCTTAGGAATCTGCTTTCCCCTGTAAAACCAGCAACTTAGGCCCCGTTCACACGACCGGATCTATCCGCTGAAACTGGTCCGACGGACCAGTTTCAGGGGACAGATCCGGTTGTGTGTAGGCCCGAGCGGCCAATTGTCCAGCGGATTGGACAGTTTCCAGCGGATAAAAATTTCTTAGCATGCTAAGAAATCTGTTCGCTGGAAACCTGTCCGTCGGACGTGTTCGGTCGTCTGTACAGACTCACCGGACACGTCCGACCGACCGCCATCCCTCGCATGCGTCGTACTGATTCGACGCATGCGTGGAAGCTTTGACCTTCCAGGGCCGCCCACGTCGCCGCGTCATCGTCGCGGCAACGGCGCGGCCACGCCCCGTGTATTGTTTACGCGCGGATTTCTGTCTGATGGTGTGTACAACCATCAGACAGAAATCCGGCAGCGGACGGAGCGGATCTGTCCGCTGAAAACGGTCCGGCGGACCGTTTTCAGTGGATAGATCCGATGGTGTGTACGGGGCCTTAGACATTGGCAGAGCTGCTGACACTGCTAGAGAATCACTTCCAGACAAAACCATTAGAGATTGCAGAAAGATTTTGCTTCTATCAGAGGCAGCAGCAGACAGGTGAAGAGATTAAAGCTTATGTGCTCGCCCTTCGCAAACTATCCTCTACCTGTTCTTTTGGGGAGTACCTACCTACTGCACTGAGAGATAAGTTTGTTATTGGACTGAATTGTGAGTCGACCCAAAAGAGACTGTTAACAGAGAAAGTCCTTACCCTTACAAAGGCAATTGAGATAGCTTCAGTGATGGGAATGGCTGTGAAAGATACAGAGGAATTGAACCCCCAGAGCAGAAGGGAAGAGGTGAAGCAGGAAGTTTTCAGAACAGCAGTCAAGCCAACTACTGCAAACTGGAAATACAGACCTACCGTTGTGGGAATAAAGACCATGATCACAAAGTCTGCCGATTTAAGGATCAGACCTGTCATAATTGCGGTAGGACGGCCATCTGAAACGAGTTTGCCGTAGCAAGAAGGTGCGAGATAAACAACCTCTGAACCCCAAGACAAAGACATATATGGTGGGAAGATATACATTATCATCTCAGTCAGAGGATGAGGAAGTGCTCCACAGATTAGACATACATCATATGCATTCAGCACCCTCCGCAATGACTGTAGATGTAACCGTTGAGGGAAAGAAACTCAAGATGGATGTAGACACAGGAGCAGCAGTTTCAGTTATCACCCAGAAACAATGGAGACAACTTCAGACCCGAAAAACTGTCCGCCCAACACCAATCAAACTGCAGACATACTCAAAGCAGATACTCCACCCACTGGGTTACGCAAAAGTAAAGTTATTGTACAAGGGTCAGACAAAGAGACTGCCATTATATATCCTAGAAAATGGGGGACCCCCTCTCTTTGGGAGAGACTGGATTGCTCACTTTGGTATGCCAGACATCGCCATAAGTCCCTGTAACACCGTTACCATTCCATTAGGAGATAATGAGGGATGGGTGGTGTCCCTGAGGCCAGCGGTTCCCAAAGATTTTTGATGACCAGTTGGGAAAAATAAAGCATGACTGTGTGAGACTCAAGCTGAAACCCAAAGCTCAGCCTAAGTTCTTCAAAGCTCGGACAGTACCTTTCGCACTCCGAGCAGGTGTGGAAGCAGAACTAAGTCGGCTGGAGGAACAAGGTGTCATCTCAAAGGTAGAGCCCAGCCAGTGGGCATCACCAGTTGTACCGGTAAATAAAACGAATGGGGACTTGCGCATTTGTGGCGATTTCCGCATGGCACTGAATTCCCAACTGGAAATAGACCAGTATCCCCTACCCAGAGTAGATTACATTTTTGCCTCTCTTGCAGGGGGTCAAAAGTTCACCAAGCTTGATCTCAAACAAGCATATTTACAGTTTGAGGTCCATCCTTCTTCCCGCAAGTTTCTGACCATCAACACCCACAAGGGACTGTATGAATATAATCGGATGGTGTTTGGGGTAGCCTCTGCCCCAGCCATTTGGCAACGAAAATTGGACAAGATTTTGGCAGACATTCCTTTCACACAGTGCCTGCTAGATGACATGCTCATCACGGGACGGACCGACCTGGAACACAAGCAGAATGTGGAGCTTGTGTTGGCGAGACTCCAAGAACAGGGTCTGAAAGTGAACTTGGCAAAATGCCAATTCATGGTGCCTAAATTGGAGTTTTGTGGCCACCTTGTGGATGCAGAGGGTATACACACCACGGAAGCCAAGGTTGATGCTTTAGTCAAAGCTCCAGCCCCAACCAACGTCCAGCAGCTGCGATCATACCTTGGCTTGCTAAACTATTACCACAATTTCCTGCCAGATCTGGCACACACCTTGTTTCCATTGAACAAGCTTTTGGAGAAACACTCCAGATGGGACTGGTCGGCTGCATGCCAACGTGCTTTTGAAGTTTCTAAGTGAAAGCTGTTGGCGTCACGCATGCTCGTGCACTATGACCTCCAGAAGCCTCTCACCTTGGCTTGTGATGCCTCACCCTATGATCTGGGGGCGGTACTATCCCACATCTTACCAGATGGGTCAGAAAAACCAGTGGCATTTGCCTCCAGGTCTTTGACAAAAGCAGAAAGCAATTACTCACACATTGACAAAGAGGCTCTTGCACTGATATGGGCAAGAGACAACACAGAGGATATAACAGATTGTATACGAATTTTTGAGAAATCTTTCGCACCTCTAACCAGTACTGTCTGATCTTGGGGCATGTCCAATATATATGAAACAAAGTTCACCGTTCCCTATTACATCGCCAGCACTGATCAGAAACTTCTGGAAAAAACCTACCCAATTTTGATGGCGTATAATACCACCTAGTCAATAATTTATAGTTTGATTCCTGAGTTCTGGTACATATTGATGAGTTTAGCGCAAGATATATTATCTTCTGATATTGAGGTCTTATTAAGATCCCTTTCCCACTTTCAAATTGCTGGAATCTCATAGTACTCTGATGGTGCACTAAGCAACCTATATATCTTTGCTATTGTTCGAGTGAGGGGCTCCTTCTCTTCACAGTATGTTTCAAACGTAGTAAATTTCCGCCTAAAACTACTCCCTGGCCCCAGTGACTCAAGGAAGTGTCGCAGTTGTAATGCTGCCAATGTTTTATTTCAAATCAACCTCCCAGTTGCGTCAAGTCCACAATTGTGGGCCATGTATCTAATTGCAAAAAATGTGATACCTGTGTGTAGCCCCTCTTTCGGAGTTTCTGAAAAGCCCCGCCTCCATCCCTGGCTCAAAACTTGGATTACCAAGTACTGGGTATAACGGGGAATGCATTGACGAATATTTCAAATTATGACAGATTTTAAAGCTTATAGACAATGTTGAATCTATAAGACACTAAACAAGTAAAAAAGTCTCAAAGCACAGGTACCTCAAGTAGTGGTACCCAATAGTCCAAGGGCAAAGGTAAGAAGGTGTGTATATACACATACAGTATATATGCACACATAGAACTATATGGCAGGGTATCAGTCAGGGCAGCCACCAAGAAAACCAAAAGCCGGTTCTGGTATACTAGGAAAAAAAAACAAGAAGAGGGGCGCCTCTGAGTATGTATCATAAGAATAATTTAACCACTTAAGCCCCGGACCTTTAGGCAGCTAAATGCCCAGGCCAGGTTTTGCGATTCGGCACTGCGTCGCTTTAACAGACAATTGTGCGGTCGTGCGACGTGGCTCCCAAACAAAATTGGCGTCCTTTTTTCCCCACAAACAGAGCTTTCTTTTGGTGGTATTTGATCACCTCTGCGGTTTTTATTTTTTGCGCTATAAACAAAAATAGAGCGTCAATTTTTAAAAAAATGCAATATTTTTTACTTTTTGTTATAATAAATATCGCCCAAAAACATATCTAAAAAAAAATGTTTTCCTCAGTTTAGACCGATATGTATTCTTCGACCTATTTTTAGTAAAAAAAAATCGCAATAAGCGTTTATCGATTGGTTTGCGCAAAATTTATAGCGTTTTCAAAATAGGGGATAGTTTTATTGCCTTTTTATTATTATTTTTTTTTTACTACTAATCAGCGATCAGTGATTTTTTTCATGACTGCGACATTATGGCGGACACTTCGGACAATTTTGACACATTTTTGGGACCGTTGTCATTTTCACAGCAACAAATGCATTTAAATTGCATTGTTTATTGTGAAAATGACAGTTGCAGTTTGGGAGTTAACCACAGGGGGCGCTGTAGGAGTTAGGGTACATCTAGTGTGTGTTTACAACTGTAGGGGGGTGTGGCTGTAGGACTAACGTCATCGATCGAGTCTCCCTTATAAAAGGGATCACTCGATCAATACGCCGCCACAGTGAAGCACGGGGAAGCTGTGTTTACACACGGCTCTCCCCGTTCTTCAGCTCCAGGGAGCGATCGCGACGGAGCGGCTATAAACAAATAGCCGCGCCGTCGTCCCGGATCGCTCCCCGAGGGAACCCGACCGCCGCATGTAGCGGGGGGGGGGGGTCCCGATCGGACCCCCCACCCGCTAGAAGGCAAGGGCGTACATGTACGCCCATTTGCCTGTACGTGCCATTCTGTGGACGTACATATACATGCGGCGGTCGGGAAGTGGTTAATAAACAACAAAATCCACTCACATGGAGAACAGGTAAGTTTCATTCAAATCCGGTTGCTGGGCTGAAGGGATGAAAGTGGGACTGCAAGTCACAGCAAGTCCTGTAAAGCTGGCACCACATCAGATCCGTGCAGGATGGAGTGGGATGGCTAAGCACAGCGTGGTTTTCTTCAGTGATCCAGGTTTGGGCATATCTTAGTCTATCAGGAAAAATCCATCTGATAAGAATATGGGTTCTAGGTAAAAGGTGTAGTGGAGAGTGACAAGAGTCAGTGGTTATGGCAAGCCGCGCTGTGGCTTTGGTGTGCACTCTGTCTCTATAGATTGAAAAGTAAACACGGCCGTGTATTCAGAGTGAGAGTGAGACTAGAGGAGCATCACAGCACGGCGCCCGGCAATGACATTGCACACATGCGACATGTTTCGAAGCTAGCAAGCCATTGCACCAATCTATGACCCTCCCCAAGTGCACTGCTTGATGGTATTTAGAGACGTCTGGGACTGCTAAGCCCCCATGGCACTTGGGGAGGGTCATTTGGCTTCTACTGATCCTTTGTGGCCTATTGGCCCAGATGAATTTGGTAAAAAGTGTGTTTACTTGACGAAAATAGGCACCAGGGATTTTTACTGGTACGGCTTGAAATAAGCACAGAGATTTTGGCAGGATACTCATTTTGATAGTATTACAGCGACCAAACCATGAATGAAATCCATTGCCATTTTTGTCAAGTAAAGAACATAGGGCCAGATTCACAAAAGGGATACGACTGCATATCTGCTGATATGCCGTCGTATCCCTGTTTCTATCTATGCGACTGATTCATAGAATCAGTTACGCATAGATAGGCAGAAGATCCGATAGGTGTAATGGACTTAGGCCCCATACACACGAGAGGATTTATCCGCGAATACGTTCCAGCGGAACGTTTCCGCGGATAAATCCTCTCGAGGATTTCAGCGGATTTCTCTGCGATGGAGTGCACTCACCATCGCATTGAAATCCGCGCCAAAATCCTCTGGCGATGACGTGTCGCGCCGTCGCCGCGATTATGACGCGGCGACGTGCGCGACGCTGTCATATAAGGAATTCCACGCATGCGTCGAATCATTACGACGCATGCGGGGGATCCCTTCGGACGGATGGATCCGGTGAGTCTATACAGACCAGCGGATCCATCCGTTGGGATGGATTCCAGCAGATAGATTTGTTTAGCATGTCAGCGAATATTCGATCTGCTGGAATCCATCCCAGGGGAGAAATATCCGCGGAAACAGATCCACTGGAGTGTACACACCATAGGATCTATCCGCTGAAACCCATTCGCTGGGATTTTTCAGCGGATGGATTCTATCGTGTGTATGGGGCCTGAGACATGAGGGCAAGATAGGGAGAACAGCAGATCGGCTGCATAAGCAGAGATCTTGTGAGTAAGTGAGTGAAAAACTTGTATATCGTTACACGTGCAAACTGAATCGCCTCAAGGCGATTTGTACTCCTGGTCACCTATTTGGAGTCCCTGAACATCTGGATTTTGTCGAATTCTGTTCAGTAGGGGTTCCAGAGAGAGGGCAAACAGCATTGGGGAGAGTGGACACCACTGACGCGTTCCGTTTGAAATTTTAAACAACTCTGAATATATACCATTAACTTTAACCAAGGCCTGGGGTGCAGCATACACCCCCGCTATCCAACTTCGCATATGCTCTCCCATTCCCATTTGCCTCAGTACCTCAAACATAAAGCGCTAACTAACCCACTAAGTGGGAATAAACCCTACCTGGTCCCGATGTACCATTTGATTTAACAGCGGCTGGAGGCGGGAGGCGAGCAATTTAGTAAAAAGTTTTAAGTCTGTATTCAACAATGAGATCGAGCGATAGCTCCCGCACTCTGCCGGATCCTTCCCTTTTTTCGGGATGACCGAGATGTATGCTATAAGTGCATCCGGCGGCAGAGCGGGAGCCCGGCCAATCTCATTGAATGCCTTTGTCATATGTACCCCTAACAATGGGAAAAAATGCTTATAGTATTGGATAGTGAATCCATCTGGACCTTCCCTTGTTTGACTGTTTTCATCACTGTCTCTAGTTCCTCTACTGATATAGGTGTTGTAACGGTCAGGGGTTAACACCGTTCACGATATTCCATTCCACAAACCCACGACAGCTTATCCGACAATCCACAATCCAGCAGACAGGACCCATTCCATTCCCCAGAAGGACGAGACACACGCTCTGTCTCTGGTTCAAACGAATGAATACTTTGATGGTAACTCAGCCTTGTTATATACAGTTGAAACTAAGAGTGGACAATGACTCAACTCCATCCACCACTTTACACATTCTTTTAGATAATGACATTCAGCCCTGGTTCACACTGGGTACGATTTGGAACGATTTGAGATGCGATTTGACATGTCAAATCGCATCTCAAATCGGCGGCAATTGTCGGCAATGGCACTGTCCTAATCAGTGCGACGCCGCATCTGCGATTTCAAAAAGTAGTTCCTGTACTACTTTTTGCGATTTCGGGCCGCGATTTACATTAAATTGCGGCCGAAATCGCGGCAAAATCGCGGCAAAATCGCGGCAAAATCGCGGCAGTGTGAACCTAGGCTCAGGTGAGTTAATTACTACTCATTACCCAGACGGTCTGGCTCTGCGAAAGTTATCCTCACCTGTTACACAAAACACATTCCTTTACTAAACATAATTGACATGCTAATTCCCTACCCCTGAAAGATCAGACTTTCTGGCACCGAATCTAGAGGAGTTAATTACTACAGCTGACAAGTCACATTCCACTTCTATTATCAATAGTATCTTCACACAAAACAGTGTCATTAGCATACACAATGAAATATCTGAATTTATCTTACCAAATTTGCTATCTGCCCTTCTCATGTTTTCTTTAATCGGGAACCGTGCTTGATCAACACCCCTCTCATTACTAACTTATGCGCTTCCCATATCATGCCAGGGTCACTCCCCGGAATGTCGTTTGTCCGAAAGTATGCTACCATTTCTTTTGCTACATCTTCCCGAATTTCAGGGATCTGCAGCAAACTTTCGTTCAGACGCCATCGCCACTCCGGGGAGGAAGAGGGTCCAGGCAAAGCAATATGAAGCATCACTGGCGCATGGTCTGACCATATTATACTTCCAATATTTACATTGTTTACTACCATCAGTAGGTAGTGTGGCACCAGAAAGCGGTCTATGCGGGAGTACAGTTGATGTGGGTTGGAGAAAAATGTGTAGTCTTTTTCTCCTGCGTGTAATAACCTCCACACATCTACCAACTGCATCTCCTGCAACTTCCGCAAGATACCTCTCCTGGTGCCCCCTGATATAGAGGAGATCCCAGTTGATGTATCCACTTTAGGGTCCAATGGTATATTGAGGTCTCCCCCTAAGATCAACTTCCCCACTGCAAACCCCGCCAATGTATTCTAAATTTTACTCAAAAATACATCTTGGTGCGTATTTGGTACATAAACGGTGGCCAATGTCACCTTTACGCCTCCAATATGTCCCTTTAAGAATATAACGGCCATCTACATCCACCCGTTTGTCCAATAATGACAGGGTATTGGATTAGGAATTAAAATGGGCACCCCTTTTGACTTTGATGTCTGATTACATGCATGCTAAGAACATGGATAGAATCTATTCTTCAAATACGGGAGTCCCCCCCCCCCCGTCTTAAAATGTGTCTCCTGTACAAATGCTACATCCGAGCGAGTTCATTTTAGCTCGCTCAAGAGCATTTCTCCTTTTTTCTGGGGCATTGAGTCCTTTAGCATTAATAGTGGTTATCCTTATTCCCCCGATCTTGGGATGGATATACAGAGAATGAGAGGAGAGAGAGAAAAAAAACGAGAAAAAAACCCCCCTTTAAATTCCCTTACCCCTAAATATTTCCCTAACCCCCTCCCCCTTACCCCCCACCCCCAAGGGAGGCACCCACTTCTGAACCTCTAATCTTACAGTTATCGTGGGTGCAGGCCTAATTGGGGATTTGGTTTGATACAAAGGAGGTACTCCCCTCCCCTCCACCCCAGACGCTCCTCCTATTTCACCTCTCCCTTTCTCCTCTCCCCAGCTCCTCTTTCCAAACCCCCATCTTTTTCCATGCGAGGGCATTCAGTCTAAGGCCCCGTACACACAATAGAATCCATCCGCTGAAAAATCTCAGCGGATCGGTTTCAGCGGATAGATTCTATGGTGTGTACATTCCTGCGGATATTTATCCGCGGAAATTTCCCAATTCCAGCAGATAAAAATTTGTAGACATGTCTACAAATCTATCCGCTTGAATTTGCTCCCGCGGATCGATCCGGTGGTCTGTACAGACTCACCGGATCGATCCGTCCGAAGGGATCCCCCGCATGCGTCGTAATGATTTGACGCATGCGTGGAATTCCTTTTATGACAGCGTCACGCACGTCGCCGCGTCATCATCGCGGCGACGGCGCGACACGTCATCGCGAGGGGATTTCGGCGCGGATTTCGATCCGATGGTGAGTACACTCCATCGGATCCAAATCCGTGGAAATCCTCGAGAGGATTTATCTGCGGATACGGTCCGGTGGACCGTATCCGCGGATAAATCCTCTCGTGTGTACTAGGCCTAAGAGGTCTTCCGCCAATTATTTTTTATCTTTTAAGACATGTTCCTTCCTTCCTTCTACTCCCTCTTCTTAAATTCTCTCCTCTTACCCAATACCTCTCTCTCCCCCTCATTAAATAATATGTGTATAAATCCCTAAATCTATCCCAGGTGAGTGTATATTGAAGGTATCCCACACACTTGGAGATTTCTTTCCTCTCTTTTATTCAGGCCACTATCCTTTCAAATATATACCACTCATTCAAGGGAGCCCTATTAAATAGCTATATTCTATCTACGTCTTCTTATTTTATAACCCACCCTCATCATTATCGTACCCCCCCCCCCTCAAGTCCACAATCATTTCCTTTCCCACATAGGCCCCTCACTTTGTCATACGTTATTCAGTCTACCCCCCCCCCCCTCCCCCAAAAGAAGAACACAATAGTTTCTAAATGTAATGAGTTATTAAATGGGGGGGAAAGAGGAAAAATACCCTTCCACTCTGGGGGACCAGCATGTGTACATATAATTACTAATAAAAAAAAATCATATTACATCATATTACAATTTCCTTCACCATTTTATGTGCTACCATTTACCCCCAAACCAAGGGAAAAAAAAGGGGGGGGGACTCCCTCCGTGCTCCCCCCGGGAAAAAAAAGGAGGGGGGAGGGAAAATCCCAACCATAACCATCTCAAGTGTATTAGTGATCATCTAAAAAACAAATATCCATATCTCTGTTTTTGTGGGAGCGTTCAGATACGCCGTCGTAACTCTGAGTGCGGGCCGTCGCAACTCGGCGCCTGATTCATAGAATCAGATACGTCCTCATAGTTGCCTAGATACGAGCGGCGTAAGTCTCCTACGCCGTCATATCTTAGGGTGTATATTTACACTGGCCGCTAGGTGGCGCTTCCGTATATTTCCGCGTTGAATAGGCTAATTAGCTAGATACGCCGATTCACGAACGTACGTGCGCCCGGCGTATCAAGATACGTTGTTTACGCAAGATATACGCCGGCGTAAAGTTACCTCTCATAAAGCAGGGGTAAGTCATGTTAGGTATGGATGTCGGAAGCGTACGAACAGCGTCGTATTTTACATCGTTTGCGTAAGTCGTCCGTGAATGGGGCTGTGCGTAGGTTACGTTCACGTAGACTAAGCATTGAGCGGGCGTAATTTACTCTGAAAATTCGACGTGATACTGAGAATGCGCCGTTCGTAAAAAGTGTCATTTACGTGGGGTCACAACACATTTACATACAACACGCCCCCTAACAGACTAGTTTGAATTAGGCGGGCTTACGCCGTGTCAGATACACTACGCCACCGTAACTTAGAGCGCAAGTTGTTTCTGAATACAGGACACGACGCTCTAAGTTACAGCGGCGTAGTGTATCTGAGATACGCTACGCCCGCCTAAAGATAGGCGTTTGTATGTGAATCTGGGGCCTTATTTCTCAGGGGAACAGGAATTTCTTGTAGCCAATTCAGGATCTCTATAGCGTCCACCCCCATAAAGGTAAACAAGTCGGGTAATTCCCCCGGGTGTCCTGCAGAGTGAATGTAAGGGAGTTTTTCTTTACTGTCAATGCTATAGGGTACCCCCACCGATAGGTTCCCCCCAGTTCTTTGATTTTATCCAAGAGTGGGCGTAACATTGCCCTACGCTGCAGCATGGCACGTGATAGATCTGGTAACATTTTTACCCTGACTCCATCTTGTTCTATGTCACCTTTTTCCCCAAGCCTTGCGGCTTATTAGTGCTTTGTGTGCATACCGATGGAAACGGCATATAACATCTCTTGGTCTGTCTACATTTACTGAGGGGGGCCCAGAGCTCTGTGCACTCTCTCAAATTCCAGTGCTTGGGGGAAGAACAGGAATGGCTACCTGCTGACATATTGCTAGAACTGCAGTCTGTAATGCCTCCCTTTCTATAGTTTCAGGGATCCCCCTGAACTGTAGATTTTGGCGGTGGCTACGGTCCTCAAGTTCCTCCAACTGCAATTGCATAATATTAGCATGTGCTATATGCGAGTTCTGTACCTGTTCCAGGTGTTGGACACGCTTCTCCAGGGTAGCAATCCGATCCTCATCTCCCTCCAGTCTGTCAGAGAGCACTTTGACCCCTGTTTGAACCTGTTTCCACTCCCTACGGTGTATTTTCTCCAAGCGTGATATCATGGATTCTATATCAGCTCTAGTTGGCAGCGCTTGTATAAGAGCTCTGAGGTCAATGTCTCCAGAGCCCCTCATTGCTGCTCCCGGCTACTCTCCTGCCCTCCTAGCACACTCTGCATCTCCCCTTCCATAGCCACCTGCGCTTGTGAGGTGGATGTGCTCACTCCTCCGATGCTTCAGGTGTGTCTCTCCCTTCGCTCACATGGGCCCCCCCGCTCCTGTGTTGTTCCTCCCCGCCCGCCGCCACACCACGTCAGCTTCCTAGACAGCTTGGCTCGTGTGCAGGGGAAGTAATGTTCAATCTCCGGCTGTGTACCCGATTTTTTTCACCGCTTTCTCCTTTTTCTTAATCCCAGGTAGGCTTACACTTGCTGGGCTCGAGGAGCTAAGGAAACTTTATTCCTAGCTGGGCGGCTAAGTGGAGGGTCGGAGAGCTGTGAACCTGTTACTCCCTACTCTGCCATATCCTAACCACGCCCCCGCTCTACCAGTGTAAATCGTGTACTCTACTGAACTTTCCACAAAGTGCGTGAGTAGTCGCACGATCTTGTGGCAGAAGATTATGGGACGGCCCGACAAACTTATCGAGTCTGTGACAGAGACTTTAGCGAGCTTCGCACCAGCTGCTAGGCCAGTGAGAGTAGGCCTATCTGGTGGTTGCTGGAATACAGCGTAGAACAAAGTTAATCCTCTGAATCTAAGTTTGTACTCGTGATCCGCAAAGCAAAGGTACCTGAGTCTCCCCATCACTCTACCCCTCTGTTGGAGAACTGTTGTTCACCAAAACCCTTGAACGACACTTCGTGTTGGTGCAGACATTTCTTATGGATAACTCTTCAAGGAGAACCCCTGAGACAAGTGCATGGAACAGTAGGGTAAAGGCAGGCCCAAATCTAAACCAGCAGCTTCTTTCGGAGGTAGTGCTATATATTGATTGTGATTGCTTTACTAATCATGTAAATCCCAAATGAATAATAAATATGTTATTATTACGATTTGTGTTATGCCGTTGTCTGCATGATCCTTGTATTATTTAATATGATACATACTATATAATTTCATATCCATTATTGGTATTTCATTTAGTGGATTCATTACACAGCAGTCTCCCATAGCTACAGAGATTCCCCAGTTGGAAGCGTGACAGTCTACCTATTATTTTTTGTCATCCTAGACCTTTTCAGACACACATCCTTGCCTCATTTAAAGTCCCACAAACCCTTTCCTTTTTTCTCCATATCCAGGGATGGAGGTATGGATGTGGTATTTAAGGGTCCACTAGGTCATTTGCTTTTTTTCCATATGTAGGTAGGTTCCCAGGTGTAGTGCGAGAGACTAGATATGTGCATTCCCATTCGCACGAATGTTATTTTCGTACGAAAAAGTTCATTTTCGTACCCGCAGAATAATGTGTACATACGAAAAAATTAAAGCACCAAAATACGAAAACTACGGGATTACGAATGAGCCGCATAACGAACAACTGCAAATACGAACGAACGATCTGACGAAAATACGACTAAACGAAAACGTCAAAAGAACGAAAATGACATTATAACAAAAGATTTGCATTCTGTATCCTGTTTGAATCCCCTCTCTACTCGTATCCTCAGTCGTATGTTCACACGACATCCACAACAAAAGACCCGCACCCTGTATTTTGAATTTCTTTTTTCTGTTCGTATTTTGGATTCAACAGAATGCAAATCTTTTGCCACAGATGTCACATGAACACACGACCGAAAACACCAAAACACAGAATGCAAATCCCTTGCCACAGATGTCATTTTTTTGAATGGGCAGTGAGTGTAGTTAGTGAAGCAGCTTCTCTTTTGTGCTGAGTAGTACAGTAAAGCCAAATAAACTTTTCTGTGGATTTTCATCTAAAGGGAGATCAGTTGGCCAGACTTTTGAACCCAAAAATGGTTTTCTGATGGAGTTTAAAAACGAACAAATTTTCTGAGAACGAACGGAAAACGATCGTTTTTATGTTTGTTGTTAAAAAAGTCTTAACAATCGTTAATATGAATGAGCCGCGTGTTGAAAGTGCCGCGAATCCCGCGATATATTTACGAAAGTACAAAATGACGAAAATCCTTTTTCTGTTCGTATCTTCAGTCGCATGCCCACATGACATCCACAACAAATTGTCATCGATGTCACACGAACACACGACCGAAAACACGAACAGAAAAAGGAATCCAAAACACAGAATGCAAATCATTGACGAAAATTCACGAAAATTATTGTCTAACAAGTAACGAACATGAATTAAACAGAATAACGAACCATCCCGCATGTACGAAAATAAAACGGTAACGAAAATACGAAACAATCGGAATACGAAAAAATCTCGTCGTAAGAAAAACGAACGGGAACAAACAGGAAAACGGGCGTCTTACGAAAAACGAACGGAAACGAACCTACGGAACGATACGAAACGAAACAAAAAAAAACACATTTTTTTTCTGTGCACATGTTTACGAGAGACCATAAACAAAAGACTTCAATCAGCTTATTTATAATCGTAAGGTTGGATTGGACGCACTGACGCGCTTCGTGATTGGTTTACACGTCTTCAGAGGGCGTCCAATATGGTGAGCGGGATCCCCGGACTCACGGCGTTAGGAGCAGGAATCCCCTAGGCAGCTGAACTAGTGAGAGCCGCTCATGATCCAGATTGTGACAAGCGCCATTTTTTAAATTTTATTCTTGACCGCATCCATTTGAGAACTACCAGAGTCTACCAGGTGTTAGCAGAGGGACGAAGGAGAGATCCAGCTGTAAGTTTTGTTTCCTTAAACTTCCCTCCTAAACATTTTTTTCCTTAACCTTTTGCCGACCGCGCCATAGCAGAAATACTGCTACAGCGCGGTCGAGTTATTGTGACAGGACGTCCCTGGGACGTCCTCATGCACCTCCGTGATTCGCGCGCGTCCTGCGGCGTGCTCGCGGGAGTGTGTGTGCTTGCCGGGTCCAGGAGACCCGGCGCAACACAGATCGCGGTGAAGAGCCAATGAAAGCGGCTCTTCACCACCTGATCGCTCCCTCCAATGAGGGAGCGATCAAAATGTAAACAATAACAGGTCATTCAAAGGTCTCCTTCTCTTCTCTCCTCACCCTGTTACAGAGAGTGAGGAGAGAAGACATTTTAAAAGTGAGTGTCGTTTTTTCTTGTGCCCAGCAGTGACCAGCAGTGCCTAGCAGTGCTCATCTGTGCCACACAGTACCCATCTGTGCCACACAGTACCCATCTGTGCCCTTACAGTACCCATCTGTGCCCCTACAGTGCCACTTCAGTCCCCACCAGTGCCAATACAGTCCCCACCAGTGCCAATACAGTCCCCACCAGTGCCACCTCTGCCACTTCAGTGCCACCTCTGCCACTTCAGTGCCACCTCTGCCACTTCAGTGCCCATTGGTGCTGCTAGTGTCCATAAGTGCCACACCAGTGCCACTACAGTGCTGCCAGTGTCCGTCAGTGCCACTACCGTGCCCAGTGCCACTACAGTGCTTATCGGTGCTGCCAGTGTCCATCAGTGCCACACCAGTGCCCAGTGCCACTACAGTACTCATCAGTGCCAATCAGTGCACCACCAGTGCCACTACAGTGCTCAGTGCCGTCAGTGCTCCATCAGTGCCACTACAGTGCTCATCTGTGCCGCCAGTGTCTGTCAGTGCTCATCAGTGCTACACCAGTGCTCATCTGTGCCACCAGTGTCCGTCAGTGCACCATCAGTGCCACTACAGTGCCCATTTGTGCCACCAGTGCTCCATCAGTGCCACCAGTGCTCCGTCAGTGCCACTACCGTGCCCAGTGTCACTACAGTGCCCATCGGTGCCATCAGTGCCCAGTGCCACATTAGTGCCATCAGTACCACATCAGCGCCACTATAGTGCTCATCTGCACCACTACAGCGCTCATCAGTGCCACTAGAGTGCCCAATAGTGCCCATAAGTGAGTGCTCATCAGTGGATCCTCATCACCGCCGCCTTATCAGTGCATATCAGTGGCAGATAATCAGTGCACCCTCATCAGTTCCCATCAGTGCACCCTCAGTACCCATCAGTGCACACTCATTAGACCAGCCTCATCTCATCAGCACCCATCAGTGCAGCCATATCTGTTCCAGTTTCCCTACCATAGTTTGTCACCACAGCCCACAGTCACCAGTATGGCAAAAAGGTTTTTTACCACTCAGCAGGCATACGAACATATGTGCTTGACCGACGAGAGCAGCGGGGAGCTCTCTGATTCTGATTCAGAATATGAACCGGTTGGAAGCACTGGGTCTTCTACAGATTCAGAGGAAGAGCAAAGTGTGCCCATGAAACGAAGGCGTTCTGACATGGGGCAGCAGGCTACCACAAGTAGCGCTGTGGCATCAACCAGCAGCTCGCAGCCATCCACCAGAAATACAGTGGCATCAACTAGCAGCTCAGTACCATACAGGAGAAATGAAGTACCACTGCAGCAAAGGCCAATAACCAGCAGAGTGTCATCTCAGCCCCAAAGGGTTAGGACCCATGCCAGCCTTCCCTATGCCCTTGAAAACCCTACGTGGCTTCCCCCCAATTCCGGAGCAGCAAACATCCCCCCTTTCACCGCCCAGCCAGGTGTTCAGGTGAACACAGAGAACTTTGCCCCTATTGATTTTTTTAATTTAGTTTTTACCCCAGACCTATTATCCTCCATCGTGGCCCA
This sequence comes from Rana temporaria, assembly GCF_905171775.1. NCBI lineage: Eukaryota > Metazoa > Chordata > Amphibia > Anura > Ranidae > Rana > Rana temporaria. The sequence continues at coordinate 366,196,792 of NC_053489.1, forward strand.
GTGCAACCTCTATGCACAGCAATTCATAAGAGACAACCCTGATTCAAGTTACGCCCGTCCCTATCAATGGAAAGCATTGACAGTGGAGGAATTTAAATTATTTTTAGGCCTAACGTTCAACATGGGGCTCTCAAAAAAAAATGAATCATACTCATATTGGTCCAAAAAACCCATCCACCACATGCCAGTCTTTTCATCCATTATGTCAAGAACCAGATACCACAGGATAATGCGTTTCCTCCATTACAATGACAACGACCAGTGCCCTCCCCGAAATGACCCATCACAGGACAAATTATTTAAAATTCAGCCACTTCTAAACTTTTTCTCAGAGAAATTTCCCCAGTTATTTGTCCCAGACCAAAATATTTCCGTGGATGAGTCATTGGTCCACTTCACAGGCAGGCTTGGCATCAAGCAGTTTGTACTTGGAGTCTCCACATGGACTGAGGATGCGAATATGGAAAGATAACCTGAACAAGACCTGAGAGTGTGCCGAATGGTCACGTGGTCAGTATGCCTAAAAGGGGGCATACCCAAGTATGAAATGAATAAATGAAAAGAAAAAAGGGGAAAGGGAGGGTGGGGACAAACGAGAAGGTCCGGCCGTGGGGAAGGAGAAAGGAGGGCGGGTTTATGAACCCCCCGACTCCTCCTACAAATTCAGGCCCGCCTACGGCCGGCCTTCCCATTTGTACTTGGAGTCTCCACATGGACTGAGGATGCGAATATGGAAAGATAACCTGAACAAGACCTGAGAGTGTGCCGAATGGTCACGTGGTCAGTATGCCTAAAAGGGGCCAAAAAGCAAAGGACACAGGGGTACATGATGAAAATGTTTAATGCAAATGAAAAGACAACCTAATCAGTAAGGTGCAAAAAGGCCCGAGCCATCTCAACCTGCGGATCTGGAATATATCTGGCATAGCAACCCGAATTCCACCTCCCCAACTTCCTGATGATGTGGGCCGGGATTCCTTGACGGGATGCTGCCGAGGCTGCCCCAATCCTGAATGAATGACCCGACCAGTTTGCTGGGTTCAACCCCAACCTAGCCCACAACGTGCGGCAATGGCTGGTGAACTGGGCCGTCGTGAGAGGAGCCACCGGGAAAGGGAGCAAGGGACTGTCCATGGGTTTGTTGCCAATCAACACCCTGAGCTGATCTAGCACCATCACAGGACACCACGACCCACCAGTCTCGAAGTACGTCACGTTGGTGCCAGCCCCCACCTGCTGGGTCTTGCAGGCTGTCAAAAGTAAATTATAACAGTGTGGATGTCTGGCCAACTGACCGATCGTGAGGACTCGGGAACCAGGACCGGAACGGCAAAATTCGCCTGGCCTGAGGAACCCAAAAAAGGCTAAGTAAATGGCCGCTTTAAGTACCCCACTGAGGAACCTCCCGAACGGTAGCCCATCCAGCAACCCGGACATGCCACGGAAAATGTGCCCTGTGACTGGGAGACGGCAAGTGGTAACTGGAGGGCACCTCCTCTGTACACCCCTTAACGCAGCCTTGATGATGTGGGCTGAAAAAGGAGAAGTACGATTGGGATCCTGCAGGGACAGGTGGTGCTGCACCCCGGCGAGGTATGTCCTGATGGTGCCATGAGACAACCTCAGCCGAGTGTGGCAGTGAGTGACAAATGCCAACAAGAAACTGACATCGATGCTGTTGCCGCAGGGGTGCAAAGACTGAAAGACCAGGAAGGCCTTCCAGGCCGTGGCGTAAGCCTTCCTGGTGTTGCTTGCCAGAGACGCCCCAACTAAATCTGCCGCTTCGCGCAAGAGGGTGTCTAGTCCAGCATCAGCAGGGAAGCCCGCGGGGATGGTGTGGCCTGTGCATCGGCCTGCGGGACCTGTAGGAAAAAAGAACTACCAGAGTCTACCAGGTGTTAGCAGAGGGACGAAGGAGAGATCCAGCTGTAAGTTTTGTTTCCTTAAACTTCCCTCCTAAACATTTTTTTCCTTAACCTTTTGCCGACCGCGCCATAGCAGAAATACTGCTACAGCGCGGTCGAGTTATTGTGACAGGACGTCCCTGGGACGTCCTCATGCACCTCCGTGATTCGCGCGCGTCCTGCGGCGTGCTCGCGGGAGTGTGTGTGCTTGCCGGGTCCAGGAGACCCGGCGCAACACAGATCGCGGTGAAGAGCCAATGAAAGCGGCTCTTCACCACCTGATCGCTCCCTCCAATGAGGGAGCGATCAAAATGTAAACAATAACAGGTCATTCAAAGGTCTCCTTCTCTTCTCTCCTCACCCTGTTACAGAGTGTGAGGAGAGAAGACATTTTAAAAGTGAGTGTCGTTTTTTCTTGTGCCCAGCAGTGACCAGCAGTGCCTAGCAGTGCTCATCTGTGCCACACAGTACCCATCTGTGCCACACAGTACCCATCTGTGCCCTTACAGTACCCATCTGTGCCCCTACAGTGCCACTTCAGTCCCCACCAGTGCCAATACAGTCCCCACCAGTGCCAATACAGTCCCCACCAGTGCCACCTCTGCCACTTCAGTGCCACCTCTGCCACTTCAGTGCCACCTCTGCCACTTCAGTGCCACCTCTGCCACTTCAGTGCCCATTGGTGCTGCTAGTGTCCATAAGTGCCACACCAGTGCCACTACAGTGCTGCCAGTGTCCGTCAGTGCCACTACCGTGCCCAGTGCCACTACAGTGCTTATCGGTGCTGCCAGTATCCATCAGTGCCACACCAGTGCCCAGTGCCACTACAGTACTCATCAGTGCCAATCAGTGCACCACCAGTGCCACTACAGTGCTCAGTGCCGTCAGTGCTCCATCAGTGCCACTACAGTGCTCATCTGTGCCGCCAGTGTCTGTCAGTGCTCATCAGTGCTACACCAGTGCTCATCTGTGCCACCAGTGTCCGTCAGTGCACCATCAGTGCCACTACAGTGCCCATTTGTGCCACCAGTGCTCCATCAGTGCCACCAGTGCTCCGTCAGTGCCACTACCGTGCCCAGTGTCACTACAGTGCCCATCGGTGCCATCAGTGCCCAGTGCCACATTAGTGCCATCAGTACCACATCAGCGCCACTATAGTGCTCATCTGCACCACTACAGCGCTCATCAGTGCCACTAGAGTGCCCAATAGTGCCCATAAGTGAGTGCTCATCAGTGGATCCTCATCACCGCCGCCTTATCAGTGCATATCAGTGGCAGATAATCAGTGCACCCTCATCAGTTCCCATCAGTGCACCCTCAGTACCCATCAGTGCACACTCATTAGACCAGCCTCATCTCATCAGCACCCATCAGTGCAGCCATATCTGTTCCAGTTTCCCTACCATAGTTTGTCACCACAGCCCACAGTCACCAGTATGGCAAAAAGGTTTTTTACCACTCAGCAGGCATACGAACATATGTGCTTGACCGACGAGAGCAGCGGGGAGCTCTCTGATTCTGATTCAGAATATGAACCGGTTGGAAGCACTGGGTCTTCTACAGATTCAGAGGAAGAGCAAAGTGTGCCCATGAAACGAAGGCGTTCTGACATGGGGCAGCAGGCTACCACAAGTAGCGCTGTGGCATCAACCAGCAGCTCGCAGCCATCCACCAGAAATACAGTGGCATCAACTAGCAGCTCAGTACCATACAGGAGAAATGAAGTACCACTGCAGCAAAGGCCAATAACCAGCAGAGTGTCATCTCAGCCCCAAAGGGTTAGGACCCATGCCAGCCTTCCCTATGCCCTTGAAAACCCTACGTGGCTTCCCCCCAATTCCGGAGCAGCAAACATCCCCCCTTTCACCGCCCAGCCAGGTGTTCAGGTGAACACAGAGAACTTTGCCCCTATTGATTTTTTTAATTTAGTTTTTACCCCAGACCTATTATCCTCCATCGTGGCCCAGTGCAACCTCTATGCACAGCAATTCATAAGAGACAACCCTGATTCAAGTTACGCCCGTCCCTATCAATGGAAAGCATTGACAGTGGAGGAATTTAAATTATTTTTAGGCCTAACGTTCAACATGGGGCTCTCAAAAAAAAATGAATCATACTCATATTGGTCCAAAAAACCCATCCACCACATGCCAGTCTTTTCATCCATTATGTCAAGAACCAGATACCACAGGATAATGCGTTTCCTCCATTACAATGACAACGACCAGTGCCCTCCCCGAAATGACCCATCACAGGACAAATTATTTAAAATTCAGCCACTTCTAAACTTTTTCTCAGAGAAATTTCCCCAGTTATTTGTCCCAGACCAAAATATTTCCGTGGATGAGTCATTGGTCCACTTCACAGGCAGGCTTGGCATCAAGCAGTTTGTACTTGGAGTCTCCACATGGACTGAGGATGCGAATATGGAAAGATAACCTGAACAAGACCTGAGAGTGTGCCGAATGGTCACGTGGTCAGTATGCCTAAAAGGGGGCATACCCAAGTATGAAATGAATAAATGAAAAGAAAAAAGGGGAAAGGGAGGGTGGGGACAAACGAGAAGGTCCGGCCGTGGGGAAGGAGAAAGGAGGGCGGGTTTATGAACCCCCCGACTCCTCCTACAAATTCAGGCCCGCCTACGGCCGGCCTTCCCATTTGTACTTGGAGTCTCCACATGGACTGAGGATGCGAATATGGAAAGATAACCTGAACAAGACCTGAGAGTGTGCCGAATGGTCACGTGGTCAGTATGCCTAAAAGGGGCCAAAAAGCAAAGGACACAGGGGTACATGATGAAAATGTTTAATGCAAATGAAAAGACAACCTAATCAGTAAGGTGCAAAAAGGCCCGAGCCATCTCAACCTGCGGATCTGGAATATATCTGGCATAGCAACCCGAATTCCACCTCCCCAACTTCCTGATGATGTGGGCCGGGATTCCTTGACGGGATGCTGCCGAGGCTGCCCCAATCCTGAATGAATGACCCGACCAGTTTGCTGGGTTCAACCCCAACCTAGCCCACAACGTGCGGCAATGGCTGGTGAACTGGGCCGTCGTGAGAGGAGCCACCGGGAAAGGGAGCAAGGGACTGTCCATGGGTTTGTTGCCAATCAACACCCTGAGCTGATCTAGCACCATCACAGGACACCACGACCCACCAGTCTCGAAGTACGTCACGTTGGTGCCAGCCCCCACCTGCTGGGTCTTGCAGGCTGTCAAAAGTAAATTATAACAGTGTGGATGTCTGGCCAACTGACCGATCGTGAGGACTCGGGAACCAGGACCGGAACGGCAAAATTCGCCTGGCCTGAGGAACCCAAAAAAGGCTAAGTAAATGGCCGCTTTAAGTACCCCACTGAGGAACCTCCCGAACGGTAGCCCATCCAGCAACCCGGACATGCCACGGAAAATGTGCCCTGTGACTGGGAGACGGCAAGTGGTAACTGGAGGGCACCTCCTCTGTACACCCCTTAACGCAGCCTTGATGATGTGGGCTGAAAAAGGAGAAGTACGATTGGGATCCTGCAGGGACAGGTGGTGCTGCACCCCGGCGAGGTATGTCCTGATGGTGCCATGAGACAACCTCAGCCGAGTGTGGCAGTGAGTGACAAATGCCAACAAGAAACTGACATCGATGCTGTTGCCGCAGGGGTGCAAAGACTGAAAGACCAGGAAGGCCTTCCAGGCCGTGGCGTAAGCCTTCCTGGTGTTGCTTGCCAGAGACGCCCCAACTAAATCTGCCGCTTCGCGCAAGAGGGTGTCTAGTCCAGCATCAGCAGGGAAGCCCGCGGGGATGGTGTGGCCTGTGCATCGGCCTGCGGGACCTGTAGGAAAAAAGACGGGAAATTGAGCCGAGAAAGGGCATCAGCCGCACCATTCTCCGCCCCACTGATGAACCTGCACAGGAAATGGAACTTGTGACGCAGGGACAACCAAATTAACCTGCGTACCAAGGACATAATGACCAAGGACCGGGACCTACCCTTGGTGATGATCTCTACGGCCGCCTGGTTGTCCGTGGAGAACACCACTGTCTGCCCTGCCCACGAACCGCCCCACACCCAGGCTGCGGCCACTATGGGGTAGATCTCAAACAAGGCAGATGATTCCGTGAACCCCGGAATGGCCAAAACCTCCTCCGGCCAGGGACCTGCCAACCAATGAGTGCCAAAAATAGCAGCGTAACCCACCGTGGCCGCCGCGTCAGTTCCTACCTGGGGAGAGGAGCAAGACTCCCCAGGAATAAACATGGCGACCCCATTCCAATGTCGGAGGAAATCGTCCCACATGCGGAGGTCAGCCAACGCGGCTGCGTCTAGTTTGACCCGTGAGTCTGAATCTGGTGCTGACGGCAGCAAGGCTAACAACCTGGAAATGAAAGATCTACCCTGTGGGATGACGCGCATGGCGAAGTTTAACATGCCCAGAAGAGACAACAACTCCACCCTGGTACAAACCCGAGAGACCGAGAAGGTATGAATACATTCTCTGATCCTGGCGAGTTTGTCAGCCGGGAGCCTGGCTTGCATGGCTTTAGTGTCCAAGATGACCCCCAAAAAGTCCACGCTGGGCCTTCAAGTTTTTTGGTAGCCAGGGGCACGTTTAGCGCAGAAAAAACAGCCACTAGTTTCTGCAAATCCAAAGGGGTGCGCTGGGGACTCTCGATGAGGAGGAAGTCATCCAGGTAATGGATGGCCGCCTGACATCGCTCCTTGTGTACCAGAATCCATTCAAGCGCTTGGGCAAACACATCAAAAAGCCAAGGACTACTTTTGGACCGGAAGGTGAGTCTGGTGGCAAAATAATACAACTCTCTCCACTTGATCCCGTGCCACTGCCAAAGTGACGGCGTGATCGGGAGGAGTTTGAAGGCGTCCGCTATGTCTGCCTTGGACAGCGAGGCGCCCGGCCCTACCTCAATGACTCGCTGGATGGCCTGATCTATTGACGCATACTTGAGGGAAAACTCCTCTGATGGAATTAAAGAATTGAGGCTGGGAACAGCGGAGCAATGAGGGGCGGACAAGTCATAAATTAATCTTTGTTTATTTGAGAATTTCCCCTTGACCAGACCCAACGGGTTGACCCTCCAAGCCTGGAAAGGAGATACAGCGAAAGGGCCAATGACAAAACCCTTGTCCAGTTCGGACTGCAGTAAGGTGTCCACCGCCCTCAAGTCCCCGCAACATGACCTGAGATTGGGACATTCGAAGGTCTGCAGTGGTAAGGTAATGAACCCGGTGTGAAAGCCCTGAGTAAAACCCTTCACCAAAAAGGGGCCTAGCTCTGCGGATGGGTGGGAGGACAGCCAGTCCTGCAGCAACCCAACGTTGATGTGGCTTAGTCAGCGATTTTTTGACAACCTCAGAGAACAGGTAGACTTCGGATGGGCCCTGAAACATCCTGAACAGATGTGTAGCAACCGGCACTGACCGTAGTTGCAAACCCCGTGGTTAAAGTTGTTGCAAATAGGGGATTTCCCCAAATACTGAATAGGCCGGCCCAACTTGTCCACAGTGGGTGCCTGTGCTGGTGCTGGGAGTGACCCGGGGAAGGCTCTGGAAGTGCCTGGAAGGGCCGAAGCTTCCGAGTTGGGGCACCAATAAGCCGTGTGGGAAGACGACTGGCAGGTAGCGCAAACTGGTGACCTTAACCCCGCAAAATGGCGGCAGAACAGTTCCGTATCCACACGGCTCCAAACTGCCACCACCTGGTGCTGGGCCCACAAAGCGGCTGCTTTGGCGGAAAATGAACGGTGGTAGTCATAGAACGCCGAGCCTCCGAATTTGTGACCCAACTCCACGACAGCGTAGAGATAGTGGTCCAACTCTTCTCTTCTGAGGGGGTTCGCAGAGCAGACCACATCCCTAAACAAGCTGAACGCTAGCACGAACTCGGGGATGGAAAGCTTCCGGTTCAGTCTATGATCCCTGGCTTTGATGATCACAGAAACGTCCCCACAGGCGTAGGACTTGTTGTCAGCCAAGTCATGGGTGGCTATCAACAAGGACGCCAGGTTGACGTCCTTCCCATCAAGGATGTCCTTCCTGATGCCTGTCGGGATAAAATGCGCAGGGGTGACAGAAGGGACACCGGGACTAGTACCTGATAGCGGGGGCCCAGGAATCATGGGAGCCTCGGGGACTACCAAGACTTCCGGAACAGCCGGGACCACAGGGGCAGGAACTGGGCTGGCCTCCAGCACTTCTACCCTGGCCCTCAGGTCCTGAAAAGAGCCCGCTAGGGAGTTGAGGGTGGAATGGATTTGCGTCAGGGATGCGGCCATGGCCCGCAGAGTGACCTGTTCCGCACTGTCTGTACTGGCCGGGGAGGGGAACAAAAGTCTGAACAGCTCAGCTTTGCGAGCTGAAGCCGGGTGGGAAATTCCCCTGCGCCGTAACTCTGCAATCAATCTTGGCACGGTCCAAGCTCTCAAGGTAGGCGTGGCGCCCCGATCTGATCCCCTCGCCGACCCCCTAGCTGAAGCAGGGGAACCTGAGACGAACTCCTCGATATCCGCCGCTTGCGACATGCCCTGAAAAATTGATGGAAAACAAAACACCGTGATAGAGCCTCTCACAGACCGATGAGGAAAAAACACCGCCTAATCCCCCCCCCCCACTCTTGAACCCACCTAACCCGGATCGGAACAAACCTAAACCCCCCCCCCACAGGAAAGGCCGAGCCATCTGCCGACGCAGACAAATTAAAAACGAACCACTCAGGCCCCCCCTCCTAGGACCTTGAAACGAGACAGGTCCCAACGCTTTAGGAGCTGCTGAGTAACTATATGGGTGATGAACAAGGATCCGAACAGGTGAGTAGACTTGCCACTGCTCAAGTCAATTAAAAAACGAAACAACTCAACCTGTCACAACCTAAACGATTTAGGTGACCCTCAGTGGCAGGCAAACCCTTGATGCCCGGGGACAGATCGGGTTAGGTTCCTGGAACCCGGCTTACCTTTACCGGAAGTCCTGCCCAAACAGGAACCTTGAGTCTGGTACCTGTAACAAAAGACGTAAAGGACTGAAGTGCGACAGTCCCCCCTGGACGAAACCAGGAACAACGAGTGTTCAACGAAGTGCCACGTGAAGCATAAAAACGGAGAAAGTGACCCATACCAGCCGGTTGAGGAGAACTTGCCACCGACCAAGTCATTTAAGAACGAACATCTCAAACCGTACCAGCCCACCGTTGTGGGAAAAAACTCCCTGGTGGAACCATGACCCCTACCCCCCCCCCCCTTTTGCAGAAAAAAAGGTCCGTGCGACTCCACCCCCCCCCCCCCCCAACCTGCGGAAACTCACCCCACCTTCTGCTGGTGATACCTGTGACAGTGACGTGGAACCCTCACCCTGCGTGTGAACAATTTGTGGAAAAAAAAAAAAAAAAACGAAACGAAATGCCTGACACTCACTGCAACAGTTTTGCCACGAAACCCTGTACTTTACGTGAAAACGAGACTGCACGAAAAACAGTCCTGGAACAGAGAAAAAGAAAAAGAGAAAACAAACGAAAGCCATGAAGGAAAACGATAGACATGTATCAACAAGACAAAAATTGCTGCGAGAGATAACAAACGACAATGGAGATTGTGCCACGACTGGCGTAACAAAAGTGTACGAACGCATGCGCTTGGCTGGCTTACCTGGAAAAGGTACTTCGTTCGCCTGGAGTGGTTCACCCCAGGGAGACCAGGACCTCAGAGTGACCAGGACCTTAGAGTGACACCCTATCGGGTACTGTCCCAGCAAAACACTTTCCCAGCTGCCGCTTGGAGGGATGCGGAGGATCAAGAGATATCTCCTAACTGGGACATATGTATGACATGAATTTAACACCTGGAGTACATTGACAGAAAATAACCTATGCAGGGAAATGAAAAGCATGACATAGGCTGAAAAAAAAAAAAAGGTCTCCGCCGTAACTAAACACTGCCTGAGTACAGCAGCGCCCCCCCAGGTCTCCTCACCAACTATGCAGAGAGCCTCAGAAACCCCCACCCGAGGTCCCCTCACCTCCATGCAGCCAGGGCCGGAGCGCCACAGGATCACCCCCCCCACCCCAAGGTCTCCTCACCTGCCATACTGCTGCAAACCACGGAACCCCCCCCCTTCCGATGCTGGAGTCAGATTTGATGTGCCCAGTGCTGCCAGAAAAAAGCCCCTCCCCTCGATACCTGCAAGTAGCGGCCGAGCGAGGAGAAAGGAAACACCCTGTGAGGCTGCTGTTGAAGTCGATGGGCCGTGGGCGCCGAAATGCCGAGGAGCCGGGGAGCAGTAAAGCCGAGGATCCGTGAGGCCGAACGAGCCGCCTCTCCGCCGCGTGGAGCCGATGCGTCCCTTGCTGATGACGTCACGCCGACGTGCACGTCAACAAACGTGAAGGTCCGGCCGTGGGGAAGGAGAAAGGAGGGCGGGTTTATGAACCCCCCGACTCCTCCTACAAATTCAGGCCCGCCTACGGCCGGCCTTCCCATTTATCCCAAACAAAAGGGCCCGATATGGGGTTAAGCTCTACAAGCTATGTGACCGGGTCACGGGGTATGTCTACGCCTTCCGGGTGTACGAAGGGAAGGACACCCAACTGCAGCCCCCTGAATGTCCAGAATATATCGGAGCCAGCGGAAAGATTGTTTGGGAGTAGTGTTGCTCACGAATATTCGCATTGCGAATATTCGACTCGAATATAGCATATTCGAGAAATCGCGCTATATTTCGAAATTCGCGGTGAATATTCGCAATTCCGAATATTCGATTTTTTACAATTTTTTTTTTGAATCAGATCACATCCTAGATATCTCCATCGACGTCTAAAAGCATTGCTGGTATCATTAGAGACCCTGGGCCGAGTAGCTGAAGCGTTCATTGAATTTTCCAGAAAGATCGCAATGCGATTATTCGGCAAACGCAATATCGCGCGATTATTTTCCTCGCCCCGATCTTCCGCATCAGAGCGATTTTTACAGTTTCATTTTTAAAACAGATCACATCCTAGTGATCTCCATAGACGTCTGAAAGCATTGCTGGTATGATTAGAGCCATTGGGCCGAGTAGCTGAAGCGATCATTTTATATTGCCGAATATTCGCAATGCGAATATTCGGCAATAGGAATATTGCGCGATTATTTGCTCCGCCCTTTTGCATCAGAGCCAATCAGAGTTCTCCTTCCACACTCGTCACAGGTTAGCAACCAATAGGAACCTGCCTGCATGGACATTATATAAGCTCACTCCCAGCACCATTTCATTGCAGATTCAGAAGCTGGCTATAGAGTGTGGAGGCTGTTTCTGTGTTCCTGGTTTCCTGTGTCTTTGTTCTTGATTGATTTAGATCATCACCAGCATTGCTATTTAGTGATTCCAGTGGATCTTTTCCAGTATATCAACTGCTTTTTTCAAAGCAATAGACCCAAGAGCTTTTTTCAAAGCTACGTTTTGTGCTGTTTTGTGCTGTTTTTTTCATTTGTGTTACTGTTTGATCCTGCAATCCTCCCTGTTCAGTTATATTTGCAAGAGATTTCAGAACACATATTGATCTGAGCTTTATAAAAGAGCTTTTCTAAAAGCTAAGTTTTGTTCATCTTGTGTTACTGTTAGATCTTGCAGGTTCGCTGTTCAGTGATATTTGATAGGCATCTCAGTTCAAATTTTGTTTAGTTTTCCCTAAAGAGCTTTTATAAAAGCTAAGTTTTGTGTTCAGTTTAGTTAAATTTTGTGTAGTAAGTGTACACACTGTTAGTGTACATTTATTTCATCTAGCTTAGCTTAGTGTGTGTTTAGTGTCTGTGTTTTGTGTTTAAAAAAAAAAAAAAAAAAAAAAGTTAGTGTTTGTTTAGTGCTTTTTTTTTTTTCTTTAATTTTGTAGTCCTTGTCTGGTGTACTACTTTTCTTATAGTTTAGTAGCTGTCTGTGTACGTCTTTGTGTGCGTGCCTGTCTTGTAAAAAAAACACAAAAACACATTTTGTTCACATTTTCCCCCCCAATAAAGTTTAACCCCCCCACACACATATCAGCAATAATGAGCGGCATCCGTGGCCGTGGCAGCAGGGGTAGGGGAGTTACTCCCAGTGCTGGATCGCTGCCAGCACGGGGTACCTCTCGTGCCCCTACTAGTGGTAGAGGATCGGGTGCAAGGGGAGTACGCCTGATCCGGGAGTTCTTCCCATCGGGCAGCCGCCCGATATTGCCATCTCAGGCTCAAGTAGTGGTGGACTACATGGGGCACAGCAGTGCCACTGAGTCGTCGGTCCCGACTCACAGTAGTACCACCATTACACCGTTGCCTGTACTACCCCCCCCCAGCCCCCAAGAGTCCAGCATCTTACTGTTCGACAGCGACAGTGATAGGGATCTCTTGGGGGAGGCCATGCATCAGGCAGACCTCCAGCTCTGTCCTGATGGTCAGGACCTTTTTGAAGGGATGGATGAGGAGGATGGGATACCTGCTGGCAGTATCCCAGAGACATCCCTTCAAACTGGTGCTGCTGTTTTGGTGCAGGAAACAGCAGCACCTAGTCAGACCCAGGCGTGGGTGAGGGGACAGCGGAGCCAGGCTAGAGGCTCCATGTCACGTGGTTCCCTCAGACCAACACATCTCAGCCCTTGGTCTGACATCTCTGGGGGCGAAGAGGGTGACCCATCATGGTTGCCATCTGACGCGTCGGCTCACTACGTCAGTGACGACGGGGAAGGTAGGCACCCTGGTGAAACGGTGCGCCAGGTCACCACCAGGGAGACCATCGTCAGGGTCTCCACTGGTGATGGCAGCAGGAGGTGTCAGGAGGAGGAGCAGCAGCAGCAGCAGCAGCAGCAGGCAGCTCCACCTGTGCGCACCGAATCCCAGCAGGTGCAAGTAAGCGTCACCCCATCTGACAGGAGGGCGGTGCTGAAGTCACCTGTCTGGAATTTCTTTACCCTGGTGGCAGACAACCCTACCGTGGCCATCTGCCGGATTTGTAAAGTGAGGGTGAAGAGAGGGAAGTGTTTGGCTCGGGTGGGTACCACAGCCCTGAACCAGCACCTGAGGATAAACCACTGGGCGTTGTATGAAGAGATGAAGCGTGGTGGTGGTAGCAGCGCCACCACCACACGTGAGCAGGGTACAGCAGCCCCTGCCACATCTTCATCTGTTTCCAGCAGGTCATGCCCCCCCGCTCCCTCTAGTAGAGGTACTGGTACCGGCAGCCAGACCTCTACTTCCACAGCACCCTCCACGTCTGTGTCCCGCACTGCCGTCCGGCGCCAGGCGTCGATTTCAGACGCCTTTGACCGCACCACTCCCTTCCCCCCTGGAGACCGACGTGTGCGTTCCCTCAATGGGCTCCTGGCAAGGGTTATTGCCCAACATCTGCTGCCCTTCAACATAGTTGACAGCAACCCCTTCAGGCAGATGTTGGAGCAGGCCCAACCCCAATGGCGTGTCCCCAGCCGCCATTTCTTTGCCAGGACTGGTGTCCCTGCCCTACACCAGCACATTGTGCAGAATGTAACCCTGTCGCTGGATCACGCTGTCAGCGACAGGGTTCATCTGACAATGGATGGCTGGACCAGCAGGCATGGGCAGGGACGCTACATCAGCTTCACGGCCCATTGGGTTTCCCTCCGAGGCGTCGGTGAGGGATCGTCGGCAACCGATCTTGTGGTGCCGCCCCGGGGTGTCCAGGGGAGAACTGCTGGTCTCCCTCAAGCCACTGTCTCCGCAGCTGCTGAGCCTCCCAGCAAGCGCCCCCGTAGCTACTCAAGTGTGGGGCACGTGCGCTGTCAGGCCGTGCTCCAGCTTGTTAGTTTAGGGGACCGGAGACACACTGCAGAAGAAGTGCTGAAAGCACTTCAAGCTCAGGTCCAGAAGTGGCTGACACCCCGAAGGCTCCAGCCAGGTATGGTTGTCTGCGATAACGGCAGCAACCTACTCGCCGCCCTCCATGCTGGCAGTCTGACGCACGTGCCCTGTCTGGCACATGTCCTCAACCTGGTGGTGCAGAAGTTCCTGCGCACTTATCCAGGGTTGAGTGACATTGTGGCAAAGGCGCGTAGGATTGCCAGCCACTTCAGGCGCTCCCCAACCGCTACCGCGTCCCTGTCCAAATTGCAGCGGAAGTACAATCTGCCCCTTCACAGGCTGATTGTGGACAGTGTGACGCGGTGGAACTCCACCCTCCACATGCTGAAGAGGTTGTGGGAGCAGCAAAGGGCGGTGAGGGAGTACCTGATGGAACTAGGCACTCAGAGGGCTTCACCACAACTCCCTTTCATCGCCTGTGCGCAGTGGGGGCAGATAAACCAGGTCTGCCAAGTGTTGTCCTCCTTCGAGCAGGCGACCAAGATGGTCAGCAGTGAGCAAATTGGCCTCAATAGCGTGCTGCCAATACTGTTCATGCTGGAGAGGACACTAGATCGCCTGCTCGAGGCTGGGGAGAGTGCCTTGGTGGAGCAGGAGGAGTCAGCAATGCTCCACCGAGACCAGGGCCAGGACCAGGAGGAGGAGGAGGAGGAGGAGGATGATGATGAAGAGGAGGAGGAGGTGGTTGCTGGTGTCGTCCCGGAGTCAGGGCCTGGTCAGGAGGGAGAGCCGGTGTTGGGGGCACCGATAGTCCGGGGGTTGGGCATGTCTGAGTTTGACCAGCAGCGCCTCAGGGAAGAAGAGTCGCACCTCATTCACCTGGCCAGCATTGAGGAGTCACAGCGGGCTGTGCTCTTCCCCATGGCTGCCCACATGCTGAGATGCCTCAGGAGGGACCCCCGGGTTAAGACCATCAAGACGAGGGATGATTTCTGGATGGCCACCCTTTTGGATCCCAGGTGCAAGGGGAAACTGGAGCAGTTCATCCCAGCCAGCCGGAGGCAGCACCGGATGGAGGAACTGCAGGCAGCCATTGTCAGACGGTTGGAGCAGGCAACTCCCCGGCCTCCAGTTGTCCCCCCTCATCTCACCCAGCAGGTGGCTGCACCCAGCTGCAGCCGAGCAGGGGACCTAATGGAAGAGATGAGGATGTTCTTCCAAACCGAGCGACCCAGTACCACCACCAGCAGCAGCAGCAGCAGTCACCACCAGCGGCTGGCCCACATGGTGGCAGACTACATGGCGTCCGTCGGTGCTTCTGACAGTATGAGCACCGACGACCCCATGGAGTACTGGGTTGCCAGATTGGACACCTGCCGCGAGCTCGCTCAGTATGCGCTGGAGTTATTGTCTTGCCCCCCCTCCAGCGTACTATCTGAGCGGACATTCAGCGCGGCAGGTGGGGTGGTCACGGACAAGAGGACCCGTCTGTCCACAGACTCCGTGGACAGACTCACATTCATAAAGATGAATGAGTCCTGGATCGGCGGTGACTTTCTGGCACCCGTCGTCGGTTCAGGGCGCTGAAGGGTCCCTTGCCATGCATTCCCTGATGAAGCCCCGGACCTGATGTATTTACAGTGCTGAATATAACTATTTCAACATCAGAGAAAATCAATGTTAATATTTGGTACAGTAGGCTTTCTTTGCAATTACAGCGGTCAAACATTTCTTGTAGTTTTACACCAGCTTTGCACACACTGGAGGAGGGATTTTGGCCCACTCCTCCACACAGATCTTCTCTACATCAGTCATGTTTCTGGGCTATCGCTGAGAAACACGGAGTTTGAGCTCCCTCCAAAGATTCTCTATTGGGTTTAGGTCTGGAGACTGGCTAGGCCACGCCAGAACCTTGATATGCTCCTTACAGAGCCAATCCTTGGTTATCCTGGCTGTGTGCTTTGGGTCATTCTCATGTTGGAAGACCCAGCCTCGACCCATCTTCAAAGCTCTAACTCAGGGAAGGAGGTTGTTGCCCAAAATCTTGCAATACATGGCCCCGGTCATCCTCTCCTTAATACAGTGCAGTCACCCTGTCCCATGTGCAGAAAAACACCACCAAAGCATGATGCTACCACCCCCATGCTTCACATTAGGGATGGCGTTCTTGGCATGGTACTCATCATTATTCTTCCTCCGAACACGGTTAGTGAAATTATGATCAAAAAATTATATTATAGTCTCATCTGACCACATGATTTTCTCCCATGACTCCTTTGGATCAGTCAAGACAATTATGTCAGCAGTTATTTCACACCCTATATACTCTTATTAAGACTGCTGTACATCATGGCAACTCCTGCCCATGTGATATGACTCTGTATCAACTACTACTGTTAATACTACTACTGCTGCTTCTGCTGCTGCTGCCGCCCAGTCAATACACCTATGTCAGCAGTTATTTCACACTCTATATACTCTTATTAAGACTGCTGTACATCATGGCAACTCCTGCCCATGTGATATGACTCTGTATCAACTACTACTGTTAATACTACTACTGCTGCTTCAGCTGCTGCTGCCGCCCAGTCAATACACCTATGTCAGCAGTTGTTTAACACTCTATATACTCTTATTCCTACTGCTGTTCATCATGGCACCTCCTGCCCATGTGATATGACTCTGTATCAACTACTACTGTTAATACTACTACTGCTGCTTCTGCTTCTGCTGCTGCTGCCCAGTCAAGACACCTATGTCAGCAGTTATTTGACACTCTATATACTCCTATTCCTACTGCTGTTCATCATGGCACCTCCTGCCCATGTGATATGACTCTGTATCAACTACTACTGTTAATACTACTGCTGCTTCTGCTGCTGCTGCCCAGTCAAGACACCTATGTCAGCAGTTATTTGACACTCTATATACTCCTATTCCTACTGCTGTTCATCATGGCACCTCCTGCCCATGTGATATGACTCTGTATCAACTACTACTGTTAATACTACTGCTGCTTCTGCTGCTGCTGCCCAGTCAAGACACCTATGTCAGCAGTTATTTGACACTCTATATACTCCTATTCCTACTGCTGTTCATCATGGCACCTCCTGCCCATGTGATATGACTCTGTATCAACTACTACTGTTAATACTACTGCTGCTTCTGCTGCTGCTGCCCAGTCAATACACCTATGTCAGCAGTTATTTGACACTCTATATACTCCTATTCCTACTGCTGTTCATGATGGCACCTCCTGCCCATGTGATATGACTCTGTATCAACTACTACTGTTAATACTACTGCTGCTTCTGCTGCTGCTGCCCAGTCAAGACACCTATGTCAGCAGTTATTTGACACTCTATATACTCCTATTCCTACTGCTGTTCATCATGGCACCTCCTGCCCATGTGATATGACTCTGTATCAACTACTACTGTTAATACTACTGCTGCTTCTGCTGCTGCTGCCCAGTCAATACACCTATGTCAGCAGTTATTTCACACTCTATATACTCCTATTCCTACTGCTGTTCATGATGGCACCTCCTGCCCATGTGATATGACTCTGTATCAACTACTACTGTTAATACTACTGCTGCTTCTGCTGCTTTTGCCCAGTCAAGACACCTATGTCAGCAGTTATTTGACACTCTATATACTCCTATTCCTACTGCTGTTCATCATGGCACCTCCTGCCCATGTGATATGACTCTGTATCAACTACTACTGTTAATACTACTGCTGCTTCTGCTGCTGCTGCCCAGTCAAGACACCTATGTCAGCAGTTATTTGACACTCTATATACTCCTATTCCTACTGCTGTTCATCATGGCACCTCCTGCCCATGTGATATGACTCTGTATCAACTACTACTGTTAATACTACTGCTGCTTCTGCTGCTGCTGCCCAGTCAATACACCTATGTCAGCAGTTATTTGACACTCTATATACTCCTATTCCTACTGCTGTTCATGATGGCACCTCCTGCCCATGTGATATGACTCTGTATCAACTACTACTGTTAATACTACTGCTGCTTCTGCTGCTGCTGCCCAGTCAAGACACCTATGTCAGCAGTTATTTGACACTCTATATACTCCTATTCCTACTGCTGTTCATCATGGCACCTCCTGCCCATGTGATATGACTCTGTATCAACTACTACTGTTAATACTACTGCTGCTTCTGCTGCTGCTGCCCAGTCAAGACACCTATGTCAGCAGTTATTTGACACTCTATATACTCCTATTCCTACTGCTGTTCATGATGGCACCTCCTGCCCATGTGATATGACTCTGTATCAACTACTACTGTTAATACTACTGCTGCTTCTGCTGCTGTTGCCCAGTCAAGACACCTATGTCAGCAGTTATTTGACACTCTATATACTCCTATTCCTACTGCTGTTCATCATGGCACCTCCTGCCCATGTGATATGACTCTGTATCAACTACTACTGTTAATACTACTGCTGCTTCTGCTGCTGCTGCCCAGTCAATACACCTATGTCAGCAGTTATTTCACACTCTATATACTCTTATTAAGACTGCTGTACATCATGGCAACTCCTGCCCATGTGATATGACTCTGTATCAACTACTACTGTTAATACTACTACTGCTGCTTCAGCTGCTGCTGCTGCCCAGTCAAGACACCTATGTCAGCAGTTATTTGACACTCTATATACTCCTATTCCTACTGCTGTTCATGATGGCACCTCCTGCCCATGTGATATGACTCTGTATCAACTACTACTGTTAATACTACTGCTGCTTCTGCTGCTGCTGCCCAGTCAAGACACCTATGTCAGCAGTTATTTGACACTCTATATACTCCTATTCCTACTGCTGTTCATCATGGCACCTCCTGCCCATGTGATATGACTCTGTATCAACTACTACTGTTAATACTACTGCTGCTTCTGCTGCTGCTGCCCAGTCAAGACACCTATGTCAGCAGTTATTTGACACTCTATATACTCCTATTCCTACTGCTGTTCATCATGGCACCTCCTGCCCATGTGATATGACTCTGTATCAACTACTACTGTTAATACTACTACTGCTGCTTCTGCTGCCCAGTCAAGACACCTATGTCAGCAGTTATTTCACACCCTATATACTCTTATTAAGACTGCTGTTCATCATGGCACCTCTTGCCCGAGTGATTTGACACTGTATTGTCAATGTCTACTACTACTATTACAGCTCAGTCAAGACACCTGTGTCCCAATTTTTTGGTACACTATTGACTACTATGACCACTACTGATGCTGTAAAGTATTCCCCAAGTGTTTTTATGCTATGTATTACTATTACCACTACTGCTTGTAAATCATGCCTGTGTGATACTTAGTGGGAATGCTTTAATAAGCATTCCTAGTATGGATACCCGTAAATGTATTAATCTTAATTAGTGTGAATGCTTTAATAAACATTTCCAGTATTGATATCCGTAAATTTAGTAATCTTATTATTCCTTAAGTTTTTTGGTTCTGCGTAACTTCGGCATACTTTCAGCTATTGAGACCATTCAACTGTAAAAATGTTCGTCTCGTTCAGCTAATGATGGGACTTCTTCAAGTTTTTTTCTACTTTTTACACTTTTATAAATTTTAAGCTTTTAGACCCTTTTTTTAAACATTGAAGTCAATGAGAACATCCTTTTCCCCTTTGAATTCACATGCCATGCCAAAAGTTTCAGCTACTTCATACTTTCACTTACAGACACTGAAAAAACTTTAAAGCGGTCACAAAATATTTAGCTATCCGGCTATGACTTTTCAGATCGTTATCGTTTACAATTTTTTGGTGAAAACGCAATTTACGTTTTGCGAATTTTTCACAAAAATGCAATAGGTTATAATGTAATCCTATGGAGGGGATTTAGAGTCTGTCATGTGACCTTAACATTGGAGATCTTTGTAATTAAAAATATCTTTACAAAAAGGGGAAACAAATTGGTCTCACGCCCACAAGATCTACTTTTCATACACAATTTTTATATCAAAACGTAGCTATGCTTGTCTGGTTTATGGCAATGTGACCAATTCTGCGATACGTATTTTAGTTTTAATTATTGGAGCAACAGCCAGAAATTATGTCTCATAGACTCTCATGTGAAATTATCTAAAAAATGTTGCTGCAGAACTCACAAAGACGCTCTTTTCTAAATCGCAGACATGGCCACATTTTTAAGTTTATCTACATAAATTTCATATCGATGCGTTTACAAGGGCCGTGTATTTCAAACGGTGTAGTCGTTGTATCAATTGCATGTACGTTTGAGGATTTATTAAGCTTTGTTTGGAGGCTTAAATCATGTATTAGATCTGTGAATTAAAAGCGTTTGTAATGTTATTTCTTTCCATAAATAACTTTCCTGACCTCAGTGCAATATTCCTCCTCACTGACCTGGGGGGGAGGGGAAACCTATTGAGGGGGGAGGGGCGACCAGGAAGTCAGCATACTCTATACTTTGCAGATAGAGAAAGAAGCTGTGTGTCCTAAAGATAGTGTAGTGGTTATGGTGAATGTCTTTGGCAAGGGGCTCACCAATTAAGCTATTCAGCATTCCCACTCGCATTTTCCTCAGGAAATGCATTGTCTAGTTATATTATATTTTAATACTCCTGCTGCTGCCTCCATGCTGAGTAAAGCTTCATGACCTTTCTGGCACAGCGGATCCACCAACAGCCTCCGCTACAAGCTACCAGACCGGACTACCAGACCGGATCTAAACAGCAAGTGTAACTATAACAATGAACCTTATGTTAAACCCTGTTTTGCGGCATTTATACTGCAACCATTGGGCTGACTGCAAGAGCTCATCTGCATTCTCTCTCTTTCTTGCTCTCCCTCTCTCTCTCTTTGTATATATATATATATTGTTGCTTTTGTTATGTTCATTTTTCAACAGTTTATTTTGTGTTCGTCGTGTCTGTGTCGTGTGCTTTAGTTTGTCCTAGGTTAATGTTAAATAAAATAATAGTATAAAATGTTTTTGCTTATTATGAAGTTAAATGTGTTGATGTTGATTTGTTTGATGTGAAGTTAGATGTGTTTAAAAACCTACAACTCTATCTCAAAAAGAAATGAAACATTTCCAAAAAATAAGTTTTTTTAATACAAAAATAAATTTAAATATAGCTCTCAATCCGTTTCTGAATGCGGTGCATTTCCGCAATCTGACCCGATAGCTGCTGCTCTAGCAGAGCATTTTGTTGGTTGAGGTAGCTCATCTTCCGCTGGTTCTGAAGGATCTTCTGGTGCGTCTTTTCAATGAGTATATTTTGCCTCTTCAGATCTCTTGATGCTTTTAGGATATAATAAAAAAACATTTGGATTTCAAATAACGTTACCAAATAAATAAATATTTTTTTTTGCTTATTAATCAATCATTATCATGTGTATACACTTGTTATGTGTCTAACACATCCCGGGAGTGCAGAATTATTAGGCAAATGAGTATTTGGACCACATCATCCTCTTTATGCATGTTGTCTTACTCCAAGCTGTATAGGCTCGAAAGCCTACTACAGATTAGGCATATTAGGTAATGTACATCTCTGTAATGAGAAGGTGTGTGGTCTAATGACATCAACACTCTATATCAGGTGTGCATAATTATTAGTCAATTTCCTTTTCTTTGGCAAAATTGGCCAAAAGAAGGATTTGACAGACTCTGAAAAGTCCAAAATAGAGAGATATCTAGCAGAGGGATGCAGCACTCTTAAAGTTGCAAAGCTTCTGAAGCGTGATCATCAAACAAAAGAAGCGTGTGGAAAAACAAAGGTGCAAAATAACTGCCCATGAACTGA
Organism: Rana temporaria; assembly: GCF_905171775.1. Taxonomy (NCBI): domain Eukaryota; kingdom Metazoa; phylum Chordata; class Amphibia; order Anura; family Ranidae; genus Rana; species Rana temporaria. The sequence continues at coordinate 366,218,306 of NC_053489.1, forward strand.
GAAAAGTTAAGCGTGCAGCTGCCAAGATGCCACTTGCCACAAGATTGGCCATATTTCAGAGCTGCAACATCACTGGGGTGCCCAAAAGCACAAGGTGTGCAATACCCAGAGACATGGCCAAGGTAAGAAAGGCTGAAAGACGATGACCACTGAACAAGACACACAAGCTGCAACGTCAAGACTGTGCCAATAAATATCTCAAGAAAGATTTTTCTAAGGTTTTATGGACTGCTGAAATGAGAGTGAGTCTTGATGGGCCAGATGGAAGAGCCCGTGGCTGGATTGGTAAAGGGCAGGGAGCTCCAGTCCGACTCAGACGCCAGCAAGGTGGTGGTGGAGTACTGGTTTGGGCTGGTATCATCAAAGATGAGCTTGTGGGGCCTTTTCGGATTGAGGATGGAGTCAAGCTCAACTCCCAGTCCTACTGCCAGATTATGGAAGAGACCTTCTTCAAGCAGTGGTACAGGAAAAAGTCACCATCCTTCAAGAAAAACATGATTTTCATGCAGGACAATGCTCCATCACACGTGTCAAAGTACTCCACAGCGTGGCTGGCAAGAAAGGGTATTAAATAAAAAAAAGTAATGACATGGCCTCCTTGTTCACCTGATCTGAACCCCATTGAGAACCTGTGGTCCATCATCAAATGTGGGATTTACAAGGAGGGAAAACAGTACACCTCTCTGAACAGTGTCTGGCAGGCTGTGGTTGCTGCTGCACGCAATGTTGATGGTGAACAGATCAAAACACTGACAGAATCCATGGATGTCAGGCTTTTGAGTGTCCTTGCAAAGAAAGGTGGCTATATTGGTCACTGATTTGTTTTTGTTTTGTTTTTAAATGTCAGAAATGTGTATTTGTGAATGTTGAGATGTTATATTGGTTTCACTGTTAAAAATAAATCATTGAAATGGCTATCTATTTATTTTTTGGTTAAGTTGCCTAATAATTCTGCACAGTAATAGTAGTCACCTGCACACACAGATATCCCCCGAAAATAACTAACACTAAAAACAAACTAAAAACTACTTCCAAAAAAATTCAGCTTTGATATTAATGAGTTTTTGGGGTTCATTGAGAACATGGTTGTTGTTCAATAATAAAATGAATCCTCAAAAAATACAACTTGCCTAATAATTATGCACTACCTGTATACTTCTAGCATCAATACCATATTATGGTTCTACAATCTGACAGGTGCGCTTTATATGTTGTCCATTTTTATATCTACATTTCGTTGTTGAAATGTTATTAATCATTGTGCACATATTTACCTTCCTGAATGAGGCTCACAGGACCGCTCTCTTCCTCCTGCTCTTCTGCTTGAGAAGTTGGGGTGGTGGGGGGGGGAAGCTCCTCAGCTTGCTCCTCAACAGGAGCTGGGGTTGGGGAGTGGGAGGGCCCTGGCTGCTCCTCCTCATCCATGTCCTCCTCTGCCGCATCCTCCTCTGCCGCATCCTCCTCCTCCTCCTCATCGGCCTGGCGCCTTCTGCGCTTGGCGCGGACAACTGGCATTGGAGCTCCTATAATAACACAATGTTCATATATTATAAAAATGTTTTCTAATGACGTATGCAAATTCTGTGTACTGTGCTGTATTGTATATGAATACAAATTGATTTATATAGACAGTTAACCAATGGGACAATGTTATATTAAAGGGTCTTGTGGGCACTACAGGGGACTGAGCGTGAGCTGGGATGCAACCATGTTAAAATGAGCTGTTTTTGTCTCCTTTGTTTTGTTCAGACCATCTCATGTTAAAAAAAGGGCCTGATGGAGCACACGGGATTACTATAACAACCCCACTCCTAACACAGGAATTTAGTGGTAATCTATATATATAAAACTCAACGTGTGTGTGTGCATAAATGTATGTATGTATGTATGTATGTATGTATGTATGTTCCAGCATCACGTACAAACGGCTAAAGATATTTATATGAAACTTGGCACACAGGTTACTTATATGTCAGCCACAAACATAGGATAGGTGGTTTAAACCTTACCCACCCCCACTTGCCATGGTCGGGGTTTTTCTTTAAAGTCCCATGCAAAGCAATGGGAAAATTATGTTCCCACATAACTTCTGTGTTCCTGTCTGCTGCCCCATGTCTTTTTTCAACAGTACTATGAATACCTTGGCCGGTGGTGATATATGTTAGCACAACATGGCATCTTGGTTAACAACATCTGACCTTACATGAATTACATATGACCTTACATAACTGTCACCAAAGGAGCTGCGGTGGCTCCACGCGATTGCCACTGCACTGACAACTGATTCACCTCTGCAGCTAGGGGTTCGGATCCCGCTCTCGGCTACCTGTGAATTGAGTTTGGTGGTCTCAGCCCCGCCACTGGTGGGTGTGCTATGCGAGGTTGGGTTGGGAGGACCCCCTCACACCCGCCATTGCCAACCGGGGCATGGAGAAAGGTGGCAGATTGCCTCTGGGGGAGGCCTCCCAACTCCTGCAGGCCGGCTCCTCTCTCTTTCGAGTTCACGCACAAAATACACTTTTTTAAAAAAAAACATAACTGTCAACAATAACTTACCTGGATGATATTTAGCCCGAAGACGTCTGACATTACCCATTTGGCGCCTCTTCAGGTCAGACCACTTCTTAACAATGGCCTTGTGGTCATGTTGGCCGCCAAAGTCAGCGATTAGGGCGCTGACCACAGCCCTTTTCTGTGGCTGCCTCCGCAGCTCATCGTATCCTGTTTCCAGGAACTTCTGCAAGATGAAGAACAAAGTATATTGTAATACTTCTGTTGACAGCCTTATGGATATATGACGTAAATGTATGCTATTCAACAATTGGAAGCATTCTCGCCTTATTAATCAATGACAGGGGTAACATGAAAGATTTTATATCCTGCCATTTCGGTCGCCACCTTTTTTGCATAAATATAGCAGCCATTATCATTTGCATAATTATGAATATATTATTAACAACACAGGATACACGTATAGGGGAGATATGCGTTGCTAACTCTTTTCCCTGTCAGGAGCCTAACGCCCCGGGGGGTCAGAGACGGGACCTTTTTCGGAGGACCACTGACGTATGTACCAGTCGCAGTTTTTTGTGATGTCACTCTTTAGGTGTGTGCACATTTTTCACTGCATCCGGGTGGAGTTTTTGGGTTGTGTTTTGCACGCCACAGGCTTTTCAACAGGAAAAAAACAGCTGGAGGCAGAATGGTTGCAAAACACTACGTGTTTGTTACTTAACTCTGGGTTTCAAGACCAGTCCACCTCCAGCTGTTGCAAAACTACTACTCCCATCAGCCACGGTCTGTCAGTGCATGCTAAGAATTTTACTTTTGCTGCATTTAGGGTGCCACAGTTTAGAGACCCGTGCATAAAGGCCTGAAAAATGGGGGCCTGCAGAACTTACAATACTAGAAGTGCCAGCATTCCCAGGCATGCTGGAAGTTGTAGTTCTGCAACATCTAAAGGGCAATATGTATTCGAACGTCCTTGGGCCTTGAGGACACTGAAGTCAGGACGTTCGCATACGTCCTATGTCCAAAAAAATTTTAAATTCATTATGCTAAATAACAAGGAAAAGTGCCTAAATACACATTTGCCAACCAGGGTGTCTGCAGCTGTCCAGGCATGCTGGGACTTGTAGTTTTGTAAAAGCAGGAGACACATTTTTTGTGAAATACTAATATATGATCATATATACTAACTTTTAAACTAGACTTAAATGCTGGGCTGGGCTGGGACTTGTAGTTTTGTAAAAGCAGGAGACACATTTTTGGTTAAATACTAATATCTGATCATATATACTAACTTTTAAACTAGACTTAAATGCAGTTGAAGATGATGAAATAACAGTGGTCAAAATACTTACACAAATCAGCAACTTTTCCTCAGACTTAGTGAAATTGCTTCCAACCATGTTGCTGTGTGATTGCGCTGCGATCATAAGTTGGAAACTGGCAAGGCTCCAGGAAATGGTCGCGTGTTGTTCGCGTGTTGATTGCGCTGCTTGGACCAAGATGGGTCCATATGGCTTCGGCTGTATGGACCACAGTAACTCTTTTCCCTGTCAGGAGCCTAGGAGCCTAACGCCCCGGGGGGTCAGAGACGGGACCTTTTCGGAGGACCACTGACGTATGCAACCGTCGCAGTTTTTTGTGATGTCACTCTTTAGGTGTGTGCAAATTTTTCCTTGCACCGGGTGGAGTTTTTGGGTTGTGTTTTGCACGCCACAGGCTTTTCAACAGAAAATAACCAGCTGGAGGCAGAATGGTTGCAAAACACTACGGGTTTGTTACCTAACTCTGGGTTTCAAGACCAGTCCACCTCCAGCTGTTGCAAAACTACTACTCCCATCAGCCACGGTCTTTCAGTGCATGCTAAGAATTTTACTTTTGCTGCATCTAGGGTGCCACAGTTTAGAGACCCGTGCATAAAGGCCTGAAAAATGTGGGCCTGCAGAACTTACAATACTAGAAGTGCCAGCATTCCCAGGCATGCTGGAAGTTGTAGTTCTGCAACATCTAAAGGGCAATATGTATTCGAACGTCCTTGGGCCTTGAGGACACTGAAGTCAGGACGTTCGCATACGTCCTATGTCCAAAAAATTTTTAAATTCATTATGCTAAATAACAAGGAAAAGTGCCTAAATACACATTTGCCAACCAGGGTGTCTGCAGCTGTCCAGGCATGCTGGGACTTGTAGTTTTGTAAAAGCAGGAGACACATTTTTTGTGAAATACTAATATATGATCATATATACTAACTTTTAAACTAGACTTAAATGCTGGGCTGGGCTGGGACTTGTAGTTTTGTAAAAGCAGGAGACACATTTTTGGTTAAATACTAATATCTGATCATATATACTAACTTTTAAACTAGACTTAAATGCAGTTGAAGATGATGAAATAACAGTGGTCAAAATACTTACACAAATCAGCAACTTTTCCTCAGACTTAGTGAAATTGCTTCCAACCATGTTGCTGTGTGATTGCGCTGCGATCATAAGTTGGAAACTGGCAAGGCTCCAGGAAATGGTCGCGTGTTGTTCGCGTGTTGATTGCGCTGCTTGGACCGAGATGGGTCCATATGGCTTCGGCTGTATGGACCACAGTAACTCTTTTCCCTGTCAGGAGCCTAGGAGCCTAACGCCCCGGGGGGTCAGAGACGGGACCTTTTCGGAGGACCACTGACGTATGCAACCGTCGCAGTTTTTTGTGATGTCACTCTTTAGGTGTGTGCAAATTTTTCCTTGCACCGGGTGGAGTTTTTGGGTTGTGTTTTGCACGCCACAGGCTTTTCAACAGAAAATAACCAGCTGGAGGCAGAATGGTTGCAAAACACTACGGGTTTGTTACCTAACTCTGGGTTTCAAGACCAGTCCACCTCCAGCTGTTGCAAAACTACTACTCCCATCAGCCACGGTCTTTCAGTGCATGCTAAGAATTTTACTTTTGCTGCATCTAGGGTGCCACAGTTTAGAGACCCGTGCATAAAGGCCTGAAAAATGTGGGCCTGCAGAACTTACAATACTAGAAGTGCCAGCATTCCCAGGCATGCTGGAAGTTGTAGTTCTGCAACATCTAAAGGGCAATATGTATTCGAACGTCCTTGGGCCTTGAGGACACTGAAGTCAGGACGTTCGCATACGTCCTATGTCCAAAAAAATTTTAAATTCATTATGCTAAATAACAAGGAAAAGTGCCTAAATACACATTTGCCAACCAGGGTGTCTGCAGCTGTCCAGGCATGCTGGGACTTGTAGTTTTGTAAAAGCAGGAGACACATTTTTGGTTAAATACTAATATCTGATCATATATACTAACTTTTAAACTAGACTTAAATGCAGTTGAAGATGATGAAATAACAGTGGTCAAAATACTTACACAAATCAGCAACTTTTCCTCAGACTTTGTGAAATTGCTTCCCACCATGTTGCTGTAATATTGGGAAACTGGCAAGGCTCCAGGAAATGGTCGCGTGTTGTTCGCGCAATTGCGCATGCGCGATCGAAAAATCGCAATCGCAATATGTATTTTGGTTAAAATATCATACATATTCGATTTCAGAGTGCTGCTACAGCAGTTTTCGAAATATCTGCAATAAATTTCGCATTCGCATGTTGCGATATTTCGATAAAATATCAGGAATATTCTGAGCCAATCAGAGCGCTCCTCCAGCATATCTCGAAATTGCGCAATAAATATCGCATTCGCATGTTGCGATATTTCGATAAAATATCAGGAATATTCTGAGCCAATCAGAGCGCTCCTCCAGCATATCTCGAAATTGCGCAATAAATATCGCATTCGCATGTTGCGATATTTAGATAAAATATCACGAATATTCTGAGCCAATCAGAGCGCTCCTCCAGCATATCTCGAAATTGCGCAATAAATATCGCATTCGCATGTTGCGATATTTCGATAAAATATCACGAATATTCTGAGCCAATCAGAGCGCTCCTCCAGCATATCTCGAAATTGCGCAATAAATATCGCATTCGCATGTTGCGATATTTCGATAAAATATCACGAATATTCTAAGCCAATCAGAGCGCTCCTACCGCAGTTATTAAAAAAAATCGCAATTATTTTCGCATTCGCAATAGCGAAAAATCGCATTCAATTAATTTCGATAAAATATCACGAATATTCGAATTTAGCGAATATATCTCGAATATTCGAATATATATTCGAGATATATCGCGAAATCGAATATGGCATATTCTGCTCAACACTATTTGGGAGCTAGTATATCCACTCCTTGGAAAGGGTTACCACCTTTATGTGGATAACTTCTATACTAGCTTGCCCCTCTTCCGCAACCTTCACCGGATGGGCACTCCAGCGTGTGGTACAGTGCGACCCAATAGGAAGGGTTTCCCGCAAAGGCTCATTATGGAAAGACTGCAAAAAGGGGAGACGGCGTCTTTGCGGAATGAAGAAGTATTGGCTATCCGGTGGAGGGACAAACGAAACGTCCACATGCTCTCAACGATACATAATGACACCTACGTGGAAATCCCCAAAAGAAACGGCCCTGTCCAAAAACCGGCATGTGTTCATGACTATAATCTGTTCATGGGGGGAGTCGATTTCAATGATCAGATGCTCGAACCATACCTTCCCACAAGAAAAAGCCGCTATTGGTACAAAAAGGTCTCCATATATCTTTTCAGTTTGGCCATTTACAACACTTATGTCGTTTACCGTAAATCTACAAGTAACCCCTTATCTTATCTTTATTACCAAGAAGAAATTGTCTCCTCCCTTTTGTACCCTGAAGACTCACCAGATGGCATTCGCTCTGATTGCGTGAGCAGACTCCATGAACGACACTATATTGAGAAAATCCCCCCCCATGAATCAGGCCGAAAACGTCAGAAGAGATGCCGTGTGTGCACCAAAGCAGGAACTAGAAGAGACACTACATATTATTGCCCTGACTGTCCTTCCCAACCAGGCCTTTGTTTCAATCAATGTTTCCGCCGTTACCATTCTTTTCTAAATTATTAGGAAAGTATGGTAAACGTAATTGTCATTTACCGCCACACCTCTTATGCCACTGTACATACCGCTGCCTGCTCCAGAACTGACCCTGGCTTGTTATACGACTACTCTTCTGCCTAACGATAAACTGTACCTACCTCTGCCTGCTCCGGAACCGACCCTGGCTTGTTATACGACTACTCTTCTGTCCAACGCTAAACTGTACCTACCTCTGCCTGCTCTGGAACTGACCCTGGCCTGTTATACGACTATGCTTCTGCCTAACACTAAACTGTACCTACTTCTGCCCGCTCTGGAACTGACCCTGGACTGTTTGACCACGCTTTTTGCCTGCCCCTTGGATTGATCTTTTACCCTGCTATGCTAGTGGGAACACAGGGGTCTCACATATGTGAGGGGCTCCAGAATTGTTTTTCTGGATGAAAAAACTAGTTTTTTAGTTTTCTCATTCCCGGATTAGGGTCTGGTTGCCCGGAGGCTTCAAAGAGATTTGGGTGGGAGAAGCCTCTACCCCTGTCCCCCTTCTTTCCTGGCCTGCTACTTGGACCATGTTCCTGCTTACTACCAGGACCAATATTTTGGCACTGCTGGCAATGTCTCTACTTGCACTGACCCTGGACTGTAACCCTGCCAGTACTGACTATGGACAATATTTCTGCCTGGACAATTCCATTCACCGACGCTGACCACGTCCCTGCCTGCTGCCTGGATCAGGGCTCTCCTCCTGTGGACAACTGGACTACTAAAACCACAGGTAATATTTTGTTTACCAATTACTCAGCAAAATGTATTTTAGGGTGTAATTTTTGGTATGTATATGCTAGAAATATGAAGGGCCTTCAAAAATGGGATAGATTGTAAGGAAATTAAATGCGTAATTTATGTCCCTAGAACACTTGATGGTTCTTCTTGGATGTTGGGCCTCTATGTGGCCAGGCTGTGTAAAATTCTCACACATGTGGTATTGTCATACTCGGGAGGAGCAGGAGAATATATTTTGGGGTGTCATTTTGGCTATGTACATGCTATGTGTTGGAAATATCTTATAAATGGACAACTTTGTGTAAAAAAAATGCGTTTTCATTTTTTTTCCACATTTTCCCCAAACTTCTGGAAAAAGATGAACTTTTCAAAAGACTCATTATGCCTCATAGATTATACGTTGGGGTGTTATCTTTCCAAAATGGGGTCACTTTGTGGGGGTTTCCATTGTCTTGGTGCTCCAGGGCCTTCAAAAGTGTAATAGGTGGTTGAGAGATTAGATGTGTAATTTATGCTCCTAGAATGCTTGAAGTTGCTACTTCGGTGTTGGGCCTCTGTATGTGGCCACGCTGTGTAAAAGTCTCACACATGTGGTATCGCCATACTCAGGAGGAGCAGCAGAATATATTTTGGGGTGTAATTTTTTCTATGTACATGCTATGTGTTGGAAATATCCTATAAATGGACAACTTTCTGTAAAAAAAAATGCGTTTTTATTTTTTTCCACATTTTCCAAAAACATCTGGAAAAAAATGAACTGTTCAAAAGACTCATTATGCCTCATAGATTATACGTTGGGGTGTTAGCTTTCCAAAATGGGGTCACTTTGTGGGCGTTTCCATTGTCCTGGTGCTCCAGGGCCTTCAAAAGTGTAATAGGTGGTTGAGAGATTAGATGTGTAATTTATGCTCCTAGAATGCTTGAAGTTGCTACTTCGGTGTTGGGCCTCTGTATGTGGCCACGCTGTGTAAAAGTCTCACACATGTGGTATCGCCATACTCAGGAGGAGCAGCAGAATATATTTTGGGGTGTAATTTTTTCTATGTACATGCTATGTGTTGGAAATATCCTATAAATGGACAATTTTCTGTAAAAAAAAATGCGTTTTTATTTTTTTCCACATTTTCCAAAAACATCTGGAAAAAAATGAACTGTTCAAAAGACTCATTATGCCTCATAGATTATACGTTGGGGTGTTAGCTTTCCAAAATGGGGTCACTTTGTGGGCGTTTCCATTGTCCTGGTGCTCCAGGGTCTTCAAAAGTGTAATAGGTGGTTGAGAGATTAGATGTGTAATTTATGCTCCTAGAATGCTTGAAGTTGCTACTTCGGTGTTGGGCCTCTGTATGTGGTCATGCTGTGTAAAAGTCTCACACATGTGGTATCGCCATACTTAGGAGGAGTAGGAGAATATATTTTGGGGTGTCATTTGTGGAATGTACATGCCATGTGAGAGAAATAACCTGTTATAATGACAATTTGGTGTGAAAAAAATAAAAATAAAAAAAAATCTTAATTTTGCAAAGAATTGTGGGAAAAAATGACAACTTCAAAAAACTAACTATGCCTCTTACTAACTACCATGGGATGTCTACATTCTAAAAAGGGGTCATTTGGGGGGTATTTGTACTTTGCTGGCTTGTTAGGGTCTCAAGAACCTCATTTCATTTTCAGTGATTGGCACCATAGCTTGTAGATCCTATAACTTTCACCCAGACTAAATAATATCCACTAATTTGGGTTATTTTTACTAACGATATGTAGCAGTATACATTTTTGCCAAAATTTATGAAGAAAAATTACTTATTTGCAATATTTTATAATAGAAATGAAGAACAATTAATTTTTTTTACCAAATTTTCAGTCTTTTTTCATTTATATCACAAAAAATAAAAAACCCACAGGTGATCAAATACCACCAAAAGAAAGCTCTATTTGTGGGAAAAAAAGGACGGAAATTTCATATTGGTACAATGTTGCATGACTGAGTAATTGTCATTCAAAATGTGAGAGCACCGAAAGCTGAAAATTCGTCTGGTTAGGAAGGGTGTTTAAGTGCCCAGTGGTCAAGAGGTTAAACTTCCCTTCTAAGCTTGGGGTGCGTGTTATACGCCGATAAATACGGTATTCAAAAGGGATATTTCTTGGTCGATTAGTGAAGATACATTACAAATCTTCATAGTGGTTCCTTAACTATTTTGCGTTTTTTTTAATCCCTTGCCTCTATGGTATATGTCCTTCTTCCTTCCTTGTCTTTCTTTTCTTTTTGGGATGATTTGTGTGACTCATGCCTAAAAACATGGGCCCAGATTCAAGAAGCACTTGCGCGGGAGCAAGTGTGATTTGCGCCGCGCAAGTACTGATTTGCTCCCAGGCAAATTTGCGGCTGATTCTGTAAACCAGTTAAGCCTGAAATGCGGCCATTTTCCCGCGCACGCAGCCTCGCTGCTCCGGCACAATTATAGTGCAATTTTGCGAGTGGTGTAAGTTGCGCCTTCATGGAATTCCCTCAGCGAATATGCAAATTAGGTACTGCCGATGATCCAGAAACATGCGCGTGTGATGCGCATCTTGCGCTGGAAGTGCGCAAGCTTTTTTCCCCGGGCAAACTTGCTCCTGCTAAAAGCAGGGGCAAGTTAGCAAAAGATGGCCAAATGTCATCTGCAGGAGCGCGCAACTTCAGCAGCACCTAGACAGACGAGCTGAACAAGCAGAGCACCCACATTTTCGGGACCTCACATCTGTGCACCAACATGCCAGGGGCAGCTATGGTTCTTGATATTCTATTGACTGAGCCGACTCGTAGGAGGGCACGGGAGAGGATTTACAGAGGGCGCTACAACCTTTTTGAGATGAGTGATAATGAGGTGTATCGCATGTTTCGCTTCAGCCCTGAAGTCATCCTTGAGTTGGTAACAATCCTGCAGGATGACATCAGCAGCCCGACCCATCGGGGACAGGCAGTGCAGCCACTGGTGAAGGTAGTGGCAACCCTTCATTTTGTGGCAAGTGGCTCATTTCAGCGCACAGGTGGAATGGTGGCGGGGATGTCCCAATCCAGCATGAGCAGGTGTGTGCACCAAGTGATCCCTGCAATACTCAGACGCATGGGCACACAATTTATCAAACCAACCACGGCTGACCTGCGGCAGAAGGCAATCAGTGATTTTTATGAAATAGACAGATTCCCACGCACTGTGGGTGCAATAGATTGTACCCATGTGGCACTACCCCCCCCCCCCCCCCGGCTCCTCGAGCATATCTACTGCAACAGGAAGCATTGGCATTCGATAAATGTGCAGGTGATTGTGGATGCACATGGCCTCATATGGCATGTCCGTGCCAAACACCCAGGGTCAAGCCATGACAGTTTTATTTACCGACACAGCCCCATCCCAACCGAGTTTGACCAGAACATGTATGGAGACAGCTGGCTGATTGGTGAGTGACATGGGTGTCAGGTATGACTGCCCCCCCCCCCCCATGATGCAGACATCACAAGGGGCACATGCACGACTAACATCCTCCTGTCTTTTCCCTTCCAGGTGACTCTGCATATGCCCTGGGACCTCACATGATGACCCCATTTCGTAACCCTCAAACACCAGGAGAGGAAAGATTTAACGAAGCCCATGCACGTACCCGTGCGGTGGTGGAGCGCACATTTGGCATCCTTAAATCTCGATTCAGATGTCTGGATAAATCAGGGGGGACCCTGTTGTATTCACCCAACTTTGTGTGCCAAATCATCGGGGCATGTTGTATTCTCCACAATTTTGCTGAGAGAAGGGGCATGCACATTGAGCTACGCAATGACCTTACCCCCGAACCACGCAACCCCCCCCCCAAGAAACACTACCGGATCTTCTGAGGGAAGAGCAATCCGGAATGGTCTTGTGGAACGTCTCTTTGCACATTAAACACACCCTGATCTTGTCACAAGTATAATGCATGTATGCATACCACTGTAGTCCCTAGCACACACACGACACATGCACCCCAAATTGGATTAGACCCAACAATACCCCATGGTATTAGGGAGCAGCAACGCCGCGTCAAGGCTCCAATTTTGTTGCTGTCCATTCATACACCTTTCACATGGCAGAGGGTGACACCCCTTTTCCAGCAGGAGGGCCCCCCCCCCCCCCCCCCATTCACACACCAGTCACACTGTAGTATACACTCCTCACCGTGTGTAGGGACTACAAATAAATATAAAAGCTCATATTCTGAGCATCTATAAAAAAAATAGAACTCATATTCTGAGCATATATAAAAAAAATAAAAAACTCATATTCTGATCATATAATAATTGTAGAAAATATATCATTTTTTGGATTTCTTCTTTGGGCCAAGGGTGACCCGGCTCTGGCTCCTCAATCTCCGTGGTGCGGAGGAGGCATGGGGTGGGGATGGAGGGGGGGGGAGGAGCATCAACCCCTACTTCCAGACTCCTCGCAGGTGGTGGCTGCATGCCCTCCATGGCGTTGGCCAGGCGGGCGAGGATGGTGTTGGTCTGGGCCAACATCCGCATTTGGCGGGTGGTGGTATCCCGCTGATGACGGCGGGTAACTCTCCCCTCCTCCCGCACTGCAGCGGTGTTGGCCTGCACAGCAGCGGTGTTGGCCTCCACCGCAGCTGCCATCCTGCTTAATAAAGCGGGGGCGTTCTCCTGAGCCACCAAGCAGGTGACTATGGCCTTGGAGTTGCCACTTATTTCCGCCAGGCTCTGTGAGACATGTTTGTCCCGGTCTGCATGCAGGGTGAGGGCATGCTGCACAGAGGTGGAGGTGGATGCCATGCTGTCCGCCAGACGTCGAACATCTCCCACCATGGCCCCTATATGGCGGGTCTGCAGGGCCTGCTCCTCCAGCAGACCGTCACGGAGGCTGGAGGATATATGCCTCGTTTTGGACAGAGCCTTCCTGGGAGGAGAGGCTCGGGCACGGACAGAGGGAGAAGGGGAGGGGTCCACAATGGAGGGGCTTGCCCTGGAGGGGCTTGCCCTGGAGGGGGATGACGTGCTGGGCGGGGGGGTGGTGGGTTGCTCAGGGATGGTGGTATCCTCCTGGAGGGAGCCAGAGTCCTCCTGGATGAGGAAAAAGGAATCCTCCTCCAAAACAACTTCCTCCACCATACTTGGCCCCGGTAGGATCTCCTCCTGGACCAGCATTGCCATAATGTCCATGGGGCCTGACTGGACCCCTGGCTCAGGTATGGATGGCGTGGGTGGCCCCACAGCCGAAGACGGCCCAGCTTCATCATCCTCATCACCACCTGTGGATGACACCAAAACGAAATTTTTTGCTGGTGCAACACACTACTCACATGTTCACTTCTACCCCCTCCCATGATGCACAGCAGATATGAAACAAAAATAATAGTTCCATCTTCACTTCTACCCACAAATATGTTCACTTCTACCCCCTCCCATGATGCACAGCAGATATGAAACAAAAATAATAGTTCCATGTTCACTTCTACCCACAAATATGTTCACTTCTACCCCCTCCCATGATGCACAGCAGATATGAAACAAAAATAACTTACCAGTCCCCAAGTTCCCAACAGTGGAGTCGTACCCTGCAAGTCCCTCCACCTGCTCCTGCACAAAAGTTTGGGCAATAAGCTCCTCCTCATGATTTAGGCGGATCTTACATTGCGGTCCACCTCCCGTGCCACCGGTATGTTTTCGGATAAGAGCCAGTTTATCCCGGACCCTGCGCCTCATATCATTCAGTTTTTTTTGAATGTCATCCCAGGAACGATCTTCATTACCCAGGGCATTGATGTCCAGGGCTATGGCTTCAAAGATAGCCCTCCTTTGGGCAACGGTGGTGTTTGCCCGCTGGGCACCATATAGGAGTTCTTTATGTTGCTGGAGTGCAGCAATTAAGATGTCCATCTCCGCAGCCACAAAGTTTGCCTTTCTTTTTTTAGTTCCTTTGGGAGGTGCCATCTCTTCAAAATGGGCTGAATTTCCTTGCTCGGGGGGGTTGGAAAAAGCAGGATGAAATTCAGCAAAGAACCTGTGCAAGTCTGCTCCTATTTATTTGCTCAGTGCAAGCAGCTGAGCAGGATTTGCCCTGAAAGTATGCTAGGCGCAGTTTGACGCATGCGCAGGCGGCAGCGCTCTAACTGCGCATGCGCGCGCCCGGCGCAAACCTCTGCTGAGCCGAAAAATCCTCATTAACATAGGGGCACACCCACTTTGACTTGCGCGGCCTTGCGCCCTCAGCTTTGCCTTAAACAGGAGCAAATTAACTGAACAAACGATTCCTGAATCAGGTGGCAATTTGGCAAAATTGCCCCAGCGCAGAGAAATTCAGCTGAGCAGCTCATGTGTAAGTAATGGGCAAATCTACCTGAATCTGGGCCATGGATTGTTTACTAGTGATGTATCCATATGGTCTCTAGGTGGTGGTGTTGCACCGAGGTCTTGAGTATTGGTCCATGTTGGAAGAGCCTGTGTAGATGGTTTAATAATTAGTGGATGTATTTGTTGTGGGTTGAAACAATGGTCTGAACTTCTGTTTCACACTGATTCTTAAGTGCTAAGGAGATTGTTAGCGCTTGACTAGGGGCACTGATGGTTTTTGTTGGTGCTCAGGTTTTAGCTATAACTGGTTGCTCAGTTTTCTCTGCTTTTGTAAGTACCTATTGTGTTCCTTGATTTGCCCATTTAGTAAGGAATGCCGGGGGAATGATAATGCTCGTGAGGGGGACCAGAGTAAATGTTCCAGTTTGCTGTAGGGGTTTGCATTTCCAATTGAAGAATTACTGGGCTTGATAGTTAAAAAAATCACTAAGTTCTTACGTTT
Organism: Rana temporaria; assembly: GCF_905171775.1. NCBI lineage: Eukaryota > Metazoa > Chordata > Amphibia > Anura > Ranidae > Rana > Rana temporaria. Next base: position 366,233,392 of record NC_053489.1, read on the forward strand.
AGTGACTAAAAGGTTATCCTTCAATTTGGTAGTGTTATCCTGTAGATCAGGGGTATTGAATTCAAATTAATGGAGGTCTGGTCATTAAAACTTTCATCCAGCAGAGGTCAGAGTCGCATGTTTGTGCTACGACTTGGTTTCTTTTACATCACAGAAGCCTCTTTAAAACACAGCCCCCATTTACATTAGTGTCCACCTTTACATCACAGCACCCACCTTTAAAAAACAGTCCCCTTTACAATACAGCCCCTTCTTTACATTACAGTGCCTGCTCTACATCATAGCCTCCCTTTTTCATCTAATTCCCCCCATTTTACATCACAGACTCCCTTTACAGCACAGCGCCTCCTTTACTTAACCACTTAAGCCCCGGACCTTTAGGCAGCTAAATGCCCAGGCCAGGTTTTGCGATTCGGCACTGCGTCGCTTTAACAGACAATTGAGCGGTCGTGCGACGTGGCTCCCAAACAAAATTGGCGTCCTTTTTTCCCCACAAATAGAGCTTTCTTTTGGTGGTATTTGATCACCTCTGCGGTTTTTATTTTTTGCGCTATAAACAAAAATAGAGCGACAATTTTGGAAAAAAATCAATATTTTTTACTTTTTGCTATAATAAATATCCCCCAAAAACATAAATAAAAAAAAAATTTCCTCAGTTTAGGCCGATACGTATTCTTCTACCTATTTTTGGTAAAAAAAAAATCACAATAAGCGTTTATCGATTGGTTTACGCAAAATTTATAGCGTTTACAAAATAGGGGATAGTTTTTTTGTTTTTTTTACTACTAATGGCGGCGATCAGCAATTTTTTTTGTGACTGCGACATTATGGCAGGCACTTCGGACAATTTTGACACATTTTTGGGACCATTGTCATTTTCACAGCAAAAAATGCATTTAAATTGCATTGTTTATTGTGAAAATGACAGTTGCAGTTTGGGAGTTAACCACAGGGGGCGCTGAAGGAGTTAGGGTTCACCTAGTGTGTGTTTACAACTGTAGGGGGGTGTGGCTGTAGGTCTGACGTCATCGATCGAGTCTCCCTATAAAATGGATCACTCGATCGATGCAGCTGCCACAGTGAAGCACGGAGAAGCCGCGTTTACATACCGCTCTCCCCGTTCCTCAGCTCCGGGGAGCGATCGCGAGGGGGCGGCTAGAAACGAATATCCGCGCCCTCGTCCCGGATCGCTCCCTGCAGGTTACCGACCGCCGCATGTACCGGGGGGGTCCCGATCGGACCCCCCGACCCGCGGAAAGGCGGGGACGTACATGTACGCCCATATGCCTGTATGTGCCATTCTGTGGACGTATATGTACATGCGGCGGGTGTTAACCGGTTAAAGTAGAGTTCCAACCAAAAATTTAATTTCCGCTTTTCGGAACCCTACCCCCCGCGGGACTGATTCCCGCGGGACTGGGCGTTCCTATCCCTGGGTTAGATGATTGACGTCTGGTGAAAAACTTCCCATGGCGCACAAGGCGCGTCACCAGTTTTCCGTAAATAGCCGACCTGCGAGTCAGCTCTTTATGGCGCCTGCGCAGTCATCTCTACACGGCGGGCGCAGGCGCCGTATAGCGCCGACTCGCAGGTCGGCTATTTACGGAAAACTGGTGACGCGCCTTGTGTGCCATGGGAAGTTTTTCACCAGACGTCAATCATCTAACCCAGGGATAGGAACGCCCAGTCCTGCGGGAATCAGAACCCGGAAGCCGGGGCGAAAATAACAACATAACAGTATGTACGGCGGAAAAAAAATAATACCTGCATACTGTACATGTCGTTAGTATGCTGGATGTAATGTTAGATATTTGTTTTAGGGTGAACCTCCTCTTTAACTTGAAAACCATGTCCCGCCCTCTGCCCGTACATGCCGCGCTTCTGCCTACCTGCTATAGGATAAATGCTGTGACAGTGGTGGGGGAAGGAAGATGTCAGCTGGGAGAGGATATCCAGGCTGCTATGTGGTGGAGCTATGGTCAGGATAGGACTGTTATTTGGTCCGCAATCTGCCATTTAGTGATGCTTGTTCTACATTTTTGAGTAATTCGGGATACAGGGCTGGATTCAAGAAGCAATTGCGCCTGTGTAACCATAGTTACACAGCGCAATTGCTTACTTGCCCCGGCGTAACGAATGCTCCTGATTCAGGAACCTCGTTACGCCGACTGCAGCCTAAGATATGCGCGGCATAAAGCTTCTATGCCCGCATATCTTAGGCTGCATTCTTGCGATGGCCGCTAGGTGGCGTTCCCGTTGTGCTCAGCGTATAGTATGCAAATTGCATACTAACGCCGATTCACAACGTTACGCGAGCCCTGCGTACGCAGTTTACGTCGTTTCCGTATGGCGTCTTTCGCATAAGGCTGCCCCTGCTATTAGCAGGGGCAGCCAATGTTACGTATACCCGTTGTTCCCGCGTCGCGAAATTTCAAATTTACGTAGTTTGCGTAAGTGATTAGTGAATGGCGCTGGACGCCATTCACGTTCACTTTGAAGCAAATGATGTCCTTGCGAAGTCATTTGCCGCAATGCACGTCGGGAAAGTTTCCCGACGGAGCATGCGCTCTGAGATCGGCGTGGGAACGCGCCTAATTTAAATGATTCCCGCCCCCTACGGGATCATTTAAATTGCGCGCGCTTACGCCGGCGCGCCCACGCAATTTACGGAGCTACTGCTCCGTGAATCAAGGGCAGCGCAGTAAATTTGCGGGGGCGCAGGGCAAAAACGTTGCCCTGCGCCTCCGCAAAAAAAAGCGCAAATGTACCTGAATCCAGCCCACAGTACTTAACCTTTGAAATCCTTAAGGATCTCTAATGTGCTTTGGATGTCTTTGCACAGGCATTTCAGCTGCTGTTAGCCATCTGTGCTCTCCCCTGAAGCTTGCCACTAGGGAGATCACGAGACTGGACCGGAGCTTCCTTAGAATAGGTAAGTATAACTATCTTTCTTATACAGGGTAGTTAGAATTGGAGTTAGAATAGGGGTGGGAGCAGGTTTAAGCATAGTTGAGAAAAGCCTGAACTTTCACTATAAAGCGGGGGTTCTGCGGGTATTCATTTTTTTTTTTTTTAGATGCTTCTGGCGCTCTTACCTTTGTAAATCTGCTACTCATGTGTCCTAATCTTCTAGCCGCCAGCATTGTCTTTGTCCTGCAAAAGATGTTTTATAAAAATCATAGATGGACGTTTCCATCTTGACTGTGGGCACTCTGAAGCCCACCAGGATTTCCTTCCGGGATACGGTGAATGCTGATGTCCCAGCATTCACCGCTTTATCCCGCGCATGTGCAGTGTTGACGGCGAGCATCGCCGTCAACAATACACAGTTGCCATCACAACGGCCGGCTTACAGCGCGTCTCCTGGGAGTCTTGACACATCACTCCTAGGAGACATGAAATGGGGAATGAAACCCGGAAGCCACAGGAAAAGCTTCTGAAACAAGGTAATGAATGACATACGAAAAAATAAATAAAAACGTTGGATACTACATATATTAAGGCTGGTGGTGTTAGTAAGACGAACTTGATATTTAGGGTGAACCTCCGCTTTAAGCAAAACCTGTGCCTTAATTACACATGGTCAGTCTTCTTCTACGACCATTTTGGTAAAAGCCACTCCAAATCACAATATATGAAATGCCTATTGAAATATGTTGTTTACAGATTACTCGCCCCTATATCTTGCTATATATGAGCTGCACAACAAAAACCCTAAGATGCTGTTTCAGACAACACACACTATATTGAAGCCAGCCTCCTCAACCACAGTGTGCCACAATATTTTTCCAGAAAGCGTAGAAGATCTACCAAAGGCCTCACTGATAATACCTCTCAAGCCAAGAGATTCAGAAAGCTTAAACCAGAATCCAGGAAACTTACTGGATTTTTGTAAATTCCCTTCCACAGGCGGTGGTCTCAGCGGGGGGCATCGATGGTTTCAAGAAACTATTAGATAAGCATCTGAACGACCACAACATACAGGGATATACAAGGTAATACTGACATATAATCACACACATAGGTTGGACTTAAAGGAACACTAAAGTAAATTTGTTTATTTAAAAAAAAATAACAAACATGTTATACTTACCTCCACTGTGCAGCTTGTTTTGCACAGAGTGGCCAAGATCCACGTTTTCTGGGGTCCCTCGGCGGCTGTATCTCCTTCTCCTCACAAGAGCTTTAAGGTGAAAAAACATTTACCTTTAACTGCTTGCCGACCAGCCGCCGTCATTCTACGGCGGCAGGTCGGCTCTCCTAGGCGAGAGCACGTCATACTACGTCGGCTCTTTGATCAGTGTTTCCCCTAGTGAGGCCACCCCCCCCCACAGTAAGAGCACACAAGGGACATACTTAACCCCTTCCCCGCCCCCTAGTGTTAACCCCTTCACTGCCAGTGGCATTTTTATAGTACTCCAATGCATTTTTATAGCACTGATCGCTATAAAAATGCCAATGGTCCCAAAAATGTGTCAAAAGTGTCCGAAGTGTCCGCCATAATGTCGCAGTACCGAAAAAAAATCGCTGATCACCGCCATTACTAGTAAAAAAAAATATTAATAAAAATGCCATAAAAATACCCCCTATTTTGTAAACGCTATAACTTTTGCGCAAACCAATCAATTAACGCTTATTGCGGGTTTTTTTTACGAAAAATATATAGAAGAATACGTATCGTCCTAAACTGAGGAAAAAAAATTGTTTTTATATATTTTTTGGGGATATTTATTATGGCAAAAAGTAAAAAATATTATTTTTTTTCAAAATTGTCGCTATATTTTTGTTTATAGAGCGCAAAAAATAAAAACCGCAGAGGTGATCAAATGCCACCAAAAGAAAGCTCTATTTGTGGGAAAAAAGGACGCCAATTTTGTTTGGGAGCCACGTCGCACGACCGTGCAATTGTCTGTTAAAGCGACGCAGTCCCGAATCGCAAAAAGGTCTCTGGTCTTTGGGCAGCAATATGGTCCGGGGGGTAAGTGGTTAATGGACTTGTGTCTTTTTTCCACCCTTACCTACTATGTAACCTACATGCTGTCCATCCTCATGAGATTTGTTTTCTGCATTCTGTAAAAAAACTGGTTTCTTCAGCTGCTTTCTATCTCCACCTTCTGTTTATGTCCCTAATTCAGCTAGTGATTTTGCAGCTGTGGTGGAAACTCTGCACATGCTCAGTTTTCAGTGAGTTTCTATGCTGGGCATTTCCTCCCCATCACATCCGAGCAACTCGTTGGAAGGCTGGCCGCAGGCCAGCCTGAGTTTGTGTGAGGAGTCTGAGGGTACTTAAAGGGGTTGTAAAGGTTCGTCTTTTATTTTCTAAATTGATTCCTTTAACCACTTGCCGACCGGCCACCGCCGTTATACGTCGACAAGTTGGCTCGGCTGGGCGAGAGCACGTAGTATGACGTCCTCTCTCCCAGCCGCCACTAGGGGCGCGCGCGCCGCCTGTGGCGCGCGGCCCACACTCGCCCCCGACTCCCGTGCGTGTGCCAGGCGGGCGCCACCGCCGCCGGGCACACGCGATCGCTCGGTACAGAGCGGGGACCGGGAGCTCTGTGTGTAAACACACAGCTCCCGGTCCTGTCAGCAGGGGAAATGCTGATCTTCGGTTCATACAATGTGTGAACCGAGGATCAGTGTTTCCCCTAGTGAGGCCACCCCCCCCCCACAGTAAGAACACACCCAGGCATACTTAACCCCTTCCCCGCCCCCTAGTGTTAACCCCTTCACTGCCAGTGGCATTTTTATAGTAATCCAATGCATTTTTATAGCACTGATCGCTATAAAAATGCCAATGGTCCCAAAAATGTGTCAAAAGTGTCCGAAGTGTCCGCCATAATGTCGCCCTAAACTGAGGAAAAAAAAGTTTTTTATATATTTTTGGGGGATATTTATTATAGCAAAATGTAAAAAATATTCATTTTTTTCAAAATTGTCGCTCTATTTTTGTTTATAGCGCAAAAACTAAAAACCGCAGAGGTGATCAAATACCACCAAAAGAAAGCTCTATTTGTGGGGAAAAAAGGACGCCAATTTTGTTTGGGAGCCACGTCGCACGACCGCGCAATTGTCTGTTAAAGCGACGCAGTCCCGAATCGCAAAAAGTACTCTGGTCTTTGGGCAGCAATATGGTCCGGGGGTTAGTGGTTAAGCTAGTGCATTGTTGGTTCACTTACCTTTTCCTTCAATTTCCCTTCTAAATGTTTTTTTTCTCTGTTTGAATTTCTCACTTCCTGTTTCTCCTCAGTAAGCTTTCCACCATCATCCGAGCGGTGGAAAGTCATTTAGAACAGCTTACTGAACACCTAACTGAGGAGGAACAGGAAGTGAGAAATTCAGACAAAAAAAACAAAGCAAAAAAACATTTATAAACATTTGTTTTTATTTACTTTTCTTAATTCAGTGATTAACAGGTACAGTTGACATACTTACAAAGTAAAACAGTGAAAAGAAAACATTAACCTTGTACCGTGTGGAAGGAATATTCTATTGCGTTAATACAACAGGGCTTGCCTTCTTCCTAATGTTCCCCCTTGTGTCTATTCCCTTGTGTCTCCCTCCCCCTCCCTCCCCCAATCCTAGAGAGCGTGCAGCCCTCGTCGCTTCCTGTCCTAATCGACGAGTGCGTCCGTCTGGTGAACTCAATACCTCTTTGAGTCATTGGCGGGGAAGGTCTGGCTGCGGAGCGTTCTAACTGGGGCCCACCCCCCAGTCTCCTCATTGGAGATGACTTAGCAGTTGGACCACAGTGATCCCTTATTGGTAGAGGAGGTGGGGTCCCAGTGGGCCAGGGCATCTCCGCCGCTAGCTCCCCCCTCAAGGATCTCCCACATCTCTCAGCCAGGGTCCCCACAGTCTCACAAATTTCCCATAGTTCCCTTGTCTGATAAAACTCACTCTTTCGCTGGAAATGGTTAGGTTAATGGTCGCTACCCAATTCTCTACAGATGGGGGGGCATGTGCTTGCCATTTTTGAGCTATTATCTTGCGTGCCTGGAATAGGCATCTCAGTATTGTTTCCAGGTTACCAGGTGGGACTTGGTTGTCCTCCATGCATCCTAGCAGGCAGGTCATCGCAATTGGGTCGAGGGAAGATCCAAAAACCCTATTAATCCTCTCGGTTATCTCCCTCCAATAGGTGTAAAGCTTAGGGCATCTCCAAACCATGTGTAGGAAATCTCCTTTAGCCCTACATCTTGGGCATTCATTGTTTTGCCTCCACCCTAATTTGAACAATTTTTGGGGGGTATATTATACCCTGTGCAATAAGAACAGGTGGGACAGTCTCTGTGCTGGAGCTATCGAGACCAGAGCTCCTCGATGCAAGATCTTGTCCCACTGTTCAGGGGCTATTGTCCCGACGTCCCTTTCCCACCCTTCTCTGCTTCTATTGGGGCCCGCTCTACTTATTGCTTTCACTCCCAGAGTGGTGTACATTGCTGAGATTAGGCCTTTCGTTGTTCTTGCCTTGATTAATCTGAGGAGGGCGGGAATTTGGGTCCAAATAAGTGCCTGTGAGGCAAATTGTGATTGGATGGCATGGCGCACCTGAAGATATTTATAAAATGTCTTATTTGGAATGTTATATTCCCTTGTCAGATCAAGGAATGATTTTATGGTGTCTCCCTCGAACAGGTGTATTAGCCGGTTTATACCCTGATTCTCCCACTCCCCTGGTTTCTCTATCTTCATCACTTCCCGTGAATTTTTGTTACTCCATAAAGGAGAAAATTCTGTTACCCCGATATACCCCAATAGCACCTTTGCTGTCTGCCATATTTTGCTCACCAATTTTGTCGTCGGGCATTTATAAAAAAAAAAGTCTGCCTCTAAGGCTTCCACGAGCAACCTATGGGGGTTCCCTGTTAGCAGCAGTCGGCTGTTGGGATTTTCTGGCTCTGTGGTTCCACAACCCGCCAGATGTTGCAGCTGAGCTGCCACAAAGTATAGTCTTGGGTGTGGAACCTCCATGCCCCCTCTTTTACAGACAGTTGTAATGTTTGTAAGCTGATCCTGGCTTGACCCCCCTTCCATATTAGTTCTCTGAATAGCGTCTCTATTTTCTTAAACCACGTTTGCCCTAACCAGATCGGGGAGTTATGGAGCAGGTATAGTATCTGTGGCTGCCATATCACTTTTATTAAATTGCAGCGACCTGCTACCGACAGCGGTAGACGTTTCCATATATCACATTTTTGTTTTAATTTAAGTAAGTGTGGGGAAATATTGAGGTTTGCATATTGCGTGACATCCTTCGTAACCCAGATCCCTAGATATTTTAGTTTGGTGACCACACTCAATTGCGAGATGCCTGGGAATGTCTGGGGACCAAGTGGATCCAATGGTAACAAGGCAGATTTTTCCCAATTGATAGTAAGGCCTGAAAACTGTCCAAATTCCCCGACCATTTTCATCACTCTGTCTAGTGATATTACCACGTCCCCTAGGAAAAACAAAACGTCGTCTGCGAATAATGCAATCCTGTCTTCCCCCATCTGCCTTCCGAACCCCCTTATGTCCGCCCTCGACCTAGCCATAATAGCTAGGGGCTCCATAGCAAGGGCAAACAAAAGGGGGGACAGAGGGCACCCCTGTCTCGTCCCTCTCTCCAAGTGGAACACTTCTGACAACTCGTTGTTTATTCTAACTTTAGCTCTTGGTTCCCTATACAGTAATCTAACCCAGCTAATGAAGAGAGGTCCGAAGCCAAAATTTTCTAGCGCTTTCCATAAATACGTCCATTCTAGACTATCGAAAGCCTTTGCCGCGTCAAGTGACAGTACCGCTCTAGAGCCCTCGTTGTCTATTGGTGCCTGTAAATTCAGAAAGAGCCTTCTAATGTTAGTACTAGTTGCTCTACCTGGTATGAAACCTGACTGGTCTGGATGGACTAGGAAATTGATACATCTTTTTAAACGAGTCGCTAGTACTCTGGCCAAGATCTTTACGTCCGTACATAGTAACGATATTGGGCGGTAGGATGAAGGATGAAGGATCCAGTTGGTCCTTCCCCTCCTTATGGATTACAATTATGGTCGCTTCTGACATTGAGCTAGGGAGTGCCCCCCCGCTTACTGCCCCTTCCAGGGTCCTAAGCAGTTCTGGAAGTAATACCTCCCCGTATCGCTTATATACCTCTATTGGGAGCCCATCAGGGCCTGGGGACTTCTGGTTAGGCATACCAGCCACTGCTTGGTTTATTACCTTTAGGGTGATCGGTGCCTCCAAGTCCTGCATGTCCTTAACTGGTAGAGTGGGGACTGGTTTTGCTTGACAGAAATCTTCCATATCACCACACCTCGCCCCTTTTTTGGATTTATACAACGTTTTGTAATACTCGCAAAACGTGTGTGTCACCACTTGGCCATTGGTCGAGATTTCTCCCCCTGCTGTCCTTATTGCTGGAACATTTGATGGAGGGGGAATTAGTTCTGCTCAAAAGCGATAGCATACGGCCCACCTTTTCCCCTTCACCAAATTGGCACTGCCTCTGTAGTATTCGCTTGCTCTCTAACTTCCTCATGATGGCTGTTTTATGCTCCATCTGCTTCCCCAGCCATTCTTTCTGCCTAGTTAAAGTGGGCTCCTCAATAAACCTCGCATCTGCTTGGACCACCTCCAGACCAAGTTTACCCTCTAGCTCTCTACCTTCTCTTTTAATTCTTGCTACCTGTTGGATCAAAAGGCCTCTTAAAAAAGCTTTCAAAGAGTCCCAGACCACCCCCGTCGGCGCCGACCCTGTATTGATTTGTAGGTATTCTTTCAAACTAGGCACCAGATCTCCCGAGTCGCCAATCAACTCAAGCCAGCCCGGGTTGATTTTCCACTCGTTGCGGGGAGCCTTAACCCCAATTTTGATTGTCAGCACCAGCGGGGAATGGTCCGAAACCCCCCTGAGGCCATACTCTACCCCCTTCACCAGGGGTAGTATTTCCTTGCTACCCACCGCCATGTCGATTCTAGAAAGGGTTCGATAAGAGCTGGAGTAGCATGAATATTGACGTGTCCGTGGGTAGCAAGTACGCTATATGTCCCTCATCATTATTTCCTCCAGGAACCGTGCCAGTCGGCCCTCACTTAGTGTGCTGGATTTGTTCCCGGCAGGAAATCTATCAAGGCTTCTATCCAGCACCTTGTTATAATCACCGACAGCTATGACTGGAACACCCGTTTTATCCGTCGTAAACTCAAGGAGCCTATATAGAACCTCAAACTTGAATGGAGGTGGAATGTAAATATTAGCCAGAACATATGGTCTATTCTCGATTAAACAGAAAAGGAATATATACCGGCCCTGATCATCTATACAGGACTTTATGCAGGAGAACATCATTCCTCTCCCTACCAGCACACTCACCCCCCTTGAATAGGAGGAGTGTACCGAGTGGTACTGGGCTTGAAATCTCCGACTGTTTAGCTGAGCAACTGTATTCCTAGTCAAATGTGTCTCCTGTAAACACAGGAGTCCCGGGATTCCACCCTCCAGGAGCGTCATGACTGATGTTCGCTTAATTGGGTCCCCCATGCCTCGTACATTCCATGAGGTAATGGCCAGTGTTTTATCCTGCATCTAAGGGTGTAAATGTAATTTCAAGCAGGTCAGGTCCACTCCGGTAGCAAATATCTATATTCATCCTGCTCCTCACAGTGTAATCTCCTAGGTCAATGTCTATCCTTCCTCCTCTTAGTTCGCCCCTTCCCGTCCATTTCCCCTTTAGCTCCTGTAACTTCAAAGGCATTGGTGTATATGATGCACGCTCCCTGGTTCCTACCCTAATCCCTCCCCCCTTCCCTCCCAACCCACCCTCCCCCTGCCCAGCTGGGCTCCCCTTTGGGGCTTGTCCTGTGACCTCCCTTCTCACTCCCTCGCACATCCCAACTAAGACACTCATCCATTCTTCAAAAAAGGGACATATCAGCATCCTTTCCATTGTTACTTAAAGCGGGAGTTCACCCATTTAAAAAAAAAAAAAAAATCTCCCCTTAGCTTCCTGCTCGTTCGGTCTAGGGGAATCGGCTATTTATATTAAAATAGGTGCAGTACTTACCCGTTTTCGAGCTGTATCTTCTTCCGTCGCTTCCGGGTATGGGTCTTCGGGAGCGGGCGTTCCTTCTTGATTGACATTCTTCCGAGAGGCTTCCGACGGTCGCATCCATCGCGTCACTCGTAGCCGAAAGAAGCCGAACGTCGGTGCGGCTCTATACTGCGCCTGCGCACCGACGTTCGGCTTCTTTCGGAAAATCGTGACGCGATGGATGCGACCGTCGGAAGCCTCTCGGAAACCTGTCAATCAAGAAGGACCGCCCATTCCCGAAGCCCATACCCGGAAGCGACGGAGAGGATGCGTCTCGTAAACGGGTAAGTACTGCACATATTTTAAAATAAATTGCCGATTCCCCTAGTAATAACGAGCAGGAAGCGAAGGGGGAAAAGTGCCCTCTAAGGGTGAACCCCCGCTTTAAGTGATACATAAATTTCTGCCAAAGTGACAGCGTGCAATTACAAATATGTGTTTCACTCTACCCATTCCACATCCAAAAAAAAAAAAGGGGGGGGGGGGAAGGGGTGCAACCCCCCCATTTAGTTAGTCACCTAGTGTAGAGAACATGAAGGTGAACATGCCCCATCATTAAAAAACTCCAGAAAAGAGACATATCAGCATACTTTCCATTATTACTTAAGTGGTACATACATTTCTGCCGAAGTGACAAAGTGCAATTACAAATATGTGTTTCTCTATACCCATTTCCCTTAAAAAAATAAAATAAATAAATAAATAAATAAATAAAAATAGGTAGAGGGGAAAAAAAAGTATTTAACTTCCCCTTTCCCCTTCCTCCTTTCTAAAAAAGAACAAGAGGGGGAGGGAAGTTATTCCCCTCCCGATAAACAAACCGCCCAGTACTAATGCCCTAATACTGGGCTAAATTTTTTTTATTCTAGAGTGAACCTTCCTACCTATTATCTATATAAAACATTATTAGAGAGGGAAAAAGAGAGAAAGAATCACAGAAAAAATAAAAAGAAAGAAAGAAAAACCCTAAAATAAAAAAAAATAAAAAAATTAAAACAAAAATAGAAAGATTATATAAAAATTATGAGCCACACAAAAAAAAAAAGAAAAAAGGGGGAGTGTATATGTCCATCTTCCTTTTCTCCCCCGTCTGGGGGGGGGGGGGAGACAAAACAAGCAAAAAATTATATACTAGGCCTCATTGTCTCTATAGTTCTGTTTTCTTATCTTCGAGCCACCTGGCCACCTCCTCTGGAGCATCGAAAAAGAAAGACCTACCCAGCGCTGTTACCCTCAGTCGGGCCGGGTACAAAAGAGCATATGTGACCTTGTATTTCTGTAAAGTCCGTTTAATAGAAATAAATGCAGCTCTGCGCTTCTGTAGATCAGGTGAAAAATCAGGATATATTGAGACCCTTACTCCATTGTATGTGATGTCTCTTAGCTCTCGGGCTTTTTGAAGCATAGTCATCTTGTCCTTATAGTGGAGAAGCTTCAGTAACATGGGCCTGGGGTACCCCCCTTGTTGAGGTGCTTTAAAGGGAACCCTATGGGCCCTTTCTATAGAAAAAAATGATGATAGGCTACTGGCACCGAAGATTTCCCTGCACCATCCCTCCATGAAAACTATGGGATTTGGGCCTTCACAGCGCTCAGGGAGGCCTATCACTCTCACGTTGTTCCTACGGAGCCTGTTTTCCATTATATCTAGTTTAATTGCTTGAAGGCCTGTTTGCTCCTGGAGACCCCTAAGTTCGCCCTGAAGGGGGTACAAAGCATCTTCTACTGCACGTAATCTTTCCTCTAATTCGTTAGTCCTTACCACAGTCCTTTGCAGCTCGTGATTCATTGTTAGCAATTCCTCTTTAAGGCTTATTAACTGATTATCAAAATTGACTATATAGTCCTTACATAAGTTAACTGCACATAGCACATCCCTTAATGTGGGTTCCTCCTCTGCGGCTCCCCCAGCTGGCATAGCAGATATTACAGGGTTTGCAGATGAAGTTACAGTTCCACAAATTTCTCCCCCTGACCCTTTAGTACTCACATTTTTGACGCTTGATGCGCTAGCTGTACTGAGTGTGCTGGTTAATTTTGCAGCAGCTGGGCCCTGGCTTCTTCTATCGGACGAAGGTCCCGTCTGTGGCTTGGCCTGTGATGTCACTGGGGGAAGATGACCTTTTGCTGGTGAATTGGACGCTGTATGTGAAAATAGCTTAGTAGCCGCTGCTGCCTGGTTGCTCTTGGCAGATCTGGTGGTTGACATCCCATCCTGAAGCTGTTGATCCTCAAGACCCCGTTTCTTAGCAGCGTTTGCTGTATTAGTCATGTTATGATTCTGTTTATTTTTTTTTTTTCTGTTTTTTTTTTTTTTTTTCCCACAGCCCTTGTTGCGTAGCACTTGGATCGGGCAGAATAGCAGACAACACGCTGCAGACCGGTGTAATTTACTAGGTAACAACTCCACGCTACAAGGGAAGTGGGAGGTATAGTTAAGGCTCAGACCCCCTAATATAAACTTTACTGCGAGTCCATAAGCGGGTCCATAAACAGGGGGGTATAATCTACAAGATATACGGCTATTGCAGCATATCCTAAGAGATTGTTTTTAGAGATTGGCAGCAAAGGGATGAGCAGGTACACTTTAGCCAGGAGAAGGTCCTCTTGTATCAGCACTTATTAGCTCTGGTAAACAACTCTTGTGGGGGGAAGTGCAGGATGAGACAAACGAGCTTTAGCCAAAACCAGGAAAGAAGTCTCTTGCAGTAGTGCTTATTAGCTGTATTTAGGAGCTCTAATAGGGTAAATGAAGCAGTGGAGTAGTTAACCTACAGGGCCCCCCCCTGTCACACACTCCGTCCAACACACTGCTACTTGCTAGTGCACGGAGAACAGCTGGCAGCCCAAGATCCCACGGCCCCCCGAAATCTCGCGAGACCTCCGGGAGTCTCCGTTTGCTATGGGGGGTTGCCTCACCCGCCTCCAGCCAGACGACTAGTCACACTCCGGCTCCGCAATCCAGACCCTGCTGTCCCCCGCCGCACCTCCTCACTGCCAGTCCGCACCCGCTCTCAAAGTAAGAAGAGGAGGTCCGTCCGCTCTGGGGTCGGGAAAGAGATGAAGCGGCAACCCACACGGAAGTTCTAAGCGGGGCACAGACGCAGCCAGGCACCAGAAACAAAACGCTGGGTGAGGCTTCCAGTAATACTGCGGGGAAGGTGGGAGATGTCACTCTGTGCCTATATCCATCGGACAGCGCTCATGCCTCTAGCCTACCGAGCAAGATAAGGTAGGAGAACGAGGAGAGAGAGCAGGGAGATTCACACACGCTCACTCACTCCACCATACTCTCCTACATCCGGTCAAAAAACATTTAGAAGGGAAATTGAAGGAAAAGGTAAGTGAACCAACAATGCACTAGCTTAAAGTAACCTATTTAGAAAATAAAAAAACAAACTTTACAACCCCTTTAAGATTCCTTCCCTGTCAGGTCCTGTGTCGGCGTCTCTTTCAGGGTCGGGTTGACGTGATTTCCGGGTTGCCAGGGGGACAGCTTCACTTCCGGTTTTCGGTTCGGCTTCTGGAGGCTCGTGGCGGTTCCCCTCCCGGTGCTCACATCAGGCATCATGGAGGCCTGCCTGCCCGCCCGCTTATCCCGGTCCTCACACTGTGCATCAGGAGATTTTTCTCATACCATTTCTGCCCCAGGATTTCTGTCATTACATTTCTGCCTCAGTGTTTCAGGCAAAGCGTTTTTCTCATACCATTTCTTCCCCAGGTTTTCTGTCATTGCATTTTGCCATAGTGTTTCAGTCTCAGCATTTCTGCCTTAGCGTTTCTGCCCCAGGTTTTCTGTCATAGCGTTTCTGCCCCAGGTTTTCTGTCATAGAATTTCTGCCCCAGGTTTTCTGTCATAGCGTTCCTGCCCCCACGATTTCTGTCATAGCGTTTTTGCCCCTGGTTTTCTGTTGTTGTATTTCTGCCTCAGCTTGTCAGGCTCAGCATTTTTCTCATACCATTTCTGCCCCAGGTTTTCTGTCATTGCATTTTCCATAGCGTTTCAGTCTCAGCGTTTCTGTCTTAGTGTTTCTGCCCCAGGTTTTCTGTCATAGCGTTTCGGCTCCCATGATTTCTGTCATAGCGTTTCTGCCCCTGGTTTTATGTCATTGCGTTTCTGCCTCAGTGTTTCAGGCTTAGCATTTCTCTCATACCATTTCTGCCCCAAGATTCTGTCATTACATTTTTGCCTCAGCGTTTCAGGCTCAGCGTTTCTCTCATACCATTTCTGCCCCAGGATTCTGTCATTACATTTTTGCCTCAGTGTTTCAGGCTCAGCGTTTCTCTCATACCATTTCTGCCCCAGGTTTTCTGTCATCACATTTTGCCATAGCGTTTCAGTCTCAGCATTTCTGTCTTGGCGTTTCTGCCCCAGGATTTCTGTCATTGCATTTCAGTCTCAGTGTTTCGGTCACACGTTTTTGCCCCAGGATTTCTGTCATAGCGTTGCTGCCCCCACGATTTCTGTCATAGCGCTGCTGCCCCCATGATTTCTGTCATAGCGTTGCTGCCCCCATGATTTCTGTCATAGCGTTGCTGCCCCCACGATTTCTGTCATAGCGTTGCTGCCCCCACGATTTTTGTCATAACGTTTGTTTGTCATGGCGGTGTCTTCTTCGTGATTACCATGTCTCATTGTACTTTGTCCATGTTGCAGCTGGGATTGTTAGCTAGTGCTCACATCTCGGAATCTGTCACGTCTACAGATCCAAACGGGCTGAGGTTTCGTTTTTAATGATTGTTGACCACAATCTTCTCGCCCATATCCAATACGTCATACAATGCACGTTCATTCATTACACCTATACGATTACCCAGCACGGTCCGGGTACACTAGCCCTGAGTGTTCAGTTCAATTGCCTGTCTCTGCGCTGCAGGTTACTCGGGCTCACTTGCCACTCACACTAGGGTGGGGGGGTGGGAGCTGTCATCGGGTTCATTCACGCGCAGCGGTCTTGACGTTTCTGCTCATATTCTCATACTTAGGTAGGCACAGAGGGGCGTTGTTGTTTTATGTCTGTTTTCTGGCATTTCTAGTTTGTGTTTCCTTAGCTTGGGCTTGCTGCACGTCTCTGTTACTACTAGTTCACTTGCATCCCTTCTTCTACGTGAGGCTTTCAGTGCAGGGTAGCACCCCGTCATCTAGGAGTCAGTCCATACTTCAGCACTCGGCTGAGTTTGGCTCAGGGAGCGGCGGTACACTTCGGTTTGTTTCCAATTTTGTCCCAGCTACTCTCGTCTACCAGCATGGTACAGGCGCTAGGCATATTCTTGTATGCAGATTCATGTGGGCCAAGCATGCTCTCCGCAACCTGGTATGGTTGCAAATCTAGATGGAGGTAATTGAAGCTCATGCACTCAGAGGCAGGGTGTCAGCGCACCCCCAGCTCCTGCTCTTCTTCCATTTCTGCAGGCTATGTCAGCATCCCTTTGGGTCCGGTCTATCAGGCCTTCTGGTTAATATGCCTGAGCCAAGCATTCCTTGTCAGGGCAGGTGGTGGAATCTCCCTTCTCTGATCCTCTGACAACCCTGCTGGAGGTATTTCCAGGCCTGCACATGGGGCTCATCACTGCATCGTCAGGTTTTGTCAAAGTGTCTTGGCTTCAGCAGACAGTCATGCTTTCATTACCAATCAAGTTACTGGAGGCAGCATTTCCAGGGGTGCTTGGTCTGGTTTCTTTACCTTCATTCTGAAGGTAGAAGGCAGGGCCTCCTAGGTACCTAGTGGCGAGTTCCAATAGCGTTGGTATTTTGGGCTGCTCTTTACAACTATCCTTGCACTCAATTCCATCAGTCCTGCTCTTGATAGGGTAAGGCCTCGTACACACGATAGGTTAACCAGAGGACAACGGTCTGATGGACCGTTTTCATCAGTCAAAACCGATCGTGTGTGGGCCCCATAGGTTATTTAACCATCGGTTAAAAAAAAGCCAACTTGCTTTAAATTTAACTGATGAATTCCTAACCGATAGGACAAAACCGATCGTTAGTAGACACGACCATCGGTTAAAAATCCACGCATGCTCAGAATCAAGTCGATGCATGCTTGGAAGCATTGAACTTTTTTTCTGCACGTCGTTGTGTTTTACGTCACCGCGTTCTGATACAATAGTTTTTTTAACCGATGGTGTGTAGGCGCGACGGACCATCAGTCCGTTCTCATCAGATTGTCCGATCATGTGTACGCGGCTTAAGACAATTCGTGCATTCAGGACTAGGGATGAGCTTTGTGTTCGACTCGAACGTATGTTCGACTCGAACATCGTCTGTTCGTAGGTTCGACGAATTTCGAACAAAATAGGTCGTTCGCGCCAAATTCGAGTGATGCGCGTCGGCCCATAATTCACTGCGGCATTGCGCGCTAATGATTGGTCAAGCATGCACCATGACCCTGCATGCTTGGCCAATCACAGCGCGCAAAAAACGAAGAACCATAATTGGCCAAAGCCAGGGTGGCTTTGGCCAATTATGGCTCAGGGGGTTTAGTACACGCCCCACACTATATATGGCCGCCTATAAGGCGGCCGCGTGTAGTGTGTTCCGGCTTTGTTAAAGAAAAGAACACTCAGACAGTTAGAGAGAGAGAGATAGAGAGAGACACAGTGGGGTAGATTCAGGAACGATTTACGCCGGCGTATCCATAGATACGCCGCGTAAATTCAAAGCTACGCCGGCGTATCTATTTTCTGTATTCAGAAAGCTAGATACGCCGACATTAGCCTAAGATACGACTGGTATAAGTCTCTTACGCCGTCGTATCTTAGGGTGCATTCTCACGCTGGCAGCAAATTACATACTTACGCCGATTCACAAACGTACGTGCGCCCGGCGGTAGGTTTTTACGCCGTTTGCGTAACTCGTTTTCGGCTTAAGGCTGCTCCTGCTATTAGGAGGCGCAGCCAATGTTAAGTATGGACGTCGTTCCCGCGTCGCGATTTGAAAAATTTACGTTGTTTGCGTAAGTCGTCCGTGAATGCCGCTGGATGCCATTTACGTTCACGTCGAAACCAATGACGTCCTTGCGACGTCATTTAGCGCAATGCACGTCGGGAAATTTTAGGGACGGCGCATGCGCAGTACGTTCGGCGCGGGAACGCGCCTAATTTAAATGATCCACGCCCCCTACCGGATCATTTGAATTACGCGCGCTTACGCCGGCCCCTTTTACGCTACGCTGCCGCAAATTACGGAGCAAGTGCTTCGTGAATACAGTGCTTGCTCCTGTCATTTACGGCGGCGTATCGTAAAGACGATACGCTGCGCCGCCGTATCAGTGCGCGCCCCTACCTGAATCTACCCAAGTGTCTTTTCTACCAGATAGATAGATAGATAGATAGAGCAGGAAGGCTAGTCAGTTTAGTTAAATTTACAGTGTGTAGAGGATATATATACATCCTAGCGTTGTACATATATTTATACACTGTATAGCTTAGCTAGATCAGCTATTCTTATTGTTAGGCAGTAGATTGTGCTAGATGCAGTGCTCTAACGTGTTGTATTGCCTGCTTAGGCCCAGATTCTCAAAGGGCTTACGGCGGCGCAACGCCATGTACGCCGTCGTAAGTCCTAATCTGGGCTGTCATATCTATGCGACTGATTCTTAGAATCAGTTACGCATAGATAACCATTAGATCCGACAGGCGTAAGGCTCTTACGCCGTCGGATCTTAAATGCAATTTTTTTTTGTCCGCTAGGTGTCGCCTCCGTCGTTTTCCCCGTCGAGTATGCAAATTAGCTAGATACGCAAATTCCCGAATGTACGCGCGGCCGACACAGTGAAGTTACGACGTTTACGTTAGGTTTTTCCGGTGTAAAGTTGCCCCTGCTATATGAGGGGCAACCAATGTTAAGTATGGCCATCGTTCCCGCGTCGAAATTTATAAATTTACGTTGTTTGCGTAAGTCGTCCGTGAATGGGGCTGGAAGCCATTTACGTTCACGTCGAAACCAATGTTTGCTGTGTCTTTGGCCATAAACGCAGTCGCTCTTACTGCACGTTTGCTGTGCTTTTGCCCATAAATGCAGTCGCTGTTAGTGCACGTTTGCTGTGTTTTTGCCCATAAACGCAGTCGATCTTACTGCACGTTTGCTGTGTTTTTGCCCATAAACGCAGTCGATATTACTGCACGTTTGCTGTGTTTTAGCCCATAAACGCAGTCGATCTTACTGCACGTTTGCTGTGTTTTTGCCCATAAACGCAGTCGATCTTACTGCACGTTTGCTGTGTTTTTGCCCATAAACGCAGTCGATCTTACTGCACGTTTGCTGTGTTTTTGCCCATAAACGCAGTCGATCTTACTGCACGTTTGCTGTGTTTTTGCCCATAAACGCAGTCGATCTTACTGCACGTTTGCTGTGTTTTTGCCCATAAACGCAGTTGCTGCTAGTGCACGTTTGCTGTGTTTTTGCCCATAAACTCAGTCGATCTTACTGCACGTTTGCTGTGTTTTTGCCCATAAACGCAGTTGCTGTTAGTGCACGTTTGCTGGGTTTTTGCCCATGAACGCAGTCGCTCTTACTGGACAGGTGCTGTTTATTTTTGATTTTGTCCTGTGCAGGCCATTATAATGTCTGGAAGGACAACAAAGAGAGGCAGAGAGTCAAGAGGGCAAGCAGGCTCTGCATCTAGAGGCAACGCTGGTGGTAGACACGGTGCATCCTCTTCAAGACGTGGCCGTCTGACACGCTCGTCCTTCTTTTCGGGAGCTGGCCGTGTTGAGCCTCAACATGCAGAGAAATTAGTAGAGTGGATGACCAAGCTGTCCTCATTCTCCTCATCCTCTCTCACCCAGGCTGAGCTTAGTTTATCTGGCAAAGCAGCTGCCAAGGCGTCCTCTTCCCTCTGCACAATGGCATCACACAATCCTTCCCTAGTCCCACCATGTTTCAACACAGTGTTGGGTACATGCTACATGAAGATGCGCAATTTATTTGAAGGCTCTGATGACGGAACACACATAGAGGAAAGCATTGATGTGAGCCCAGAGAGAGCGGGTGCCCGAGAGGGACAGAAATCTGGCAGTCATGTTCCCCCAGCTGCAGCATACAGTGATGAGGAGAAAGGGGATGATGAGGTCACTGACTCTACGTGGGTGCCTGACAGGAGAGGGGAGGAGGAGGAGGAAGAGGCACAGGCACATCTCCAAAGAGGCAGGATGCCCTCCAGGGGGCAGCACACCAACTGCATTACATCGCAGAGCTACGCCTGTGCAGGGCGCTGCTGTGTCTCAACGGTACTGCAAAAGTTCTTCGGTGTGGGCCTTTTTTGAGACATGTGCATTAGATTGCACCGTTGCTATTTGCAACATATGTCTTAAGCGTATCTCGCATGGCCAAAACATCACCCGCTTGGGCACCACATGCTTGACCAGACATATGTCGACCTGCCATGCAGTTCGTTGGCAAGCATACCAGAAAGACCCACACCAAAGAACAAAGCGGACCTCCCCTTGCCCCTCATCAGCTGGGACCTCCAACCCCACTAGACCCTCAGTCCTCTCTGAAGCCTGCACTGATAGGACTGAAGGTGTAGAAATAGGTGTGTCACAACCTAGTAGTACATGCGGGAAATCTACTGATGGTAGCAGACAAATTTCCCTGCCCCAGCTGCTGCTGCGCCGAAAGAAGTACTCCCCCAGCCATCCACATGCCCAGCGGTTGAATGCTAGCTTAGCGAAATTGCTAGCACTTCAACTGCTACCTTTTCAGTTGGTAGATTCTGCCCCCTTCCGTATGTTTGTGGAATGTGCGGTACCTCAGTGGCTAGTACCCAAACGCCACTTTTTCTCACTGAAGGCGTTTCCCGCTCTCTACCGGCATGTGGAAGGCAATGTCCATGCCTCGCTGGACAGGGCGGTCAGTGGTAAGGTGCATCTTACCGCTGACTCATGGTCCAGCAGGTATGGACAGGGACGTTACCTCTCTTTCACGGCGCATTGGGTGACTCTGCTGGCAGCTGGGAAGGACACAGGGCAAGGTACAGTAGTGTTGGAGGTTGTTCCGCCACCACGCCTCCAAAACACTACTACTGGTTGTGACACACCTCTCTCCTCCACCCCCTCCTCTTCTTCTTCCTCTGTGGCCTCTTCCTGTGCTGATGTTTCCTCTGAACCAGCCATGCTCCGTAGGCGTACGAGGGGCTACGCAGGAATGCAGGCCAAGAGATGCCAAGCGGTGCTAGAGCTGGTGTGCTTGGGAGACAGGAGACACACTCGGGCAGAGGTTCTGTCAGCTTTACAGGGGCAGGCTCAGAGGTGGTTGACGCCACGCCAGCTTAAGCCAGGAATGGTGGTTAGCGACAATGGCACCAACCTCCTCTCTGCCCTGCGACAGGGAAAACTGACCCATGTGCCCTGTTTTGCTCATGTTCTCAATTTGGTGGTGCAGCGGTTCTTGGGCAGGTACCCGGGCTTACAGGATGTCCTGAAGCAGGCCAGCAAAGTCTGTGTGCATTTCCGAAGGTCATACAATGCGACTGCTCGGCTGACAGACCTCCAAAGGGAATACAACCTGCCCAAGAACCGCCTAATCTGTGACATGCCCACCAGATGGAACTCTACATTGGCCATGCTGCAGCGGCTGCACACGCAGCAGAGGGCCATCAATGAGTACCTGTGCCAATATGGCAGCAGAACTGGGTCAGGGGAGCTTGGGTTTTTTCCCCCACGCCAGTGGGCCTTGATCAGGGATGCATGCTCTGTCCTGTCACCATTTGAGGAGGCCACGAGGATGGTGAGCAGTGACAGTGCATGCATCAGTGAGACTGTCCCTCTTATTATGTGGAATAATGGACAGGGCCCTTGAGGCAGAACAGAGGGAGGAAGAGGAGGACTTCCTTACCTCTCAAGACCCCCTTTATCCAGACAGTGGTCCTGCATGCCCGCCTAGCACACAGGAAGAGGACGAGGAGGATGAGGTGGAGGAGGAGGAGGAGGATGATTGTATCAGCAGCATGGAGGTGGAGCCTAGCACTCAGCATCAGCAGCAGCAGTCTTCAAGGGATCTTCAAGGGATCACAATTTTTGATGCAATACTTTGCATGTGGCTCTTTGCTGCACTCCAATTACAGTATCTGAGGGGTTGCAGTGTTGTGTTGTGCCTAAGGCCCAATTTTTATGTGCCTGTTTAACAGGGGCGTCTAATAACAATTTTTGATGCAATACTTTGCATGTGGCTCTTTGCTGTGCTCCAATTGCAGTATCTGAGGGGTTGCAGTGTTGTGTTGTTCCTAAGGCCCAAGTTTTCTGCCCCTGTTCTTGTACTTTTCTTTGCTTGATTCTTTTCTAATTTGAGTTCATTCTAACTTTCTCCTACGTTATCATAGTGTCATGTTTATTTTCCTGTACTAAATACTCATCATTGTCAATGTAAACACCACAGATCTAGATTTGTTCTTTTAGGCAGCATTGATATAATAAAAAGCCACACATTGTTGAGTATCCAAAACTATTTATTGTATCACACTTAAAATGTGTCATTTTCATTTTTTCAAAAAATATCTTAATAGAATTTGTTTATTTATTTTTTATTTTTTTGTCAAGAAATATATTTTTGCTTTTAAATACTTGTCTACATCTATTTTTTTTTAAACCCTCCCCAGCACATCAATCAGATTCTTGAGGTTTTGGTCCACCTTTCGGTTGTTCTTTATGATCTTCTCGAGGGCGAAGTTTGTGTCCTCTATTTCTGCCCTGCAGGACATGATCTCCCCAATTAGCACCTGGGCACTGCAGCTGCTCTGGCTCTCGGATTTTTAAATCAGACCATCTCTTGCACAACTGCTCCCTGGACCTTTGCATCCCGAATTTTGCATGGATAGTCCTCCGTACCTTAACCATGATCTGGGCCTTGAGTTTATTGGGGTTCTTGTAGGGCCCTTTTAATGCCGTCGTAGTCCTCCTTTTTTAGAATAGCCACCATCTCAACCATCTCGTCGAAGCTCATGTTGGTGGCTTTGTACCTCCTGCTCCTCCTGGTGTGTGCCTGGCCTCTCTCCTGCCTGGTTGCAGCTTGCTGTCTCTCCTCCATCATGTCTTCAGACTCTTCACCGTCTTGCATTGACCAACTAAAAAGGGGCGTGGCAATCACTAGAACGATCGTCATGGGCGGGGAAACATGCGGAGCTTCTCACATGCGCAGTGTATAAAGGGATATTGCGTGAACGAAAACGTCGTTCACAGTCGGTAGAAAACGTCGGAAAAACGATCGTGCAATACGACGATACAAAACTTGATTTTTGGACTTTATGATCAGAGGATGAGTTTGTGGGTTAGATAGAGAGAGAGAGAGAGAGAGAGAGAGAGAGAGAGACTTGTAAAGCGCAATACATGTGAACTGAATCGCCTCTGGGCGCTGTATCCATTTCATGGGTAAGGAACCCCTTGACCTCAGAAGAGATGGGTTTTAATCTTTCTCCTGAAGGCCAAGTGGTCCGACTCCAGTCGGGTGGTGGTTGGTAGTGCATTCCACAGGCGAGATCCCTGGACTGCAAATAGATATGGGGAGAAAGCTAAGGCTTGACTGACATTAGTTTTTTTTGCTAAATTTTGACTTGCAGAAATAATGGAGGCCTTCAGAGAACAGGAGTTCTTCACAGAATTTGTTCAAAGGGGGCCCCGGATGGCAACCCCCCTTTTTTCTAGAATTTTTCTTTCCCAAAAAAATAATTTATTGAGCCAAGATCTGGCATTGTAATGGCCCCCCACCACCCCTAAAATAACCGACATATTGTTGCCACACACCATGTGCGGTTTGGGGGGCCAAGCCTGTATGGCCACAGGCTCACGGGCCACCACTGGAACATCAATGGCCTCATCACCAGGCACAAGTGTCATGTAGTTTGTTGAGGGTCTCTTTAGGAAATTGTGCAATATACAGCAGCAAATTATGACATGGTTCAGATTCTACGTAACAAACCTACAGTCCTTGTCTTGTTTGCACCGCTTGTATACTGCTGTTCAAAGCAGGGACCAAACATTACATTAAAGCCGCAAGCAGTATTAAATTACTTTTTTCTGAGAGTAATCTCATGTTGTGCAGGGACATTTCTAAACACGTGCCACTACTATAGACACCCAGCAGGTATGATATTTAAAGGAATTTTTGATTTTTTTTTTCACTTTAAGCATCATTAAAATCGCTGCTCCAGAAAAAACTACAGTTTTTAAACGTTTTTTTTCCATTGATACATGTTCCCTGGGGCAACACCCAGGTTCTCAAAGACGTTTTCCAACAATAACTTGAATATTGGGCTTTAAAATGAGCACTTTTGAATTCAAACGTTCGAGTCCCATAGACTTCAATGGGGTTCTAAATGTTCGCGCGAATGGTCGGTCTGTTCGAACGTTCTGGTCGAACCGAACGCGGGTATGTTCGGCTCATCCCTATTCAGGATTTACGATCGGGTCATGCTTCTGCCTGTAACCTTTCAACCGAGTCCATCAGGTGGGACCAGTGTTCTGTGTGTCTGGCATGGTTCCCTGTTTAACGATGATTGTTGCCTTAGCGCATTGGTCTTATCCACCTGCTCCATCAACATATCCATCAGGTATCCAGCACTTCAGACTCCTGCCAGTTTTTCCATTTTTTGCAACTCGCTCTCTCACTTCCCCATACCAAGTATGGGTAGGCCAGGGGTTGGGGGATTCTTCACGGAGCTACTTCACTGGTGTTGGGTTGAAGTATTTTGTTCTGCTCGGCCATTATTGCAGGGGCTCCTCGGGCCAGCCATGGCTCCAATTGCCCCCATGTATCCTCTCATCACAAGCACTTCAGGCTCATGTCTGGGTTGTCTCAGGCAGCAGGTTCAATACAATCTTTCTGGGGACATTTAGTTGAGTTCTGGCCTGCTTCGCACGTTCAACAGGGGCTTCCTTCTATCACAAGTCATGAGTCGGTGGGTTCTCCTGTCATAGCGGATATTTACCAGATATACATACTGTTGCCATCCGGGCGCGCGCTGCTATACTTGATGGTGAGTTACCTACCTAAACATGTGTCTTTTTGCCCTCTTCTCAGGCATACCGACCAGCTAGGCCAAGGCACACCAAAGGTCTTGGTTATTAGGATTATCTCATTCCTTACTCAAAGACTCAGACCAGCCTGAGTTTGTGGGAGGAGTCTGAGGGTACTTAAGACTCCTTCTCTGTCAGGTCCTGTGTCGGCATCTCTTGGTTATTAGGATTATCACATTTCTTACTCGAAGACTCTTAGCCAGATTCAGAAAGACTTACGCCAGATGGGCCAGATTCAGATTCAGAAAGATTCAGAAAGATCATCTTTCTGCTGGAGTAACGTATCTGCGATACGTTACGCCGCTGTAACTTTGGGCACAAGTTCTGCATTTAGAAAGAACTTGCGTCCTTAGTTACGGCGGCGTAACGTATGCCTAATTCAAATGGGGATGTTGGGGGCGTGTTTTATTTAAATTTGACTTGACCCCGCGTTTTTGACGTTTTTTTTAACGGCGCATGCGCGGTCCGTAAAATATCCCAGTGTGCATTGCTCTAAAGTACGCCGCAATGACGTATTGGATTTGACGTGAACGTAAATGACGTACAGCCGTATTCGCGAACGACTTACGCAAACGGCGTAAAATTTTAAAACTCGGCTCGGGAACGACGGCCATACTTAACATTAGCTACGCCTCATAAAGCAGGGGTAACTATACGCCGAAAAAAGCCTAACGTAAACGACGTAAAAAATTGCGCCGGCCGAACGTACATTTCTGAATCGCCGTATCTACCTAATTAGCATATTCCTTGCGTAAACATACGGAAGCGCCACCTAGCGGCCAGCCTGAAAATGCAGCCTAAGATACAACGGTGTAAGACACTTACACCTGTCGGATCTTAGGGATATCTATGCGTAACTGATTCTCTGAATCAGACGCATAGATACGACCTCCCGCACTCAGAGATACGACGGCGTATCAGGAGATACGCCGTTGTATCTTGTATCTGTATCTGGCCCCGTAAGTGTAAATATGTGTCGGCGCATTTATGTTCCGTACCCACAGAAAAAGATACGCCTGAAAATAGGCTTCCTCTGACCGACGTAACTTTCCTACGCCGGCGTATCGTGGGCGCATATTTATGCTTGACGCATCTTGCGCTCACATTGATTTCCTATTCAAATATGCAAATGAGGGGGATACGCCGATTCACGCATCTAAGTGCGCCCGACGCAGGCTACGCCCGGTGTGCGTAAGTCGTATGTCAGGCCTAAAGTTATTCCATCAAAAAGCTGGAATATCTTTGCACCAGGCGTGCACAGGTCAGCTGGAGAGCAGCTATAGCAGCAGCGTTACGGACGAGCTGAGCAAGCTGAGCACCGACACTTGCAGGACAACACAACTGTATGCCAACATGCCAGGGGCAGCCGTGGTCTTATCACTACTAATGGGTCCACCGACTCGTAGGAGAGCATGGGAGAGGATATACCGCACGCGCATGGACGTCTTTGGCATGGGTGATTCTGAGGTGTATCGCATCTTCAGATTCAGCCCTGATGCCATCCTAGAATTAGCCAGAACCCTGCATGATGACATCACCAGCAAGACACATCGTGCACATGCAGTGCAGCCACTGGTCAAGGTACTGGCAACACTGCATTTTCTTACAAGTGGATCTTTTCAGCGTACAAGTGGAGTAGTGGCTGGGATGTCACAATCCACCATGAGCAGATGTGTGCACCAGGTTGTCCCCGCAATCCTCAAACGCATGTCCCACCACTTCATCAGACCCACCCATGAGCATCTGCAGCAGAAGGCAATGGAGGATTTCTACAGAATTGTCAGATTCCCACACACTGTGGGGGCCATTGATTGCACACATGTGGCACTATGGCCCCCCCGTGACACAGAGAACATATACCGCAATCGGAAGCACTGGCATTCCATCAACGTACAGGTGATAGCCGATGCCCAATGCCTCATATGGCACGTCCGTGCCAAACACCCAGGGTCCAGCCACGACAGCTACATATACCGTCAAAGCACCATCCCAACAGATTTTGAACAAAGCGTGTATGGGGACAGCTGGCTGGTTGGTGAGTGACATGGGTGTCAGGCATGACTGTCCAAACCCATGATGCAGACATCACGAGGGGCACATGCACGACTAACATCCTCCTGTCTTTTCCCTTCCAGGTGACTCTGCATCTCATGACCCCATCTCATGACTCCATACCGGACTCCCCAAACCACAGGAGAGCAAAACTACAATGCTGCACACATACGTACCCGTGCAGTGGTGGAACGCACCTTTGGCCTCCTGAAGTCCCGTTTCCGATGCCTGGATAAGTCCGGGGGGACCCTGTTGTATTCCCCAAACTTTGTGTGCCAGATCATCGGTGCATGTTGCATTCTACACAACTATGCCATGAGAAAGGGCCTGGAGATTGACCTACGTGATGACCTGACCCCCGAACCACACAGTCCCCCCCTAACCGAGGGTAGCCCGTCTGCTAAAGGAAGCAGCAGTCAGGAGACGCCTCACAGAAAACATGTTTGCACGTTAAACACGCACATTCATCATGGCACAAGGAGAATGCACGCATGCACACCACTGTGGTCCCTAGCACACACCCCACATCCACATCACATTGGATTAGCCCAAGTCCACCATGCAGGACTTGGGAGCAGCAACACGGGTCGTGGGGATAACTTCTCCCCAACGACCAAGGGTGGCACCCCTTACTGGCAGGAGTGTCACCCCCCCATTCACACACCAGTCACACTGTAGCCAGCACTCCTCACCGTGTGCTTTAAAAATAAAAAAATTAACTCATGACCTGAGCATATAAATAAAAATAAAAAAATAAACTCATGACCTGAGCATATAAATAATAGTCAAAAAATAAACTCATTACCTGAGCATATAAATAATAGTCAAAAAAAATAAAGGCACTTATTTTGCCTGACGGGGGCTGTGCCTGGTGGCAGCTTTCTGGCTCCTCAGCTGCCTCGGGGGAGCCTGGGGTGGGGTGGTGGTACATCTGGAGGTGGCTCATCCCTGGCTGCCTGCCCTCCAAGGCCACGGCAATCCGGCTCAAAAAGATATTTGTCTGGGCCTGCATCCTTAGCTGGCGGGTGATGTTATGCTGCTGATTGCGTTGCCTCTGTCTCCCCTCCTCCTGGATGGCAGCCATGTTGGCATTGACGGCCTCAGTAAGGCTATCAACCTTGGCCACCAGGTTCACAGTGGTGGCCTGCAGGTCCGCCACACAGGTGACCACTGCAGAACTATTGCAATTGCCATCCAGCACTGCATCATAGATTTGGCCAGTCTTATGTGCCATCTGCTGCAGGTGCCCGGCTATATCCCCCATATGCCAGGTCTGCTGGCCCTGGTCCAGGGCTATTTGGTCCTGGACACTGATGGGTACACGGGTCTTCCTTGACGCCTTTCTTGGGGCAGAAGATGCCTGCGAACCGGTGTAGGGTGTGCCCCTTGAAGGTGTTCCCCTGCTGGTGGCAGAAACAGAGGGGCTTCCCCTGATGGGAGGGGAGTTGTGAGAGTTGTGAGAGGGCCCAGGCAGGACACTGGAATCCTCTACAATCAGACCTATCTGCCCTAGGTCCACCGACTCCTCCACCACCTCCTAGAGAGGAGAGGTGTGGGCACTCCCCTCCCCCTTGGGGGTCTTGCTGAGGCTGCTCCTGGGACGATGTGGTGGGACGGCCACCGCCAGCATATGGGCCTGCTCCCTCCTGCACATCTGTGGATGACATAAAGCAGTCACATTTTGGGGGACCCACACACTTGTCACAAGTTCCCTTCCACCCCCTCACATGCTACACACCGGATAGGGGATCTAAAACACTTACCTGTCCTCGAGGCATCGTCACAGGAATCGAAGCCCTCAACTCCCTCCAACTGCTCCCTCTGGATACACCGGGCGACCATCTCCTCCTCCGGGGTCAAAACAATATTGCAGGGTGGTACACCCCCCGTGCCACTCTGGTGCTTCCGAATGGCGGACAGCTTCTCCCGCACACGGAGCTTCAAGTCATTAATTTTTTTGTTAATGTCCTTGGTGCTGCGGGTGGCATTGCCAAGGGCACTGTAAGAGAACTGTGACCCTACGTTCAAGGTGTGCTTTGGCGCATGCGCGCGCACACGGGCGCTGGAGATGTTTGGTGCGCCAATGCGCATGCGCGCACACAACGAACGGCGTGCACGCAACGGACGGCGTGCACGCGCAGGTATGCGCCCATAGCGCTAATTGGCGCCAGACTGCCTATATTAAGAAGTGCCTGACACCAGACTCTTGCTGATCGGTCTTCAGCTAGTACCCTGATACCCGGAATCCCTGCTACTTGCCTGCTTACTTCCCGTTGCTGAACCTGGCTTGACCTGACTCTGATTCTGAACTCTGTTATTGTCTGACTACCGGTTCCTGATCCTGGCTTCCACTTGACGTTCTGCCTGCTGCTTGGTACCCTGCTGCCCGCCTGTTACCGGACCCGGCTTCCTTATGACCCGCCTCGGCTGTCTGAACCTTCACCTGCAGGCACTCGTGTTCCTCCTGGCCCTTGGTGTCCTCTGTTCCATCTCCAGCGGTACCAGGGCTGGAGATACAAGAGAGGCCGACCTTGTCATCTCAGTCTCCATTCAGGTACGTGACAGGCACTAACTTGAGAAGCTATCGTATCCAGGATTTCCTGCTTCTTGGCGCGGCTGGTATCCCGACTCTGGGCACCATGGAGAAACGTATCATATCTCTCCATGCCAGCAATCACGATTGCCCTCTCCTGGGTAGTAAAATTTCTCTTCCTCTTGCTGACTGGAGCAGCCATAGCACAGCAAAAGAGAACAGAATTAAGAAAAGCAAAATTACCTTGCTCAGGGGGGGAAAAAGCAGGATGTAATTTTTCACATTCCAAATTTAAACTCCCTAATTTCCTCTAAATTTCTTCTAAAGTGTTTTCCCCTAAACATGCATCGGTTGACCTAGTTATTCTAGCCATTATTAGCATAGGCACGGGCGCTTGGCTGTCCAGAGCGTGTCCAAATTACTGCTCTTCGAGCCATCCCTCTGGCGGTGGCTTGGCATCAAACGAAAAGGTTCATATTACTTCGCCACCAAGTTGACTTTCAGCTCTTAAAACAGCCCGTGGCACCAAGCAAAAATGCCAGAAAGTCATGCACAACCTCAATGACTTTCTACTGGTCAAACGGCTCGCAGACCGGTCAAACGGCTCGCAGACCGGTCAAACGGCTAGACTTGGAGAGGTTTTAAGTGGTTTGGCAAATCTCAATGTGCCCATAGCAGAGCATAAATTGGAAGGCCCGGCACAGTCCATCACTTTCCTAGGTATCACTCTTGACACTCGCCCCATGCAGGCCAGCCTACTTCCCGACAATTGGCCTGAATCAGGTCGGTTATGCACAACTTTACCCTCTCAAAAGGGTGTTCTAAGAGACAGCTACAGTCCCTGCTAGGGATGCTTAATTTGCCATGAGGGTTATCCCTCAGGATGGCCCTTTATTTCACGACTCTTGGTTTTCCTCTCTCAGGTCCAAGACCTGATCAAGTTCTCAGGCTGGAACCAGCAGCTATAACAGATTTGCCAATGTTGGTCAAATGTCTCGCAAACTGGAACGGCATATCCTTGTTTATTCCGTTGGCATCAGCTTTATCACCTTCGCTGCAATTGTTGGCCATCACTGGTTCGCAGGACCATGGCCACCAGAAATCCACCTAATCCCTGTTTTTTGTCAGTCATCTTCATATTTTGAACTATATCTCATTGTGACTAGTGTTGAGCAGAATATGCCATATTCGATTTCGCGATATATCTCGAATATATATTCGAATATTCGAGATATATTCGCTAAATTCGAATATTCGTGATATTTTATCGAAATTAATTGATTGCGATTTTTCGCTATTGCGAATGCGAAAATAATTGCGATTTTTTAATAACTGCGGTAGGAGCGCTCTGATTGGCTTAGAATATTCGTGATATTTTATCGAAATATCGCAACATGCGAATGCGATATTTATTGCGCAATTTCGAGATATGCTGGAGGAGCGCTCTGATTGGCTCAGAATATTCGTGATATTTTATCGAAATATCGCAACATGCGAATGCGATATTTATTGCGGAATTTCGAGATATGCTGGAGGAGCGCTCTGATTGGCTCAGAATATTCGTGATATTTTATCAAAATATCGCAACATGCGAATGCGATATTTATTGCGCAATTTCGAGATATGCTGGAGGAGCGCTCTGATTGGCTCAGAATATTCGTGATATTTTATCGAAATATCGCAACATGCGAATGCGATATTTATTGCGCAATTTCGAGATATGCTGGAGGAGCGCTCTGATTGGCTCAGAATATTCCTGATATTTTATCGAAATATCGCAACATGCGAATGCGAAATTGATTGCAGATATTTCGAAAACTGCTGTAGCAGCACTCTGAAATCGAATATGTATGATATTTTAACCAAAATACATATTGCGATTGCGATTTTTCGATCGCGCATGCGCAATTGCGCGAACAACACGCGACCATTTCCTGGACCCTTGCCAGTTTCCAACTTATGATCGCAGCGCAATCACACAGCAACATGGTTGGAAGCAATTTCACTAAGTCTGAGGAAAAGTTGCTGATTTGTGTAAGTATTTTGACCACTGTTATTTCATCATCTTCAACTGCATTTTAGTCTAGTTTAAAAGTTAGTATATATGATCAGATATTAGTATTTCACAAAAAATGTGTCTCCTGCTTTTACAAAACTACAAGTCCCAGCATGCCTGGACAGCTGCAGACACCCTGGTTGGCAAATGTGTATTTAGGCACTTTTCCTTGTTATTTAGCATAATGAATTTAAAAATTTTTTGGACATAGGACGTATGCGAACGTCCTGACTTCAGTGTCCTCAAGGCCCAAGGACGTTCGAATACATATTGCCCTTTAGATGTTGCAGAACTACAACTTCCAGCATGCCTGGGAATGCTGGCACTTCTAGTATTGTAAGTTCTGCAGGCCCCCATTTTTCAGGCCTTTATGCACGGGTCTCTAAACTGTGGCACCCTAGATGCAGCAAAAGTAAAATTCTTAGCATGCACTGACAGACCGTGGCTGATGGGAGTAGTAGTTTTGCAACAGCTGGAGTTGGACTGGTCTTGAAACCCAGAGTTAGGTAACAAACCCGTAGTGTTTTGCAACCATTCTGCCTCCAGCTGGTTATTTTCTGTTGAAAAGCCTGTGGCGTGCAAAACACAACCCAAAAACTCCACCCGGTGCAAGGAAAAATTTGCACACACCTAAAGAGTGACATCACAAAAAACTGCGACGGTTGCATACGTCAGTGGTCCTCCGAAAAGGTCCCGTCTCTGACCCCCCGGGGCGTTAGGCTCCTGACAGGGAAAAGAGTTACTGTGGTCCATACAGCCGAAGCCATATGGACCCATCTCGGTCCAAGCAGCGCAATCAACACGCGAACAACACGCGACCATTTCCTGGACCCTTGCCAGTTTCCAACTTTATGATCGCAACGCAATCGCAGAGCAAGATGGTTGGAAGTAATTTCACTGTATCTGAGGAAAAGATGCTGATTTGTGTAAGTATTTTGACCACTGTTATTTCATTATCTTCAACTGCATTTTAGTCTAGTTTAAAAGTTAGTATATATGATCAGATATTAGTATTTCACAAAAAATGTGTCTCCTGCTTTTACAAAACTACAAGTCCCAGCATGCCTGGACAGCTGCAGACACCCTGGTTGGCAAATGTGTATTTAGGCACTTTTCCTTGTTATTTAGCATAATGAATTTAACATTTTATTGGACATAGGACGTATGCGAACGTCCTGACTTCAGTGTCCTCAAGGCCCAAGGACGTTCGAATACATATTGCCCTTTAGATGTTGCAGAACTACAACTTCCAGCATGCCTGGGAATGCTGGCACTTCTAGTATTGTAAGTTCTGCAGGCCCCCATTTTTCAGGCCTTTATGCACGGGTCTCTAAACTGTGGCACCCTAGATGCAGCAAAAGTAAAATTCTTACCATGCACTGACAGACCGTGGCTGATGGGAGTAGTAGTTTTGCAACAGCTGGAGGTGGACTGGTCTTGAAACCCAGAGTTAGGTAACAAACCCGTAGTGTTTTGCAACCATTCTGCCTCCAGCTGTTTTTTTCCTGTTGAAAAGCCTGTGGCGTGCAAAACACAACCCAAAAACTCCACCCGGATGCAGTGAAAAATGTGCACACACCTAAAGAGTGACATCACAAAAAACTGCGACGGGTACATACGTCAGTGGCCCTCCGAAAAGGTCCCGTCTCTGACCCCCGGGGCGTTAGGCTCCTGACAGGGAAAAGAGTTAGCAACGCATATCTCCCCTATACGTGTATCCTGTGTTGTTAATAATATATTCATAATTATGCAAATGATAATGGCTGCTATATTTATGCAAAAAAGGTGGCAACCGAAATGGCAGGATATAAAATCTTTCATGTTACCCCTGTCATTGATTAATAAGGCGAGAATGCTTCCAATTGTTGAATAGCATACATTTACGTCATATATCCATAAGGCTGTCAACAGAAGTATTACAATATACTTTGTTCTTCATCTTGCAGAAGTTCCTGGAAACAGGATACGATAAGCTGCGGAGGCAGCCAGAGAAAAGGGCTGTGGTCAGCGCCCTAATCGCTGACTTTGGCGGCCAACACGACCACAATGCAATTGTCAAGAAGTGGTCTGACCTGAAGAGGCGCCAAATGGATCAGGTCAGACGTCTTCGGGCTAAATATCATCCAGGTAAGTTATTGTTGACAGTTATGTTTTTTTTTTAAAAAGTGTATTTTGTGCTTGAACTCGAAAGAGAGAGGAGCCGGCCTGCAGGAGTTGGGAGGCCTCCCCCAGAGACAATCTGCCACCTTTCTCCATGCCCCGGTTGGCAATGGCGGGTGTGAGGGGGTCCTCCCAACCCAACCTCGCATAGCACACCCACCAGGGGCGGGGCTGAGACCACCAAACGCAATTCACAGGTAGCCGAGAGCGGGATCCGAACCCCTAGCTGCAGAGGTGAATCACTTGTCAGTGCAGTGGCAATCGCGTAGAGCCACCACAGCTCCTTTGGTGACAGTTATGTAAGGTCATATGTAATTCATGTAAGGTCAGATGTTGTTAACCAAGATGCCATGTTGTGCTAACATATATCAGCACCAGCCAAGGTATTCATAGTACTGTTGAAAAAAGACATGGGACAGCAGACAGGAACACAGAAGTTATGTGGGAACATAATTTTCCCATTGCTTTGCATGGGACTTTAAAGAAAAACCCCGACCATGGCAAGTGGGGGTGGGTAAGGTTTAAACCACCTATCCTATGTTTGTGGCTGACATATAAGTAACCTGTGTGCCAAGTTTCATATAAATATCTTTAGCCGTTTGTACGTGATGCTGGAACATACATACATACATACATACATACATACATACATTTATGCACACACACACGTTAAGTTTTATATATATAGATTACCACTAAATTCCTGTGTTAGGAGTGGGGTTGTTATAGTAATCCCGTGTGCTCCATCAGGCCCTTTTTTTAACATGAGATGGTCTGAACAAAACAAAGGAGACAAAAACAGCTCATTTTAACATGGTTGCATCCCAGCTCACGCTCAGTCCCCTGTAGTGCCCACAAGACCCTTTAATATAACATTGTCCCATTGGTTAACTGTCTATATAAATCAATTTGTATTCATATACAATACAGCAGAGTACACAGAATTTGCATACGTCATTAGAAAACATTTTTATAATATATGAACATTGTGTTATTATAGGAGCTCCAATGCCAGTTGTCCGCGCCAAGCGCAGAAGGCGCCAGGCCGATGAGGAGGAGGAGGAGGATGCGGCAGAGGAGGATGCGGCAGAGGAGGAGATGGATGAAGAGGAGCAGCCAGGGCCCTCCCACTCCCCAACCCCAGCTCCTGCTGAGGAGCAAGCTGAGGAGCTTCCCCCCCCCACCACCCCAACTTCTGAAGCAGAAGAGCAGGAGGAAGAGAGCGGTCCTGTGAGCCTCGTTCAGGAAGGTAAATATGTGCACAATTATTAATAACATTTCAACAATAAAATGTAGATATAAAAATGGACAACATATAAAGCGCACCTGTCAGATTGTAGAACCATAATATGGTATTGATGCTAGAAGTATACAGGTAGTGCATAATTATTAGGCAAGTTGTATTTTTGAGGATTCATTTTATTATTGAACAACAACCATGTTCTCAATGAACCCCAAAAACTCATTAATATCAAAGCTGAATTTTTTTGGTAGTTTTTAGTTTGTTTTTAGTGTTAGTTATTTTCGGGGGATATCTGTGTGTGCAGGTGACTACTATTACTGTGCAGAATTTTTAGGCAACTTAAGCAAAAAATAAATGTATACCCATTTTAATGATTTATTTTTAAAAGTGAAACCAATATAACATCTCAACATTCACAAATACACATTTCTGACATTTAAAAACAAAACAAAAACAAATCAGTGACCAATATAGCCACCTTTCTTTGCAAGGACACTCAAAAGCCTGACATCCATGGATTCTGTCAGTGTTTTGATCTGTTCACCATCAACATTGCGTGCAGCAGCAACCACAGCCTCCCAGACACTGTTCAGAGAGGTGTACTGTTTTCCCTCCTTGTAAATCCCACATTTGATGATGGACCACAGGTTCTCAATGGGGTTCAGATCAGGTGAACAAGGAGGCCATGTCATTACTTTTTTTTATTTAATACCCTTTCTTGCCAGCCACGCTGTGGAGTACTTTGACACGTGTGATGGAGCATTGTCCTGCATGAAAATCATGTTTTTCTTGAAGGGTGGTGACTTTTTCCTGTACCACTGCTTGAAGAAGGTCTCTTCCATAATCTGGCAGTAGGACTGGGAGTTGAGCTTGACTCCATCCTCAATCCGAAAAGGCCCCACAAGCTCATCTTTGATGATACCAGCCCAAACCAGTACTCCACCACCACCTTGCTGGCGTCTGAGTCGGACTGGAGCTCCCTGCCCTTTACCAATCCAGCCACGGGCTCTTCCATCTGGCCCACCAAGACTCACTCTCATTTCAGCAGTCCATAAAACCTTAGAAAAATCTTTCTTGAGATATTTATTGGCACAGTCTTGACGTTGCAGCTTGTGTGTCTTGTTCAGTGGTCATCGTCTTTCAGCCTTTCTTACCTTGGCCATGTCTCTGGGTATTGCACACCTTGTGCTTTTGGGCACCCCAGTGATGTTGCAGCTCTGAAATATGGCCAATCTTGTGGCAAGTGTCATCTTGGCAGCTGCACGCTTAACTTTTCTCAGTTCATGGGCAGTTATTTTGCACCTTTGTTTTTCCACACGCTTCTTTTGTTTGATGATCACGCTTCAGAAGCTTTGCAACTTTAAGAGTGCTGCATCCCTCTGCTAGATATCTCTCTATTTTGGACTTTTCAGAGTCTGTCAAATCCTTCTTTTGGCCCATTTTGACAAAGAAAAGGAAATTGACTAATAATTATGCACACCTGATATAGAGTGTTGATGTCATTAGACCACACACCTTCTCATTACAGAGATGTACATTACCTAATATGCCTAATCTGTAGTAGGCTTTCGAGCCTATACAACTTGGAGTAAGACAACATGTATAAAGAGGATGATGTGGTCCAAATACTCATTTGCCTAATAATTCTGCACTCCCGGGATGTGTTAGACACATAACAAGTGTATACACATGATAATGATTGATTAATAAGCAAAAAAATTTTTTTATTTATTTGGTAACGTTATTTTAAATCCAAATTTTTTTTTTATTATATCCTAACAGTATCAAGAAAGATGATGAGGCAGAACGCGCTCATAAAGACTACCCACCAGAGGATCCAGGCAAATCAGCGCCAGATCCGCTACCTTATTCAGCAAAATGTGCTGCTGGAGCAGCAGCAATTAAAAAATATAGAGAAGATGGAGCGCCTTCAGAAGCTCAATCAGAGTTATATCTGAAATTATGTTTTTATTAATAAATATTATTTTTTGGAAATGTTTCATTTCTTTTTGAGATAGATTTGTAGGTTTTTCAACACATCTAACTTCACATCAAACAAATCAACATCAACACATTTAACTTCATAATAAGCAAAAACATTTTATACTATTATTTTATTTAACAGTAACCTAGGACAAACTAAAGCACACGACACAGACACGACGAACACAAAATAAACTGTTGAAAAATGAACATAACAAAAGCAACAATATATATATATATACAAAGAGAGAGAGAGGGAGAGCAAGAAAGAGAGAGAATGCAGATGAGCTCTTGCAGACAGTCCAATGGTTGCAGTATAAATGCCGCAAAACAGGGTTTAACATAAGGTTCATTGTTATAGTTACACTTGCTGTTTAGATCCGGTCTGGTAGCTTGTAGCGGAGGCTGTTGGTGGATCCGCTGTGCCAGAGAGGTCATGAAGCTTTACTCAGCATGGAGGCAGCAGCAGGAGTATTAAAATATAATATAACTAGACAATGCATTTCCTGAGGAAAATGCGAGTGGGAATGCTGAATAGCTTAATTGGTGAGCCCCTTGCCAAAGACATTCACCATAACCACTACACTATCTTTAGGACACACAGCTTCTTTCTCTATCTGCAAAGTATAGAGTATGCTGACTTCCTGGTCGCCCCTCCCCCCTCAATAGGTTTCCCCTCCCCCCCAGGTCAGTGAGGAGGAATATTGCACTGAGGTCAGGAAAGTGATTTATGGAAAGAAATAACATTACAAACGCTTTTAATTCACAGATCTAATACATGATTTAAGTCTCCAAACAAAGCTTAATAAATCCTCAAACGTACATGCAATTGATACAACGACTACACCGTTTGAAATACACGGCCCTTGTAAACGTATCGATATGAAATTTATGTAGATAAACTTAAAAATGTGGCCATGTCTGCGATTTAGAAAAGAGCGTCTTTGTGAGTTCTGCAGCAACATTTTTTAGATAATTTAACATGAGAGTCTATGAGACATAATTTCTGGCTGTTGCTCCAATAACTAAAACTAAAATACGTATCGCAGAATTGATCACATTGCCATAAACCAGACAAGCATAGCTACGTTTTGATATAAAAATTGTGTATGAAAAGTAGATCTTGTGGGCGTGAGACCAATTTGTTTCCCCTTTTTGTAAAGATATTTTTAATTACAAAGATCTCCAATGTTAAGGTCACATGACAGACTCTAAATCCCCTCCATAGGATTACATTATAACCTATCGCATTTTTGTGAAAAATTAGCAAAACGTAAATTGCATTTTCACCAAAAAATTGTAAACGATAAGGATCTGAAAAGTCATAGCCGGATAGCTAAATATTTAGTGATCGCTTTACAGTTTTTTCAGTGTCTGTAAGTGAAAGTATGAAGTAGCTGAAACTTTTGGCAGGGCATGTGAATTCAAAGGGGAAAAGGATGTTCTCATTGACTTCAATGTTAAAAAAAGGGTCTAAAAGCTTAAAATTTATAAAAGTGTAAAAAGTAGGAAAAAACTTGAAGAAGTCCCATCATTTGCTGAAAGAGACGAACATTTTTACAGTTGAATGGTCTCAATAGCTGAAAGTATGCCGAAGTTACGCAGAACCAAAAAACGTAAGGAATAATAAGATTACTAAATTTACGGATATCAATACTGGAAATGTTTATTAAAGCATTCACACTAATTAAGATTAATACATTTATGGGTATCCATACTAGGAATGCTTATTAAAGCATTCCCACTAAGTATCACACAGGCATGATTTACAAGCAGTAGTGGTAATAGTAATACATAGCATAAAAACACTTGGGGAATACTTTACAGCATCAGTAGTGGTCATAGTAGTCAATAGTGTACCAAAAAATTGGGACACAGGTGTCTTGACTGAGCTGTAATAGTAGTAGTAGACATTGACAATACAGTGTCAAATCACTCGTGCAAGAGGTGCCATGATGAACAGCAGTCTTAATAAGAGTATATAGGGTGTGAAATAACTGCTGACATAGGTGTCTTGACTGGGCGGCAGCAGCAGCAGAAGCAGCAGTAGTAGTATTAACAGTAGTAGTTGATACAGAGTCATATCACATGGGCAGGAGGTGCCATGATGAACAGCAGTAGGAATAAGAGTATATAGAGTGTTAAACAACTGCTGACATAGGTGTATTGACTGGGCGGCAGCAGCAGCAGAAGCAGCAGTAGTAGTATTAACAGTAGTACTTGATACAGAGTCATATCACATGGGCAGGAGGTGCCATGATGAACAGCAGTAGGAATAGGAGTATAAAGAGTGTTAAACAACTGCTGACATAGGTGTATTGACTGGGCGGCAGCAGCAGCTGAAGCAGCAGTAGTAGTATTAACAGTAGTAGTTGATACAGAGTCATATCACATGGGCAGGAGTTGCCATGATGTACAGCAGTCTTAATAAGAGTATATAGAGTGTGAAATAACTGCTGACATAGGTGTCTTGACTGGGCGGCAGCAGCAGCAGAAGCAGCAGTAGTAGTATTAACAGTAGTAGTTGATACAGAGTCATATCACATGGGCAGGAGGTGCCATGATGAACAGCAGTAGGAATAAGAGTATATAGAGTGTTAAACAACTGCTGACATAGGTGTATTGACTGGGCGGCAGCAGCAGCAGAAGCAGCAGTAGTAGTATTAACAGTAGTACTTGATACAGAGTCATATCACATGGGCAGGAGGTGCCATGATGAACAGCAGTAGGAATAGGAGTATAAAGAGTGTTAAACAACTGCTGACATAGGTGTATTGACTGGGCGGCAGCAGCAGCTGAAGCAGCAGTAGTAGTATTAACAGTAGTAGTTGATACAGAGTCATATCACATGGGCAGGAGTTGCCATGATGTACAGCAGTCTTAATAAGAGTATATAGAGTCTGAAATAACTGCTGACATAGGTGTATTGACTGGGCGGCAGCAGCAGCTGAAGCAGCAGTAGTAGTATTAACAGTAGTAGTTGATACAGAGTCATATCACATGGGCAGGAGGTGCCATGATGAACAGCAGTAGGAATAAGAGTATATAGAGTGTTAAACAACTGCTGACATAGGTGTATTGACTGGGCGGCAGCAGCAGCAGAAGCAGCAGTAGTAGTATTAACAGTAGTACTTGATACAGAGTCATATCACATGGGCAGGAGGTGCCATGATGAACAGCAGTAGGAATAAGAGTATATAGAGTGTTAAACAACTGCTGACATAGGTGTATTGACTGGGCGGCAGCAGCAGCAGAAGCAGCAGTAGTAGTATTAACAGTAGTACTTGATACAGAGTCATATCACATGGGCAGGAGGTGCCATGATGAACAGCAGTAGGAATAGGAGTATAAAGAGTGTTAAACAACTGCTGACATAGGTGTATTGACTGGGCGGCAGCAGCAGCTGAAGCAGCAGTAGTAGTATTAACAGTAGTAGTTGATACAGAGTCATATCACATGGGCAGGAGTTGCCATGATGTACAGCAGTCTTAATAAGAGTATATAGAGTGTGAAATAACTGCTGACATAGGTGTATTGACTGGGCGGCAGCAGCAGCTGAAGCAGTAGTAGTAGTATTAACAGTAGTAGTTGATACAGAGTCATATCACATGGGCAGGAGGTGCCATGATGAACAGCAGTAGGAATAAGAGTATATAGAGTGTTAAACAACTGCTGACATAGGTGTATTGACTGGGCGGCAGCAGCAGCAGAAGCAGCAGTAGTAGTATTAACAGTAGTACTTGATACAGAGTCATATCACATGGGCAGGAGGTGCCATGATGAACAGCAGTAGGAATAGGAGTATAAAGAGTGTTAAACAACTGCTGACATAGGTGTATTGACTGGGCGGCAGCAGCAGCTGAAGCAGCAGTAGTAGTATTAACAGTAGTAGTTGATACAGAGTCATATCACATGGGCAGGAGTTGCCATGATGTACAGCAGTCTTAATAAGAGTATATAGAGTGTGAAATAACTGCTGACATAGGTGTATTGACTGGGCGGCAGCAGCAGCTGAAGCAGCAGTAGTAGTATTAACAGTAGTACTTGATACAGAGTCATATCACATGGGCAGGAGTTGCCATGATGTACAGCAGTCTTAATAAGAGTATATAGAGTGTGAAATAACTGCTGACATAGGTGTATTGACTGGGCGGCAGCAGCAGCAGAAGCAGCAGTAGTAGTATTAACAGTAGTAGTTGATACAGAGTCATATCACATGGGCAGGAGTTGCCATGATGTACAGCAGTCTTAATAAGAGTATATAGAGTGTGAAATAACTGCTGACATAGGTGTATTGACTGGGCGGCAGCAGCAGCAGAAGCAGCAGTAGTAGTATTAACAGTAGTAGTTGATACAGAGTCATATCACATGGGCAGGAGGTGCCATGATGAACAGCAGTAGGAATAAGAGTATATAGAGTGTTAAACAACTGCTGACATAGGTGTATTGACTGGGCGGCAGCAGCAGCAGAAGCAGCAGTAGTAGTATTAACAGTAGTAGTTGATACAGAGTCATATCACATGGGCAGGAGGTGCCATGATGAACAGCAGTAGGAATAAGAGTATATAGAGTGTTAAACAACTGCTGACATAGGTGTATTGACTGGGCGGCAGCAGCAGCAGAAGCAGCAGTAGTAGTATTAACAGTAGTAGTTGATACAGAGTCATATCACATGGGCAGGAGTTGCCATGATGTACAGCAGTCTTAATAAGAGTATATAGAGTGTGAAATAACTGCTGACATAGGTGTATTGACTGGGCGGCAGCAGCAGCAGAAGCAGCAGTAGTAGTATTAACAGTAGTAGTTGATACAGAGTCATATCACATGGGCAGGAGGTGCCATGATGAACAGCAGTAGGAATAAGAGTATATAGAGTGTTAAACAACTGCTGACATAGGTGTATTGACTGGGCGGCAGCAGCAGCAGAAGCAGCAGTAGTAGTATTAACAGTAGTAGTTGATACAGAGTCATATCACATGGGCAGGAGGTGCCATGATGAACAGCAGTAGGAATAAGAGTATATAGAGTGTTAAACAACTGCTGACATAGGTGTATTGACTGGGCGGCAGCAGCAGCAGAAGCAGCAGTAGTAGTATTAACAGTAGTAGTTGATACAGAGTCATATCACATGGGCAGGAGGTGCCATGATGAACAGCAGTAGGAATAGGAGTATATAGAGTGTCAAATAACTGCTGACATAGGTGTATTGACTGGGCGGCAGCAGCAGCAGCAGAAGCAGCAGTAGTAGTATTAACAGTAGTGGTTGATACAGAGTCATATCACATGGGCAGGAGGTGCCATGATGAACAGCATTATTAATAAGAGTATATAGGGTGTGAAATAACTGCTGACATAATTGTCTTGACTGATCCAGAGGAGTCATGGGAGAAAATCATGTGGTCAGATGAGACTATAATATAATTTTTTGATCATAATTTCACTAACCGTGTTCGGAGGAAGAATAATGATGAGTACCATGCCAAGAACGCCATCCCTAATGTGAAGCATGGGGGTGGTAGCATCATGCTTTGGTGGTGTTTTTCTGCACATGGGACAGGGTGACTGCACTGTATTAAGGAGAGGATGACCGGGGCCATGTATTGCAAGATTTTGGGCAACAACCTCCTTCCCTGAGTTAGAGCTTTGAAGATGGGTCGAGGCTGGGTCTTCCAACATGAGAATGACCCAAAGCACACAGCCAGGATAACCAAGGATTGGCTCTGTAAGGAGCATATCAAGGTTCTGGCGTGGC
Organism: Rana temporaria; assembly: GCF_905171775.1. Lineage (NCBI taxonomy): Eukaryota > Metazoa > Chordata > Amphibia > Anura > Ranidae > Rana > Rana temporaria. The sequence goes on from NC_053489.1 coordinate 366,276,262, forward strand.
CTAGCCAGTCTCCAGACCTAAACCCAATAGAGAATCTTTGGAGGGAGCTCAAACTCCGTGTTTCTCAGCGATAGCCCAGAAACATGACTGATGTAGAGAAGATCTGTGTGGAGGAGTGGGCCAAAATCCCTCCTCCAGTGTGTGCAAAGCTGGTGTAAAACTACAAGAAATGTTTGACCGCTGTAATTGCAAAGAAAGCCTACTGTACCAAATATTAACATTGATTTTCTCTGATGTTAAAATAGTTATATTCAGCACTGTAAATACATCAGGTCCGGGGCTTCATCGGGGAATGCATGGCAAGGGACCCTTCAGCGCCCTGAACCGACGACGGGTGCCAGAAAGTCACCGCCGATCCAGGACTCATTCATCTTTATGAATGTGAGTCTGTCCACGGAGTCTGTGGACAGACGGGTCCTCTTGTCCGTGACCACCCCACCTGCCGCGCTGAATGTCCGCTCAGATAGTACGCTGGAGGGGGGGCAAGACAATAACTCCAGCGCATACTGAGCGAGCTCGCGGCAGGTGTCCAATCTGGCAACCCAGTACTCCATGGGGTCGTCGGTGCTCATACTGTCAGAAGCACCGACGGACGCCATGTAGTCTGCCACCATGTGGGCCAGCCGCTGGTGGTGACTGCTGCTGCTGCTGCTGGTGGTGGTACTGGGTCGCTCGGTTTGGAAGAACATCCTCATCTCTTCCATTAGGTCCCCTGCTCGGCTGCAGCTGGGTGCAGCCACCTGCTGGGTGAGATGAGGGGGGACAACTGGAGGCCGGGGAGTTGCCTGCTCCAACCGTCTGACAATGGCTGCCTGCAGTTCCTCCATCCGGTGCTGCCTCCGGCTGGCTGGGATGAACTGCTCCAGTTTCCCCTTGCACCTGGGATCCAAAAGGGTGGCCATCCAGAAATCATCCCTCGTCTTGATGGTCTTAACCCGGGGGTCCCTCCTGAGGCATCTCAGCATGTGGGCAGCCATGGGGAAGAGCACAGCCCGCTGTGACTCCTCAATGCTGGCCAGGTGAATGAGGTGCGACTCTTCATCCCTGAGGCGCTGCTGGTCAAACTCAGACATGCCCAACCCCCGGACTATCGATGCCCCCAACACCGGCTCTCCCTCCTGACCAGGCCCTGACTCCGGGACGACACCAGCAACCACCTCCTCCTCCTCTTCATCATCATCCTCCTCCTCCTCCTCCTCGTCCTGGCCCTGGTCTCGGTGGAGCATTGCTGACTCCTCCTGCTCCACCAAGGCACTCTCCCCAGCCTCGAGCAGGCGATCTAGTGTCCTCTCCAGCATGAACAGTATTGGCAGCACGCTATTGAGGCCAATTTGCTCACTGCTGACCATCTTGGTCGCCTGCTCGAAGGAGGACAACACTTGGCAGACAACACTTGGCCTGCGCACAGGCGATGAAAGGGAGTTGTGGTGAAGCCCTCTCAGTGCCTAGTTCCATCAGGTACTCCCTCACCGCCCTTTGCTGCTCCCACAACCTCTTCAGCATGTGGAGGGTGGAGTTCCACCGCGTCACACTGTCCACAATCAGCCTGTGAAGGGGCAGATTGTACTTCCGCTGCAATTTGGACAGGGACGCGGTAGCGGTTGGGGAGCGCCTGAAGTGGCTGGCAATCCTACGCGCCTTTGCCACAATGTCACTCAACCCTGGATAAGTGCGCAGGAACTTCTGCACCACCAGGTTGAGGACATGTGCCAGACAGGGCACGTGGGTCAGACTGCCAGCACTAAGGGCGGCGAGTAGGTTGCTGCCGTTATCGCAGACAACCATACCTGCCTGGAGCCTTCGGGGTGTCAGCCACTTCTGGACCTGAGCCTGAAGTGCTTTCAGCACTTCTTCTCCAGTGTGTCTCCGGTCCCCTAAACTAACAAGCTGGAGCACGGCCTGACAGCGCACGTGCCCCACACTTGAGTAGCTACGGGGGCGCTTGCTGGGAGGCTCAGCAGCTGCGGAGACAGTGGCTTGAGGGAGACCAGCAGTTCTCCCCTGGACACCCCGGGGCGGCACCACAAGATCGGTTGCCGCCGATCCCTCACCGACGCCTCGGAGGGAAACCCAATGGGCCGTGAAGCTGATGTAGCGTCCCTGCCCATGCCTGCTGGTCCAGCCATCCATTGTCAGATGAACCCTGTCGCTGACAGCGTGATCCAGCGACAGGGTTACATTCTGCACAATGTGCTGGTGTAGGGCAGGGACACCAGTCCTGGCAAAGAAATGGCGGCTGGGGACACGCCATTGGGGTTGGGCCTGCTCCAACATCTGCCTGAAGGGGTTGCTGTCAACTATGTTGAAGGGCAGCAGATGTTGGGCAATAACCCTTGCCAGGAGCCCATTGAGGGAACGCACACGTCGGTCTCCAGGGGGGAAGGGAGTGGTGCGGTCAAAGGCGTCTGAAATCGACGCCTGGCGCCGGACGGCAGTGCGGGACACAGACGTGGAGGGTGCTGTGGAAGTAGAGGTCTGGCTGCCGGTACCAGTACCTCTACTAGAGGGAGCGGGGGGGCATGACCTGCTGGAAAGAGATGAAGATGTGGCAGGGGCTGCTGTACCCTGCTCACTTGTGGTGGTGGCGCTGCTACCACCACCACGCTTCATCTCGTCATACAACGCCCAGTGGTTTATCCTCAGGTGCTGGTTCAGGGCTGTGGTACCCACCCGAGCCAAACACTTCCCTCTCTTCACCCTCACTTTACAAATCCGGCAGATGGCCACGGTAGGGTTGTCTGCCACCAGGGTAAAGTAATTCCAGACAGGTGACTTCAGCACCGCCCTCCTGTCAGATGGGGTGACGCTTACTTGCACCTGCTGGGACTCGGTGCGCACAGGTGGAGCTGCCTGCTGCTGCTGCTGCTGCTGCTGCTGCTGCTCCTCCTCCTGACACCTCCTGCTGCCATCACCAGTGGAGACCCTGACGATGGTCTCCCTGGTGGTGACCTGGCGCACCGTTTCACCAGGGTGCCTACCTTCCCCGTCGTCACTGACGTAGTGAGCCGACGCGTCAGATGGCAACCATGATGGGTCACCCTCTTCGCCCCCAGAGATGTCAGACCAAGGGCTGAAATGTGTTGGTCTGAGGGAACCACCTGACATGGAGCCTCTAGCCTGGCTCCGCTGTCCCCTCACCCACACCTGGGTCTGACTAGGTGCTGCTGTTTCCTGCACCAAAACAGCAGCACCAGTTTGAAGGGATGTCTCTGGGATACTGCCAGCAGGTATCCCATCCTCCTCATCCATCCCTTCAAAAAGGTCCTGACCATCAGGACAGAGCTGGAGGTCTGCCTGATGCATGGCCTCCCCCAAGAGATCCCTCTCACTGTCGCTGTCGAACAGTAAGATGCTGGACTCTTGGGGGCTGGGGGGGGGTAGTACAGGCACCGGTGTAATGGTGGTACTACTGTGAGTCGGGACCGACGACTCAGTGGCACTGCTGTGCCCCATGTAGTCCACCACTACTTGAGCCTGAGATGGCAATATCGGGCGGCTGCCCGATGGGAAGAACTCCCGGATCAGGCGTACTCCCCTTGCACCCGATCCTCTACCACTAGTAGGGGCACGAGAGGTACCCCGTGCTGGCAGCGATCCAGCACTGGGAGTAACTCCCCTACCCCTGCTGCCACGGCCACGGATGCCGCTCATTATTGCTGATATGTGTGTGGGGGGGGTAAACTTTATTGGGGGGGGAAAATGTGAACAAAATGTGTTTTTGTGTATTTTTTACAAGACAGGCACGCAGACAAAGACGTACACAGACAGCTACTAAACTATAAGAAAAGTAGTACACCAGACAAGGACTACAAAATTAAAGAAAAAAAAAAAAGCACTAAACAAACACTAACTTTTTTTTTTTTTTTTTTTTAAACACAAAACACAGACACTAAACACACACTAAGCTAAGCTAGATGAAATAAATGTACACTAACAGTGTGTACACTTACTACACAAAATTTAACTAAACTGAACACAAAACTTAGCTTTTATAAAAGCTCTTTAGGAAAAACTAAACAAAATGTGAACTGAGATGCCTATCAAATATCACTGAACAGCGAACCTGCAAGATCTAACAGTAACACAAGATGAACAAAACTTAGCTTTTAGAAAAGCTCTTTTATAAAGCTCAGCAAAATGTGTTCTGAAATCTCTAGCAAATATCACTGAACAGCGAGGATTGCAGGATCAAACAGTAACACAAATGAAAAAAACAGCACAAAACAGCACAAAACGTAGCTTTGAAAAAAGCTCTTGGGTCTATTGCTTTGAAAAAAGCAGTTGATATACTGGAAAAGATCCACTGGAATCACTAAATAGCAATGCTGGTGATGATCTAAATCAATCAAGAACAAAGACACAGGAAACCAGGAACACAGAAACAGCCTCCACACTCTATAGCCAGCTTCTGAATCTGCAATGAAATGGTGCTGGGAGTGAGCTTATATAATGTCCATGCAGGCAGGTTCCTATTGGTTGCTAACCTGTGACGAGTGTGGAAGGAGAACTCTGATTGGCTCTGATGCAAAAGGGCGGAGCAAATAATCGCGCAATATTCCTATTGCCGAATATTCGCATTGCGAATATTCGGCAATATAAAATGATCGCTTCAGCTACTCGGCCCAATGGCTCTAATCATACCAGCAATGCTTTCAGACGTCTATGGAGATCACTAGGATGTGATCTGTTTTAAAAATGAAACTGTAAAAATCGCTCTGATGCGGAAGATCGGGGCGAGGAAAGTAATCGCGCGATATTGCGTTTGCCGAATAATCGCATTGCGATCTTTCTGGAAAATTCAATGAACGCTTCAGCTACTCGGCCCAGGGTCTCTAATGATACCAGCAATGCTTTTAGACGTCGATGGAGATATCTAGGATGTGATCTGGTTCAAAAAAAAAATTGTAAAAAATCGAATATTCGGAATTGCGAATATTCACCGCGAATTTCGAAATATAGCGCGATTTCTCGAATATGCTATATTCGAGTCGAATATTCGCAATGCGAATATTCGTGAGCAACACTAATTGTGACAGCTGCTCAGGTCTGGGACTATACCTGGGCAGGACAAATGGTGGTCTTTGCCACAGACAACCAGGAAAATATAAACAAAGGCAGGCCGTGTCACTTGCAATCAGGTCCTTCCTACGCTGGCTGATGCAGTTGTCCCTGCAGCATCATTTTAATGTTCACTGCATTTATATTCCGGGCAAGTGCAACGTATTGTCCCACATTAATTTACTTCATTCTTTCAGCAGAAACCCGGAGCAGACCCAACCATTTTTCCTATCCCACCTTGGTCGCAGCTGATGATAGGTTAAAGACTACCTTCACAACGCGACGAATTTCATTAATCAGGCGTTGTCATGCAACACATTGAAGGTCTATCACACTGCTGGGAACGCCTACTGCAAGTTTCTAGCCTCATGCCCCGGAGCAGCGACAGTCATCAAGCATGTCCTAGCCTTTATATCTTATTACCACACGCAGCTGGCTCTATCTCATAACACCATCAGGCTATACTTAGCCAGCATCCAGCATTTCTTGTCCTTACAGGACCTCGGAAAGCCATCCTTATTCGCAGCTCATACAGTCAAATCCATCCTATGCGGCATCAAGAGTCATCAGCCTGTAGCCAACTACAAACACTTACTCATCACAAGTGCCATCTTTAGGGACATCTTCTACCCAGCCTGGTCATCCAAACGGCCAACTTCCTGGCCTTCTACGGCTTTTGTGGCCTAGCGAGTTTACCTTTAGAGGCCCCAACGGCCAGATACTTTGCATGCGCCACCTGGTATGCTTTCAAGATCATGTCGTTCTACACCTCGTAGTGTCCAGAAACCAATGAATCTGACCCTGGGGTCGACATCAAGCTCTTCCAAACCAACATGTTTGGTGCCCAGTAGCGATACCTGACAAAAGAGGGATGGGGGGATAAAAGGGGGAGGAAAGGGGGAAAAAAAGGGGGAAAACTTGCCAAAAATCACATAGTATTGGACACGTTAGGGCGTGTGTTGGAGTAAAATATGACTCACCAATAAGCCAGTAAATAGAATATCAGATGTTTCACAATTCCAGGGTTGGAACGGACTGTTAGGTTGGCTATGGGAACGCCAAGTGACTTGTATTGTCAATTGATCTAGATAGCTGATTTAGAAATAATAGATAGTTGGGGGTCGAGCCGATGCTGATGGCTAGCCAGTCAGAAGTCCAGGATAATCAGTATAATCTGTAAAAGTGAGAAATTTGGATATGTAGATCAACCACATTGAAGACAGTATGGGGCATGCAGGGGAGTGAGAAAGCAGAGGTACCCATATAAAGAATTTCCGATGAACTGCCGAATATATCCTACCTGTCCGTCCACCACCCGTCACACAGCTCCTGTAGAGGAGGTCCGCAATGCTCATCATCGAGCCCAGGGGTTCGTTAAATGAGCTCCCCAACTCGCGGACGTCAAGCACGCTGCCGGCCGGCTGCGTCTGACGTCACCAGGTCAGTTTTACCGCACTGCGCAGGTGCGCGAAAATGCACTTCTGCACAAACGCCAGTTGGCGGAGCCCATGGGCGGAGAGCCCAAGGCTCGGACGGGGCAAGAGAGGAGTGGGTTTAAAAGAAAGGAGTGGGAAAAAGGACAAGCAGCCGGGAACCAAGCCAGACATTCGAGAGAGCAAATCTGTACAAACAGCGAAATAACATAATAAAAAAACTGTAACATTGATGTAGATGAATTTTATACAAGAGTAATTAAAACAGTGGGTGTATAAATTCCCACAAATGGTAATTACTATAATTTTAACATTTGGAAGTTTTCAATTCAATTTGGGTTGAAAGACAAGCAGAGTCAGTCAGGTCACGGTGATGTCCAGGCAATAGGGGTGGCTACAGGGGCTGTCAGGTGTAGCCATATGCAACACAACCAGTGAAGATGAAGAGTAACCAAAAGGGGGGTGGGGAAGAGGGGGAGGGGGGACAGAAAGGGAGAATGGGGTAAAACCTACAAAAATTGTTTATAGGAAATCATCTCGTTAAGCCCTGAGTATCGTTGAGACGTTCGATCCACAGGGTCTCTTTCTGTATAATCGTTTTGTCCCAATCGCCCCCCCCCTAGGGTTTTGTTGGACAACTTCAAGGACCAAAAATTGGACAGCTGTAATGTCACAATGATGGTATAGGCTGATATGTCTGCCTGCTGTGGTAAGTTTACCATTACCAGAATAGTATAAATGGCCCCCGATTATCTGTCTCAATTCTCGGATTGTTTTCCCTACATAAAAGGCTTTACACCTACATAACATAAGGTAAACTACCCCCATAATACCGCAGTTAGAAAAGGTTTGTGGGAGGAAGATCTCGCTGTAAGGTAAGTGAAACCTCCTACCCTTGAAAATTCAAGGATAGCAGGGACAGTCCCCGCATTTGAAGGTATCATTGGGTCCTGACCTTGGTGTTCTGTAAGGTAAATAATAGCTACTCATCAGGCGATCTCTTAACGAGAAAGCTCTGCGGAACACCATCTCCAGGGCAGGCCGAATGTGCCTACCCGGGATATGGTGCTCTGCAAGTAAATGCCAATGATTTGAGAGTATTGGTTTAAGTTGTTTATGGTGGTTTGAATACGTGGTGATAAATCTCACGGAATCGGTCGGTAATGGTTTAGGTCGATTATACAATTAAGAGCTTCTAGAGTGGACTAGGGTTTTGTTAAAAGCTTTTCTCGAGTTTGTCTGTGAGTACCCTGTGAGTAATAGACGGTCACATAGGGCCAGGATGGGCAATGAATGTGTGAAGCAGCGTGTTGCAAGATGTTGGTTTACGATACAGGTCAGTGTCCAATGTACCATCTGGTTGTTTGGCAATGGAGAGATCCAAAAAGGGGATCTGACCACTGTCAAAACCAAATTTAAATTTTACATTAAAACTGTTGTCATTCAGACTCTGAAAGAAATCCAACAGTCCATCTTTGGTTCCCGGTCCATACTATAAGCAGGTCAATTATGTACCTATACCATAATAGTACATGTTCAAGAGATTCTGTATACCTGTCATCCGAGGTTATGTATCTCTCCCATCTACCCAGATACAAATTTACATTTGCCGGAGCACAGGAAGTCCCCATAGCGACTCCTTGAGTCTGTTAAATGGTCGCTAAACGTAAAGTAGTTTTTAGTCAAAATAAAATGAAGGTCTCGTAAAATAAAACCATTCAGGGGCCAAGTGGTCCTTTCTTGTTCTCTGAGAAAGGAGCCAGCCATCAGGACGCCCTGCTTGTGGGGGATACTCGAGTATAGAGCCTCGAAATCTATAGCCACGAGCAGGGCGTAAAGAGGGATCTGGATCCCCTCAAGATGTTTCAAGAGGTCCGTGGTTTTGAGGATATATGAGGGGAGACTGCCTACATGGGGCATTAGGAAAGCATCTATGAATTTGCTTGCGTTGTCTGTAAGTGAGCCTATTCCGGAGACGATCAGTTTACCAGGAACAATCTGGATGTTTGCGTGGGTTTTAGGAAGAAAATAAAAGGTGGGGGTGCCGGGAAATTTGTCAACCAAGAACTCCAGGGTATCTTTGTCAATGAGGCCCACAAAGAAGGCTACAGTACAAAGAGCCCAGAGTTCTGAAGCAAAGGTAGATGTGAGGGCCTGGGAAATTGGTACCAGTTGCGGTTGTTCAGAATCATCAAGCACATTAATTGATACTGGGTAGGGATGAGCTTCGTGTTCCAGTCGAACTCACGTTCGACTCAAACATTGTATGTTCGATCGTTCGTCGAATTGCGAACGTTTTAGACCGTTCAAGCAAAATTTGAGTGGTGTGTCACGGCCCATAATTCACTGCGGCATCGCAGAGCATTGCTGGCTGATGATTGGCCAAGCATGCACTATAACCCCCATGCTTGGCCAAACACAACACGCAAAAAACGGAGAGCCAAAATTGGCCAAAGCCAGGGTGGCTTTGGCCATTTATGGCTCAGGGGGTTTAGTACACGCCCCACACTATATAAGGCTGCCTGGAAGTCGGCCTTGTGTAGTGCGTTGGTGGTTTACAGAGAGAGACAGAGAGAGAGTGTCATTTTTTGGAGTTAGATAGAGCAGGCAGGCAGGCTAATCAGTTAGAGTTACAGTGTGTAGAGCAGTGGTTCTCAACCTTTCTAGAGCCGTGACCTCTTGATAACATTTCCCAAGTTGTGGGGACCCCTAACAGTAAAATTTTGGTAGCGTGGGTTGTCAACACCCAAGGAAAGACAAGTAATTTGCGCCCCTAACCCACGGACATTTGGCGTTGCCTGAGTCCCTTCCACTCGTACAGTATTAAAACCCCTTATGGTACATTTTGGGATGTACCACTCTTCCTTTTTGTTCTCCTTTCTTTTCCTTTTATCTCTCCCTATGCTAATTCCTTGTTTTTTTTCCCCCATCCACCTCTAGCCTTCTTTCTTGTGCTTTCTCGTATTCTGTCTCTCCCTCTTGCTTTGTTCCTCCCCCTCTTTTCCTCTCCCTTCCATGTATTCTATATTTTTATCCTTTCTCCTTTAGGGGAATGGGATGAGTGGCAGTGTGGCGGGGAGTTGGGATTAGTGGCAGTGTTGGGGGGGTTCTGATCAGCCAACTTAGGTGCTCTTGATCAAGGTCATCAGCTGATCTAAGAACTGTATTGAGGACTTTTAATGGCAACTCTAATCACAGGTAGTGTTACTCACTGTGTCTCCGACTGTGTGATGTCTCGTAGCAGTGACACCTATCCCAAAATCAGGAGATAGGGTCTCCTCCAGCCCCTCCGACTTCACATTCCTCACCAGTCAGCTGACCTCTAGTGTCTGTCCCCCAGCCATGCCATGAACTGAATGGGCGGCTGCCGAAAAGGCTGAGTAGGTAGCCGCGGGCTCCAGAAACAGCCCAGGATTTGGTGACCCCTGACAAATTATCATAACCCCCGAGGGGGTCCTGACCCCCAGGTTGAGAACCACTGGTGTAGAGGATATATATGCATCCCAGGTGTTGTATATACATTTATAAACTGTATTGAGTTTAGATAGATCCGCTCTTTCTAATATACTGACAGGCAGGCAGGTGATTGTGCTAGCTGCAGTATTTTCACGTGGTGTACTGTCTGTGTCCTCTGCACAGTGTGCACCTAAAGCTACGTCAATAGATTTGCTGGTGTTTCTCATATTAATTCCTACAGGCAGGGATCTTCTCATATTAAAACCACAGGCAGGGGATCATTCTGAAAGTATTTTCACGTGGTGTGCTGTGTCCTCTGCACAGTGTGCACCTAAAGCCACGTGAATATAATTGCTGTTGTTGTCATATTAATATCACAGGCAGTGGCTGATCAGCAAGTATTTTCACTGCACCCATTTCTGCGCCCACCAAGAGTAACTGTGAGGGCTTACAGTGTTGTGGCAACAATAGAAAAAAAGAAGAAATATTGTTGCGCAGACCAAACATATAGTGCAAAAATGTGTTATCAGCCGCGTCTTAAGTGTGCCATACAGCACAAACAAACATAAAAAAAAGGAGAAGTCGCGCTAATTAAAATTAATATAAATATAGTGAAACACCAGTGACTAATGAAATAGAAACAATTCAATATATGGTGGTAAACACCATCAATATAAGTGCAAATTTGTGAATGTCTACTGAAAAGCATAAATGTCTCTGCAGTTGATATGGACAAATTGACAGTCCAGACAAGCCAAGAGATTATAAAGCAGTCCACAGGTGTAGTGATGAAAGGAATCTTTAAGTAGCAGTGATGACAACCACGCTGTGTTCAGAACAAACAGGAGACCTCCACCACAGATAACACTGACTCTTACCAGAATTCAGTGAATAATAAGCATAAAGTCAAATCCAGCAGCAGCCCAAATGATTATCTTCAACCAGCGGTATCCATACATTATTAATCACCATTAATATCCAGGCTCCATAGATATATAAGGAAACACCAAGAGGAGGAATATAGCGTAATACTGCGCTGATTTATTGTAACATAGAACAGCTAAATGCTTACTTACATTTCCAAAGATAAAATAGGCATCAAGTGGACATAAAATTAGGTAGCAGAATAAAAAAAGACACAGCCGGCCGGACTGTGTGTAGGCGTGCGTCCGGATATCCGGATCCTTACACTTGGCAAACGCGGTAACGTCAGGGCGTCTCCTCCCGACGTTTCGTCACAATAGGGACGTGTTCACGGGGTAAGGAGACGCCCCAACTCACCGCACATATATCGAACAAAGGGGCGGAGCCAACCAGGGGGCTGGTCCAATCATGATCGCTCATCCTCCATTTTGACTCCTGGAAGCCTGCAACGCCTGCTAATGCAGACCGCTGCCACAGTAAGGGAAAAAATGGTACATCTTCCCCTAAGACAAAAAAGCAATTTTATTTAAACCTACTCCTGAGACTCACAGTCTATGAAACCGGAAGATCAAGGGAAATAGACTAGTATAAAAAAGGGGGTATAGTCTTCATACAACTATAGCCACAAAACAATGCTACCAGCGCATTGATCCCTGTCTTAACCGGTCTTCTAAAATTTAAAACAAACAAAAACATATGGAAAAATGCGATCACCAGAGTCCACCCCAGGTTATCTGCACCCCCATGTACATAGATTGACATATAAAATTAATACAGTAAGCAATCATAGCTAGGTTAAAAACAACTATATACCAATAACAGAATTAACCGTCTATGTTTACACTGAATATATACAATGATAAAATGAAAATAAAAATAAAAAATATAAATATAAAAATATATCACATTGATCAATGGAATATTCATGATTTAAAATGCCACATTAATACAGACTCTATGAACTCTCTCATTTAGGGAAAGAGATTAGCATACTATATCAACATCGAAGGACTAATGTATATATAAGTAGGTGAAATTACAACCCATATATCCAAAATAGCTCTCCATAACAAATTATACCAGAACGGATTTATTTTCATAAAAAGAAAATTATGAATTATCCAGAAAGCAATTCAAGTCTACCTTGATATTTAAACCATATGGCGTATAGCATTTAATTTTATGTATCCAGGACATCTCGGTCCTAGATATAGATCTGACCAAATCACTCCCCCTCCAATGAGCGGTAAACTTGTCAATCCCAAGGAATATGGTATCCTTGGGATTACATGCGTGAGCAGTGAGGTAATGCTTGGATACGGAATGCTCCGTGAAACCGCTCCTAATATTCGCGATGTGCTCATTAAGTCGCACATGTAGCGGACGTTTAGTCCTCCCTACATATTGTAAACCACACGGACATATTAATAAATAGATAACTCCGACTGTGGAGCACGTGATAAAAGGTTTAATCGAAAACCTTCTACCAGTGCAACTGGAGCCAAACTCCACTGTCTTTTTCTTAGTGCGGTTATTAATACTGCAGCTCTGACAACGACCACACTTATAAAAACCTGTCAAACCTGCCAAGAACATCGAAGGAACTTTAGGGGGATTCATTACGTTACCAGCCACCTTATCTCTCAAAGAAGGGAGACCTCTAAAGACCACCTGCGGCCTATCTGGTAGTAGACCACTCAGAATGTTGTCACTCTTGAGAATGTGCCAATGTTTGGACATTATATGCTTAATCCCCCCATGCTGGCAGGAAAAGTCTGTAATGAAAGGGCATTTAAATTTGTCAGACTTGTTACGAGGCTTATCTTCAAGTAAAGTGCCCCTGTCCAATTGTGTCACATGTTCCAGGGCACTAGATAAGTCATCCGACTTATACCCCTTCGCTAAAAAGCGATGTGTTAACACGTCTGCCTGTTGAACAAACGATGTCTGCTTAGTGCAATTCCTCTTAATGCGCAAATATTGGCTTTTTGGGATGGAATCAAGCCAGGGAGCATAATGGCAGCTGTCCCTAGAAATATATGCATTTCTATCTGTCGACTTGAAATGGGTTGCTGTCTGAAAACTCTCCCCCTCTACCGAGATCACCAAATCCAAAAAGTTGACTTGTATCTGGCTAGCCTCATAGCTCAGCGAGATACCCCGATCATTTGCATTTAAAGTGCTCATGAAATGGGTCAAGTCATCTTCAGTGCCGTCCCATAGGAGGAGGATGTCGTCGATATACCTGGCCCACAATAAAATTTGTGGCCTGGACTGGACACAGATGACATCCTCCTCCCATAGTGCCATGAAGAGATTGGCAAGGCTCGGAGCGTATTTAGCTCCCATCGCTACACCGCGATTTTGTTTGTAGAATTTGCCATCATGCCAAAAAAAATTATGCGTTGCCGCGAATTCTAAAAGTTCCATAATAAATGATACCTGTCTTTTGTCCAACTTACTGTCCCTATTCAAATAATATGAAACCGCATGTAGGCCTAGGTCATGTGGTATTATAGTGTACAATGAAGCAACATCACATGTTACTAGCCACACATCTGGAGGAGGTTTGATCCCGGATACAATATTGATCACCTCTTTAGTGTCCTTAATAAATGATGTTATCATTTTCACCAAGGGCTGAAGGAAGAAGTCTATATACTTGCCCACCCGGGACGTAACCGAATCTATCCCACTTATAATGGGACGTCCCGGGGGGCAAGTAAGACTCTTATGTACCTTCGGCAAATAATATATAATCGGCGTTCTCGGAACTTTAGGGACCAAAAAGTCTCTCTCTTTCTCATTAAGAATATTGCTCCGGAAGCCTCTATTCACTAACCTGGTCGGAATTTTCTTATATTTCATGCCCGGATCAAGGGAAAGTGGAACGTAAGTTTCCTCATCTCCTAAAATCCGCTGCATTTCCTGCATGTAGTCGGATTTGTTAAGGACCACAATCCCACCCCCCTTATCCGCCGGGCGGATAACCACATTTTTATTCTGGCACAGGGATTCTATCCCCTTTTGGATGTCCTGTTTGCACCGAACCTGCTTGACTTTCATGTCATCTAAGTCTCTCAAAGTAAGATCTCTAAATACTTTAAGGGCAGCTGGAAGGTGGCCCGGAGGGTTCCAAATGGAAGCATTGGACAATCCTGAATGTACTATATTTGAGGTGGACATTGCAGATTGGTTAAAAGGGTTAGAGGCACAATATCTTTGGATATTGAGCTTTCTGATATATTTATGTATATCCATGTATACTTTAAATTTATTAATATTAGCGGGAGGAACGTACTTAAGTCCCTTATCCAGAACTGTTATTTCTGAAGGACTTAAAATATGAGAGCTCAAATTAAAAATGCCCTCCCCTTTCACAGTCTCGATCTCTTTGGGCTTCCTGTTCCTCCCCCCTCTGGTTCCTCTTTTCTTTCTGCGGTTCTCTTGGTACCTTGGCCTGCCCGGGGAAAACCCCATTGTGGGCGGTTGAAGCCATTGTTCAGATTAGGAACACTTGACCCTCCATATCCAAGTTCATAAGTCCCAGACTGGGTAGGCCCATTCTGTCCTTGGGGAGGGCCATAAGCCCCTTCCCCCAAGTCCAGAGTATCTCCCAGGGGAAGAAAAGGATTGTGGGTTAGTATGTTAAACTCTGGTTCTAAACTTTCAGCATAGTGAACTACCTCCTGAATTCCTGAAGCTGGAGGAGGACCGAAATATTGCCCTCCATAAGGCTGACTCCCTCTATGGCCTCCAAACTGGTGCTGGTAGCCAGTATTATATTGGGGGGCCAAAGGGGGTGGTGGTCCCTGAGGGCCTCTTCCCCTCGTTATAGGGGGGCCAGATGGATAGACAGAACCCCAATGGTAAGTTGGTGGGCCTGTCATAGGGGTCGGGCGTGCCCTTTGAGTAGGGACGCCTCTACCTCTATTGGTGGCTGATGCAGCAGAAAACTTTTTGGTTTTATTATAACCCTTTGGGGTGCCCCCCTTTGCGGAGTGATTTTGAAGTCCCTTAGGGACATGGGATGGTGGGGGAAGAGAGTACATAACATCGATCTGACTGGAGACTGGAGACTGTGATGCTACCTCCATCTGGGGATTATTCAGGGCATTGGCTTCCGCTAGCAGTTTCTTTTGCCAATCGAAAACCACATTACCCTGATAGTCAACCAGATCTCTATTAAACTTTTTCTTTTTTTTTCTTTTTTGTTCCCTCTCTTCTTTTTCCAGAATTTTTAAAAGGGTTTGAGACCTTTCCCCATATTCTGGACGAGTCATAAAGGGAACCAATTTATCTTTTATAAGAATAATTTCTGCATCTAATCTTTTCAGTTTAGTAGCTTTACGTTCACCTAAAAACTGCAGGAGACTAAGACCTGCTTCATTAAAATATTTGAACCACCCCTCGAGGTCCATGTCGCCTTTTTGGGGCTGTATCTCCCATCTAAGGCTCCTGGGAACCATCTGTTGTTTAATATAAGTCTCTAGAAAGACTATATCCCATTGGGTATGTAGTTCTGACACTGTAAGATTTTTAAGCCTCATGAAGAGGCCACCTAAATCTCCATCCCCCTCTTTGAAAATTTCGAATACACCCTCAGTATTGACTACTCTCTTGGCACGAAAATCAAAAATATCCATAACCAAAACTATTTAAAGTGTGAACACCAAAAAAGAAAAAAAGAAATTCAAAAAATTAGTGCTCAAAGAATACTAAATATTCTAGGGTCGCTGCAACAAAAGTATAAACAACAATAGAAAAAAAGAAATATTGTTGCGCAGACCCAACATATAGTGCAAAAATGTGTTATCAGCCGCGTCTTAAGTGTGCCATACAGCACAAACAAACATAAAAAAAGGAGAAGTCACGCTAATTAAAATGAATATAAATATAGTGAAACACCAGTGACTAATGAAATAGAAACAATTCAATATATGGTGGTAAACACCATCAATATAAGTGCAAATTTGTGAATGTCTACTGAAAAGCATAAATGTCTCTGCAGTTGATATGGACAAATTGACAGTCCAGACAAGCCAAGAGATTATAAAGCAGTCCACAGGTGTAGTGATGAAAGGAATCTTTAAGTAGCAGTGATGACAACCACGCTGTGTTCAGAACAAACAGGAGACCTCCACCACGGTGAGTTGGGGCGTCTCCTTACCCCGTGAACACGTCCCTATTGTGACGAAACGTCGGGAGGAGACGCCCTGACGTTACCGCGTTTGCCAAGTGTAAGGATCCGGATATCCGGACGCACGCCTACACACAGTCCGGCCGGCTGTGTCTTTTTTATTCTGCTACCTAATTTTATGTCCGCTTGATGCCTATTTTATCTTTGGAAATGTAAGTAAGCATTTAGCTGTTCTATGTTACAATAAATCAGCGCAGTATTACGCTATATTCCTCCTCTTGGTGTTTCCTTATATATCTATGAAGCCTGGATATTAATGGTGATTAATAATGTATGGATACCGCTGGTTGAAGATAATCATTTGGGCTGCTGCTGGATTTGACTTTATGCTTATTATTCACTGAATTCTGGTAAGAGTCAGTGTTATCTGTGGTGGAGGTCTCCTGTTTGTTCTGAACACAGCGTGGTTGTCATCACTGCTACTTAAAGATTCCTTTCATCACTACACCTGTGGACTGCTTTATAATCTCTTGGCTTGTCTGGACTGTCAATTTGTCCATATCAACTGCAGAGACATTTATGCTTTTCAGTAGACATTCACAAATTTGCACTTATATTGATGGTGTTTACCACCATATATTGAATTGTTTCTATTTCATTAGTCACTGGTGTTTCACTATATTTATATTAATTTTAATTAGCGCGACTTCTCCTTTTTTTTTAGTGTTGTGGCAACACCAACACCTAGGGCCCAAATTTCTGCAGTATATACGGCAGGCCCCTACTTTCAAGCATCCGACTTGCAAACGGAAGGAGACAACAGGAAGTGAGAGGAAATCTACCCCTAGGAAGGGAAATTCTCTTCTGTAAGAGGTGTCTCCTGTCCACTGATGCTTTATCACCAATCCTTGTTTAACTAAAAAAACCAAATTTTCAAAAAATCATTTGTCATTGGGACAGAAAGTGAGGTGCAATCTTCTGAACAGATGCACAGACAGCAAAACAGATGTTACAGGGGTGATAACCCTTCTCTATGTTTTCCAAAAAGCTTAAAAATATATTTTTTGGCTGGAGCTACACTTTAAAAAAAGTACCAGTTCAAAATTACAAACAGATTCTACTTAACAACAAACCTACAGTCCCTGTCTTGTTTGCACCGCCTGTATAATGCTGTTCAAAGTATATAGGGCCAAAGGGGCTGGTAATGACCTGGTGGGAGGGGGGGAAACCCATGCTATTTTTCTCATTGATTTTCATCCATATTGCAGGGACCAGACATTACATTAAAGACGCAAGCAGTTTTAAATTACTTTTTTCTTATAGTAATGTCATTTTGTGCAGTTTCTAAACATGGGAAACACGTGCCACTTCACAGGCATACTATAGACACCCAGCAGGTACAATATTTAAAGGAATTTTCAAAAGAAAATCACTTTAAGCATCATTAAAATCACTGCTCCAGAAAAAACGACCGTTTAAAAAAAAAAATTCCATTGATACATGTTCCCTAGAGCAAGACCCGGGTTCTCAAACCCGTTTTACTACAATAACTTGCTGTAATGGTCACCACCGTTTACGATATCCCCATTCCATCGCCCCATCGCTTATCCGACAATCTACAATCCAGCAGACACAATCCATATGGATTTCCCCAGAATAAACGAGACATACACTCTGTTCTCTGGTTTCAAAATGTAAGAATTAATCTTTAATGGTATGTTAGCTTTCTTATATACAGTACAAGCATGTTACAGTTAATCACAGGGACAAAGACACACTCATCACACATCACACAATGGGGGGGGGCTTCAATACACCTTCTCTTAGACAATGACATTCAGTTGAGTTAATTATTAGTCATTATCCAGACAGCCTATCTCCGACAAGTTCCCCTCACCTGTTACACAAACACATTCCTTTACTAAACATAATTGACATGCTAATTCCCTACCCCTGAAAGGAGACATCTGACCTTTCAGACTTAATTAGTACAATGGACACAGAATGTATTAGCATCACACAATGGAATGTCTAGGAGCAGATGCAATTAACACCTCAAAAGCATGTGTCCCTACATTGAATGAAAACACTCCATTTGGAGCCAGACTTTAACAACTTGTAATATTCCAAGATATCCTGCAAAACATGAATTATCATTTATCAGTCACCCTATGCCCAAAAGGGGCACAGGGTGACCCTAGACCCAAGAGTCATTAGTGGCGCTGGCACAGGAGTACCCCCCATCCTTCAAAAGTCTTTGGGTGTCACGGGTCATTCTGTTACATCTCTCCCCTTTCGGTGGGAGACTGACACAGGAGGGACCCCAAACGGGTTGACTCTGAAGTTAGTCAGTAGTTCCAGTCCTCCAATGCTGGTATCCATATGGTACCCCAAATAAATTGCTCCAAACAGGGCATTACTCACCCAGCCAACCTCTGCCTCTCTCAGAGAACATGCCTGCCGCTGGGGAGAGGCCTGGACTGGCCTTTCTCCCTGGAGTCCTTTCAGCTGCTGGAAAGAAGACAGGGTGACTGGGCTCAGTCCATCATGCTGTTGGGGTTCTGGGCCAACTGCCCCCCATCCCTGGGGTATACCAGTGAAGACTGAAGTCCCATCCACTGGTGGTAGGTGAAAATCCCCCGGTGCTTGCAAAGCAAAGCTGACATCCTCCTGTCTCAGTGCCGCACCATTTTCTGGGGTTGTGTCCGTGAAATCTGAAGTCCCATCCACTACCCCAGGAACTCCCTCTTCCGTTAGTTGAGAGCAAAGGCTTGTGGCACTCTGCTCTGTTGCCAGCTCTTCTGCTGGATTGCTGTGAGTGGAGACCACAGTCCCATCCACTACCACAGGAACTCCCTCTTCCGTTAGTTGAGAGCAGAGGCTTGTGGCACTCTGCTCTGTTGCCAACTCTTCTGCTGGGTTGCTGTGAGTGGAGACCACAGTCCCATCCACTACCACAGGAACTCCCTCTCCTGCTAGTTGAGAGCAGAGGCTTGTGGCACTCTGCTCTGTTGCCAGCTCTTCTGCTGGGTATGCATAAACCGTAACATCCTCTGAACGGTCCATTAAGTCCATACGTTCTGTAATCTGTGGCTGGGGATATGAGCCAACTGCCCTAGCCCCCTGGATCTCCACATCATCCGCTTCAGCTTTGGGAATGGCAATCTCCATATTTTCCACTGCCGATTCATCAGTCAGGATTTCAGAGCTGTCATCTGAAATTTCCTCATAGTCCCAGGCAACGGGAGCCCCACCCTGCTGCTGAGCAGAGTCTAGCAGCTGTCTATAGGCGATCTCCAGCTCCCATTCCTGAATGGCAAGAAACTCCAAATCTTCCTGTAACCAGTGCCCTTCCGAGACATTCAATTTTTCCTCTCTGTGCTCCATTATGTCCTCCAAGCGCTACTCCCTATCATCCCCGAAGTCAGGATCACTGGACATCCTCCAATACAATAGTCCCAGGCCATCATAGTCAAAGCCTTCCGTGGGGCTGTCATGCGCTGACCACGGGGCACTCTTGGGCTACACACCACCGGAGGGCTCTGTAGCTCTCGTCCAACCGCATCTCTGCCCGGATCAGCCTGCTTAACTCTGCTGTCCATTCCTGCTTCAGTTGTTCCCCCAATAACGGCATTCGTGCGTCATACTGCGGCCAGTACCTTACATGGATGGAGGGGAGGACCTTCACCTGGTGTTGCTGCTCAAGAGCTAGCGCTTTCTTCCAGAGTTGGCAACGAATCACATCCGACCATCCCAGCAGGGCCTCCTCTGATACTGGTCCTCTGTGCTGTATCCGCATCTCTTGTAACCTCCTTCTGAATTCCTCTTTCATGGAGACATGGTATCTGCACCTCTCCTCTCTCTTTAGTTGGTGCTGTTGTGACTTCTGCTGCTGAAGCACCTCTTTGATGTAGCCAAGTGGCATCCACAGCCGCTATAAAAAGGTCTACAATCTCCGGTGGAGGATTAGGACCATACTGTGCCAGTCCTCGTTTAACAGCCCGATCAAAACTTTCTTCCTGGGGTGTCATGTCTGTTACGCCGGGCCTTTCAGCTCTATCCATTTTGACAAGTTCTGCAATAATGTCCCTTTTCTTACGGTTGCTGGCCAGTCTGCCCCGGCTCTCCAGTAAGTCCATGAGGGAAGAGAGCATCAGCCGTTCATACTGTGTCTCCTTTGTCCTGTGTCCTTGTAGCTGTTCCTCCGGCGATGGAATTATCCCACTGCTGTTCCACCACTGTAATTTCATCGCCCCACGACAGCTTATCCGACAATCTACAATCCAGCAGACACGATCCATATGAATTTCACCAGAATAAACGAGACATACGCTCTGTTCTCTGGTTTCAAAATGTAAGAATGAATCTTTAATGGTATCTTAGCTTTCTTATATACAGTACAAGCATGTTACAGTTAACCACAGGGACAAAGACACACTCCACCCACACATCACACAATGGGGGGCTTCAATACACCTTCTCTTAGACAATGACATTCAGTTGAGTTAATTATTAGTCATTATCCAGACAGCCTATCTCCGACAAGTTCCCCTCACCTGTTACACAAACACATTCCTTTACTAAACATAATTGACATGCTAATTCCCTACCCCTGAAAGGAGACATCTGACCTTTCAGACTTAATTAGTACAATAGACACAGAATGTATTAGCATCACACAATGGAATGTCTAGGAGCAGACACAATTAACACCTCAAAAGCATGTGTCCCTACATTGAATGAAAACACTCCATTTGGGCTCAGACTTTAACAACTTGTAATATTCCAAGATATCCTGCAAAACATGAATTATCATTTATCAGTCACCCTATGCCCAAAAGGGGCACAGGGTGACCCTAGACCCACGAGTCATTAGTGACGCTGGCACAGGAGTACCCCCCATCCTTCAAAAGTCACTTGCATATTAGCCTTTAAAATGAGCACTTTTGAATTCGAACATTCGAGTCCCATAGACTTCAATGGGGTTCTAAAAGTTTGCGCAAACGTTCGGTCCGTTCGAAGGTTCTGGTGCGAATCGAACGGGGGGGGGGTGTTTGGCTCATCCCTAATACTGGGTATGTGTCATTAAGACAATATTGCCACCTTTATCCGATTATTTGATCACAAGTTTGTAAAATTTTTGTAAAGATTTAAGTGCTTTGATTTGTCTGATATTAAGATTAGGTGAAATATTGTGCCAATGCTGTTGCTTAAGGTCCCTAATAATTGACTGTAAAATGGCCCAGATGGTCAGGCAGGTCATGAGGTCAGAGAATCTATGAGATCGAAGTCGAAAAGGTCTAGTTGAACGTCCCAATGAACCTTGTTTGTCAATTTTATATGTAATAAATACAGTTGAACCTCGGATTACGAGCATAATCCATTCCAAGAGTATGCTCGTAATCCAAAGCACTCGCATGTCAAAGCGAGTTTTCCCATTGAAGTCAATGGAACCGAAAATAATTAGTTCCGCATTGACTTCAATATGATGCAATACCGAATGCGGCCAGAGGTGGGGGGGGGCACCAGACAGCGCCGAAAGTGGCCAAAAAGGCTAGAGGACACTTCGGCTTGTTTCCTGCGCCCCCGTACCTCAGGCCAAATGAGATACTGCAGGCCAATGTTTGGCTTTTCAGCTCCTGCGCCCACGTACCTCAGGCCAAATGAGGTACTGCAGGCATATTTAGCTTGAATTCTGTTTGTCTTGGGAGTCAGCATTCACAAACCGTGTCAGAATTTTAAAAAAATTTGCTCGCAAATCAAAACGCTCTCAAACCAAGTTACTCTTAAACCGATGTTCCACTGTATCTTATTTTATAAAAGAACTACATTGTTGTTTATCAGTACCGAGCTTGTCCATTATAACCAATTGGAAGGTAATCTATATGGTCACCTTCAGCAACTGCCCCTATATTCCCACCCCTCACTGTTCCTCTATGTTGTAAGTTTTGACGCGTGTTTATGTGGTTCACATCTGTCTCGGGTGAAGGACTTCGACCATCATTTTTTTTATTTATATATATATATATATATATATATATATATACACAGGTATATACACAGTATATATTGTTACATCGTTTCATAATTGTTTAGATATCATTTTCCTCAGTTGATATTTTATTATGTATCCTGGTCCTTCCTAACATCTTATACATATGCCCCCAATCTTATAAGTAAATGATTTGTGATTCCTTTTTGGTCAGGAACGCTCTGCTCTGTGGAAGAGAGGAGTTCCCCAGGTAGGGCTTTTAAGAACGCTCTGCTCTTGCCTTGCAGCCTGCCAGCCCACCCAGTGTCCAGGATAGCTCTCCCCTCAGACAGCTTTTACCAGAGGCCAGCACTTCATCATCCTGACAGTTTCCCTTCCTGATCAGGCTTCATCTCTCCCTCCTGTACTGACTGGGTTAACCCTTCAATTACTTGATCAAAGTTTGAGATGCTTTTTCAACAAATAATCCTGGTTTTACATGTACAGTTTTTGAGGTTAAAACTCCTGTATTAAGTGAGTTAACCCTTCCATTACTTAACCACTTAAGCCCCGGGCCAAAATGCAGGTAAAGGACCAGGCCCCTTTTTGCGATTCGTCGCTTTAACTGACAATTGTATGGTCGTGCAACGTGGCTCCCAAACAAAATTAGAGTCCTTTTTTTCCCACAAATAGAGCTTTCTTTTAGAAGTATTTGATCACCTCTGCGGTTTTTATTTTTTTGTGCTATAAACAAAAATAGAGCGACAATTTTGAAAAAAATGCAATATTATTTCCTTTTTGCTATAATAAATATCCCCCAAAAATATATAAAAAAAACATTTTTTCCTCAGTTTAGGCCATTACATATTCTTCTACATATTTTTGTTAAAAAAAAAATCGCAATAAGCGTTTATCGGTTGGTCTGCACAAAATTTATAGTGTTTACAAAATAGGGGATAGTTTTATTGCATTTTTATAATTTTTTTTTTTTTTTACTACTAATGGCGGCGATCAGCGATTTTTTTCATGACTGCGACATTATGGAGGACACCGGACAATTTTGACACATTTTTGGGACCATTGTCATTTTCACAGCAAAAAATGCATCGACTGTGTCTCTCTATAAAGGGGATGACACGATCGATGCAGCCGCCACAGTGAAGCACGGGGAAGCCGTGTTTACACGCGGCTCTCCCCGTTCTTCAGTTCCGGGGACCGATCGCGGGACCCCAGCGTTGATCGCGTCCGCGGGTCCCACGGTCCCAGAGCTGGGTAGATGTACAGGACGTGCCGGTACATCCATCTGCCCAGCCGTGCCATTCTGCCGACGTATATTTACAAGCGGCGGTCCTTAAGTGGTTAAACAAAGTTTGAGATACTTTTTCAACAATAATTGTGTTGAGCCGACACAGGTTTTTTATTCTTAGTTCTAATTATGCATTTACTGAAGGCTCCCACTTCATTCATTTTCCCTTCTTACTTGAGTTTGACAAATCTCAATAATTCAACTGTTTTTTTCCTTTTGAACTTTTTTGTTCATTATAATTTTGTATTAGGCATTACCTTAAGGGCCCTTTAAATTTTTAGTATTTCAATGTACACTAACCGGCCATTTTGTTAGGTACACCTTGCTAGTACCGGGTTGCACCCCCCTTTTCCTTCAGAACTGCCTTAATTCTTTGTGGCATAGATTCAACAAGGTGTTGAAAACATTCATCAGAGATTTTGGTCCATATTGACATGATAGCATCATGCAGTTGCTGCAGATTTGTTGGCTGCACATAGTTACATAGTTAGTCAGGTTGAAAAAAGACACAAGTCCATCCAGTTCAACCACAAAAAAATAAACAAACAAAATAAAAAACATAGTACAATGCCATACACCCAACTCCATACCCACAGTTGATCCAGAGGAAGGCAAAAAAAAAACAGCAGAGCATGATCCAATTTGCTACAGCAGGGGAAAAAAATCCTTCCTGATCCCCCGAGAGGCTATCGGATTTACCCTGGATCAACTTTACCTACACATCTTAGTACTCAGTTATATTATGTACATTTAGGGAAGTATTCAGGCCTTTCTTAAAGCAATCTACTGAGCTGGCCAGAACCACCTCTGGAGGGAGTCTGTTCCATATTTTCACAGCTCTTACTGTGAAGAAACCTTTCCGTATTTGGAGATGAAATCTCTTTTCCTCTAGACGTAAAGAGTGTCCTCTTGTCCTCAGTGTTGACCGTAAAGTGAATAACTCAACACCAAGTTCACTATATGGACCCATTATATATTTGTACATGTAGATCCTATCCCCCCTTATTCTCCTCCATGATGTGAATCTCCACCACATCCCAACAGTGCTCTATTGGGTTGAGATTTGGTGACTGTGGAGGCCACTGGAGTACAGTGAACTCATTGTCATGTTCAAGAAACCAGTTTGAGATGATTAGAGCCTTGTGATTTGGTGCATTATCCTGCTAGAAGTAGCCATCAGAAGATGGGTACTCTGTAATCATAAAGGGATGGACATGGTCAAAAAAAAAAAAAATCGCAATAAGTGTTTATCGGTTGGTCTGCGCAAAATTTATAGTGTTTACAAAATAGGGGATAGTTTTATTGCATTTTTATAAAAAAATTTTTTTTTTACTACTAATGGCGGCGATCAGCGATTTTTTTCATGACTGCGACATTATGGAGGACACCGGACAATTTTGACACATTTTTGGGACCATTGTCATTTTCACAGCAAAAAATGCATCGACTGTGTCTCCCTATAAAGGGGATGACACGATCGATGCAGCCGCCACAGTGAAGCACGGGGAAGCCGTGTTTACACGCGGCTCTCCCCGTTCTTCAGTTCCGGGGACCGATCGCGGGACCCCAGCGTTGATCGCGTCCGCGGGTCCCACGGTCCCAGAGCTGGGTAGATGTACAGGACGTGCCGGTACATCCATCTGCCCAGCCGTGCCATTCTGCCGACGTATATTTACAAGCGGCGGTCCTTAAGTGGTTAAACAAAGTTTGAGATACTTTTTCAACAATAATTGTGTTGAGCCGACACAGGTTTTTTATTCTTAGTTCTAATTATGCATTTACTGAAGTCTCCCACTTCATTCATTTTCCCTTCTTACTTGAGTTTGACAAATCTCAATAATTCAACTGTTTTTTTCCTTTTGAACTTTTTTGTTCATTATAATTTTGTATTAGGCATTACCTTAAGGGCCCTTTAAATTTTTAGTATTTCAAGGTACACTAACCAGCCATTTTGTTAGGTACACCTTGCTAGTACCGGGTTGCACCCCCCTTTTCCTTCAGAACTGCCTTAATTCTTTGTGGCATAGATTCAACAAGGTGTTGAAAACATTCATCAGAGATTTTGGTCCATATTGACATGATAGCATCATGCAGTTGCTGCAGATTTGTTGGCTGCACATAGTTACATAGTTAGTCAGGTTAAAAAAAGACACAAGTCCATCCAGTTCAACCACAAAAAAATAAACAAACAAAATAAAAAACATAGTACAATGCCATACACCCAACTCCATACCCACAGTTGATCCAGAGGAAGGCAAAAAAAAACAGCAGAGCATGATCCAATTTGCTACAGCAGGGGAAAAAAATCCTTCCTGATCCCCCGAGAGGCTATCGGATTTACCCTGGATCAACTTTACCTACACATCTTAGTACTCAGTTATATTATGTACATTTAGGGAAGTATTCAGGCCTTTCTTAAAGCAATCTACTGAGCTGGCCAGAACCACCTCTGGAGGGAGTCTGTTCCATATTTTCACAGCTCTTACTGTGAAGAAACCTTTCCGTATTTGGAGATGAAATCTCTTTTCCTCTAGACGTAAAGAGTGTCCTCTTGTCCTCAGTGTTGACCGTAAAGTGAATAACTCAACACCAAGTTCACTATATGGACCCATTATATATTTGTACATGTAGATCCTATCCCCCCTTATTCTCCTCCATGATGTGAATCTCCACCACATCCCAACAGTGCTCTATTGGGTTGAGATTTGGTGACTGTGGAGGCCACTGGAGTACAGTGAACTCATTGTCATGTTCAAGAAACCAGTTTGAGATGATTAGAGCCTTGTGATTTGGTGCATTATCCTGCTAGAAGTAGCCATCAGAAGATGGGTACTCTGTAATCATAAAGGGATGGACATGGTCAGTAACAATACTCGTTAGGCCGTGGCATTTAAATGATGATCAATTGGTACTAAGGGGCCCAAAGTGTGCCATAAAAATATGCACCACCAGTATCAACTGAACCATTGATACAAGGCAAGATGGATCCATGTTTTCATGTTGTTTACGCCAAATTCTGACCCTACCTTCTGAATGTCGCAGCTGAAATCGAGACTCACCAGACCAGGAAATGTTTTTTCCAATTTTCTATTGTCCAATTTTGGTGAGCTTGTTAAGTTGTAGCCTCAGTTTCCTGTTCTTAGCTGACAGGAGTGGCATCCGGTGTGGTCTTCTGCTGCTGTAGCCAATCTGCTGCAGGGTTCGATGTGTTGTGCATTCAGAGATGTTATTCTGCATACCTCGGTTGTAGCAAGAGGTTATTTCAGTTACTGTTGCCTTTCTTTCATCTAAAACCAGTCTGCCCATTTTCCTTTGACATCAACAAGACATTTTCATCCACACAACTGCCACTCACTGGCAGGAATGTCTTAAAAGCATCAAGGGCCCCTGGGCAAAGTAATGCACTGGGGCCCCTACCAGCTTGGGATGCAGGCATCTTAGTGTGGATCTAAAATTTTAAAGGAAAAATAGTGAAGTCTAACAGGTGTTAACTACAGATCACAGTGGACACAAATACAGTTGTGAAGTTTAGTTAAAAAAGCAATGATTGAAAGGAAAATTAAAATCTCTCGGCCCAAACCAGCAAAACTAAATATCACTGAGTCTAAAAAAGATACGGAGGTATCGGGCGGTCCATTGCCCGTTGGAGAGCTGATCCACCAAGTACCATCTGGAAGGAAGCTGATCGTATAAGCAGAGGAAAGGAGCAGTGATCCCGGGAACGAGCATTACATACCTGATACCCCAAGCGGGGAGCACCATCTGGTGAGTGGGGAACCCTGAGGGGAGCACCGGGACCACCTCATATCCATATACCTAGGACCACCCCCTCCACACACCATTACCTGTTTGGACTCCACTTATACTGCTATACCATTGATGCTTCTGATGTTTATGTTTTGTTGGGTTGCATCGGATCTGGACTAACCATCATACACAGTTTTTCTAGCAGATTTCTTATCGGTCTGCTATTATTGCTGCTGGATTTTCATTGGATTTAATATTGCAGTGCTGCTATCTGTTTGCTGCTATTTACTTATTTTTCAAGGTTTCTCATGTTATTTTTATATACATGTGTATCTATGTGTCATTTATGGTAGGACATTGGTGCATTACCTCTCACCAGTCACCATAGTTCTGGCATTTATATCAGCACTACAAAAAGAATACAATATACTAAAAGTATATAAATCACCGCGCTACTAATAAAACGTATAAGATAGCAGCCAACACTACAGAATTCGATCAAATTCTGAACAAACAAGCAAAAAACAAAAAAATGTAGCGCTAATAATACGCGTAAACAAACAATAATTAAGTGAGACCCTCATGCATGAAGGACATAAGTGATAAAGTTCACAAAAATCAATGTGCTTAAGATTGAAAAATTGGAATAATAAAGTTCAATAACAAGAGTTCAGTATTCGTGATCCAACAAAAAAGCGACTCAGTGCTGGAGGGAAAGTGTAGTGAGTATTGAACAGGTAATCCACCACCAAGATGAATCAGAGGCTTACCAGATGTTGTGGACCTAAATAGGTGTATACCTAATAGGTCAGAAGGGCTTAATGGTAACGGTGTCCTGGCCTCAGAAGACTTGAGCGGTATGGGAGGATGATTCCAATATTGTTGCAGTATAAATGAAACCACAGGAACGCGGACCAATAAAGAGCAATATTCAGCACAGGTAAGTAGATAAGCTCACCAACAGTGAATCCGGGGGTTCAAAGCATGATAGTTCAAGAGAAAAAGGAAATGGACATAGTGGCCCAGATTCACGAAGCAGATACGACGGTGTATCTCAGATACACCATCGTATCTCGGATTTTTTCTGGTCCTATCTATGCGCCTGATTCATAGAATCAGATACGCATAGATAGGGCTGAGATCCGACAGTGTCACACTGTGTTACACTGTCGGATCTTTTTTTTGAATTAAAAATGGCGCCGGGGGCGTTCCCGCTGATTTACACTGAATAATATGTAAATCAGCGAGATACGCGAAATTCACGACCGTACGCGGACCCGACGCGGTGTTCTTACGTCGTTTCCGTAGCGCGGTACCCGTCGTATACTTACCCCTGCTAAAAGCAGGGGTAAGTATTGTTAAGTATGGCCGTCGTTCCCCGCGTCGATTTTGAAATTTCCTACGTCGTTTGCGTACGCCGATTCACGAACACGCGCGTCGCAAGTCTAGATCACGTCGCAACCACTGACGTCCTATTGACGTCAGTGGGAGCAATGCACGCCGGGAAATTCCCCGGACGACGCATGCGTATTTAAATCGGCGCGGGAGCGCGCCTGATTTAAATATGACACTCCCCTAGCCGCGGAATTTGAATTCCGCTGGGGGATTTAGGATCCGCCGTCGCAAGTTTGGAGGTAAGTGGTTTGTGAATTAGCCACTTGCCTCCTAAACTTGCGGGAGCGGATCTTAATTCACGTAGATCGAGCGGATCTATAGATCCGCTGAGCTACGTGAATCTGGCCCAGTGTGTATACTGTGTAATTTTTTTTTACTGATGATAAAAAAGTAAAAATATCACACTCACATATCACAAGAAGGATACAGGCATGTACAAAGGTGAACAGTGGGGTCAGCGGGTCCCGACGCGTTTCGATCCAACGATCGTCATCTGGGGTACAGCACTCACAGTAATCCTTATATGTGATGACTATCACAGGTTGATAGCTATACTATTACGTAGAGCATCCATCATATGTGTTATTTCACCAATTACCTCTTGCTGATTTAGCTCTCGGTTATATATCTTATTGCTGGGCCATTTCAGTGATATTGTTAAGCCACCCGGGTTGCACCTAGACACCACCTAGTCTGGACTATCTAGTACCAGGCTGCCAGAAACTGTCTGAGAACGTGCACCAGACAGCGCCACCACCCCAACCTTACTTATACTACTAGGAATATACACACTACAGATACTCTGGAAATATAGGGCCAGGTGCCACCTCTTCCTTCTACATGCTAAAATGTTCAATGCACTACATAATTTGCTCCTGTGTTGTGTGCAAGTTTGGTTTGGACATCTAATCAGTAGACATGTCTAGAATTTTGAAGCCAGATGTAAAAAATACTTACTGGGGCAAACAACAGGCTCCAAAGTATCATCTTCTATTTGATGAACTCCTCCACCCTCTGCGTGTTTTGTGTCTGGGGATGTGCTGTCCACTGGAGGCTCTTTGCTGGGTCCAGTGCTCTGATCACACTCCTCCAAATGTTGGTGGTGACCACACTCACGGTCCTCTAAAAATAAATAATACAACATCCATGAAGCCACCCCAAATTTTAAATATTTTCCAAGAATCCCTTTTGCTGTTTTTTAAGTAGACCAACCTTGCCCTGGTGGCAAAGTTTGCTCCACACTAGTGCACTACACTATGCATTATTGAAATCGTAAAAATGCATTGTAATGGGAAGATGATGTCATTTAAAATGTGAGAAAAAATGTCTATATGGCCACATTGAACAACTCATGCAGATGACACCCATCATCACTCTTGTCTTCTATGGGATAGAGGATATATGATAAGCATTCTAACAGGCGTGACTCTGTGTGACTCTGATCCCCAGGGCCTCTCCACTACCCATGTCTACCCTGGAAATGCGTCATTAATGGGCAGTGTAATGCCTCGGCTGTGTGTGTTGCTTTAGGTACACAGCTTCACATCAAGTATAAACCGAATCTCAAAGAAAGAAGCGCTGGTTTGCTGAACTGATGCAATCTTTACTGAGATATAATGAACAGGAATATGTATGATAGTGTTCATATGAGTGATATGAGATGATATGTGTTCGTATGAGATGGTAAAACTGTGAAACAAACATAAAAAGACAAATATAAGCATTACTATTCAAGCAACATACATTACACATAGCTAATACAAAAGATAGGGCCTAACTAACATGTGCTTGCTTAATACACTGAAACACACATTATCTATCTGCAATGTCTAACATCCCTCTACACAAGCTGAACTAGCAAAACCCCTTTACTCACAGGCTTTGGTGTTCGTCAGGTTTGCAGTCTGTATTAGCTTTAGGATGTCCTGTGGATCTGGTCACTACAGTAGCTAGACCTGGAATGAACAGGATATGTCCCAGCAAGCCCTAGACAGTACAGAGAAGACCCGCCTCTAGGCTTCAAGAAAATGGAGGGTCTTAAAGAAACAGACACTGCTGAGTGTCAAGCATGTAATATACATTGCGAAGGCAGCACACTTCCCACCTGGCATACCTTTTGTTATGCCACTAACCTTTGGACAGAAGTAAAACTACTTCAGAAATTGGCCTAGCATACACCTTGGGAATGCCCTGTCTAACAATTCTAACTTCAACCTTTCTAACTCTAGCATCACTACTAGGATCAGTCCCCACAATGAGTCCAATGGGCCATTCGTTCCTGTGGGCCTGAGTGTCGCTTGTCATCTTGCCATTTCTTGCGTGGCTGGAGTGTCACCAGGTATTCCTGTCTCCACCTCTTCCAGAAAATGTCCGCAAGGCTTTGAACTTGTCTCCATTGCTTGGTGTACAAGTCCTTGAGGTCAAAGTCTCCTGAGGGAGCTGTCACTGGTTCCATCTTCTGGGTCAGCAGCATTGCGGGTGTCAAGACTGACGGCATCTCCGGATCTGTAGACACTGGAACCAAAGGTCTGGCGTTCATAATGGCCACGACTTCAGCCATTAGTGTAGTCAAAGCTTCATGAGTGAGGCGAGTAGACCCAACCTTCAGGAGCATGGCATCCAGAATGCGACGAGCTACTCCAATCATCCTCTCCCAGGCTCCTCCCATATGCGATGCGTGTGGAGGATTAAAAGTCCAAGTGCATCCTTGATCTTGAAGATAGGAACCTGTTTCAGAGTCTGTAGAGATGATCTTCAACTCCTTGCAGGCCCCAATAAAGTTTGTGCCGCGGTCTGAACGAATTAATTTCGCTGGTCCTCTGATAGAGAAGAATCTTCTCAAGACATTGATGAAACTTGAAGTGGATAAAGATTCAATCACTTCAATATGAACTGCTCTAGTATTTAGGCAAGAGTACAGAACAGCCCAACGTTTACTTTCGGCACTGCCTCCTCTGGTCTTGCGAGAAGAGATGTTCCATGGTCCAAAAACGTCTAGACCTACGTGAGTGAACGGAGGATCTGAAGCAAGTCTGTCTGCAGGTAAGTTTGACATCTTCTGAACCTCAAGTTTCCCTCTAATCTTCTTACAGGTAACACATTTGCTGATCACGCTGGAGACTAGTCTCTTACCTCCTATGATCCACAATCCTGCTGACCGTACTGCTCCTTCAGGGAAGTGTCGTCCTTGATGTGCAACTTGCTTGTGATAGTGTCTTACCAGAAGAAGAGTGATGTGATGATTCTTAGGTATGATGAAGGGATGTCTGTCTTGGATAGTCATATCCGTTGCCGACAAACGACCTCCTATTCTTAGTACTCCTTCTTCGTCGAGGATAGGGTTCAACTTCTTGAGCGAACTGTGTCGAGAAATCTCTTCCTTTTTCAGAAGGCTTTGAATTTCTTCTTTAAAGACTTCCTGCTGGACACATTTGATGATCGCGACCTTGGCTTGTTCGAGATGGTCGTTGCTATGCTGATCAGTATTAGTAGCTCTGCAGGAGTATCTGGCTAGACAGATAAGTTTTCCGATTGCACGGGTCAGCGACTTCCAACTGGAAAACCTTTCAAATCTATGGGCGCCCAGACTGTCTCTGGTAACTAAAGTTTTGCAAACTATAACTTGAGGTCTTACCTCTTTGTCTTAATCTGGTTCTATGAGCTGAAAGGTCTCTACCTGAGTAGGCTCTTTGGTTTCTGGCTTACCAAGAAACGATGGACCTACGAACCAGTTAGTTTGCTTGAGTACAGCAGCTGACACTAATCTTGTCCCATGATCAGCTGGGTTCTTGTCTGTGCTGATGTGATGCCACTGATCTGGACTTGTAGACTTTCTAAAAAGTGTCACTCTGTTGGTCACGTATGTGTAAAATCTTTTTGAAGCGTTTTGAATATATCCTAACACAATCTTGCTGTCTGTATAAAAGTTCACTGCATGGATCTCAATGTCCAGTTCAGTCGTAATCATGTCTGCCATCTCTACCGCTAAGACAGCAGCACAAAGTTCTAGACGTGGGACAGTGTGAGCAGGTCTGGGAGATAGTTTTTCCCATGATGAACCCAACATGGCTTTGTCCCTCAGTGTCTATTACCCTAAGGTAAGTTACAGCTGCGATAGCCATAGTGGAAGCGTCAGAGAATACGCATAATTATCTTCTCTTTGTAGCAGACAAGGAAACAAATACGTACGGTCTTGGAATGTTAAGTTGTTCAAGCTCCAACAATGAGTCTTTCCACAACTTCCACTGCATTTGCTTCTCTTCAGGAAGAAGTACATCCCAGTCAATTTGTTCTTGCTCAGTAGTGATCTGTCTCAAAAGAGCTTTGCCGTGCATGATGATGGGTGCTACGAATCCCAGGGGGTCATAAAGACTGTTGACTCTAGATAGGACACCTCTTTTTGTAAAAGGGTTTCTCTTCTCTGGAGACTCTGAAGGTGAAACTGTCAGTCTTTAGGTCCCAACTAAGCCCAAGACTTCTTTGCAAGGGTGGTGATTCTGTTCCTAGATCAAAGTCTTTGAGGTCTTTAGCAAGGTCTTTTATTGGAAATGCTTCCATGACTCTGTTGCTGTTGGAAGCTACCTTGTTCAATCTTATGTTGGATTCTGCCAACATTTCTTTTGTACTTTTCAGGACGTTAATAGCTTCTTCGTTGCTGGAGAAAGAAGCAAGTCCATCGTCCACGTAGAAGTTCTTCATGACGAACTGTTTGGCTTCTTGACCATGTCTTTCACCTTGCTGTGCTGCTCGTTTCAGGTTGTAGATAGCTACAGCTGGGGAAGGGCCGTTTCCAAACACATGTACCTTCATCCTGTACTCTGTGATGTCTTTGTTAAAGTCATTGTCTGCATACCACAGGAACCTTAATTAGTCTCTGTGATCTTCTCGAATGAAGAAACAGTAGAACATCTGTTGTACATCTGCTGTTACTGCTACGAGTTCTTTTCTGAACCTGATGAGTACTCCAAGGAGTGTGTTGTTCAGGTCAGGTCCGCTGAGAAGGACGTCATTTAGTGAGATGCCTTCGTGCTTCGCACTAGAGTCAAATACTACACGTATCTGACCTGGTTTC
This sequence comes from Rana temporaria, assembly GCF_905171775.1. Taxonomy (NCBI): domain Eukaryota; kingdom Metazoa; phylum Chordata; class Amphibia; order Anura; family Ranidae; genus Rana; species Rana temporaria. The sequence goes on from NC_053489.1 coordinate 366,309,763, forward strand.
TGAGGATGATACACCCCAAATATTGGTAAGTACCAGTGTTCTTGGTTTTCTTGTAGTGGTGGTGCCCTTTCTGCCTGCTCATTGTCAAAAATCTTTTGCATGAAGGCTTGGAAGTGTTTCTTCATATTTGGCTTTCTTTGTAGAGTGCGCTGCAACAAAGTGAAGCGTTTCTCTGCTTGTACCCTGTTGTCAGGAAGGCGATGGCGTGGTGACCGGAAGGGTAGAGGGGCTACCCAGCTGCCTGACTTGTCTCTGTAGACTTCTCTGTCCATGATCTCGAGGAAGAGGGTATCTTCTACCAAGGGTGCTGGCTTGTCGTCGTCTCATGTTCTTTCAAACACCTTACAACCCAGTTCATCTGTATTTCCAGTTGAGGCTAAGTCTTCCATGCACCTCTGGATACTCCGATGATGTGTTGGGTTATCTAATCTCTCTTTAATGTGTAGACTGTTGGTACATGGGCAAAGACAAAATGTACGACCATTCTGCAACGGATGTGTTCTGTAGACATTTACCTTTGCTGGTTTGTGCAGTCCGTCTAGACATACTTCTCCAACGATGACCCATCCGAGATAAAGGCGTTGTGCAAATGGTGCATTGTGTGGCCCATTGTACTGTTCTCTGACATTGTGCACTCTGAGAATATTGCCGCGTACACATAAAAAAAAACGACGTTTTTAAAAACGTCAATTTAAATGACCGTGTGTGGGGGAAAACGTCGTTGTATGTCTTGTCAAAAACGACAAAAAAATTGAAGCATGCTTCAATTTTTTGTGATGTTTTTCAAAACGTCGTTTTTTGTTTCACAAAAATTTACCATGTGTAGCAAAAAACGACGTTTAAAACAATGTTTTTAAACCCTAGCATACCCAGAAGCTAGTTATGAAGCGAGCTTCAATGGAAAAAAGTGGTGAACGTAACCTCGCTTTGCTAGAGCATTGTGAAAAAACGATGGTGTGTAGGCAACGTCGTTTTTAAAAATTGAAGTTTCAAAAACGTCGTTTTTTACTTCACAGAAAATTACGTTTTTTTCCATCACATAAAGTGATGGTGTGTACGCGGCATTTCTCTCCCAAGTAGAAGGTTGATTGCAGCATCTGGATCTAGTGCTGGTATTTGGTCTGCTATTCACACCATATGAGGGTGATGATGAGCAACTTCAGGTGTGGGAATCTCTGACCTGTCGTCTGGTATCTCATCACATTCTATGAGGGTAGGTAGTGTCACCTTTGTCTTTCCATCTAATGACTCGATGATGTAGTTATTTGCTCTTCTCCCTATTGTCTCTACAACTCCAGAACAAGTCTTGAAGGTGTATGGAGTTGGACTTCCTTTGTCACCGAAGAGGTCAAAGAACTCGGTTTTTGCCAGAGATCTGTTACTCTGTTCATCCAAGACTGTGTACATCTTGATTGCCTTTTCTCTGAAACCTGCTGGATACACCTGGACTAAGCATATCTTGGAGCATGATCTTGAGCGGCCCTGCTCTGTACAGATCTCAGTGCACTTTGAGGTTACTGCTGGCGTTGTACTCTTGCCTTGCTCCCCACCATGATCTTCTTGAGTTGCCGAAACTTCTTGTTTCCATGGTGGTGGTCCCAGGTGCAGTGTTGACAAGTGTTTGTCACTGTTACACTCTGCGCATTGTATTGTTTTTGTACAGTCTTTTGCAAGATGCTGAATTGAAGCGCAACATCTGAAACAAATGCGATTGTCTTTAAAGCGGTGGTTCCGCGGGATAACTTTTTTTTTTTTTGGTCTAATCCCCAGCTCTTACCTTTAAGCCTGCACTAACAGGGTGTCCCACTCCTTAAAGCGGGGGTTCACCCTATCGACGGGAAAATTTTTTTTTTTTTATTTTACCTTAAAATCAGGCATTGTAGCACGAGCTACAGTATGCCTGTCCCGAATTTTTTACCCCCGTACTCACCTTGTAGTCGTCCATCGAAGATACCGGGGAATGGGCGTGCCTATGGAGACGGAGGATGATTGACGGCCGGCTCTGGCGCGTCACGCTTCTCCGGAAATAGCCGAAATAGGCTTGGTCTTCACGACGCGTGCGCATAGCCTGTGCGCAGGCGCCGTGAAGAGCCGAGACCTACTCCGGCTGTCTTCGGGGAGAGTGACGTGCCAGGGCCGGCCGTCAATCATCCTCCCTCTCCATAGGCACGCCCATTCCCCGCGGGAGCCGAAATCTACGATGGACGACTACAAGGTGAGTACGGGGTTAAAAAAATCGGGACAGGCATACTGTAGCTCGCGCTACAATGCCTGTCTCGATGGTAAAATGTGTCGGGGGGGGGGTGAACTACCGCTTTAAGCCGTGCTATGCGCTGTTTTTCTTTAAATTATATTTTTGATCCCGAGGCGATGGACGTTTCCATCTTACCTGTGGGCATACTGAAGCCGACAGGGTCTTCTTCCGGGAGAGGGCGAATGCTGGCCTCCCAGCATTCACCGCTCGATCCTGCGCATGTGCAGTGTTGACGGCGAGCGTCGCCGTCAACACTGCATGGTTGCCATAACAACGGCCGGCGTAAGAAGTTCACGCCCATTTGTGCCGAGATGTCGCGCGATTACAGCGCGTCGACAGAGGAGTGCCACAATTCGAGTGACAGGACGGGGGAGAATGGACTTACACGCCCATTCCCCGCGGGGGATTTTGATTGACAGGTCGTAAATACGACCTGGAAACGGGTAAGGAGGACTCAAAAAAATAAATAGTTTAGTCATTGTATTTGCAGCGCATTTGCATAGAGAGGATGTTATTAAACAGGGTGAACCACCGCTTTAAGATAAGCTTTGCGCTCTTCTAATGTCTTACTTCTGAAACTGCAACATTTTCTTAGTGGATGAGGCTTGTTGTGGATAGGACATATTTTGTCTGGCTCCTCAACTTTCTTACTTGTGTTGTCTTCCTGATTGGCTGCAGATTCAGGCGGAACTTCTGTCTTCCTTACAGAAACTGTTGCTCTGCGTTCTTTGTAAAGCCCTGGAGGTTTCTGCTCTACCTTTGGGAAGCTTGCCGCTCTCTTGTTCAGGAAAGCAAAGCTTGGGTCATTGCGTATTTCAGCTTGGTCTTCTATGAATTCAGCGAAGAAGGCGAAGGGTGGAAATGCAACTCGATGATCTTTCTTGTATCTTGAAGCTTGAGCTACCCACCTTTCTTGCAAGTTGTAAGGATGTTTCTCGATTATGGGCTCAACTCCACATGCTGTATCCAGATATGAGAGACCTGGCAGATATCCACTAGACTTAGCGGCTTCTATTTCTAAGAGTAGGTCTCCCAAACCTCTCAGCTTTTGGTAATCCTTGTTTGTTATTCTTGGATAGTTTTCTATCCTTTTCAGAAGAGCATCCTCGATCACTTCAGGTGATCCATAGCATTGTTCTAGTCTCCGCCACACCATTGCAAGTCCTGCAGCTGCGTCATGAATATGTGCTGATCTGATTGCTCAGTGGACTCTTCTCCTAGCCATTTGATGAGCTGGTCAAGCTTTCCTTTCTCTGTCAGATTTAAGTCTTGGGTACCGCTCAGGAAAGATGACTTCCAAGCCCAGTAGTTTTCTGGACGGTCATCGAATTTCATGAGACCAGTGACCACTATCTCACGGCGCATCAGGAATCTTGCCACTTCTATAGCACTTGTTGCATCTGGTGAATACTTCTCGGGTGTAAACTCAGGGTATGGCTGCGGCTGGTAAGGCTGATGAGGCGCTAGACTGAATCCACTTTGTTTAGGTGGTTGTTCTCGTCTGTTGTAAGTCTTTCTGCTATAATCCAGACTTGTATGTGCTTGAGGAGGGAGTACGCGAGCATCCGTTTGCACTCTTGGAGGGTTGGCAGATTGGTCTCTGAGCATGCGACCACTTGACTTCGCACACTGAGATTCTGATTCAGTCTTGCAATGTTGCGTAGTATCAAAGTTTCTTATTGCTGGTGAAGTCAATGAAGACCTAGGTGCGTCATTGGACTGCTGGTCAGTGTACATGGTTGCTTGTGACTGTACGTACTCACAGGTGCGTTGGATTGCGCTGTGGGATGACATCTGGTTTTCTATGCCATCGAACTGAGCTTCAGCAGCCCTTGTGAAAAATGCTGCCTCGGCTAAGGCTGCTGCAGTGTTTTTCTGCTGTTTGAGTAAGTCTAAAGATGCTTCCACTTCTGCTTTCTTTTTGAGTGCTTCAGATTCACTTTTTGCTTGTTCTCTCATCAATTCAGCTTCCTGCTCCGCATAAGAAGCCATGGCACAAGCTGCCTCTGCTTTTGCTCTTGCCTTAGTTGCTTTGTCGCTAGCCGATGACAGACTGGTGATGCTTGAATGTCTAGAACTAGTACGCTTAGATCTTGCTGAATCGGCGCTAGCTGAAGTCAGATTTGTTTGATTGGACACTCTAGACAGTGTTGTGCATCTAGACCTGGTTCTTGGCAAGCTGTATGTGTCTTCCTCCTTATAGGAGCATTGAGGGTTAACTGTCAGAGTGTTGTTCTCTGTGTTCTGCATCTTGATTTAGTTGGCAGCATGGATAATGATGATGACTGGACACAGGCAGTATCAGTGTTGTAGTGAGTGAGAGAAATTAGTTTCACTTTCGTTTCGCTCCACGTGGCTTGAAGGATTAGTCCTTTTATTGCTGAGGACGATTCAAAGCTGTTTAATTGCTTCTGACAACGTTTTAAAGCCTTTTTACTGTAATGTCTCGGCTGTGTGTGTTGCTTTAGGTACACAGCTTCACATCAAGTATAAACCGAATCTCAAAGAAAGAAGCGCTGGTTTGCTGAACTGATGCAATCTTTACTGAGATATAATGAACAGGAATATGTATGATAGTGTTCATATGAGTGATATGAGATGATATGTGCCAACCTAATACATGCAATAAAGTCCTTATGTGTGTCCACAAAAAATGAATATCAAATTATTAAGGAAAGAATCGCATAAAATACGTGCAAAAAATAAGTGCAAATAAGTCCTTAATAGTGCACATATGCAACATTAAAGTCCGAAATGGTGAAATCCAGGACAAACGACACCCAGTGTGTGATTAATGATATAAACGTGATCCGCCACCACATGGACTGAGGCTTACCACAAGGCAACCAAATAACAGCGTTATTTATGGTTAACACCAGGATACTCCAGAGTATGAGGAACAGCTTTAAGTTGAACCCGGGATGTAAACAGACCACAATACATAGGAATCCTTGGCGGGATATGCGAGATCTATTGTGTAGTACTCCTCCTCAAACCGTCTCTTATTGCCTAGTCGATAATAAACATGTAGGGAAGGAGACCGCACATAGGGTAGTAGGTACCAACAATTTATTTAAAAATAATTAAAACTACTTACAAGCGTAGAGCAAGTATAAGCATAAAAACAGATGCCGGCCGGCATATAGCAGAAGTCCTTCCTGAACGTGGTGACGTCACTGCACGCTGCGTCACTGCACGCTGCGTCACCGCGTTCAGGAAGGACTTTTGCTATATGCCGGCCGGCATCTGTTTTTATGCTTATACTTGCTCTACGCTTGTAAGTAGTTTTAATTATTTTTAAATAAATTGTTGGTACCTACTACCCTATGTGCGGTCTCCTTCCCTACATGTTTATTATCGACTGGGCAATAAGAGACGGTTTGAGGAGGAGTACTACACAATAGATCTCGCATATCCCGCCAAGGATTCCTATGTATTGTGGTCTGTTTACATCCCGGGTTCAACTTAAAGCTGTTCCTCATACTCTGGAGTATCCTGGTGTTAACCATAAATAACGCTGTTATTTGGTTGCCTTGTGGTAAGCCTCAGTCCATGTGGTGGCGGATCACGTTTATATCATTAATCACACACTGGGTGTCGTTTGTCCTGGATTTCACCATTTCGGACTTTAATGTTGCATATGTGCACTATTAAGGACTTATTTGCACTTATTTTTTGCACGTATTGTATGCGATTCTTTCCTTAATAATTTGATATTAATTTTTTGTGGACACACATAAGGACTTTATTGCATGTATTAGGTTGGCGCAATTTTTCCCCTTTTTTCTATTATTTTGTGTTAGGTTACGCAATTGCTGCCTCCATATTTATTCACTTAATTGATTTACTATTTGTTAGCGCAATTTTTTTCCCTTTTCATGAGATGATATGTGTTCGTATGAGATGGTAAAACTGTGAAACAAACATAAAAAGACAAATATAAGCATGGCTATTCAAGCAACATACATTATACATAGCTAATACCAAAGTTAGGGCCTAACTAACATGTGCTTGCTTAATACACTGAAACACACATTATCTATCTGCAATGTCTAACATCCCTCTACACAAGCTGAACTAGCAAAACCCCTTTACTCACAGGCTTTGGTGTTCATCAGGTTTGCAGTCTGTATTAGCTTTAGGATGTCCTGTGGATCTGGTCACTACAGTAGCTAGAGCTGGAATGAACAGGATATGTCCCAGCAAGCCCTAGACAGTACAGAGAAGACCCGCCTTCAAGAAAATGGAGGGTCTTAAAGAAACAGACACTGCTGAGTGTCAAGCATGTAATATACATTGCAAAGGTAGCACAGGCAGTGATGAGCCACGCAGCTAACATAAAGTGTAATGTACCCCTTAAGTTACGCCCTGAGCCCATGGCCTTTGTCCTACCTAGAAGCACCCCTGTCGGAAGCTAATTTTGATTTTTGCTAGTTGTGACTTACGTTTTGGGGGTGATGCTGGCCCTGTTGTCTCCCCTGTTGAGGCCCGGCCAAGGGAAGCCTCCCTTTGTCCCCATGTGGTGTCTTGTCTGGTGTCTTTCTCTGTGCCTTTGTCCTGTGGAAATCATTACATACAGTATATTAATTATTACACAAAAGAAGCCTAGCCAGAAAGAACAAGTTTAATAATTCAGATCTGCATTAAAACTTTAATTAACTTCTTCTTTAGCCCCCCCAAGAAATAAGCACAAAAAACTTTGATCCATCTATAATGTACAGACACCTAATTATATCATTAAGTGTGCTTACTTTTTTTCATAATGGTGCGGTGAATGGAGTCCAAATTTTCTTGCTCTCTGTTTTTCAAATCTGACCATCGTTTGCGAATTTGATCTTTCGTTCGTTTGACCCCATTTTCTCCTTCCAATACCGCGAGGACCTTCTCAAGAACCCAATCTTTATGGCTGTTGGGCCTATCATAGTTCTCCATCTTGCAGTCAAAATCATATTTTTCAAAAATGCGCACCATCTCCACCATCTCCCCCTTGTTCATGGGGGTGGCCTTGTGTTTTCGATAATCTCTACCACTGCAGGGCCTGTTCGTTTTCGTTGATTCCGCCATCATGTTCTCCCTCACACATGTTCCGCTGTGTATGTCGCATGCAGAATAAAGAATGTGGTCACGCCGCAGCGTCATGACGCACGGAGAGCGGAGTTTCACGCATGCGCAGGCTATAAAAATCCATAACGAGCGGTCGATGTACCGGACGCATGAATGAAGCCATCGTTGTGAATCGAAGTCAAGCCGAAGGGATACGCGAAAATAAGGTCGGTGACTACATTGTGACACTAGTGGTTACTGCAATATTCGGCTTAGGTCAAGACCTATATTGTAAGCAGGTTATGAGCTAGAAGCAAGCCATTATTGTTTGTATTGTATCCTTTATTGCAGACATCTGCTAAACTTGAGCCCAAAATGAAGGGGGGAAACTGAATTCATGCGATTTCATCACTGCTTTTATCGAGCAATACAGATCGCACACCTGTCTGTGGCAGGTCAACCATAAAGACTATTCAAATAAAAATAAAATGCAGGCAGCAATTGATCAACTGGTGGCATTAGCGAAAACTGTGTACCCCAGGGCAACCGAAAATACAATAAAGACCAAAATTGGGGACCTGAGGAGCATGTTTCTCAGGAAGATCAACAAGATCGAGGCATCTAAAAGATCGGGAGCAGCAGCAGAAGACGTTTATGTGCCCAAGCTGTGGTACTTCACCAGCCTGCTATTTTTTTTTTTTATTCTTTATTTAAAGATGTGTGTCAGGGAAGGTTCCCCCTGCTGGTGTTACTGCTATGTTATCCTTGGGCTGCAGTACTGGCGTCCACCAGTGGGGCGTTCTTGGCAGTATGGAGCATACAGCCCTTCCTGCGTTCAGGTGTGACCTGAATGCAATCAGCACGCCTCTATAAATACCCGGCGTGTGTAATCACTCCTCGCCCTGGTATCGTCATACCTCCTGGACCTGAGCCTGTTATCTGACCCTGCTATCTGGACTCTGTTTCTGTTCCCCATCCTGAGCCTATCCTGGACCCATCCTTCCCTTTGCCTGTTTACATTGGTTCCTGTTCCCTCTTGGATTCCTGCCCCGCAGCCTGTCCATCCATCCGCTCCCTGATCTGCTGTGTTCCCATCCTCACCCATCTGCTGGCTTCCCCTGTGTATGACCTCGGCCTGGCTTTGTTTATGAATACGGTATTTCCCCTGATTGTATATGCTATTTTGTTGCGCACTGGTTGTCTTCATTTATTTGTTAATAAACACCTTTTTACTTCACTACTCACCTTGTTGGTTTCCTCTGTGCAGTCACACAGTTCTGATCTACTAGCATTCCTGACAATGTGTCAGATACAATAAAGCGGTAACTTCACAGAACAATCAATGTCAAACTTGCAGGGTATTATCAATACTCTGTACTGATTCATAAAACAACCAAAAAATAGGGAAAAAACCCTTAGGCAGGCCCTGCCCGGAGCGAGCCCACCCCGGGGGGGGACACCCCCGAACCGCCAGGGAGATCTAACACATCATAAAGCGAAGTTTAATTAGCCTGCTATTTTTGAAGGACCAAACTGTGCCACGCAAACATCTCTCCACACTACCCTCCACATCAGCAGAGGCCACCGATACTGAGGCAGATTCTACACAGGTTGAAGATGAGGAGGAGGAGGAGCTCAGCTTGACCCAGGTATAGCATTCTAGAAAATATTGTCATTCAAATATACAATGATGTTAATGTGTTGTTATGATTGCTCCAAAATTAGAACATAAACAACGTGAGTTGCATATCAAATAGACAGTAGTGAAATAAATATATTTGGACAAGAATGAGAAATGCTGGAGCCATAATGATAGGCTTTGCTTTTTGGACATTCAAGTTGGAAAAGGAATGAGCTGAAAAGTGTTTGGGATTGATGACACCAAAACTAAAATGATGCTCCTTTTTCACGCACAGGAACTTGGCAGCCAAGAAGAGGCCGGACCCAGCAGCCAGTCAACTCAATGCCGAATCCCTACCCTCCGCCCTCCTAGAAAAAGGGCCAGGAAGAGCCACCACCTGGATGAGGCCACAGCTGAGTTCCTTACTAGGGCCACATCTGTCATCACCACAGCACCCGATAGTGCTGAAGGCTTTGGCTGTTTCACAGCCAATAAGCTCTGTGAGATTGATGCAGATCAAAGGGAGCTGTGAGGGGGTCATCATCCAGCTCCTGAGCAAGGCCAGGAAATGTGAGCTAACCCCTAAATCCCATGTGTGTGATTTGGACCACACACCTCCACCTCCTCAACAACAAGCCTACCCACCCCAGCCAACCTACCCACACCAGTCAACCTACCCACCCCAGCCAACCTACCCACCCCAGCCAACCTACCCACACCAGCCAACCCACCCACCCCAGCAAGCAAACCTACCCCAGCAGCATGGGGGTCAGTGGCCAACTCAGACCCAGGATTTTAGGGGCTACTAATTTTTGATTTAAGTTTATGTATTTTATTTATCTTTTCTTGGTTCTAGTTTTTGGTGGATAATTTGCAGTTTGGATTTAAAAATTCTCAGTTTGAAGACAGAAAATATGTCTATTATTTGTTGGATTATATTTATGTTGGGAATGCCCAAGAAACAAAATGGCCTCAGCTGATGTGGATAGAAGTGTGGAGAGTGTTGTGCGTGGTTCAGTCTGGTATGACAAAAATAACAGCCTGTTGTAGTACCACAGCCTGGGAACATATATGTCTTCTGCTGCTGCTCCCCATCTTTTGGGGTCCACGATCTTCTTGTGCTCCCTATATTTTACGTACTGCTCAGGTTCCCAATTTGAGCCTAAAACATAATTGAGGCTTTGCCAATTCCACCAGTTGATCTATTGCTGCCTTCCTGTTGATTTTGATATGCCATTCTTTTTATTATTATTTTTTAAATAAAATGAAGATGATAAAAAATCTTTGATTATGTGTTGAAATTCTAATGTCAGTTTGTGAGTAGGCAGGTACTTTGCTAAAATTAAAGGGACACAAATAGAGTAGTTGGTACTTTTAGCATAATAAATATAGGGGATAATGGGGTTGTGCGAACTTGACCCACAAAATAATATAGACATTTGTTTGATTCGTATAACCAAAATACACTAATCCAAAGTAAAGACATTTGTTTTGACTCTGTCAGTATCACCAGCAAAGCAGCTTTTAGTATTATGACATTATAAAGAAGAAGAGAATGTGCGCTGCTTTTCTTGATTTCAGAACTTGCCGCGTCACGAATGTGCACTTTCAAATACGAACGCTAGTTTTACCAGACAGAACGCTTCTGGCTGGTCTTTGCTTCTGAGCATGCGCGTTTGTACTTTGTACAAAAGTCCGATTGCTTTCTGTACACACGGTCGGACTAGGCACCATCAGACTCTTGTTGACGTAAAGTTTGTCTGTTTGCAGACCGAACTTTTTGTCCGATGAAACCCGAAAAAGTTTGTCCGATGGAGCGTACACACGATCGGACTGAGTTGAAAACTTGCTGATTTTGAAGTTTGTTGGCAAAAAGTCTAACTGTGTGTACGGGCCTTTAGAGGGCACAGACAGCAAGAAAAACTGACCTATCTTCAAACCTCCCCTCTGCTGTATCCAAAAAAAATGTCACCTCCAGTTAAACTTTCTAGCAGTGCAATACAAGAGTCACATATAAAAAAGAGACATTAGACAAAAAACTGGGGGCTATAGTTTAATGTAATAAAATGGTAACAGCAGAAGGAGAAGCAAAATCAGGTGGTGGATTAGCGCCAGAAGACTTGTTAAGCCACTGTCTGAGTAAGTTAAGCTTATTTTGCCAAATCCTGAGCTACTAGCCAGGCCTTAAGAGTTACTCGCCACCGGTTGCCCCTCCCAACCCTATCCTGCCCCGGCCATAATTCTGCCCGTCCTTATAAATTATCTCACAAAAGTTTTATGCAGAAATTAGCTAATTACATTTCCCAGCATTGGACAGCAACTGGCATTTCAGATACAAGGTGTGTAACAGCGGGAAATACTCTCTCTTTTCTCTTCTCCCGACAGATTCCTGGCTGATCGCTTTTGGCAAAAGTGGTGAGGCCTTTTTTACAGGGCAAGTGCCCCCCAAGCCACTCTGATGCCCTGTAAAAAGGGCAGCACTGCATCTGCCAAAATCGATTAGCCAGGAAACTGTTGGCCCAGTCCGCCCCTGCTCCACACACCACTCCAAATTTTGAGGGCTGTCCACAAGTTACAGTGGTTGATGTTGTAAAATGTGGAAACCAAAGCATTTTATTTATTTTTTCTGTATGTACATACATTAAAACTTGGAATTTTAAAGTGATATAATAAAAATAGTAGATTGTGGGGTGGAAGAACTTGACTGGCCTGCACAGAGTCCTAAAATCAACCCAATAGAACACCTTTGGGATGAATTTGAGCGGAGACTGCGAGCGAGGCCTTCTCGTCCAGGCCGTGCCTGACCTCATAAATGCCCTTCTGGAAGAATGGTCAAACACTCCCATAGACCCACTTCTAAACCTTGTGGACAGCCTTCCTAGAAGAGTTGAAGCTTTTATAAATGTGAAATGTGGGCCAACTCAATATGAACCCTATGGACTAGGACTGGGATGCCATTAAAGTTCATGTGCGTGTAAAGGCAGGCGCCCAATACTTTTGGTTATATAGTGTATATTACATATTGTCAGTAATTTTATAACCCATATATAAATATACTTCTTCCATTTCTGTACAATGGGTCTGCGCGGATGTGGGGCTAATTTCTGTAAACATTTATATAACAGTTTATAAAATGAACAGGTATCATTATGGTACACAGAGGAAAATATTGTTTTATACAAACTCACTGACTACTGTGACCTTTATATTTGTATTGCTAATGGTGCATGTGATTTTTGTCCATCAGCTGTGTTAGAAGGGCAATCACTTTTTCATAGATCGCATGTCCATGTCCTTTCCCCCTCTGTAAATTGCTAGAGGTGTCATGTTCTGGATCTGTCATGGTAAGCACGCAGGCAAAGTAAATATAGTTGCTCTTCCTCTGTACTAGCTTTTTCCAGCTCTGTCTGACTGTGTCAGTGGTATAAACTCCAACTTGTGCACCAAGAGATGTAATTTGCTGGACTCATGTACAGCTAGGAATGTCTAGCAGCAAACTGAGAATAAACTCTGCTGGACAGTGAGTGTCCTTGGAAAACCTTGGTCTAAATGCAGAATTAAGAATCTGTTATGTTGATAATTAAACATTTTAAGCTATAAAATTAACTAATGTTAAAGCATCACAAAAAATAACTTATTGAAAAAAAGTCCTTATCTATTAAATAGAACTACTATCAAGTTAACAGTATAATCATGCAAAAAAAGATATTATATTAAAAACTATAAATCGTTCTAATGAGGGGTACTATACATAAGTGATTTTTTTGCACCATAATATTAATTAAAGTAGCTTTTAAAATCAATATGAATCAATTTAATACAATAACTCAATATTAACCCACTCACAACAGGGTTGACAAATTAGCTAAAATTGTGTTGAATTTTCCAAATTAAAGATGCTGATATACATCAAATTTTCACTGACGGTGCAATAGATAAAGGGTATCTACAATATACAGTAATTTACGACATAGGCTCTCAAACACTACCATGTACCCTTTGGGGTAGTTCTTAAAGGTCCATGAGGTACTTCTGCTAGCTAATTTATTCATTTCAATTCTATTGCTAGTACATGTTGGTCATTACAGGGAATTCTTACCTCTAAGGCCTCGTACACACGACCGAACATGTCTGCTGAAACAGGTCGGCGGACCAGTTTCAGCAGACATGTTCGGACGTGTGTACAGCCGACCGGACAATTTTCCGGCGGATCGGACAGGTTTCCAGCGGACAAATGTTTTTTAGCATGCTAAGAAACATGTCCGCTGGAGGCCTCTCCGTCGGACATGTTCGGTCGTCTGTACGACTTACCGGACATGTCCGCTCGGCCGAAAGCCCTCACATGCGTCAAAGTGATTCGACGCATGCGTGGAAGCATTGACCTTCCAGGGTCGCGCACATCGCCGCGGCGGCGGCGCAGCCACGTCACCGTGTATCCTGTCCGCGCGGATTTCGGTTTGATGGTGTGTACAGCCATCAGACCGAAATCTCCCAGCGGACATGTCCGATGAAAACGGTCCGGCGGACCGTTTTCATCGGACTGTCCCCTCGTGTGTACGAGGCCTTACTCGCTGTACATAAAAAAAACAGAATGTGACCTGACATAGCCACTGTGGCAAGCCTTCATCCCTAATTACATGTATTGCAGAGAGAAATTGGTCATGGGACTTTGAGTGAGGCATGTCACAAATTAAAAAGTATCAATGTAAATCGCATAGAAGGGTACATAAGTAAAAATATAAATTTTACAAGCAGAAACATTTCATTATCTCAAGGTACAAAATATAATTGGTATAAGAACAATAAGAAAAGATACCAAAAAGGCCATTCTAAGCTGACACATGATAAATAACAAATAAAACTTAATTCATGGAGATAAATACATAATGATGTAGAGTGCGTAGAGCTAACATCATGCCCTCAATCTTTATAAGGAACACTCATCATGTACCTATGGTTGCAAACATCATTATGTATTTATCTCAATTAATTAATTTGTATTTGTTATTTATCATGTGTCAGCTTAGAATGACCTTTTTGGGATCTTTTTTTATATCAATTGTATTAATGAAATGTTTCAGCTTTTTTACTTATGTACCCTTATATGCGATTTACATTGTTACTTTTTCATTTGTGACACGCCTCACTCAAAGTCCCATGACCAATTTCTCTCTGCAATCGCTGTACATATGTTCTTTTTAGAATGACCACCTGAAGTCTGTTTCACTAAGCAGTTTAGATACCCCACCAAAAAAAAAAAAAAAACAGATACTGTTCCTTTAAAGAGTGTCATTTGGCTCCCTGTATCACCTAAAAAACTGTCTGATCCTGCCTGGCTATACCATCTCCTCTGCAAACTGACCATGATCACCAAGGCTGCTGAGCTCTGACACCATGGTGCATTTATGTTATTCCATCATCTGCAGCCCTGCTCTCCTGTGTCTGTGTCTCCTCTGTCCTCCTCCCCACTCACTGTCTGCCTGCTCATACCAAGGCCCCCCCCCCCTGCTGCTTTCATAACTGCAATAAAAACATCTTATCCCCCTCCGTACCATAATAACAAGTGCCTGTGTAAAATCTGCAGATCTGTACCCATATGAGCGCGGCTCCTGGTTCTCTCTCCCCTCCTCCCCGGCTGACATCAGCAGAAGGTCTCGGCCCCACCCACTGGAGTTATGAGCTGAGAGTGAAGAGAGCAGAGGAATCAGCTGAGAGCTGGGAGCGGAGCTCTTATAGGTACATATTGGAAGATTTTTTACATAACACAGACCCAGGGACACTTGTTATTATGGTACAGAGGGGATAAGATGATTTTATTGCAGTGGGTTAACAACCACTTTAATTCATTTTACAAATGCATAATGTAGTTTTATTGGCTGTTTTAGGTCATTGCATTGTTTATTTTAGCTTAATAATGTTTCTAGACCCAGACTATTTATTATAAACACATTTGCTAATGCTCACATTTTGATCTGTTTTATAGAACACAATTTGTGGTGCTTTGTGCATTTGCATTTAGTATTATTAAAAGCTGTAATTACTAGGAACAGCAGATCTGTTTCTCCTTTCCTGTCAGAATGGGGATTTGTGTGTTTACACACACAAATCCTAGTTCTGGCTCTCATGCCCGCGATTGTGCCCCAATCACGGGTGGCCACGCGTATTGGGTTCTACGCCGAGCAGCGCGCATGTGCCTGCTATGGCTCTTTAAGGAGTCAACGTCTGCTGGTTCAAAGACCAATTCAGCAAAAGAGGCCATAGAGGAAGAAGAAGAGGAGGGGTGGAGCAGACAAGATGTGGCAGAACCAACTCCTTTCCTGCATCCTTCCCAGCTGCCAGCAGAGTTTCCCAGTGGGCCGTGAAAGAAAGGTAACGTCCCTGACCATGTCCACTGGACCATGAGTCAGCGGTAATGTGAACCTTGCTGCTGACCGCCCTGTCCAACAAGGCCAAAACATTGCCTTCCACATGCCGGTAGAGAGCTAGAATGGCATTACGTTAAAAGAAAATTATTTTTGGAACCTGCCACTGTGGTACAGCACATTCCACAAATTCTCGAAAAGGGGACAGAGTCTACCAGATTAAAAGGCAGCAGTTGTAGTGCTAGCAATTTGGCCAAGCCAGCATTTTGATGCTGAGCATGTGAATGGCTGGGGCAGTAACTGGGGTAGCAAAATGTGCTTGCTGAAATCAACAGGTGGTCTACTGTCAGCATATTGGCTGCAAGCACTTGTAACACCTATTGCTATACCTTCATTCCTCTCAATGCAGGTTTTTGAGAGGACTGAAGGTATAGTAGGGGTTGAGATCCCAGATGAGGAGCAAGGATAAGTCCGCTTATTTATGATGTGGGTCTTTCAGGTGCTGTTGCCAATGGACTGCATGGCAGGTCATCATTTGTCTTGTCAAGCATGTGGTGCCCAAGTTTGTGGTGTCCTGGCTATGCTTGATCCACTTCAGACAGAGATTGCAAACAGCAACGGTGCAATCTACTGCACATGTGTGGAAAAAAGCCCACACCAATGAACTTTTAGAAGTCAGCAGAGACTCAGCAGCGCCCTGCACCTGTGGAGCGCTTGCCTTGTTGGAGTTGGGCCTTCTCCTTTTCCTCCTCACTTTCCCCCTCTCCCAAGTGCAGACAGTGACATCATCCCCTCCCTCCTCATCACTGAAGCAAACTTGGCAGTATGCTGCAGCTGGGGGAACATGACTGCTAGTTTCTTGTCCTTCTGTGGCACCCCCTCCCTCTAGGCTCACGTTACTCCCTTCCTCAACCTGGGAACCAACATCGGAGCATTCAATTTGCTGTGCATCCTCCAGCAGCATGTAACCGACACTATGGTGGAATAATTCTGGTGACTCTTCCGTGCATGATGGTGGGGCTACGGAAGGAGTAACTGTGGACAAGGAGCTGGTGTAATAGTCAGCTTTGGCAGCTGCATTGGAAGGCAAACTAGTATGAGCCTGGGTGACAGAGGATGAGGAGGGCTTAGTTATCCACTCCACCAACTCTTCTGCATGTTGTGGCTTAATATCACGGCCAGCAGCAGAAAAAAAGGAAAAGCATGCCTTGCCTGCAGAGGATGTCCAGGACCACCACTTTTCACTATAGACACAGAGGCTGCTTGCCCTCTTTTATTGCCCTGTGAGGGTCTCCCTCTCCTCTCCTACACTGTATGATATACTGTACACCACCTGTACTGTATTATATACTGTACACCGACTGCACTGTATTATATACTGTATACCGCCTGTAGTGTATTATATACTGTACACCAACTGCACTGTATTATATACTATACACCGACTGTAATGTATTATATACTGTACACTGCTTGTACTGTATTATATACTGTAAACTGACTGCATTGTATTATATACTGTACACCACCTGAAGTTTATTATATACTGTACACCGACTGCAATATATTATACACTGTACACACTGTATTATATTCTGCGTGCACAGGCTGCACCGTATTATATATGTACACCACCTGCACTGTATTATATACTGTACACCGACCACACTATATTAGATACTGTAAACCGTCTAAAGTGTATTATATGTTATGCACCGCCTGCACTGCATTATATACTGTACACCGACTGCACTGTATTATATACTGTACACTGACTGCACTGTATTATATACTGTACACACTGTATTATATACTGTGTACACCGCCTGCCACTTCGTAAGTCCATTTACATCTGCCACACCTTAGAGGTAAATGGAGGGTCCGATTGGGTCTGACTGACCATGTAAAAGGGGCCTAAGGCTGCTTTCACACTGATGCGCTGTTGTTTACCCGCACCCCAGGTTCACCTGTGGCTTTCCTGCAGGTTAACTGCACTTTGCACATAACCTGGAGAATATAATAGAAGTCTATGGCACTTTCAGAAAGCTCACCAAACTTGCAGTTAATAGAAGTCTATGGCTCAGTGCAAGGAACCCGCAGGTGCACTTCTCTTGCAGAGTAGTTTGAAAGCAGCCCAGTAACCACTGTAGAACATATATGCCCATAAATACACTGTGATTTTAGTAATAAACTGACCTTTAATAACAGTAGAACTTTTGTGCAAACCGATTAAATCCGCTTATTGCAATTTTTTTTTTTTTACCAAAAATATGTAGAATACATATCGGTCTAAACTGAGGAAAAAATATGTTTTAAAAAAAAAATTATATTTATTAAATCAAAAAGTAAAGATATTGTGTGTTTTTTTTTTCAAAATTGTCGCTCTTCTTTTGTTTATAGCACAAAATATAAAAACCGCAGAGGTGATCAAATACCACTAAAAGAAAGCTCTATTTGTGGGAAAAAAAGGGAATCAATTGTGTTTGGGAGCCACGTCGCACGACTGCGCAATTGTCATTCAAAGTGCGACAGCGCTGAAAACTAAAAATTGGTCTGGGCAGGAAGGGGGTGAAAATGCCCTGTATGGAAGTGGTTAAGCCAGCACTATCCAAACAAGATCTTAGGATGGGTATTAAGGGCCAAATCCACAAAAGAGATACTCCGGCGTAAGCCGTCGTATCTCTGGTTCTAACTTTGGAACTGATCCTCAGAAGCAGTTTTCCTAAGTTAGGCAGAAGATCCGACATCTGTAAGGGACTTACACTGCCGGATCTTAGGATGCAGTACCGCATCCGCCACTGGGGGCATTTCGAGTCGAAATGCCTCTGTTAGTATGCAAATTAGCACTTAGGGCGATCCTCAAAGCTTTTGTGCCTAGTTTTTTCGCCGTAAGTGTTAGTTTGCCTGGTGTAAAACTAGGGCTGCTTTTACAAAGTGTAAAGTTAGTCACACCTTGTAAAGGCCCATTCAAGCGACGGCATTTGGTATGCATTCCCGAGGGAGAACTCCACGGCAATTTGTAAATTCCAAACCGGCATGGGTTCCCCCCCAGGAGCATACCAGGCCCGTAGGTCTGTTATGGGTTGTAAGGAGACCCCCCCTCCGCCGAAAAATTGACGTAGGGGGTCCCCCTACAATCCATACCAGACCCGTATCCAAAGCACGCTACCCGGCCAGCCAGGAAGGGAGTGGGGACGAGCGAGCGCCCCCCCCCTCCTGAGCCGTGCCAGGCCGCATGCCCTCAACATGGGGGGGTTGGGTGCTCTGGGGCAGGGGGGCGCACTGCGGGCCCCCCCACCCCAGAGCACCCTGTCCCCATGTTGATGAGGACAGGACCTCTTCCCGACAACCCTTGCCATTGGTTGTCGGGGTCTGCGGGCGGAGGCTTATCGGAATCTGGGAGTCCCCTTTAATAAGGGGGCCCCCAGATACCGGCCCCCCACCCTAAGTGAATGGATATGGGGTACATAGTACCCCTATCCATTCACCTGTAGGCAAAAAGTAAAAGTTAATAAACACACAACACAAGGCTTTTTAAAATATTTTATTATTCTGGTCCGGATGCCCCCCCTGTCTTCGTTATTAGCTCAATTACCAGGGGGGGCTTCTTCTTCCACTCTCCGGGGGTCTTCTCCGCTCTCCGGGGGGGGTTTCTGCTTCCGCTCTCCGGGGGGGGATTCTCCGGACTCCGGGGGGCTTCTTCCATCTTCTCCCCTCTTCCGCTCTTGACTCGGCGAACCCCGGTTCTTCTGCAGCTCTCCGGTGCCTTCTTCTTCAGCGCTGGCTGCCTGCTATGTTTGTGTGTTAGCTCGATTTCTAACAGGCAGCCGGCGCGGTCTTCTGTGACGTCATCTTCTCTTCTGTTCTTCTCCCCTCTTCCGATGTTGCCTCGTCGCCTGTTGTCGCTGTAATGATGGAAGCGCGCCTTGCATCACATTTATATAGGCATCACCGTCCCATCATGCTCCGGCAGGTACCCACGTGGTGGGTGCCTACCCACGTGCACCCACCACGTGGGTACCTACCGGAGCATGATGGGACGGTGATGCCTATATAAATGTGATGCAAGGCGCGCTTCCATCATTACAGCGACAACAGGCGACGAGGCAACATCGGAAGAGGGGAGAAGAACAGAAGAGAAGATGACGTCACAGAAGACCGCGCCGGCTGCCTGTTAGAAATCGAGCTAACACACAAACATAGCAGGCAGCCAGCGCTGAAGAAGAAGGCACCGGAGAGCTGCAGAAGAACCGGGGTTCGCCGAGTCAAGAGCGGAAGAGGGGAGAAGATGGAAGAAGCCCCCCGGAGTCCGGAGAATCCCCCCCCGGAGAGCGGAAGCAGAAACCCCCCCCGGAGAGCGGAGAAGACCCCCGGAGAGTGGAAGAAGAAGCCCCCCCTGGTAATTGAGCTAATAACGAAGACAGGGGGGGCATCCGGACCAGAATAATAAAATATTTTAAAAAGCCTTGTGTTGTGTGTTTATTAACTTTTACTTTTTGCCTACAGGTGAATGGATAGGGGTACTATGTACCCCATATCCATTCACTTAGGGTGGGGGGCCGGTATCTGGGGGCCCCCTTATTAAAGGGGACTCCCAGATTCCGATAAGCCTCCGCCCGCAGACCCCGACAACCAATGGCAAGGGTTGTCGGGAAGAGGTCCTGTCCTCATCAACATGGGGACAGGGTGCTCTGGGGTGGGGGGGCCCGCAGTGCGCCCCCCTGCCCCAGAGCACCCAACCCCCCCATGTTGAGGGCATGCGGCCTGGCACGGCTCAGGAGGGGGGGGGGGGGCGCTCGCTCGTCCCCACTCCCTTCCTGGCTGGCCGGGGTAGCGTGCTTTGGATACGGGTCTGGTATGGATTGTAGGGGGACCCCCTACGTCAATTTTTCGGCGGAGGGGGGGTCTCCTTACAACCCATAACAGACCTAAGGGCCTGGTATGCTCCTGGGGGGGGAACCCATGCCGTTTTTTTCATTGAAAATTGGCATGGAGTTCTCCCTCAGGAATGCATGCCGAGCGACGCTGTCATTTTTTTTTATAATTATTTGTTTTCCCGGCGCGTCTTTTTTTCACCCGTCGCAACTTTAGTGTCCCGTCGCAATCCACAAAGCCGCCCGGCGTCAATTACGTTCGCGCGATGCACGTCGGGAAAATGACGTCACACGCATGCGCAGTACGGCCGGCGCGGGAGCGCGCCTCATTTAAATTGTAAACGCCCCCCGGAGAGGAGGAACGCCTTACGACGGCGGCACTTAACTTACACGGCTTGAAATTTTTACGTAAGTGCTTTGAGGATCAGGCACTTAGGTAAAACTTTAAGTTAGTGTAACTTAACTGCTGAAAGTTAAGTTACGCCGCCTGGCTGAGGATTTGGCCCTAAGTCTTTGTGCAATAGGACGGATATTGTCGTGCGGCCAGCAGACAAAGGCGGAGCTATCATCATCCTAGATAAGGCCTCCTATTTTGAAGAAATGTCAAGGATCCTGTCCGATCCTGTGACTTATTCGGTTTTGCCATTAGACCCGACTACTCAATACAATCGAGAGTTAAACACCTTAATTGAGAAGGGTCATAACATGGGCATTCTGAATTCAAAGGAAAAGGAACATTTGGTTTCTTTGGCATCTAGATTACCAGTAATGTATATATTACCAAAGATACATAAGACCTTGATCAACCCTCTGGGAAGGCTCATCATCAGTGGTATAGATTCTGTAACCTCACGTGTTGGCAAATATATTGATTATTATCTACAACCACTGGTGATGGGCACTCCATCCTTTCTCAAGGACACTAAGCACGTGATTAACTTGCTTAAAGCGGGAGTTCACCCATTTATTAAATTTTTTTTTTCTCCCCTTAGATTCCTGCTCGTTCGGTCTAGGGGAATTGGCTATTTGTATTAAAATATGAGCAGTACTTACCCGTTTTCGAGGTGCATCTTCTTCCGTCGCTTCCGGGTATGGGTCTTCGGGAGCGGGCGTTCCTTCTTGATTGACAGTCTTCCGAGAGGCTTCCGACGGTCGCATCCATCGCGTCACTCGTAGCCGAAAGAAGCCGAACGTTGGTGCGGCTCTATACTGCGCCTGCGCACCGAAAAATCGGAAAGTCGTGACGCGATGGAATGCGACCGTCGGAAGCCTCTCGGAAGACTGTCAATCAAGAAGGAACGCCCATTCCCGCAGCCCATACCCGGAAGCGACAGAGAGGATGCATCTCGTAAACGGGTAAGTACTGCACATATTTTAAAACAAATAGCCGATTCCCCTAGAGAAAACGAGCAGGAATCTAAGGGGAAAAAGTGCCCTCTAAGGGTGAACCCCCGCTTTAATGAAATTGAGTGGAAAGCTTCATACATGTTAATTACAGCAGATGTCGCATCTCTTTACACAGCCATTTCTCATCGTTTGGGACATGAGGCGATGCAACATTTTCGCTATCGTGCCTCCGACATCTCCGTCACGCAGTGCTACTTTGTGATGGAGTTGTTGGCCTTCACAATGGAACACAATCATTTCTGGCATAATGGTATTCATTACCTTCAAATAAGAGGCGTGGCCATGGGGGCAAAGTTTGCCCCCAGTATGGCCAACCTCTTTATGTCCAAATGGGAGGAAGACATTGTCCTCCATGATAGACCACCTGAACTTTTATCCTTCCTAAACAATAACGATAGAGGGATTATTTTGAGTCATGAGATGAGTCCTATTCAAATTCTTTTTTTGGATCTTAACATCTCAATAGAGGAAGGCAGGATTGTTACTTCCACCTTTTTTAAGCCGACAGACAGGAACGCATATATACAACTGGAAAAAATGGGGGGGAAGAAACTGCGCTTAAACGTGCTGAAAACTGACAATTGTATGTGTTCCCAAAGTGTTAAATAAAAAATATACTATGAAGGCGAAGAAAGTCGCAAACCTGCTGATAAACAGTGTACAAAATGTGGAAAAAATATAGGTTGCACTAACTGTAATAATTCTACATCAAATATAGACAAAAAGGTGAATAATTGTAACGTAATAAAAACAGATGAGTAAATATATGTGAAATGAATACAGAAATTAATAATATTATAGTCCAATAGACTGAAACACTGTGTTTTTCCGTTAAGCAAAAAAGTGTTATAAAAAACAAACAGAAGAAAGTCCAGTAGACACCAGTGAAGATCTTATGCAAATATTGTGATGAATTTAAAAATTGATACATCCATTTAAAGACAGTGGGGCAGATTCATGTAGCACTTACACCGTTTTTTGGGGAGATGCGCGGCATAAGTGCAGATTTGCGCCGGCGGATCGCTGCGCCGTACCTAGAGAACCAGATTACGCCTCCAAATAGACTTCATCGCCTCGGTGTAACATTTCCACGCCGGCGCGGCGTTGGTGCAGATTTACGCTGGTCGGATCTGGCGCGGCCATGGTTTTTGTGTTTTAAATATGCAAATGAGGTTGTTGGGCCGATTCATCAACTTAAGCTACTCCCGGTGCGCGGACCAGAAAATTCCGGCACCAAGTTACCCCTCATAAAAGCAGGGGTAACTTTGCACCAGACTTGCACAGGTCAGCTGGAGAGCAGCTAAAGCAGCAGCGTTACAGACGATCTGAGCAACAACACTTGCTGGACAACACATCTGTGTGCCAACATGCCAGGGGCAGCCGTGGTCCTTGCACTATTGCGTCGACGGGCACGTAGGAGGGCACGGGAGAGGATATTCCGCACGCGCATTGACGTCTTTGACATGGGGGAATTGGAGGTGTATCGCACCTACAGATTCAGCCGTGAAGTCATCCTGGAATTAACCAGAATCCTGCAGGATGACATCACCAGCCCAACACACTGCAAACGACCTAGCTTGGGAAAAAAAAAGCTTCAGTACATTTGCACGTGCAGGGCGGAAGTCTGGGCTGATTTATGGACTGGGCGTTGGTAGTGGGCCGGCGTAGCTCAGGGGTCACGCCAGGGCGCAGTTCTGAGCATGTGCAGATTGGGGCATTTACCCCTGGATGTCACTGAGCATGTGCGGTCTAAGATGCGCCTCGGCGTGGCCCCTGCGCCACGGTCGGCACTTCATTAGCATAGGGTGACTCCCATTTGGCCTTACCCCGCCTTACGCCGTCTAAAATCGTAGACAAAAAAAGTTTCTTGAATCACCTAACTGCCGCTCCGCGCTGGACCGGTGTAGTCTAAAAATGATGCACCACGCCGGTGCAAATCTGCACCATTGTACATGAATCTGGCCCACTCTCTTCCAGATGCTGTAATTGCTTTAAGGACAAAGTTGTAGAGGGGCGTGGTCGCGATGTGAAGGAGGACAGACGTGCTTAGCTGGAGCTCCCGCCATTCGTCTGCTTAGTCCGCCCGAAATCCTACCTTTTCCCCTGCCATCCTGCTCAGCAAACTTCTCCCGTGTTCTGGGGGGGGGGGGCGGCGCTTCTAATTGACGGGCAAGTGCAGGAACACCAAGAAATCAGCTGCCTCGCCGTCCCGATTCCAGCCGCCGAACACTCGCGTGGCGGCCATCTTGCCCATCACCTCCTTGTCTCCAGCGTCTGTGGCGGTTCAGATGGACCTGGAGATGGCAGCGCTCAGGTCACCGGAGCGGCGGGGGAGCCTTGGCTGCACCGGGGGAGGACCTGGAGTCGCCGGGGGAACAGTCCACCGCAATGATACTGGCGGCCATCGCTGACAGTAAGTCCTCTGTGGAGTCAAAAATTTATACCCTCACAATAGAATGCGGGCTGATTTGACAGGATATGAACAAATTCAGAGGCTGCCTCACTGATGTAGAGCACCGCATCTCAGAGTTGGAAGATTCCATGGCTGTCACTGCTCAATCCGTGAGTGAATTGCAAGAAGCAGGTGAAGACCCTGATGGCGCGCTCAGAGGACACTGAAAACCACCTCAGGCACAATAATGTGCGGGTGGTGGGTCTCCCTGAGGGTGCGGAAGGTCAGAACCCTGCAGTGTTCCCTGAGGCTTTTTTCAAACAACTCCTGGGCCTGCAGAACTTGTCGCCAGTTTATGTGGTGGAGCGGGCACATCGGGTGCCCACTGGGCGGAGGCCTGTGGGTGCGTGGCCCCGGGCCTTTTTGGTTCATCTGCTAAATTTCCGGGACAGAGATCTCATTCTGGCGGAGGCCCGCAAGCACCCTGAGTTAAAGCACGAGAATGCTGTCATACATTTGTATCCTGATTTCTCTCCGGATCTGCAGAAGAAGAGGCGCTCCTTTACAGATGTCCGCAAGCGATTACGAGAGAAAAATCTAGTCTACAGTATGCTATATCCCAGCCGCCTGAAAGTTATTCATCATGGAGTCAGCAAATTCTTTGATACCTCTGTGGAAGTGGCGGACTGACTGGACTCCATTGGTTAGGACGGTAAGAATGCGGTGTGTATGAAGTGACTGTTGCCAGGGACTTAGCCATCCAGAGCTACCTACATTTGTTGCAATATTCCCTGGGAGCTGTGAAGCTTGCGGTCTAATGGGCTCATTATTCCCTTAGCCATCCAGAGCTACCTACATTTGTTGCAATATTCCCTGGGAGCTGTGAAGCTTGCGGTCTAATGGGCTCATTATTCCCTTGCTCCTCTATCGGGCTTCCCTTTGCTGCGGTGGTGACTGTGCTATATCCTTGTAACGCACTACTTCATTAACAGCGGGAAGCTCTGGCTCTATTTTGGATGCACTAAACTACACGTCGAGTGACAAGACCCCTCACGGAGTGGATGAACTCTCGGAACTTCCCACTGTTTTTTTTTTGGTTCTTGGGATCAAAGCTTCTCCGGCAGTTTTTTTGGTTTGGTTTGCCCGGAGCAAACAGGGCGTTGGGTTGTTGAACTAATGCTTTTTGAGACTTTTTTTTTCTTCTTTTTTTCTTTTGATTTTTTGTTTTTTTTCTTGTTCATAGTAAGGGGATTTCTTCTACGCTCTGCCTGCACCGTGCAGTTATTGCTGGTGCGGGTGGCTGCTATGCTTGCTCAGTATGGTACTTGTTTTTGATGTATTACTGTTTTATGTTCTGCGGCTCTCTGTGCTCAGGCTCCTCCTATGCCGGCCTTCCCTTCCCTGGGTCCCTCTTCTCTCCTCATGACAAACTCTACATAACGTAATGGGTGATCTCAGACTTCTTTCATGGAATGTCCGTGGATTGAACTCCAAATTCAAGAGTAGGGATGAGCCGAACATACCCGGGTTCGGTTTGCACCAGAACGTTCGAACAGACCGTGGGTTCGCACGAACATTTAGAACCCCATTGAAGTCTATGGGACTCGAACGTTCGAATTCAAAAACGCTCATTTTAAAGACCAATATTCAATTTAATGTTGGAAAACGTCTTTCAGAACCCGGGTCTTGCCCCAGGGAACATGTATCAATCGGAGCAGCGATTTTAATGATGCTTAAAGTGAAAAAAAATAATGAAAAATTCCTTCAAATATCACACCTGCTGTGTGTCTATAGTAGTGGCACATGTTTATAAATGTCCCTGCACAACATGAAATTATTATAAGAACAAAGTAATTTAATACTGCTTGCGCACGTGCTGTGTGGCAACAATATCTCGATTATTTTAGGGGTGGTGGGGAGGGGCCATTATTTTTTTGTGAAAGCAAAATTGTAGAAAAAAGGGCACCCCTCAAACATACTGTAATTGGAGCGCAACAAAGAGCCACGTGCAAAGTATTGCATCAAAAATTGTTATTAGGTGCCCCTGTTACACAGGGGCACAAAAATTTATCTGTAGGCACAACACAACAGTTAATCGGTGTCTGGGGTCCATTGGCTAATAAAGAAACAAAGCATTTGAAAAATGGCAGGTGTGAGTAAAGTTCCGCAGAAGTTCCTCAGGGTTCTCTGTGAGGAAAATCACCCCTCTTTCCATACTTGTGAAAGAAAAAAAGAGCTTGGAACAAATTAAGAAATTGGGTTGAGCATGCCGGAATATTAAGAAGAACTTGTGCATTTAGTATTTGTATTGTTTATGGTACTAGGTAAACATTGTATATATGTATGTAGAGTTCCTTTTTTTTTTGTGGAAGGAGATGGGTTGAAAATAGCAAAGCACTGGTTTGAACATGGGTTCAGGGTCAGATCAGAAGAAATTCTGTCTTCGGACCCAACCTAAGAAGGATGCCAAGTTTCTGGCAAAATTCCTCCAGTTCCCCTAGCCCTCAGGTGCAAGCCACAACCCATATAGAGTTTTTTTTAAAACAGCCCCCCCCCCCCGGAACAAGAACACAGACATCCAAACCCCCCCATTTCCTGGCAGAAACAGGACACACAAATGAGATAGGGGACAAGGAAATGACTGTATATAGGTCCAATAAAATAGTTGGCATTATGCCAAAAAGGTATTTTTTTTGGCAAGAGGTTTATTTTGGAAGACTGATTTTTGCACATTAACAGCCACATATCAGGGTATCTCTGTGCAAAATATTGCCATTTGGCATTTGGCCAAAAATCACAGAGGTTTTTGTAAACACAGCCGTTGAGGAACATAACACTTTAAATGCTTGTTGAGCTTAATCTGTGTATTAGCTGAGCGATTGTAGTGATGCTGACACCCTGTTCTGAGGCATAATCAAAAAATGTATAGTTTTAAAAACATTTCGGATACCTATATCGCCCTAGAACACCTCTATAAACCCTGTAGCTGCAGGACTTGAGGGAAATTAATAGTTTAGTTATACTTGGAGCACCAGTTTTATCTGATGTGCCATACCACTGCCATATATCATTTCACTTCATACTGATTGGTTCAGCAAATATGTTTTAGCGTCCTGGTGGACGAGGAGAGGGCATTCCCTTGTGGGCTAGCCAATCTTTTGGAAATGTATCATTCACGGCTGATGACTAACCTGGTGGATAATATCCTCAGGGTTATGTACCTTTGGGGTCTATGCATCTATGCTCCAGACCACATTTGCAAGCCCACCTGAGAGACACACCTACACATAGATCAGCCCTGCTACAGTATGTAGTTACTCTTTGGAGGCCGGTTGCAAGGACGGGTGGAGTTTACACCCAGAAGGACACTCTGTATTCAGAGTCATTGGATCCTTTACTTGAGGTTGGTGGATATGTTTATATATATGGGGACAGAGGTTTTTTTTTGTTTCACTTAAAGGGCCAGAAGTTGTTTTACTTCGGCAGGTAAATCAATCAGGCAATAAGTTAGATTGATTGGCTGTTTTCAGATTTAGGTTCTTGCTGAGGTAGCCATCCTAGCTTTTAAGGCTCACATGTGGAAGTGCAGGCCCTAGCCTCTAGCCCCTAGCCTCTACAGAAGAGCGGCGCAGGCCCCAAAGCAGTGGGAACAGACCAGGCCCAGCCCTCAGTAGCCATGCCAGGCGGCTAAGGATGCTGCATAACAGCCCCGGACACTTGATGGTTCTGTGCAAACTCACAGATTCCACCTAGTTCTGGCCCAGTATAGCTGGGAAAAAATTATTCGACTTTAAGGACCCCAGAACGAGAAGAACAAGTGGTCCGCAGGGGGCATCTTCGGAATCAATGTTTATCATAACAATGTGATCTCTTATGTCTGTCAGCTACTTTGGCCCCTCCACATCACCCCTGACACCGCCACAACCCCCACTAGGCTGGCCCCTCCACAGCCCTGCAGCCTGACACATGGAACGTGTCTTCAGTCACAAGCAGTTATGGCTGCCCTGGTGAATAAACATAGTCTAAAAGGGCAAAGTTCACCACAGTTGGTTTTATAATATACCACTTCTTGTTTTACCTGCTACCAAAGGTGTTACCGAAGGCTGAACCTCCCTTCCGGAAGTATGAGAGATATATCCGGGTGCCCAAGTGAAGGTATCTGAATAGTACTGTGGTTGTAGCACCCAGATTTGGCCTCCTCGTTATGTTTGTATGCAGGGGACAATTGTAGGACTATGGCAGGTGTCCTCACCAAAAAGAACATGGTGGAAAGCTTTGCCCTGTGGGGTTCCTTTTCCAGAAGTGTTTCAGGTCCCGGGTGTACCTCCTGAGCGATGGTGGTAGGGGATGGGAACATCATTTACCCTGGGCGGACCAACTATAAATATTACCTAAATTATTTACACCTGTCTGCTCAAAGTTTGGGCGGAAAGTTATTCCAAAGGCTAGGACTGTTAATGCCTTTTTGGGATTAAGCAGGAGAACAGGGTAAGGTAGTGTCACAGCATGACTGTATACACATTGCTCAACGGGACATTTGTCCCAGGTCATTTATGACTTCCACTGATTTTTTCCTGATATGCACAAGGGTTTTTGTAGATTCTGCTGTTATTAGAGTACATTGCAGAATCAGCTATTAGAGCAGCCATCACATACCCAAAAGCCAGTACTAACACTATAAGTACAATAGCACTTATAGATTATTATTTAATCTCCAGACACATGCCACAGAGAGAGATTTAAAGATTTGGGCAGGGGGGGGTGGCTTGGAAAGGTAAACTTTTCCTCGAAGAGGGGAAGCTAGTCCCCGCAGCTAGTCCATGCATCCCCATAGCTAGTGCACCTACCATGGGGTAGGTCATAGAGGTTGGCTTTATCGCAAACCTACCCAAGCTTGTTAAAGCATATGTGTCACAGTGCATCACATATCAGGAATAATTCAAACATACCACACAAGGTGAAACATGAACACCTCCCCTGTATCCCGTACTACACCTTTCACTCGTCTGTGAATGAATTTCACCCACATGCCAGCATTGGTCATCATGGATGTGTTCTCACGATGGGTGGAAGCATTCGAATCCACAAGAGATATACTCACGCAGGAAATCATTCCTAGGTAAGGATGTCCATTGCAAATAGGAGAGCCACAGGGGGATATTTCCATAAATGGGATAAAATGTTACTAGTAGTTCTTGCCGAGATCAGAATGGGTAGTTTCCATTTGAGATTCTTATGGGAAGACCCTTCCCCACCCCTTGGGCTAGAACACCCCTTATCTTAGAAGCAGGAGATCTTGATCAGATAAGGGAGGAAAAATGTCAGAAAGATAATTGAGTCCAAGTTGAAAGAAATGTTGCTTGCACATCTCTTCTTTCTGTTAATTCTCGGTATTGCTAGGTATGTAGCGCTACCCCCGCAGAAGCCGATCCCCCACCGTGCAGCTCTCAGCTCTTAGGAGAGGTTCAGGCCCCAGCCAGTCACTGGGGCCCCTCTCTACGTCAGGATGAAGCTCTGCATGGTGCGCAACTTCGGCCGGGTAGGCCACAGCGGCGAGGTCCAGGGATGCGCGCACCCTGAAGGTGGGTGCAGCACCTGGAACTCGAACCCCGCGGAAAAAGAAGGCCTCAAGCCAAGGCGTCTGCCCCAGATATAACCTCCTCCAGCATGCCCAGCGAGGGAAACCACTCTTCTGATTGGCTGCTAGGGAAGGTGAATCTGCCAGAACCCCTCTAGCGCCAACTGCTGCCCGGGAGTGGTAACACACCCCTGGAACGCAGACTGAACTACAGGACAGTTCTGAGATGACAGCGGCCCAAAATGTAACAAATTGTGGATGGGAGCTGAATAAACTCTCCCATTTCCCCACTAACTTTAGTGTAGTGCCCATACTGAAAGTAAGGGGGCGCTACAGGTGTATTACCCCATATGTATATGTAAGCTAGGTCACCATGTATATGTAAAATTCATTTTATGAATTAAGAGGCGATTGAAAGGATATGAGCCATTGTGACTCCATTTTGGAATAAGTATCCATCTTAGATCCATCTCCGTCAAGACATATTATTCCTCTCTCACACAGATTAAGTACCCGTTTTGTTTATAGAACATAGCTTGTTATTGACCTTTAAAACGTATCTTATTGTTTTGGAGTTTATAGACAGGATTCTGTATTAGGGACGCATTTCAGTGTATTGTTATGAGAAACATGTCTGCATATGACCTTGTTGATATACTCTGAGGTACTCTGACCATATTAGCACTTCCACCTTATGTATGACCAGGTTAACCTTTGAATTGTCTCTTTTCGCTTGTAGAAATCTTATATAAAGCCATGAATAAAGATTTATGATTAGATCACTCTTTGAATCTGTCTCTGTGTGCATTAATGGTTCAGAGGGGGTCTCCGGCGCTGTACTGAGTTAGGACAAACAAAGGGGGTCACATCGTGGTCAAACTTCGCCCCAGATTCTTTCACTTACCTTGTTGCTATTCTATGCTAAAAAAAACGTATTATTTTATCCCGAAAGAGTAATGTAGCACCTACGTTAGAGTCTTGGAAAGTTCTGGTCAATAGGGCTGAATAGGGGGGCTCTGACTAAATTTGATAAAGTTTGGGGGGGGTGGTTGGCTTCCATGCATACAGCGTCTGATTGAGTAAGAGCTGGCGTGGTCTCCTTGTTAAAATTCTGAGGGTCTGAAGGCTTTCCGGTTTATTGAACTATTTTTCTGTTGGGGGAGGGGTCCTGGGGTGGTTAATTTATAACTATAATATCCGATGAGGGGGCATGGGGAGCGGTGGGACTGTACACATGCCTTAGGTTTGCCGCCTCCGCATGGAGGTGGGCATGTTTCTGTACCTATCTGGGCAAGCATTGGGGGGAATGTCTCACAGGATTTTGTGAGGTTATTTTTGTTGTACCTATTATGTGTTTCTCTTTTTTTTCTCTCTCTCTCTTCTGTATATGCCGGCACCCTTCTGGCCGGTTGCTATCCACATTGGGTGGCATGATGTAACCTGTATTGTTTAAAATGCAATAATAAAAAAATGATTTACAAAAAAAAAAAGGACAAAGTTGTAATACAAAATCCACCACCGAGAGAAGTGCCTGCTTACCGGATCTCTATGACCCTTTATTGCAGAGGGTCAAAGACAGCTTTGAAACAGTTGCGACTTGCTCTACTCCAACCAAATCCTAATGAAGATGAATCAATCCAAATCACCCACCGACTCAATGGACTCCAATGGCCGAGATCAGGGATCTTCAAACTTCGGCCCTCCAGTTGTTCAGAAACTACAATTCCCATCATGCCTAGTCATGTCTGTGAATGTCAGAGGTTTACAATGCCTCATGGGATGTGTAGTTCCGCAACAGCTGGAGGGCCGTAGTTTGAGGATCCCTGGCCGAGATCATACCTTGGACCCTGGCTTTTGGCCTGCTTGCCTCCTAGGCACTGGTAATCCCAAACCTTGCAAGAATTTGCTCCTTCACAGTTCACACATTTATTTCGGATAACGTTGTCAACAGGACAAAGTGGAAAAGAGGAGAGCCTTTGTCAGGTTTTTAATGCTGTCTTCAGTACTTGAGGGGGGTGGTGAATCTTGCTAAAGGGGGATAGTTTATAGCTCTTCCACACTCCTTGCTCCAGTGTTTCTCTACCTAACTCCTTTCACATGTGTGACTTGGCTCACCTAGTTTGGTTGCCCTTCTCTGCACTTTATCCAGTTCCCCAATATCCTTCTTGAGAACTGGGGCCCAAAACTGAACTGCATATTCCAAATGAGGTCTTACTAATGATTTGTTCCGGATGCAAAATTATATCTCTCTCTCTGGAGTCCATACCTCTCTTAATACAAGAAGGGACTTTGCTCACTTTGGAAACCGCAGCTTGGCATTGCATGCCATTGCATGCCATTATTGAGCTTATGATCTACCAAACCCCCCAGATCCTTCTCCACTACGGATCTCTCCAGTTGTACTCCCCCTAGTATGTATGATGCATGCATATTCTTAGCCCCCAAGTGCAAAACTTTAAATTTATCAACATTAACCACTACCCGACGGCCGTACGACTTTATACGGCCGCGGGGTGGTTCTGAATCTCTAACAGTCCGTGTTTTTACGGCCTGCGCGCGCATCCAGCGGCGCGGGCGCGCGCGCATCCGACGGCGGCGTCCGCGTGCTCGCCGCATCGCTGAGATGCCGATGCGAGTGCCTGGCGGCCATGATGTCCGCCAGGCACTCGGGATCGGCGGCTACAGGGACAAGACGTGGAGCTCTGTGTGTAAACACAGAGATCCATGTCCTGTCAGGGGAGAGAGGAGACCGATCTGTGTCCCTTGTACATAGGGACATAGATCGGTCACCTCCCCCAGTCACCCCCCCTCCACCTAAAGTTAGAACACAATTTAGGGTACACATTTACCCCTTCCTCACCCCCTAGTGTTAACCCCTTTAATGCCAGTCACATTTATACAGTAATTAGTGCATATTTATAGCACTGATCGCTGAATTAATGTGAATGGCGCCAAAAATGTGTCAAAAGTGTCTGATGTGTCCGCCATAATGTCGCAGTCAATAAAAAAATGCTGATCGCCGCCATTAGTAGTAAAAAAAAATAATAATAATTCTGTCCCCTATTTTGTAAGCGCAATAACTTTTGCGCAAACCAGACGCTTCTTGCGATTTTTTTTATTTTATTTTTTTCCCAAAAATATGTAGAAGAATACGTATCGCCTAGACTGAGAAAAAAAATGTTTTTTAAAAAAAATTGGGCTATTTATTATAGCAACAAGTAAAAAATATATTTTTTTTTCAAAATTGTCGCTCTATTTTTGTTTATAGCGCAAAAAATAAAAACCGCAGAGGCGATCAAATACCACCAAAAGAAAGCTCTATTTGTGGGGGGAAAATAGGACGTCAATTTTGTTTGGGAGCCACGTCGCACGACCGCGTAATTGTCAGTTAAAGTGACGCAGTGCCACAAGCTGAAATTTCACCTGGTCAGGAAGGGGTATATGTGCCCAGTAAGGAAGTGGTTAAACCTCATCTGCCACTTAGTCGCCCAATTAGACAGAGCATTGAGGTGGGCTTGTAAATTGGTGACATTCTGTAAGGACTTTGGGCCTAATCCTCAAAAGAGATACTCCGGCGTAAGCCGTCGTATCTCTGGTTCTAACTTTGGAACTGATCCTCAGAAGCAGTTTTCCTAAGTTAGGCAGAAGATCCGACATCTGTAAGGGACTTACACTGCCGGATCTTAGGATGCAGTACCGCATCCGCCACTGGGGGCATTTCGAGTCGAAATGCCTCTTCTGGTATGCAAATTAGCACTTAGGGCGATCCTCAAAGCTTTTGTGCTTAGTTTTTACGCCGTAAGTGTTAGTTTGCCTGGTGTAAAACTAGGGCTGCTTTTACAAAGTGTAAAGTTAGTCACACCTTGTAAAGGCCCATTCAAGCGACGGCATTTGGTATGCATTCCCGAGGGAGAACTCCACGGCAATTTGTAATATCCAAACCGGCATGGGTTCCCCCCCCAGGAGCATACCAGGCCCTTAGGTCTGGTATGGGTTGTAAGGAGACCCCCCCACGCCGAAAAATCGACGTAGGGGGTCCCCCTACAACCCATACCAGACCCGTATCCAAAGCACGCTACCCGGCCGGTCAGGAAGGGAGTGGGGACGAGCGAGCGCCCCCCCCCTCCTGAGCCGTGCCAGGCCGCATGCCCTCAACATGGGAGGGTTGGTTGCTCTGGGGCAGGGGGGCGCACTGCGGGCCCCCCCACCCCAGAGCACCCTGTCCCCATGTTGATGAGGACAGGACCTCTTCCCGACAACCCTTGCCGTTGGTTGTCGGGGTATGCGGGCGGGGGCTTATCGGAATCTGGGAGTCCCCTCAAATAAGGGGGCCCCCAGATACCGGCCCCCCACCCTAAGTGAATGGATATGGGGTACATCGTACCCCTATCCATTCACCTGTAGGCAAAAAGTAAAAGTTATTAAACACACAACACAAGGGTTTTTAAAATAATTTATTATTCTGCTCCGGAGGCCCCCCCTGTCTTCTTTATTAGCTCTATTACCAGGGGGGCTTCTTCTTCCACTCTCCGGGGGTCTTCTTCCACTCTCCGGGGGTCTTCTTCCACTCTCCGGGGGGGGTTTCTTCTTCCGCTCTCCGGGGGGGCTTCTCCGCTCTCCGGGGGTCTTCATCTCTCTTCGCCGCTCTCCGCTGTTGACCATGTGGGTACCTACCGGAGCATGATGGGATGGTGATGCCTATATAAATGGGATGCAAGGCGCGCTTCCATCATTACAGTGACAAGATGCGACGAGGCAACATCGGAAGAAGGGAAGAGAAGAACCTGACGTCACAGAAGACCGCGCTGGCTGCCTGTTAGAAATTGAGCTAACACACAAAGATAGCAGGCAGTCAGCGCTGAAGAAGAAGGCACCGTACATCTGCAGAAGAACCAGGGTTCGCCGAGTCAACAGCGGAGAGCGGCGAAGAGAGATGAAGACCCCCGGAGAGCGGAGAAGCCCCCCCCCGGAGAGCGGAAGAAGAAACCCCCCCGGAGAGTGGAAGAAGACCCCCGGAGAGTGGAAGAAGACCCCCGGAGAGTGGAAGAAGAAGCCCCCCCTGGTAATAGAGCTAATAAAGAAGACAGGGGGGGCCTCCGGAGCAGAATAATAAATTATTTTAAAAACCCTTGTGTTGTGTGTTTAATAACTTTTACTTTTTGCCTACAGGTGAATGGATAGGGGTACGATGTACCCCATATCCATTCACTTAGGGTGGGGGGCCGGTATCTGGGGGCCCCCTTATTTGAGGGGACTCCCAGATTCCGATAAGCCCCCGCCCGCAGACCCCGACAACCAACGGCAAGGGTTGTCGGGAAGAGGTCCTGTCCTCATCAACATGGGGACAGGGTGCTCTGGGGTGGGGGGGCCCGCAGTGCGCCCCCCTGCCCCAGAGCACCCAACCCCCCCATGTTGAGGGCATGCAGCCTGGCACGGCTCAGGAGGGGGGGGGCGCTCGCTCGTCCCCACTCCCTTCCTGACTGGCCGGGTAGCGTGCTTTGGATACGGGTCTGGTATGGATTGTAGGGGGACCCCCTACGTCGATTTTTCGGCAGAGGGGGGGTCTCCTTACAACCCATAACAGACCTAAGGGCCTGGTATGCTCCTGGGGGGGGAACCCATGCCGTTTTTTTCTTTGAAAATTGGCATGGAGTTCTCCCTCTCAGGAATGCATGCTGAGCGACGTTATCTTTTTTTTTTATAATTATTTGTTTTCCCGGCGCGTATATTTTTTTTCTCCCGTCGCAACTTTAGTGTCCCGTCGCAATCCACAAAGCCGCCCGGCGTCAATTACGTTCGCGCGCTGCACGTCGGGAAAATTACGTCACACACATGCGCAGTACGGCCGGCGCGGGAGCGCGCCTCATTTAAATGATAAACGCCCCCCGGAGAGGAGGACCGCCTTACGACGGCGGCACTTAAGTTACACGGCTTGAAATTTCTACGTAAGTGCTTTGTGGATCAGGCACTTAGGTAGAAACTTTAAGTCAGTGTAACTTTACTGCTGAAAGTTAAGTTACGCCGCCTGGCTGAGGATTTGGCCCTTTATTCCACTGCATAGCTTGGTGTCATCTGCAAAGACAGAAATGTTACTTTTGATATCAGACCCAATATCATTTTTAAAGATATTAAAAAGTAAGGGTCCCAACACTGAACCTTGGGGTACACCACTGATAACCTTAGACCATTCAGAGTAAGAATCATTAACCATTACTCTCCGAATTCTGTCTTTTAGCCAGTTTTCTATCCAGTTACAAACTGATATTTCCAATCCTGTAGACTTTACCTTACAAATGATCCATGTGTGAGGAACTGTATCAAACACTTTTGCAAAATCCAAGTATACCACGTCCACTGTGACGCCTCTGTCCAAGGTTATACTTACCTCTTCATTAAAATAAATCAGGTTTGTCTGACAACTTCTGTCTTTCATGAATCCATGCTGTCTGTTGCTTAAATTGTTTTTTTCCACTAATGCCCCGTACACACCATCACTTTATGTGATGAAAAAAAACGACATTTTCTGTGAAGTAAAAAATGACGTTTTTGAAACTTCAACTTTCAAAGACGAAGTTGCCTACACACCATCGTTTTTCTCACAATGTTCTAGCAAAGCGAGGTTACGTTCCACCACGTTTTCCATTGAAGCTCGCTTCATAAGTAGCTTCTGGGCATGCGCGGGTGAAAAAACGTCGTTTTAAACGACGTTTTTTACTACACACGGTCAATTTCTGTGAAGTAAAAGTTGACGTTTTGAAAAACGACACATAAAATTGAAGCATGCTTAAATTTTTTTTGGTCGTTTTTTAGAAGACATAAAACGACGTTTTCCCCCACACACGGTCAATTAAAGTGACGTTTTTAAAAACGTCATTTTTTTTCATCACATAAAGTGATGGTGTGTACGGGGCATAAGAACTCCTATATGTGGTCTTTTATTAATCTCTCCAGTATCTTCCCAGCTATAGAAGTTAAACTAATAGGTCTATGGTTATTTGGTAAAGACTTTGTTCCCTTTTTAAATATGGGCACCAAATTGGTCCTGCGCCAATCCAGTGGTACTTTTCCTGTCATTAATGAGTCTCTAAAAATTAGATACAATGGCTTTGAAATGACAGAGCTCAATTATTTTAGGATCCGTGGGTGGATGTCATCTGGTCCAAGTGCTTTATCCACCTTTATTCTGTCTAAATATTTCTGGACCATATCACTTTTGAGCCATTGTGTATCATTTGGAGCTTTGTCACTACATTATGGACATGAGCTCCCCCATGCTTCTTTGTATACACAGATCTGAAGAAAGTATTTAATAAATTAGCCTTCTATTTGTCCCCAGTCACCCACTCTAGATTATTTTGTAAAGGGCCTACATGCTCAGACTTGACCTTTTTACTATTAATATATTTAAAGAATTTCTTGGGGTTTGTCCTACTATCTTTTGCAATTTGTCGTTAATTTTGAGTTTTTGCATCCTTGATTTCCTTTTTACATATCCTGTTATATTTTTTGTAACATTTAAATGATACTATTGTTTCTTTCATTTTTATATTTTTTAAAAGCTCTTTTCTTATAGTTTATAGCTTTTTAACTTTGGCCGTGAGCCACATAGGTTTTATTTTTAGCCTTTTAAACTTATTGCCCATGGGAATATTCTTTGCAGTGAGTTCACAAACAGTCTTTTTGAGGAATTCCCATTTCTGTTCTGTGCCCATTGATGCCAATATTCTCTCCCAGTCTAAGTCCTGGAGAGTAGCCCTCATCCTTGGAAAATGTGCTCTCTTGAAATTAAGTGTTTTTATCTTTCCCGTATGTGGTTTTTGCTTACAGCTAACATCAAATGAAATCATGTTATGGTCACTGCTACCCAGGTGTTCTTTTATCTGAACATTAGTAATAAGCTATGCATGGTTTGAGATTACCAGGTCCAACAGAGCATCATTCCTAGTTGGGGCCTCAATAAGCTGGACCATAAAATTGTCCTGCAATAGGTTTATAAATTGTTGCCCTTTAACTGTCCCAGCAGTGCCATTACTCCAGTTAATTTCTGGGTAGTTAAAATCCCCCAGTATTATCACCGTCCCAGCAGTTGCAGCCCTTTCCATCTGTGCAAGGAGCTGAGTCTCCACCTCCTTATTAACATTGGGTGGTCTATAACAAACACCAATGATTAACTTTGAACTACGCACATCTGTATGCAGTTCCACCCATAATGCTTCAGACTCATCACACTCTCCATCCACCATGTCCTCTTTCACACTCGCTTTAAGATCACTTCTCACATAGAGACAGACCCCTCCACCTTTCCTTTTTTTTGTATAATCTTTATTTTCCTTTTTTTAAATTATAAGAAAAAACAGTATGACTTTACAACAAAGCCAAAGCAACCAGGGAGGGAGGGGAAGGGTAGGAGACCAGGGAAAGGACAGAGGACAAGGGGTCTGGGGGTAAGAGGAGGGTGATGAGGGGGGAAGGAACCCCAGGGGGTATGTTTAGCTTAGTCTGAGCATTGACAACCATCTCATGTCTCCGGAGAGAACCACTGTCAGTAATGTACAAACGCTGGGGCACCCCACCTGTCCCGGCCTGACCCGGATATTCGATCCATGTGGGCAGGCCTCCCCTCCAAACTGAAGGAGGGCAGGGTGGGTGGCCCTAAGTTGGGCTCTTGGGTGGCGGCAATTATGGCTCCCCTACTCATGAGTAACAATAATGATTTGAAGTGCCCAGACAGCTAGGAACCTGAGGGCCGTCCAGGTAGCCAAAAAAATAACACCCCTGCGTCCCGCAGGTAAAACTTAGTAAAACAGTACAAAACAAATACACAACCAACAGTGAAAGAGAGGGGGAGAACAGAGATAATTAGAGTTAGATAAGAAACAGGAGAGAAGAAGGAGAGAAGGAGGGATAGAAAAGGGCATGAAGGCATGTGGAACAGCTCCCACCGGGTTTGCTGGTCTGATGGGTCACTATGAAGTGGAGTCTGAGGTTGCTGACTGGCGGTGCGCCTGTACGAGTCTCCCGAAGGAAGGATCTGCCAAGGTGAGCAATGCAACATCTAGGCTTGATGATACCGTGGCTGTGTCATGCACGTGGGCTCTCCAAGCGGCCCAAGCAAGGTCAAAGTTTTTATTAGTGTCTCTACAGTTAGCAAGCCAACTCTCAGCCTCAATTATCTCCCCCACCTTCCCCAGCCAATCCTGCTCGCTTGGAATATGCAAGCTTTTCCAATGTATTGGTATAAGGCGTTTTGCTGCATTGAGGAGGTGGGGGAGAGCACTTTGCTTGTAACGAGACAGGGGCATAGAGGGGACATGAAGCAGAAAATGTTTTGGCAGGGCCCGGGATATCAACACCCAGGCCATCATATATACGTTTTCTGACCATGTCCCAAAACGGCTGAAACACTGGGCACTCCCACCAGATGTGGAGGAACCTGCCCTTCTGTCCACATCCCCTCCAGCACCTACCGTAGGAAAGATTCTAGCTAGGGTAGTAGGAACCCTGTACCACTGCGACAGCAGTTTGTAGTTGTTTTCTTGTCTTAGAGTCTACCGAGCTCGAGTGTGTCAGGTGGTGTAGGTGGTGAAGTTGTTCCTTAGTAAAGTTAGACTGGAGGTCCCTTTCCCATTCTTTAATATAAAGGGGAATGGGGCTAGGTGTCGCCCCCTCCAGCAGTCTATATAGTGCTCAAATCATACGGGGCAGTGGGTCTTCGGATACCCACATACTTTCAAATTCTGTCAGAGTGGTTCTAATCCGCACTCGTTTATGGCATTTTGCGATAAAAGTCTCTAATTGGCGGTGTCTCCAGAAGTCAAAAGGCAAACTATCATATCTTTCTCTTAAGATTTCTAATGACGTCAGTGTGCTCCCCTCCATGAATCTTGCCAGGCTAACAATTCCGTCCCTCACGTAAGTCCCGAGGGAGGTTTTCATCTCTCTGGGAGAGAACCACAGGTATACACCCACAGGTGCCAACGGTGACGTCCGCGGCGCCAGGGCCAAGCTGTTATTCATTTTGTCCCACAGCATCAGGGAGTGTATTGTCAGCGGGGAGACTCAATCGGAGAGCCCCCTGTCTTTCGAGGGGACCCAATTTGTGTAGGATAAGTCCCGCCATCGTCTTCTCAAGGTGAACCCACAGCTTAAAAGATGTGTGAAATTTCCAATTCAAAATACGTTGTAACGCGATCGCTTGATAGTATTGGAATATGTTAGGGATGCCCAGTCGCCCCTTTAGCTTGGATTTTTGTAGTGTTGCCATGGCAAGTCAGGGTTTCCTGCCCCCCCCCCCCCCCCACACACACAAATTTAATAAAAAGGCTGCGAAGGTCTGTAAAAAAGCGTTTAGGCAGGCGTATTGGTATTATTTGCAGGAGAAAGAGGATACGGGGCAATACTGTAATTTTCAGGATGTTTGTCCTGCCCACCCACGTGAAAAGGGCCTTATCCTATGCCTGAAGGTCCTGAGTAATTTTCTTCAGTAGGGGGACATATAAGGCATATAAGGGGCATATAAGGAGTCGAGGCAATTCGTGAGCTGTACGCCTAAATATTTCATTGAGGAGGTAGACCACGTGAAAGGGAAGGAGTCCTTCAGTGAAGTCGCTAAGGTTTGGGGGACCGTAATCGGAAGTATCTCCGATTTCGTATAATTTATCTGAAAATTTGAGACCTCTTCGTACATAGCTAGCTCCTCCAACAGGTTCGGCAATGAGACAAGGGGGTCAACAACATGGAAAAGTATGTCGTCTGCGTAAGCAGAAAGTTTATGTTCGACGGAGCCCGCAAGCACCCCCCTGATGCTTCCATTCGCCCTGACCCTCTGCAGCAACGCTTCCAAGACCAGAGCAAATAGAAGGGTCGAAAGCTGGCAACCCTGCCTCGTACCATTCCGAATAGAGAGCGCTGTGGAGAGGCCCCCGTTCACCTTCACCTGGGCACCCTGAAGCACAGCATTTAGAAAATTCCAGTCCATGCGATCGAGTGTGCACCCAGTGAATGAGCTGAATGGCCCTATTTGAGTTGTCCCTGGATTCCCGTCCTACTATAAAACCGGTTTGGTCCGCATGAATTAAGTCCAGGAGGAGATGTTTTAAGCGGTTGGCGAGGATTTTAGAAAAGATCTTAAGGTCTGTGTTTAAAAGGAAAATGGGGGCGTTAGCTTTGCGGTTGAGTGGGGTCTTTACCCTCTTTTGGCAGCACAGTGATATGTGCCAATGAGGACTCTTGAGGGAGGTGTCCAGTGGTCGATAAATAATTAAGGAAGGCGCAGAAGGGGGCCTGTAACTTATCAAATTTTTTTAGATGATATGCCCTAGTGAAGCCATCGGGTCAGGGGCTTTTGCCAGAAGGTGGTCAAAAGTGGTCAAAAGTTCAACTGAAGTAATGGGGTGAGCCCAATTGAGGAGAGTTATGTGGCAATTCGGGCCTGCTTAAGAGCTACATCAGCCGGAGAGGAGGCAGAGTCCAGATCGTACAACGCAGCATAATAGTCGCGAAACATGGATGCAATTTTTGAGGTATGCTGAGCAGGCTCTCCCGAAGGTGAGTGTAGCTTATGCACATGTGCCAAGAGTCTCTTTTTACCAAGAGCGCGTGCCAGCAGCCTGCCACACTTGTTGCGATGCTCATAATAAGTATGGGCCATATAACGGAGCTTACGGTTAAATTTACGGTCCAGTAATTTTGAGAAAAGCTGTCTGAGTTCGCACAAACGGCGGAGCTCGTCAGGATAAGATGTGCGTTTATGCCTGAGCTCAGCACTCTGTAGCGCCTGCAGCACTCTCTGGAAATCTGCCCGCATCTCCCTATTAAGCAGGGCTCCCATGGCGATAAACGCGCCACGAACCACTGCTTTGTGGCCTTCCCAAAGGATTCCATCACTTACTTCCCTGTTTGCGTTTTCGGCAAAATAGTGCGTCAGAGTCTCTTCTATTCCTGCCACCACCCCTAAGTCATCCAGTAAATTTTTATTTAGTTTCCAGGACCTCGCCTTGGCAAGAGCGTGTGTTAGTGAAAGAGTGAGAGTCACCGGGGCATGATCTGATATGGTAATTTGTTCAATAGTTGCCCCCAGCAATAAGCCAAGAGCATCCTGATCTACTAGCAGCAAGTCAATTCTAGTATATACTTTGTGCACACTGGAAAAGTAGCAATAGTCCTTCTCAGAGGCATGTAGTGCTCTCCAGCAATCCACCAATGTATTTCCCTGAAGGGTCTTTCTAAAATGCCTCAAAAAGGTGTAAGAATGAGAAGATTTATTTTCTGAAGTATCCAGCAGTGGATCAGGGCTAATATTGAAGTCCCCACCTAGGATTAGTCTGCCCTCCCGGAAGTCTGCTAACTGAGCAAGGACCTGGTCAATGAGCGTGAGTTGTTGTGTGTTGGGGCGTACAATGTGGCAAAGGTTTATTTTTGCCCCACGATTTTCCCCTTAAGAATACGTAGTGTCCCTGAGGGTCCGCCTTGTGTTCAGAGGGCTGAAACTGGCAGTGTTTGTGAACAGCGATAGCCGTACCCCTGGATTTAGGCTTTGGGGAGTTGCTAAGGTACCATTGCGAGAATAAGTGGGTGGGCAGTTTCGGAAGTGAGGCGTCAGTAAAGTAAGTCTCCTGTAAGAAAAATCACCTGAGCCCCCAGTCTTTTCAGTTCTAACCAAAGCCTATTCTGCTTATTGGGGAGCACATCCCACGTACATTGTATGACAATGTAACGGAATCCCAAATGGGACAGGGGTTAAAGCAGTTTAAGATATTCCATTCCGAACCCAAGACAGCTATCGACACTCCACACTCCGGCGAATACGATCCATACAGATTCCCCCAGAAACGAGACACAGCTCCGTTTGAGGTTCATAACGAAAAGACTCTTTAATGAGAAAATCAGGCTCTTATATACAGTGAGTAACCACAATGAACAATGACTCAACTCCACCCACAACATGACACAAGGAGCCCAATACACATCTTTTGGGTAGACTTTCTGGCACTAGGGCTGACATAATTAACATGAGCTAATTAAAGCGGTTCTCCACCCTAAAGTGGAGTCCCGCTGATCGGAACCCTCCCCCCCTCCGGTGTCACATTTGACACCTTTCAGGGGGGAGGGGGGTGCAGACACCTGTCTAAAGACAGGTATTTGCACCCACTTCCGGCCACACGCTACGGGCGAAAGACGGGCATTCCGTCACAACCCGTCTGTCGCCCGTTGTGTGCTGGGAACACTCGGCTACCAGCACACAGCGTGTGAGCCAATCGGCGGGCGCAGCGCGACTCGCGCATGCGCCGTAGGGAACCGGGCAGTGAAGCCGCAGCGCTTCACTTCCTGGTTCCCTCAGCGTGGATGGCGGGGGAGCAGCAGAGTGACGAGCGATCGCTCGTGCTCTGCTGCGATCGGCACTGGACTCCAGGACAGGTAAGTGTCCTAATATTAAAAGTCAGCAGCTGCAGTATTTGTAGCTGCTGGGTTTTAATATTTTGTTCCCATGGCACATCCGCTTTAACGAATCATTTACCCAGGCAAGGTGACTCCGAGATATGACCTTTCAAGATAGACATCCCGGCTCCTCTAACCTGCTATACAATACACATTCCTTTAGTAGACATAATTTACATGCGCTAATTAACTACAGCTGATAAGTCAGACATCTGACCTTTAGACTGTCTTAACTCACAATACACATTTATCATCAATAGAACTTCACACAATACAGTATCAATTAGCATAACACAATGAAAGGTTCTTAGAAGCCACACTAAGATTCATTTACATCACAGTAGCAGACGACATTATAATAATAACGTTAACAGATGGGTATTAAAATGTATTAAGCGTCATGGCGGTCCTTA
This sequence comes from Rana temporaria, assembly GCF_905171775.1. NCBI lineage: Eukaryota > Metazoa > Chordata > Amphibia > Anura > Ranidae > Rana > Rana temporaria. Next base: position 366,353,144 of record NC_053489.1, read on the forward strand.
TGAAATTCCAGAAAAATGTAAGCAGACGTGAACTATGATGAAGGAATTTTTAGAGAAAAGTGTTTTTGATAGCAAAATCTCAGAAAGTAAAAGAAAAAGTTGTATTGTGCAGGGCTTGTTGTCTTGCTGTTAAAAAATGGAAAGTTCTTTGAATGATACAGTTGAGGAAATTACGCAGTTACAGAATGCAGTTGATAATAGCCATAAGGTTTGTCAGAGGTTACAAAACCAATCAGAAACTGAGACAGTAAATTTAAAATTGCATGCAGTTACCATTGGTGGAGCTTTGCTTGAGAAATCTAAATGTTGTGATGAATTATCAGAGGAAAATGAGAAATTAAAATTAAGAATTATGGAATTAGAGAAGAGATCTCAGCAGTGCAGATATGCATCAAATCTTGGATTCAGCAATCTGCAGCAAAATACATACACAAACTTTCTATCAAATGAAACAGAACCTCATATTAAATCTGATAATTCATTGCCAGCCGCACCCACTGTGAACAGCACAGTTTATAACAATAAAAATAATAATACAGGGGAAGTTCAGCTTGTAATGAAGCATTTGAAACCAAAAGAACTAGATGCAATTCTTAAAGAAATAGGAATGGTTCCCTGCCATGATTTAAACAGATTTTTAAAATGGTTTTGTGACTTGCAGCAGGTCAGAGATATGTACAATCTCAACCCATCTGACTTAGAAAGAGTTTTGCAACATTCTTTAGGAAATAGTCTTTGGATGAGAATTAAACAGATCTGTCTTCAGCCTCTGAGGACAAGAGACATATTACTGGAATTATTATGTGTTTTGTATGGTGTACGTTCTGATGTTGCGATTCATGGGAAGATCCACCAAATGCAAAGTGAGTCTCCCTATGACTTGTCGCACAGGATATATACTATTATGGAATTGTTGGTTGGTAATAATCTTGCATTTGAGCGGAGAGGCTCAATACATATCAGTATGTTTCTAGATGCTTTGCATGAAGATATCAAACAAAATATTTTATTAGTTACCCCGAATCCTCATGTATTGTTGAGGGCAGATCATTTATGGAGAAGGTCAAATGAGCAAGCTGTCAGAATTGATGTAGCCACATTGTTTAGGACAAACACTGAACAGAAAGATTAGAAGATAATATCTAATGATCACAATAAAAGGGGAAACTCTGGGTCAAACATAGGTGATATTAACATGAAAAACAGAGTTGACCAAAATAATAATAAGAAAAAGACCTGGATACCATTTCCTCAGTTAAAACAGAAATATAACCACCTAAAGATTGAGTATGAGAAGATGAAAATAGAATATTACACATTATTAGAACAGTTGAATTGTACAGATCTGGGGTGAATTAGCTTTAAACTGTAGACTGTAAATAGTATTTGGTTAAGGACCTTGCTAATGAGTTTTTGTCTGAGAGTTTTTGTCTTTCAGGTACATGGCTCGAGATACTCGTTTGCATGTGAATAGCAGGAGAAATTGCTGGCTAGTGGGAGAGAAACGCTGAATGGACAATATATCACTAGACAAGTGAATATCTCTCAATATTCATCAAGCAATGGACTTTTTTTTGAACATTCAAATTTCCTTTTTTTTTATTTATTTTTTCAATGGACTTATCCAACTCCCTATTTTTTCATTTTCTCCCTTTCCCTGATATATTTTGCTTTTTTATTATGTTTTATTCCTTGAACTTAATCTTAAAACCAGAGCGAAGCATTTAAACCTAAAATTATTTTTATAACATCTGTACATATGACATAATGCATATTGATATCAATAGATTTGTCATCTGAGGTGATGCAGCACAATGGCTTAGCATAGCATAAATTATAGTATGTTGGGTGGTTTTCTAAATTTATAAGAGGGGTGAGTGAAATTCATCACTCTAGTCATGATTTGAAACATGTTAAATCAGTTGTTTATAATATGCTGAAGGCTATGACACATATGGATGAAAAAGACCTTTCTACCTTTCATAAAAAATACTGGCAAGAATTTCCACTGCCGCCTTGTCTGGACTGAAGATCGGATAAACACTGATGTCAAGCTGATAATATCTAAACCATCGCATGGGGGAATATATATATGTTGGAATTATGGACTGAATGATACAAAGAACAACTCTATTAAAGGATCACTAAAGGAAAAACATTTTTTTGCTGAAATGACTGTTTACAGGGTATAGAGACATAAAAGTTAACTGATTCCTTTTAAAAATTATTAAAAATAGATAAAAATCAACCATATAATGTGCCTGTAGTTTCACTTTCGTTTTTAAACTGGTTTCATGTTTATGTGAAGTAAAGAGACACACAGAACAAAAACAAACAAATCCAGGGCAGTGTTTTGTTTTTAAAATGAATCTGATTGGTTCTGTTAAGTTTTAGACACACAGTAATGACAGCTTAGACCACCGTGAAAAGCTCCCAGTATGATGGTTATAAGGAGCCAGACAACCAGGAAGTGTGGAGATCACAGCAGAATTACAGCAACTTCAAAGCAAAAACGAGCAATACGGACATGAAACCAGTACTGCAGTAAGGTAAAGGAAGCTATTTAGCTAAAAAAAAAAATTCCTTTAGTGACCCTTTAAAGGCAATGCGGGGTCAGCCTACAGCACATTACGAAAGCAAATTGTCGCTGGCAATCAACAAATTCAGAATATTGAGGGTTTGGTGTTAAAGGAACCAAGTGTCCTGACTGGTGGATTAATGATTGAAGGTGTCAAGTGCAAGGAAATAGTTTGCAGCACAGAATATTTACTGCCGTATCCAAACCTTTTTGACCTTGAAAGGGACTGCTGGTACATTAACGGTTCTTCTTACTATGAAGATGAAAGTGGTATTTCAGGATTTGCTGGTGTTTGTGTAAAACCATCTTTAAAAAAATGAAAACTTTGAGCCTGGAGATGAGAGAATCCTGGACTTATGCGGATTGGACCTCCCAAAACATACCAAGCTTTACTTTCAGTGAGATGGTGAGAGATGTGATGAAGTCAGCTCGTTTTTGCACAATATTAAAGTTATATTATCTGATAACTGGTTCATGGGGATATTTTAGAGGTTGGTGAAGAGAGATGTAACTGTAACGTCTCACGAACAATTTTGCACTAAATACAATTGTGCTTCTTTCCCAGTTAACTCTCATCCGTTACTTCCTTCCCAAACCTTCTTCCTGAAGAGTCTCTCACTCGAAGTTCAACTATAGTTACTTCCTTCTTTCTAATTAGCCTGTGATTTCCTGTTAAGCTGCTGGGCGGCCTATTTAAGCTCCTAACACTAACCAGGAAGTGTTCCTTTATTTTGGCTGACACAACGCCTTTGTCGGTTGGGTATCCAGACGCACCTGCTTTGAACTTCAGCTTCCTGACCTGGACCAGGAGTCTCCACTGCCTGCTTCACCAGCCTTACCCGTCTGGACCCTTGGAGCCTGACCTTATGCCTGCATCATTCACTTCAGTATCGCAAGTACCCTGATGTTGTTATGCATTGCTATCCTGTGAACTGCCCTGCCTGCTAATTATGTATGCTAACTATACCAGGAATTGCTGCAGCCATAGTCTCTCTATGTTTGGTACTTCTAATAAGGATCCTGCCATGATTTCTACATTCTAAGTCACCAAGTATAAACGGAAGTCTTTCATGCCTATGCACCTCCTTCTCAAATGTTATTTTGTGCACATATACTACCTATTACTTTGAGGACTTTGCCGTTAAGGTTATTTACATGCCACGCATGGTCGGCTACTTCTGCATTTAACTAGTATCAGTTCTACCTGGACTTTATACTTATTTGTTTGAGTTTTCACTGGCACCTATGAAGGAATATGCGCCATGTTTCTTGACTGAGACTGTGATGGTAGGATTCCAAACTCTCTGCACACAAGAGAGTGAAACCTGGGTCCGAAACTGAGTAGTCTCCGCAGTTGAGATCCTAACTCTTAAATAATATCCGGCGTAGCGTTACATAATAAAGGAACCAATAAAATGGATCCAGCGGAGATTGCTTTTCACCTAATGGGTCTCTCACAACAGGTAGATACCCTTACTGCTACTGTCCATGAGTTACGATTGAAAAATGAGGCTCTCCGCAGTCATACTAGCTCAAATGTTGCCTCTTACAGAGAACGACCTGAACCCAAGGTCTCCCCTCCTGAACCTTTTTCTGGGAACAGAATTTTTTTTCGTCAATTCATCAGTTCCTGTAACTTAATATTTCAGTTAAGGCCTCGTACCTATTATTCTGACAGGATCAAGATACTTACTCTAATCTCTTACCTCAGGGGAGAACCCAGAGCGTGGGCAGACGCTCACCTCCAAGAGCAAGGGGAGCTCTTGGGTTCCTACAACTCTTTCCTGGATGACATGTCACTCCTTTATGAGGATTCCAATAAACAATTATCTGCCGAGAACACCATTAGGAGTCTTAAACAGGGTTTATCCGAAGCCTTGAAAGACGAACTTGCTCGTCTAGACTTACCTACGACCCTTGTCCAAAATAGAAAGGCAAAGAAGGAGGGTTCAAAATGTATGTATGTATTGTGCCAGTTCTGACCACAACCTCTCCAATTGCCCACTCCTCAGAAAGAAAACTGAAGTGGGACCACGAGAGAATCATCATTGAGGCCAAGATTGACACTGGGGCTTGTGGCAACTTCATAGATTCTGGTGATTGGCGTCCAGCAGGAGTCACCATGAAGATGATTATGACATATTTGGATAGTATACTGGGACAAAAATGCCAAGGAGAAGATTGAGGATGGGTTACAGAGACACTGCTACATCTGTACCATGTGTAGAACCGGTTGTATCTGAACCTGTATCCGGACTGGGACCTGTACCTGAACCTGTATCTGGCGGAGTTTCGTCTCTGCTATCTGAACCTGTATCTGGCGGAGTTTCGTCTCTGCTATCTGAACCTGTATCTGAATCCTGAATCCTGTATCTGAACCTGTACCCGGATCTGAACCTGTACCCGTACCGGAATCCTTTGTCCTAGTTCGACGTTCCAGCTCTAGTGTTTCCAGAGTCTTCGGCCGTTTGGTGGTTGGAGCTCCGGTGGTGTTCCCTAGAGGGGGGGGCTATGTAACGTCTCACGAACAATTTTGCACTAAATACAATTGTGCTTCTTTCCCAGTTAACTCTCATCCGTTACTTCCTTCCCAAACCTTCTTCCTGAAGAGTCTCTCACTCGAAGTTCAACTATAGTTACTTCCTTCTTTCTAATTAGCCTGTGACTTCCTGTTAAGCTGCTGGGCGGCCTATTTAAGCTCCTAGCACTAACCAGGAAGTGTTCCTTTATTTTGGCTGACACAACGCCTCTGTCGGTTGGGTATCCAGACGCACCTGCTTTGAACTTCAGCTTCCTGACCTGGACCAGGAGTCTCCACTGCCTGCTTCACCAGCCTTACCCGTCTGGACCCTTGGAGCCTGACCTTATGCCTGCATCATTCATTTCAGTATCGCAAGTACCCTGATGTTGTTATGCATTGCTATCCTGTGAACTGCCCTGCCTGCTAATTATGTATGCTAACTATACCAGGAATTGCTGCAGCCATAGTCTCTCTATGTTTGGTACTTCTAATAAGGATCCTGCCATGATTTCTACATTCTAAGTCAGTGTTTCTCAACTCCAGTCCTCGGGGCGCACCAACAGGTCATGTTTTCAGGATTTCCCTCAGATCAAACTGCTGTGGTAATTACTAAGGCAGTGAAACTGATATAATCACCTGTGCACAATAATGGAAAGCCTGAAAACATGACCTGTTGGTGCGCCCCGAGGACTGGAGTTGAGAAACACTGTTCTAAGTCACCAAGTATAAACGAAAGTCTTTCATGCCTATGCACCTCCTTCTCAAATGTTATTTTGTGCACATATACTACCTATTACTTTGAGGACTTTGCCGTTAAGGTTATTTACATGCCACGCATGCTTGGCTACTTCTGCATTTAACTAGTATCAGTTCTACCTGGACTTTATACTTATTTGTTTGAGTTTTCACTGGCGCCTATGAAGGAATATGCGCCATGTTTCTTGACTGAGACTGTGATGGTAGGATTCCAAACTCTCTGCACACAAGAGAGTAAAACCTGGGTCTGAAACTGAGTAGTCTCCGCAGTTGAGATCCTAACTCTTAACCACTTCTAAACCGCCGTACGTCTTTATACGGCCTAACTTTAAAGATTGATATCTCGGTAACGGCAGCAGCTGCTGCCACAACCGAGGTATCAATCTTTAGTGTCAGCGGTTCTGTTAACGATAACGGCGGTCTCCGCGGCGAATTCACCGCGAGATCGCCGTTATCGGCGGCGGGAGAGGGGCCCCCCCCCTCCCGCCGCTCTCCCGCGCCTTCCGCCACTTACCGTAGCCGTCGGTAGCGGCGGAGGCGATCGGGACCGTTCGTCTGGTGACTGGGGACAAGACTGAAGGAAAAATCTCCTTCGCCCGTCCCCATAGCTCTGCTGGGTGGAAGTGACGTCAAAACGTCAGTCCCACCCAGCCTCTTAACCTTTTCCCCACCGCGCCATAGCGATTTTACTGCTACAGCGCGGTGGAGTTATTCCGGGACGACGTCCCTGGGACGTCCTCCCAGAATGCTTCACTCGCGCGCCCCCTGGGGCGCGCTCCCGGAATCATCTGTGAGCGCCGGGTCTAGAAGACCCGGCGCTTCACAGATCGCGGTAAATCGCCGCTGATAGCGGCGGTTTACCACGTGATCGCTCCGTCAAATGACGGAGCGATCACTTGTAAACAAACCGGCATCATGTAATGACGCCGGTTCCTCCCTCTCTGTACAGTGTACAGTGTGAGAGGAGGGGGGGGGGAGCACGGGGTGTCAGCAGCAGCTGCTGTGGGCTGGATCTGTGACTATTACAGTCACAGATCCAGCCATCCCTCCCTGCGCAATACTCTGCAATATCACCCCTACTATGTGCAATACCCCCCATACTCTGCAATACCCCCCACACTCTGCAATACCCCCCCACACTCTGCAATACCCCCCCACACTCTGCAATACCCCCCCACACTCTGCGATACCCCCCTACACTCTGCGATACCCCCCCACACTCTGCGATACCCCCCCACACTCTGCGATACCCCCCCCACACACTGCAATACCCCCCCCACACTCTGCAATACCCCCCACACTCTGCAATTTTTACAGAATTTTCGGTCTTTTTTCTTTTATAGTGCAAAAAATAAAAACCGCAGAGGTGATCAAATACCACCAAAAGAAAGCTCTATTTGTGTGAAAAAAAGGACAACAATTTCAGACGGGTACAATGTTGTATGACTGAGTTATTGTCATTCAAATTGTGAGAACACGGAAAGCTGAAAATTGGTCTGGTTAGGAAGGGGCTTTAAGTGCCCAGTGGTCAAGAGGTTAAAGAAACATTTTTTTTTTTGTCATTTGAAAAAATGACATTTCCAAATGTTTTTTTTTTTTTTTTGCATTTTAGTCTAATTATGAGATCTGAGGTCTTTTTGACCCCAGATCTCATATTTAAGAGGACCTGTCATGCTTTTTTCTATTACAAGGGATGTTTACATTCCTTGTAATAGGAATAAAAGTGATAATTTTTTTTTTCCCAGTGTAAAAAATAATAAAATAAATAAAAATAAATAAGAAAAAAAATTAAAAATGTTTTAAAGCGCCCCATCCCGACGAGCTCATGCGCAGAAGCGAACGCATACGCGAGTAGCGCCCGCATATGAAAACGGTGTTCAACCGACACAAGTGAGGTATCGCCGCGATCGTTAGAGCGAGAGCAATAATTATAGCCCTAGACCTACTCTGTAACTCAAAAAATGCAACCTATAGAATTTTTTAAACGTCGCCTATCGAGATTTTTAAGGGTAAAAGTTTGACGCCATGCCACGAGCGGGCGCAATTTGTAAGCGTGACATGTTGGGTACCATTTTACTCGGCGTAACATTATCTTTCACAATATATAAAAAAATTGGGCCAAATTTATTGCTGTCTTATTTTTAAATTCAAAAAAGTGATTTTTTTCCAAAAAAAGTGCGCTTGTAGGACCGCTGCGCAAATATGGTGTGACAAAAAGTATTGCAATGATCGCCATTTTATTCTCTAGGGTGTTAGAAAAAAATAAATATATAATGTTTGTGGGTTTTAAGTAATTTTCTAGCAAAAAAAATGTTTTAGTCTTGTAAACACCAAATCTGGAAAATACCCAAAGTAGAGAAGTGGTTAAATAATATCCGGCGTAACGTTACAGTAACCAGTCTCAACTTAATATTTCATATGAGCCATTGTAAAGCATACAGTAACTCAAATCATAATGATGTTTGTTCTTTGAATTATGAGTCAGTTCTAGTAGTTAGAACCGACTCAAGTGGGGGAATATGTTGTAATGTATGTATATGTGTATATATATGTATATACATACAGAACAGACCAAAAGTTTGGACACACCTTCTCATTCAAAGAGTTTTCTTTATTTTCATGACTATGAAAATTGTAGATTCACACTGAAGGCATCAAAACTATCAATTAACACATGTGGAATTATACAAAACAAAAAAGTGTGAAACAACTGAAAATAAATTTCATATTCTAGGTTCTTCAAAGTAGCCACCTTTTGCAGCAGACACATCTCTAGAACTGTTAAGAGGAGAATGTGTGAATCAGGCCTTCATGGTAGAATATCTGCTAGGAAACCACTGCTAAAGAAAGGCAACCAGCAGAAGAGACTTGTTTTGGGCTAAAGAACACAAGGAATGGACATTAGACCAGTGGAAATCTGTGCTTTGGTCTGATGAGTCCAAACTTGAGATCTTTGGTTCCAACCTCTGTGTCTTTGTGTGACGCAGAAAAGGTGAACGGATGGACTCTACATGCCTGGTTCCCACGGTGAAGCATGGAGGAAGAGGTGTGATGGTGTGGGGGTGCTTTGCTGGTGACACTGTTGGGGGTTTATTCAAAATTGCATACTGAACCAGCATGGCTACCACAGCATCTTGCAGCGGCATGCTATTCCATCCGGTTTGCGTTTAGTTGGACCATCATTTATTTTTCAACGGGACAATGACCTCAAACACACCTCCAGGCTGTGTAAGGGCTATTTGACCAAGAAGGAGAGTGATGGGGTGCTGTGCCAGGTGACTACCTCTTGAAGCTCATCAAGAGAATGCCAAGAGTGTGCAAAGCAGTAATCAAAGCAAAAGGTGGCTACTTTGAAGAACCTAGAATATGAAATATATTTTCAGTTGCTTCACACTTTTTTGTAATGTATAATTTCCATATTGTTAATTCATAGTTTTGATGCCTTCAGTGTGAATCTACAATTTTCATAGTCATGAAAATAAAGAAAACTCTTTGAATGAGAAGGTGTGTCCAAACTTTTGGTCTGTACTGTATATATATTATATAAGTCCAAAATTGACCAGGCCAGATTTCAGTAACCTGTAATTACATTTTACAAGGCAAATAACACTTGTCGATTGTCAATGGATGGGGAGACAGGAAGGGTCTATTTCTGTACATCAAACCAATCAAACCATTACTCAATCAGTTGAATTAAATGCAGAGAGACAGGATAAGTCTTGTTTACACATCAAACCTGTAATTACATGTTACACATCAAAAGAGGCTTGTCTATTGTCAATATGCAAAAAGACAGGATGGGTCAGTTTTTACACATCAAACCAATCAAACAATTACTCAGGTCACATGCAATCTAATTACTTATTAGAGGGGGCTTATTAGTACGCAAGAATGCATACTAATTAGTGACTCCGGCTGGGGTCATTTACCTGCCACTCTAAAAGACAGGATGTAGTTTCTGTCTTTCAGATCAAAGTTGGCAAATCAAATTGCTCAGCTATTCATTGGCTAGGGAATATATTCATGGAGTTCAGTTTTGTCACTCAGAATATATTCCCGGTATATTCTCTATACTAACATGAAGGCACAGATCTAGAAGTGGAGATAATATATATATTCTCTAAGATGAGACTTTGAATTACTTTGTTGGACTTTTGTATCATTTGTTGGACTTTGTTTGTATTGGAAGTTAATTAAAATTGCGTTCTCTGGAGAGCCTGGTGTGTTGCTGCGAAACAACATCATTTATAATCATCATACTAACATCTAAACATCAATTATCTAACCGGAGGACTATACAATATACTTCTTCATATGAATTCACTACACATGCTGCTGAGCAGAGTCTAGCAGCTGTCTGTAGGCAATCTCCAGCTCCCATTTCTGCACGGCCAGAAACTCCAAATCTTCCTGTACCCAGTGTCCTTCCGGGACATTCAATTTTTGCTCTCTGTGCTCCATTATTTATTCCAAGCGCCACTCCCGATCACTCCCAAAGTCAGGGTCACTGGACAGCTTCCAATACAACAATCCCAGGCCATCATAGTCAAAGCCTTCCATGGGGCTGTCATCCGCTGACTACGGGCACTCTTGGGCTACATACCACCAGAGGGCTCTGTAGCTCTCGTCCAACCACATCTCTGCCCGGATCAGCCTGCTTAACTCGGCTGTCCACTCCTGCTTCGGTTGTTCCCCCAACAACAGCATTCGTACATCATACTGCGACCAGTACCTTACATGGATGGAGGGGAGGACCTTTCCCTGGTGTTGCTGCTCGAGAGCTAGCGCTTCCTTCCAGAGTTGGCAACGGATCAAATCCGACCATCCCAGCAGGACCTCCCCTGATACTGGTCCTCTGTGCTGTATCCGCATCTCTTGTAACCTCCTTCTGAATTCCTCTTCCATGGCGACTGGTATCTGTACCTCTCCTCTCTTTTCAGTTGGTGCTGCTGTGACTTCTGCTGCTGCAGCACCTCTTTGATGTAGCCAAGTTGCATCCACAGCAGCTATAAATAGGTCCATGATCTCCGGTGGAGGGTAAGGACCATACTGTGCCAGTCTTAGTTTACACAGCCTGATCAAAACTTGCCTCTTTGTCTTCGGGTGTCCTGTCTGTTACGCTGAGCCTTTCCGTCATGTTGGGTCTTTCAGCTCTATCCATTTAGACAAGTTCTGCGATAATGTCCCTTTTCTTAGGGTTTTGGCTGGTCTGCCCCGGTTCTCCAGTAAGTCCTTGAGGGAAGAGAGCTTCAGCCGTTCATACTGTGTCTCCATTGTCCCGTGTCCTCTTGTAGCTGTCCTTCTGGCGATGGGAATCATACCACTGCTTGCCAACAATTGTAAGGGAACCCCAAATGGGACAGGGGTTAAAGCCGTTTAAGATGTTCCATTCCAAACCCAAGACAGCTATCGACACACCACAATCCGGCGAACACAACCCATACGGATTCCCCCAGAAACGAGACACAGCTCTGTTTGAGGTTCAAAACGAATAGACTCTTTAATGAGAAAAGCAGGCTCTTATATAAAGTGAGTAACCACAATGAACAATGACTCAACTCCACCCACAACATGACACAAGGAGCCCAATACACATCCTTTGGGTAGACTTTCTGGCACCAGGGCTGACATAATTAACATGAGTTAATTAACTAATCATTTACCCAGACAGAGTGACTCCGAGACATGACCTTTCAAGATAGACATCCCGGCTCCTCTCACCTGTTATACAATACACATTACTTTAGTAGACATAATTTACATGAGCTAATTAACTACAGCTGATAAGTCAGACATCTGACCTTTAGACTGTCTTAACTCACAATACACATTTATCATCAATAGAACTTCACACAATACAGTGTCAATTAGCACAACACAATGAAAGGTTCTTAGAAGCCATACTAAGATTAATTTACATCACAGTAGCAGACAACATTAATACCTAACAGTCTGTGTTCCCACATTGAATGAGTCACTCTTTCAATTAACCTGCTGAGTTCAGAATCAACAACCTGTAAATAGTTCTTACAGACATCCTGGAATACATTGTGAATTACAGACCCATGTTAAAGCAATCCAAGATATAATTTCTCAGTCATCCTATGCCCCTAGTGGACATAGGATGATTTTAGACATAAGAGTCATTGGTGAAGCTGAAACAGGAGTGTCTCATACTTTTCAAGAGCTTCTGGGTCCCACGGGCCATTCCATTACAGACACTACCTTAATCGTAGCCATGATGCGGCGGGGAGAGTCACCCAGGCGCCCGTCTCCATTCTATTGATGCCGGTGAGAGCTAGTCCACCTTCTGGACATGAGAGAAAAAGAGGAGAGAGGCGAAGAGAGAGGAAGAGAGGGGGGAGTAAAAAAACAAAAAATATTAGCCTATCATAGAATACACATTGCGGGTCCACAGATGCCTCGGAGGCCATAGGTACTGGTACCCTTTCCTGTTTGCCCGGCTCATGCAGCGCCCCCAGCAAAGGGGAGCCGCCTAAGCGAGGAAAAGTGCCCATATCCGGGCTAACACCCAATACAGGTAGACCTATGTGGAGGTGACATGGGAAGCCAGTAAGATCCTGCTCCCCGCAAAAATAAAAGCGGCAGATGTCCAGGAATTCGGCCTGTCAGTGGGGCTCCACCTTTCCTTTTTACCCTGTCTTTCCAAAAGATTGCATAGCCAGGAATATTAATAGCCCAGTCATGTGAGGATTGAAGCCAAGTTTCAGCAATACCGATTGCATCATAGCTCTCCTGATGCACCAGAGCTTCCAACTCACCTATTTTGCTCGGCAGGCTTCTGGCATTGGTGAACAAACACTTTACTGCATTAATATATTTTGACCGGTCACATACTATCCTCTTGGGTGTTCCGAGATTGCAACTAGGACCTGCTACTCTACTTACCATGGGTTTATTTGCTTTGGTTACCCTACCACTAATGCCCCTAATACTACCCTCTTGAATATGTTACACACTGACTATCTCTATCTCTGGACCCTCCCCCCGTCACCTAGTTTAAAAACCCCTCTAACTTTTTGGCCATCCTTATTCCCAGCTGATCTGCACCCTCCTCATTTAGGTGCAGTCCGTCCCTTCTATAGTACTGGTTATCAACTGAGAAGTCGGCCCAGTCCTCCAGGAACCCAAACCCCTCCTTACTACACCAGCTCTTCAGCCACTTGTTTACTTCCCTAATCTCCCTCTGGCTCTCTGGTGTGGCTTGATGTACCGGAAGTATTCCTGAGAATACTACCTTGGAGGTTCTTTTCCTCAATTTAGCTCCCAAGTCCTTAAAATTGTTCTTTAGGACACTCCATCTGCCTCTGACTTTGTCATTGGTGGCACCATGACAGCTGGGTCTTCCCCAGCCCCTCCCAGTAATCTGTCCACCAGATCCGTGATGTGCCAAACCCAAGTGCCCGGTAGACAACATACAGTTCGGCGCTCAAGGTTTTTGTTACAGATTGCCCTCTCTGTCCTTCTAAGGCCGCGTACACATGACCGGTTCATCCGATGAGAATGGTCCGACGGACCGTTTTCATCGATCCACCGCTGAAGTGGTCTAATGAATGTACACACCATCAGTTCAAAATCCAATCGGTTCAGAACGCGGTGACGTAAAACACACGACGTGCTGAAAAAAACGAAGTTCAATGCTTCCAAGCATGCGTCGACTTGATTCTGAGCATGCGCGGGTTTTGAACCGATGCTTTTGTGTACTAACCATCGGTTTGGACCGATCGGTCAGCGGTCCATCGGTTTGATTTTAAAGCAAGTTTTAAAATTTTGGTCCGAAGGACCAAAGACCGATGGGCCGTACACACGGTCGGTTTGGACCGATGAAACTGAACTTCGGTCCATTCTCATCGGTTTTGACCGACCGTGTGTACGCGGCCTAAAAATTGAGTCCTCTACCACCAGAATCTGCCTTTCCTTTCCCTCCCCCCCCCACTCTCACTGGAGGAGTTCTTCCCCTGGCAGCTAGGAGAGTCCCTCAGCTCTAGCAGTGCTGGTACCTGACTGGTTTCACCAATGTCACTCAATCGAGCATAAATATTGGGATGCTCCAGCCCTGGATCGAGGTGCCCATGTGGGTTGGAGTACGTTGGACGCACCATTCGAAAGCTCCAAGTGAGACTGGGGGAGCACATTACACACATTAAGGCTGGTTTTGACAAACACAATGGGGCTGATTTACTATGCCTTTGCGCCATAATTCATGGCGCATCGGCGGGCACAACGGCCGTTATGTCATTTACTAAAGGAATGCGCCGGCAATGCAGCGCATTTCCTTATTTACTATAATGCTGAATGCGCCCAGGAGGGGGCGCTCGGTGCGCCACTATGGACCTGGTGCACGGCATCTATAAATGTAAAATAAAAGTGTTTGGGGGTGAGTTTATTATGGGGGGGATGTGGGATGATGTGCGGAAGTGTAGTGACATGTGTTCGTGTAACATTTACCGCCTGAATTGAAAGTGAAAGTGACTTTTGTAAAAAACCAGCCGCTGCGCCTGCTAGTACATTTAAACCTGCGGGAGGTTTATTTGTGTACTGCGCATGCGTGAGCGGCATTTTCAGCCATTCAGGTGCGCCTCTTCACTATGCCGGCAAAATATTGGTAAATAGGCCGGCGTAGGCATGGGCGTGGTCACCGGGTGATGCTATCCGGCGACCCCACCCCTTGTTACATAACATTCCCAGGGCTAACTAATAAATGACTTCAAAAATCTGTGTAGTGTTTTTTCCCCCCAGGTGAATGGGTAGGTGTACGATGTACCCCATACTCATTCACATAGGGTGGGGGGCCGGTATCTGGGGGCCACCTTATTTAACCATTACATTTAAACCTCCCACAGGTTTAAATGTACTAGCAGGCGCAGCGGCTGGTTTTTACAAAAGTCACTTTCATTTTCAATTCAGGCCGTAAATGTTACACAAACACATGTCACTACACTTCCCCACATCATTCCACATTCCCCCCATAATAAACTCACCCCAAACACTTTTATTTTACATTTATAGATGTCGTGCGCTAGGTCCAAAGTGGCGCACCCACCCCCCGGATAAGGGTTTGGTATGGATTTTGGGGCATAGGTATTCCCCCTTACAATCCATACCAGACCTAAAGGCCTGGTATGCTCCAGAAGGGGAACCCACAGCGCTTTTTTTTTGGCGCAGAGTTCCCCTTCATGATCAGCGTAACAAAAACCCATGCTGGTCTTTTATTTAACCACTTCCATACCACGCCTATTCTGGAACTTCTCTCCTTCATGTATAAATCAGCATTTTTTTTACTAGAAAATTACTCAGAACCCCAAACATTATATCTTTTTTTTTTTAGAAGACACCCTAGGGAATAAAGTGGTGGTCATTGCAAGGTTTTATCTCCAATGGTATTTGCGCAATCATTTTTCAAACGCTTTTTTTTTTGCAAAAATAAAACGGTTTCATGAATTAAAAAATAACAAAACAGTAAAGTTAGCCCAATTTTTTGGGAAAATGTGAAAGACGATGTTACACTGAGTAAATAGATACCTAACTTGTCACGCTTTAATATTGCACACGCTCACGGAATGGCGCCAAACTTTGGGACTTAAAAATCTTCATAGGTGACCCTTGAATTTTTTTTACAGGTTACCAGTTTAGAGTTACAGGGGAGGTCTAGAGCTAGAATTATTGCTCTTGCTTCAACGCACGCGTCTAAAATGTGTGGTTTGAACGGCGTTAACATATGTGGGAGGGACTTATACGCGTGTTCGCTTCTGAGTGCGAGAGACTCGGGACAGGGGCGTTTTAATTTTTGTTTTTTTTACGTAATATTTTTTTAGTTTTGCACTTTTTTTTTCACTTTTATTCCTATTACAAGGAAAGTAAACATCCCTTGTAATAGGAATAGTGTATGACAGGTCCTCTTTATGGAGAGAGGCGGGGTCAATAAGACCCCACATCTGTCCTCCAGGCTGGAAAGCATGAGATCGGGAAAAAAAACACTAATCTCATGCTTTCAGCCGCGATTGCAGCTTTGTTTATGTTTATAAATCTCTATGCTCCTCATTCGCCCCACTGAAGTCCAGGACGTCATATGACATCCTACGGTACAGAAGTGGTTAAAATTTGCCTTGGAGTCAGGGCCAGTGCTACCACTAGGCAGCCGCCTAGGGCGCACTGGAGAGAGGCGGAGGCACTGCCACCCAGGGCGCCCGGCCACCGGTGATCCTACTCCCTCTCAGCAACTAACTCAACAGGCAGCCGCTCCACTATAGAGTCCCTCCGTACAGTGTTAGAGGCGTTGGCACAGCAGCGGTGGAGGAAGGAAAGAAAACATCCCCTGCATGCACCTGATCATCAGAGTGCCACTGGCAGTGAGTGTGAACTTTCTGTGTACCTGCGGTCACATCGTTACCGTCCACCACCAGTCTGCCTCTGATGTACCGCTCAGCCTCCGCTACAGCCAGCCAGCTCTGCCTCTGAGCCTCTGCCTTTCTGCCCAGTGCTGTCTGTGCCCATACGTTGCATGTCCCCCCCCTCCATCATGGAGGCCGCTCACTCTCTCCTGTGTTTTTCCTGTTGTGGCAGCCAGCACAAGATGTACAGTACCCTGTTGCCGAGAACCAGAGTGATGAGATCATGCTGAAAGTACAATAACGGCGGCAGGTACTGTATGTCCCTTAGGGTGGGACCTTGGCCCCCATACCCATTTTAAGGCCAATTACTAGAAGATAAGGCAGCCAAGTGGGGTCTAGCAAAATTAACAAGTCAATTCCCATAGACTGCAATGGTATTTATAACTTTTGCCCATGTTAGGCTCTTTGTTTGCCCACCCGGACCAGGGGGTGTTTGACCCATCTCTAATTTTGTAGCATGCTGGATGATGTGATTCATTTTGGACAGGGCTTTGCCTTAATTTCCGCTAGCTGCATTTCTGGTGATCTGAGCATGCCCAGGGGATTTTTTGATGTTGCTTTTTGTGTGTGAACAGCACTTGGATGTTTCTGGGCATGCTCATAGAGCGTGTTTTTTGGGTTAGTAATTTAAGAACATCCTTAACAGGTGTACCCACTTTAAAGTTCAGTCTCTACATTGGGTGAACTTGCGTTTTGTGTGTTTTATGGGCTGTGCATGTGTTTTCAATTGCCTCATTAGCACACAGGCCTATGTTATATAAAGCTTGAACATAGCAGTTGTTACCTTGCCCTGAAAAGAGGCAAGATTTTGTGTGAGGGGGCCGGCCGGCAAGATTATATTTGTGTGTCCATATTGAATGTCTATTTTATTTATGTCTTTGCAAAACAGATATGTTTTTGATCAAGGGTTTTTTGACTGGTTTATTTATTTATTTTGGGTGGGGGCTATCTTCGCCTGAAATATTTGTGAGGTTGTCAATGTATGTTTTTAGGGTGTTCACTTTGATGTAATTGTCTGTGCTGCATTATTTTGCTAAATCTTTCTCAAGATGTTGTGACTAATTAATCAATCCTTAATAGATGTCTGTGGGCATTTGATCTCCTGTTAATTTTCATTGCATAAAGCCTTTTCTGTTTAGTGTCTCAAATGAACCTATGTTTATTTTTTGTATATTATTTATTTTTGTTTGTTTTTGCTTTCCTTGCTCTTTTTTGTTGACCAATAAAATTACTTTCAAATTTTTAGGTTTGTTTTTTGTTACTTTTTCATGCTACAGATTTTCCCATCTGCAGCTGAAATAGGCTGATTGGCCTAACAAAACAGGTGTGATTTTGTCTCGAAGTTCATTTCCTGGTGCCTTCATGATAGCATATGCATGGATAGTCACCAGAAAAGGAAAAATACAGAGCAGTAAGTATTTGATTTTTTCCTTTTTACTGCAGTGGTTCTCAGCCTCAGTCCTCAAGTACCCCCGATAGGACATTTTTTGTGGATTTATCTTATCTAGCATTGCTGTCCAAACTACTAAGCCATTGACTGTCTTTTAAAGCACATGTGCAAGATGAAGGAAAACCTGCAAACATGGCCTGTTGGGGGAGTATTGGCGGACATGCTTGAAGTGCTGATTTACAGCACTGTGCTTAAATCTAGCTCAAGGCAATCCTATTCTAATTTTGAGTGTTAGAACCCCTGCTTTGTGTCTTTATGGTTGGGCTTTGTGTCCCTTTTCTTAAAATTGGCTTCACTTCCTGTCACACAGCTGAACAGGAAGTGAGGGTAAAACCCTACCAATGTCTTTTCTTGGCGGTATTCCCGAGTCTGGCTCGGGGTAAGATCTTTGTACCAAAAGCCAGACTCGGGCTTGCCTCGCAGCAGCCAGAGACAACCTTACTTACCTTGTCCCTGGATCCTGCGATGCCTCCCCGCTGTGTGAGCGAGCGGGTCCCAGTGCCCTACATGTACTTTTGTATAATAAAAACTGTTCTTTCTGCCTGCAAACTGTAGATTGTCCATAGCAACCAAAAGTGTCCCTATGTCAAAAGTGGTTTTAGAGCAGCGAGAAAAACAGCCATAATAAATTATAATCACTTGCAGAATTGAGCGATAGTCGATTTGTGGGTAAATTCGTCATAAAAAAATAAAAGTAATGACAGCGACAATTCTGCACCTGAGCAAATTTCAGTGATTTTGAGTTGATTACATTATTAAATAATTTTTATTATAATTATATTATTATTTGTTATAATTATTTATTATATTATAATTTATAATTTTGTTTTTCAAACTTGTTAATACCCGGGATGCCTACTAGACTCTTGTTTGGTCAGATTTAAGTGAGTTATTCCTAAGAATTACAGGCCTACAATATAAAACGCCAAATTTCCTTGCAAAATAATGGTACCGCTTTCAGCACCTAAAATCTGAAATAATCATACCGCCAGGGAGGTTAAAGGCAAAGCCACTCTGCAGTACAAGTGTAGTTGCTGAAAATCTGAGGGGAAGCACTGATGATTTTAACATCCAATCATGTGGAAGCAAAGAATTATTTTTTTGTTCTTTTCTTCCTTGCTTGTCCACTTGTAGTGCAAAGTGGATTTGCCTTTAGTAAATGGACCCCAAAGTCCAAGGTCCCTAATAATTTGGGGTGTACACAGCAAAATGCTAGAGTGCACTTTACATAATGGGGAAACTATTTAGATTGATCTGTGTGTCCCCAAGAAAAGACATTAGTAGGGTTTTACCTGATTGGCTATGTGACAGGAACTGAATGAATTTGAAGTAGAAAGTGACAAAATTTGGGAGGTGACTTCACCCTATCAGGGGTGCAGACATCCCCAAAAAATTTACAGACTTTTAATCCCTCTGCACTCAAAAATAAGAAAGGATTTCATTTAGTTTAAATTTCCAGACACATTCCTCAAATCAACTGTGATGCATGTCAATGGCCCATTTAGCCCTTGTTTAATAGAAAACACCAGTTGCCTTTCACTAGAAACATTTGTTAGTCCAATCCTGGAAATCTGCATCTGCTTTACTATCACTTTCCCTAAAAATTGGGGTCCTGCAGGTTGGATATGCGCATATGTGGTTCTCGGAAAGTGGTAGCCAGCACACAGGTATGACATCACGCCCATACAGGAAGTTGCTTGTACTGCTGCTAAGGTCTCTGAGGAAGGGATGATACTTATTTGCAAATGAAGAAAATTGTTTATTTAACATTGGGTGGTGTTTGTGGGGGTCCCTAACACACATTCATACATATTTGCAATGCTGTATCCTGGCCTATTGGCATGGTAATATTTTCTTAGTCCTCTCAATAAAATTATCAGAAATTTGTGCTTAAAGTAGAACTATAATCAACACTTTATTTATTTTTTTCATTTTGGATAGAGTAAGGGAGGGTTATAGCCCCTGTCATTTTATTTTGTACCATCCCTGTCCAATTGTGGAGATTTCCCTTCACCTGCCCCATAGCCAAACAGGAAGTGAGAGAAAGACTATGCAAATTAAGGGAATCCAATGCCCCCCCAGGGCCCTCAGAACTAGTGTGTTCCCTCCCCCTGAACATTTCTGCACGGGTCTTAAAAAAACAGGGTGTGGCCTTGACAGGAAGGGGTGGGTAATTTTTCAATTAGGAGGTGCAGAAGTTTAGTCAGGCCTAGGGCAGCACAAAACCTAAATATACTACTGCATATTAGGGCTTATTTAGACAGGTTCCGATTTACAGCATGTTTTTAGATTGTGGGAGGAAACCCACGCAGGCACAGGGAGAACATGCAAACTCCAGGCAGATGGTGTCGGGATTTGAACCAGCGGCCCTTTTTGCTGCTAGGTGAAAGTGCTATCCACTACACCACTGTGCTGAACGAACATGTATCTAGAGATGTAGGTTCTTGTGTCCACTTGTGAAAATACAAGTGGGTCATGGCTAGGGATGAGCCAAACCCCCCTCCCCCCCCCCCCGGCAGGGATGAGCTGTATGTTCGACTCAAACAATGTCTCCCCGCTGTGTGAGCGAGCTGTCTCCTCGCTCGATTCACACAGTGCACGAGTGCTGCCGAGCTCCGTTTCCTGCGACGTTACGACACATGGAGGCAGAGATCGGCACCAAATTCAAAAGTAAAAACAGTGTACACATACAGTATACTGTAATCTTACAGACTACAGTACTGTATAAAATAATTACACACCCCCTTTGTCTCTAGTGGTCTGTCCAGTGACCTGCATGCACTTTTATATTATAAATACATTTTTTTCTGCCTGGAAACTGGAGATTGTCCATAGCAACCAAAAAGTGTCCCTTTATGTCAAAAGTGGTTTTAGAGCAGCTAGAAAACAGCGATAATAAATTAGAATCACTTGCAGAATTGAGCGATAGCGATTTGTGGGGAAATTCGTCATCAAACACTGAAAGTAATGACAGCGACTATTCTGCAACTGAGTAAAATGTCAGTGTTTTTGATTTGATTACATTATTGATTCATTTTTATTATATTATTATTTGTTATAATTATTTATTATATTATAATTTATGATTTTGTGTTTCAAACTTTATCATACCTGGGATGTCTACTAGACTCTTGTTTGGACAGATTTAAGTGAGTTATTCTTAAGAATTACAGGCCTACAATATAAAACGCCATATTTCCATGCAAAACAATTGTACCACGTTCAGCACCAAAAATCTGAAAGAATCATACCACCAGGGAGGTTAAGATACGCTCTGAATCTGCTTACATCTGATAGAAGCTTATTGAAGCTGTCAATAACAGCTACATAGTATCCATCCAACAATCCAGGATTATGAGAGGAGAAACACACCAGTTGAATGTCATCTGTGATTTTAAGATATGCTCTGAATCTGCTTACATTTGGTAAGCGAGTTTCCTTTGGGTATTTTCAGACAAGTATTGTGTGGAGGAAGATCGTTTGGGAACATTCATTCGCAGGATTTTTGTTTTCCTGTTGCTGAAGTGAACTTTTTAGCGCTACCAATGTTTAAATAATTATTCCTTTTATTTACATATATTTTTGATACATTACTAATTTTTATAGTAGCAGCTTTCACCATTAACCCCCCTGGCGGTATTCCCGAGTCTGACTCAGGGTGAGATTTTTTGGCTACGATCGGTAACCCCGAGTCAGACTCGGGCTCGCCTCGCTGAATCCACAGACATGGTTCACTTACCTTGTCCCTGGATCCAGCCATGCCACCGCGCTGTGTGAGCGAGTGGGACCTCGCTCGATTCACACAGTGTCCTCCTGTGCCGCAGATCTCCGTTCCCTGCGACGTTACGACGCACGGGAGCGGAGAACGGCGCCAAATTCAAAAAGGTAAACAAACACAATACATACAGTATACTGTAATCTTATAGATTACAGTACTGTATGTAAAAAATACACACCCCCCCTTGTCCCTAGTGGTCTGCCCAGTGTCCTACATGTACTTTTATATAATAAAAACTGTTCTTTCTGCCTGCAAACTGTAGATTGTCCATAGCAACCAAAAGTGACCCTTTATGTCAAAAATGGTTTTAGAGCAGCTAGAAAACAGCGATAATAAATTATAATCACTTGCAGAATTGTGCGATAGTGATTTGTGGGGAAATTCGTCATAAAAAAATAAAAGTAATGACAGCGACAATTCTGCAACTGAGCAAATTTCAGTGATTTTGAGTTGATTACATTATTGAATCATTTTTATTATAAATATATAATTATTTGTTATAATTATTCATTATATTATAATTTATAATTTAATTTTGTTTTAAAAAAAAATCATACCCGGGATGCCTACTAGACTCTTGTTTGGTCAGATTTAAATGAGTTATTCCTAAGAATTACAGGCCTACAGTATAAAACGCCAAATTTCCTTGCAAATAATGGTACCGCTTTCAGCACCTTTTTTCTGAAATAATCATACAGCCAGGGAGGTTAATATATGTTCCCATGAGCGCTGAGGGAAGATATTTACTAGTTAATTATTTCTCATTTTTGTTTATGTAAGTATAACATGTTTGTTATTCTAATAGCAAAAATAAAAGAGAGACTTTACAATTACTTTAAGGTCCATTAACTGCTTTATAAACAGATCTACAAGTGAAACTTACCAGAATAGTTTTGGCCCCTAAGGCTCCATGCACACTAGCGTTTTTAAGCTCCTAGAAGATATTGGCATTTTTATTATTTTCCTAGAAGCTAAATAGTTTTATCCTATGTGTCCATTAACACTACTTTAGGCTATTAGCATGTCGAGCTTCAACATCTAAGAGCAGAAAAAATATATATGTTTTCTCGTTTTCCAGCAAAAAAAAAAACCTGAATGCTCCTAACTGCTTCTAAAATGCTACTAACAGCTTTTTTTTTCTTCATGTACTACAAAAAAAACTACTGGAAGCTGGCACAAGAAATGCTATTATCAGCATTTTCATCCAGCGTTTTTTGAGCTTATGAAAAACGCTAGTGTGTATGGAGCCTAAGGCCGGATTCACACCTATGCGAATTGAGTGCGGCTTAAACCGCATCCAATACGCAGAACATTTCTAAATACATTGTTTTCAATGAGGCTGGTTCACATATGTGCGATGCATTCGCACTGTGCATTGCAGAAAAAACGTGTGTGTATTTTAGGCATTGCGGTGCGGCTCAGGTGCAAATTCAGGCCCATTATCTTCTATGGGTACGCAGCTGATTTGCAGATGTGTTCATTTCTCTTCAGTATTTCTCTCATTCAGCTCAATACACTTCCCCCCTCCCCTCTCCCAGGTCTCCAAATTCGCAGCTAAAACGCAATGGATCTGCTGAACTGTTGATCTCTGTAGAGATAAGAGAGCTGAAATTCACATCACACTAGTGTGATTCCAGCCTAAGGCTGGGTTCACACTACTACACTACTTTCATCCTACTTTGCTCTGTGTTCAATGTTTCCCTATGAGAGCGTCTTGTAGCGTCCTACACAAGTCGGTCTGACTTTGAAAATGCTCCCTGTACTACTTTTGGTCCTACATTGATCCTACTTCAGGCCCATTGAATATCATTGAAGTCGGACCAAAGTAGTATCCTGTTCATGAAAGTAGGATGGATGTAGGACCAATGTAGCAGAGCAAAGTAGGATGAAAGTAGTGTAGTAGTGTGAACCCAGCCTAAGGCTGGGTTCACACTACTACACTACTTTCATCCTACTTTGCTCTGTGTTCAATGTTTCCCTATGAGAGCGTCTTGTAGCGTCCTACACAAGTCGGTCCGACTTTGAAAATGCTCCCTGTACTACTTTTGGTCCTACATTGATCCTACTTCAGGCCCATTGAATATCATGGAAGTCGGACCAAAGTAGGAACCTATTCATGAAAGTAGGATGGATGTAGGACCAATGTAGCAGAGTAAAGTAGGATGAAAGTAGTGTAGTAGTGTGAACCCAGCCTCAGGCTGGGTTCACACTACTACACTACTTTGATCCTACTCAGGGCCGGCCTTTGCGTTGTGCGGGTTGTGCGACCGCACAGAGCGCCATTGACTAGAAGGGCGCCGTGCGGCCGTCACAGTCCGCAGTCCATTTACTGTGATGGTGACTCGTGAGTGTGCGGGGATGTGTCCGGGACTCTGCTCAGGCAGCCAGCACGTCTGCACGGCGCTGCAGAGGAGGGGGGGTTTGGCGCCGACGCGCCCGAAGTGTCTGCCACTGGTCCTCTTGGCACGCACACAGTGACGCATGCACGCACGCCCTTCCTCCCTCCCTCCTCCGCGTCTCAGTCAGGTCAGGTGGTACTGTCTTGGGGGCTGGGTAGCGCGGCGCCGTTGCGTGCATGCGTAAGGCATGCAATTCAAATTCAAAGGCGGGACCAGGACGGGACTGACAGACTGCGCTGAAGAAAAGTAAAGGTAAGGCCGCCCGTCCCCTCCACCTTACCTAGCAGGTGTCATCCCTCCTCCCACCTCACCTGTACTCCAATGAGATGTGAGCTAGTTTATAAAAAAAAACGTAAAAAAAAAAAAAATGTAAAAATTGGTCTTTTGTTGGAAAAAAAATAAAACGCAGAGGTGATCAAAAACCAAAGCGCAGTTGTCATCTTAAAGTGGAGGTTCACCTAAAAATAAACTTTTAACATTGCATTTTCGAGATTAATGACAATTAGAATCGGCTGTTTTTTTTTAAAAAATACGTCCGTACATACCGCATACCGTTTCCTATATGTGTTCTCACCGCCGCTTCCGGGTATGATGGCCGGGCGTTCCTAATTGATTGACAGGCATCCGACCGACGCATACAGCGCGTCACGAGATGCCGAAAGAAGCTGAACGTCGGTTCGCAGGCGCCGTATAGAGCCGCACCGACGTTCGGCTTCTTTCGGCATCTCGTGACCCGCTGTATGCGTCGGTCGGATGCCTGTCAATCAATTAGGAACGCCCGGCCCCGACCATCATACCCGGAAGCGGCGGTGAGAACACATATAGGAAACGGTATGCGGTATGTACGGACGTATTTTTAAAAAAAAAACAGCCGATTCTAAGGCCGAGTACTCACGAGCAAACATGTCCGTTCGAAATGTCCGACGGGCTGTTTCCGGCGTACAAGGCTGTTTTTTCATTTGGCCCGCTGGCTTGTACACACCAGCGGACGATATTTCCCTGCGGACCTGAACGCGTGCACGTAATCCACGTTTGACGTCACTATAAAGGGAAAGGCCAAAGTCAATGGCGACGCCCTCTGTTCCGCTTTTGCTAGTTACGGCTTTGCTCGTGTTAGTGAAGGTTTGGTTAGAGCTGATTCGCGCTTCTCGGTCTCCAGGCTTTAGCAGGTAGTATTTTCTCGTTCAGTGCGTGTGCTTGTGGGTACGTAGTTGGCATTCGGGTACAGGCGTGCAGTTCGTTCTGCTTAGCAGATTCGTACTGTGCGTTCGTATCTGTGTGTCGTGCGTTCTTTGCAGGTACCGCTGGATTTGATTGTGCTTTCTGTTGGAGTGTGTTCTTGACTGACCAGCCGGCCGGTTTGAAGCCATGATGGAGCAGCAGCGTCAATTTTCGCGAGTTGGTGCTGTTTATGGGATGGCTGCTGGATATGTTCATTATTCCAGTACTTTGGCCAGAAACAGGGGGCGGAGGCGTTTCTGGACCAAGAATTGGTTGCGCCAGCATGACCAGTTCTCACATATGCCTCTGCTTAGGGAACTCCAGGAGAATAATCCTAATGACTATAGGAATTTTCTCCGCATGACGGACCCCGTATTCAACAGTCTGCTGGAACTTCTGTCCCCCTATATCACGAGGCAGGACACTGTGATGCGCCAAGCCATCACGGCCGAGCAGAGGCTTATTGCCACGTTGCGGTACCTGGCGACTGGGAGGAGCCTGCAGGACCTCAAGTTCTCAACAGGCATCTCTCCGCAGGCGCTTGGGGTCATCATACCGGACACGTGTGCTGCCATCATTAAAGTTATGCACGAGGAGTATATGAAGGTAAGTTTCCTCATTTTAACCTCACAATGTGTCTTTAATAATGTGGCAAACTAACTTTTTATTTTATTTCCCAGATATGCTGTGTGTTTAACTAACGTTCCCTTTTCTCACTATGCATGTTGATATCAGCTTTTACATGTTATTTATATTTTGGCCTACCTGCATATTTTGATCTTACCCAATATTAACCTGTCCAGCATGCTATCTTCGGGCCAACCCCCACCATGCCACTTTTTTTTTTTTTTTTTTTTTTTCTAAAAACAGTTTAAACACCCCCCACCCCCCCTTCAAAGTGTTTTTGTCCCCATCAGAGGGCTGTGGAGTCTCTTATTAATTAAGTGGGCCTATATATTTGTGCCCCGAAATTCTCCCTTCATAATTTGCAAATGCTATTTAAAAAATGTAAAGTTGCACAAGGATGCTTGTATGATTATGTTTGCAATGTTTATGTGCCAAAGTACTAAGGGCCAAATCCTCAGCCAGGCGGCGTAACTTAACTTTCAGCAGTTAAGTTACACTGACTTAAAGTTTTTACCTAAGTGCCTGATCCTCAAAGCACTTACGTAAAAATTTCAAGCAGTGTAAGTTAAGTGCCGCCGTCGTAAGGCGTTCCTCCTCTCCGGGGGGCGTTTACAATTTAAATGAGGCGCGCTCCCGCGCCGGCCGTACTGCGCATGCGCGTGACGTCATTTTCCCGACGTGCATCGCGCGAACGTAATTGACGCCGGGCGGCTTTGTGGATTGCGACGGGACACTAAAGTTACGACGGGTGAAAAAAAGACGCGCCGGGAAAATAAATAATTTTAAAAAAAAATGACAGCGTCGCTCGGCATGCATTCCTGAGGGAGAACTCCATGCCAATTTTCAATGAAAAAAACGGCATGGGTTCCCCCTCAGGAGCATACCAGGCCCTTAGGTCTGTTATGGGTTGTAAGGAGACCCCCCTCCGCCGCAAAATTGACGTAGGGGGTCCCCCTACAATCCATACCAGACCCGTATCCAAAGCACGCTACCCGGCCAGCCAGGAAGGGAGTGGGGACGAGCGAGCGCCCCCCCCCCCTCCTGAGCCGTGCCAGGCCGCATGCCCTCAACATGGGGGGGTTGGGTGCTCTGGGGCAGGGGGGCGCACTGCGGGCCCCCCCACCCCAGAGCACCCTGTCCCCATGTTGATGAGGACAGGACCTCTTCCCGACAACCCTTGCCATTGGTTGTCGGGGTCTGCGGGCGGAGGCTTATCGGAATCTGGGAGTCCCCTTTAATAAGGGGGCCCCCAGATACCGGCCCCCCACCCTAAGTGAATGGATATGGGGTACATCGTACCCCTATCCATTCACCTGTAGGCAAAAAGTAAAAGTTAATAAACACACAACACAAGGCTTTTTAAAATATTTTATTATTCTGCTCCGGACGCCCCCCCTGTCTTCGTTATTAGCTCAATTACCAGGGGGGGCTTCTTCTTCCGCTCTCCGGGGGTCTTCTCCGCTCTCCGGGGGTGTTCCGCTCTCCGGGGGGGGCTTCTCCGGACTCCGGGGGGCTTCTTCCATCTTCTCCCCTCTTCCGCTCTTGACTCGGCGAACCCCGGTTCTTCTGCAGCTGTCCGGTGCCTTCTTCTTCAGCGCTGGCTGCCTGCTATGTTTGTGTGTTAGCTCGATTTCAAACAGGCAGCCGGCGCGGTCTTCTGTGATGTCAGGGTCTTCTGGTCTTCTGTTCTTCCTATGTTGCCTCGTCGCCTCTTGTCGCTGTAATGATGGAAGCGCGCCTTGCATCACATTTATATAGGCATCGCCGTCCCATCATGCTCCGGTAGGTACCCACGTGGTGGGTGCACGTGGGTAGGCACCCACCACGTGGGTACCTACCGGAGCATGATGGGACGGCGATGCCTATATAAATGTGATGCAAGGCGCGCTTCCATCATTACAGCGACAAGAGGCGACGAGGCAACATAGGAAGAACAGAAGACCAGAAGACCCTGACATCACAGAAGACCGCGCCGGCTGCCTGTTTGAAATCGAGCTAACACACAAACATAGCAGGCAGCCAGCGCTGAAGAAGAAGGCACCGGACAGCTGCAGAAGAACCGGGGTTCGCCGAGTCAAGAGCGGAAGAGGGGAGAAGATGGAAGAAGCCCCCCGGAGTCCGGAGAAGCCCCCCCCGGAGAGCGGAACACCCCCGGAGAGCGGAGAAGACCCCCGGAGAGCGGAAGAAGAAGCCCCCCCTGGTAATTGAGCTAATAACGAAGACAGGGGGGGCGTCCGGAGCAGAATAATAAAATATTTTAAAAAGCCTTGTGTTGTGTGTTTATTAACTTTTACTTTTTGCCTACAGGTGAATGGATAGGGGTACGATGTACCCCATATCCATTCACTTAGGGTGGGGGGCCGGTATCTGGGGGCCCCCTTATTAAAGGGGACTCCCAGATTCCGATAAGCCTCCGCCCGCAGACCCCGACAACCAATGGCAAGGGTTGTCGGGAAGAGGTCCTGTCCTCATCAACATGGGGACAGGGTGCTCTGGGGTGGGGGGGCCCGCAGTGCGCCCCCCTGCCCCAGAGCACCCAACCCCCCCATGTTGAGGGCATGCGGCCTGGCACGGCTCAGGAGGGGGGGGGGGCGCTCGCTCGTCCCCACTCCCTTCCTGGCTGGCCGGGTAGCGTGCTTTGGATACGGGTCTGGTATGGATTGTAGGGGGACCCCCTACGTCAATTTTGCGGCGGAGGGGGGTCTCCTTACAACCCATAACAGACCTAAGGGCCTGGTATGCTCCTGAGGGGGAACCCATGCCGTTTTTTTCATTGAAAATTGGCATGGAGTTCTCCCTCGGGAATGCATACCAAATGCCGTCGCTTGAATGGGCCTTTACAAGGTGTGACTAACTTTACACTTTGTAAAAGCAGCCCTAGTTTTACACCAGGCAAACTAACACTTACGGCGTAAAAACTAGGTACAAAAGCTTTGAGGATCGCCCTAAGTGCTAATTTGCATACTAACAGAGGCATTTCGACTCGAAATGCCCCCAGTGGCGGATGCGGTACTGCATCCTAAGATCCGGCAGTGTAAGTCCCTTACAGATGTCGGATCTTCTGCCTAACTTAGGAAAACTGCTTCTGAGGATCAGTTCCAAAGTTAGAACCAGAGATACGACGGCTTACGCCGGAGTATCTCTTTTGTGGATATGGCCCATAATCTCTTTTTTTGTTTGTCCCCACAGCTACCCTCCACACCACAGGAATGGCAGTCTGTGGCTTCCCAATTTGCCGAGCGGTGGGATTTTCCTAACTGCGGTGGAGCAATAGATGGGAAACACGTCCGCATTGTGCCCCCACCCCACTCGGGGTCCTACTATTATAATTACAAGGGTTATCATAGTATCGTGTTGATGGCGGTGGTGTCGGCACAGTATGAGTTTCTATATGTGGACGTGGGGAAGAAGGGCCGGATGTCAGATGGGGGAGTGTTCGCACGGACTGATTTCTATGATCGTCTCCAAACTGGTGGTCTGGCATTGCCACCAGATGAAGATAATGTGGAAGGACTTCCGTTTGTGTTCCTAGCGGACGAGGCTTTCGGCCTTGGACCTCACCTAATGCGGCCTTTTCCCCAGAGGACCCTCACCTTAGAGAGGAGTGTGTTCAATTTTCGGTTGTCCAGGGCTCGGAGGGTAGTCGAGAATGCCTTTGGGATCCTCAGCAACCGGTTCCGCCTGTTCCTGACATCGATACATTTGGCGGAATATAAATTGAACACCATTATATTTGCCTGCTGCATTTTGCACAATTTTCTACGCAGGCACTCCCAGACGTACCTAGCCTCCATGGGCTCTGAGGCAGGACTACCCTCAGAGAACATTCCTGGCCTGGACACTGGTCGCGCTGGCTTGGCCCCCCAATCTGCTCGTGAGGTACGCGACAAATATGTTGAGTACTTCATGGGTCGGGGGGCCATTGCTATGCCAGATCATATTTCTTTCTAATTCGGCCCCCAAAGAAAGGAATATTCTCACAACTAATAAATAATTAGACCATTGGACTTTATACAGTTGTTTGTCATTACTGCTTTTTCTCTATTTTTCTGTCTTCCAGGTTATCTCCAAAAATAGTGCACTTCTAGTGCCAAATTTACTTACTCAGATGTATTAACTAACCACATTTGCACATTATTCACTCATCTACTAACTGGGTATTCAGTCTAGAAATAAGAAGCCACTCATTTTTCTGCTTTTGATGTCTCATTATTTTTTTTTTATTTTAGTCATTTTTTAACAAGAAATGTTTATTTTTAGGCAGAAAACATTTCCTGCAAATTCTTGAGACAAAATATTGGCTTTTAATTATTTATTTTTTTGTCTTTATTGACAGTGATTAGCAATAATAATGATCGAAACACAATGTAAGAATAATTTCACTGAAACTATACGCAAAATTTTTTAGTTTTTTTACTAAAATTAGTTAACTTCTTTCTTTAGGTGAGATTTCTTGTTCGTTTTGTGATCTGAAACTGGAAACATTTACAAACCAAAAAAGATCAACACCAAACAAAAATTAAAAAAAAGAACAGCAGTCAGTCATATGGATGGTGTGCTTTCACACTGGAACACGCCAAAATTTCTAAATGCACACATTCAGTGAAAACTCGCCAAATGTCATTGGTTAAACAGACAAATGGCCACATGTGCTATCTGACATCATGGGTGATCAATGTCTGTGTTTTGTGGGAGCAAACCCTTCCTCTCAACTACTTGAGGATCGAGGAGGGGTTTGTACCCACAAAGCACAGACAATAGATAGTCTGTGATGGCAGATAGCACATATTGGCACACTGTGTGTGCATTTAGAAATTTTGGCGTATTATAAAGTACAAAAATTAAAAAGGGTTTTGTGGGCGGGGGATGGGCGGGGGATGGGCTTCTGTGGTTCAGTCTTTGACACGGCCCATCATGTCAATGATATTTTTGTAATTTTGTTCGATGACTAGCATCCTTTGTCGCATGTTCTCCATTTCCGTGCTACACTCTGAAATGACATTTCGCACATTCTGCTCCATGACTAGCATCCTTTCCCGCATAATGTCCATTTCCGTGCTGCACTCCATTAGTTGCTGTAGAATTATAGAAGCACTTGCACGTGAAAAATGGGCTACTCCATCTTCATCCCCTAAAAATAAACAAATTGGCATTCAAAATATGTAAATAATTTCCAGCCTATCTGCATATGTTTGGCCCTATTAATATAGGGGTGACACTGACCTGATGGCCTGATAATTTCCACATCCCCAATTTCTTCATCTTCTATCACTCCTCCTTCTTCCACCACCTCCCCATCATCTTCTATCACTCCTCCTTCTTCCACCACCTCCCCATCATCTTCGACTCCTCCTTCATCCATCAATCCACCTTCTTGCAATTCGCCAAATTGTTCTTCCGCCACTTGCCCTTCATCTGATATAAATTCTAAGTCCAAAATAACTTCTTCCTCCTCTCTTCCTTCCTCCTTTCTTCCTTCCTCTTCTCCTTCCACATCCTCTTCTCCTTCCACATCCTCTTCTCCTTCCACATCCTCTTCTCCTTCCACATCCTCTTCTCCTTCCACATCCTCTTCTCCTTCCACATCCTCCTCTCTTCCTTCCCCAGCCTCCTCTCTTCCTTCCCCAGCCTCCTCCTGCTCAACATGTGGAGGTGTTTGATTTTCCGGGTGTCTGGCCCTCTCTGCCTCCTCCAATTGCTGGCGTCTTCTTTCCCCTATAAGAAATAATAAAAAACAAAAGGTATACTCATCAGCACACAGATATTGTATATCATAAATCGCACACATTGCATAGACGATACATTTATGATGATTTTTGGTTGTTTATTCTTTCAGAAATCCTCCATTTTTGGCGTAGTTCTAGGCCAAGCTCTGATCCTGCCCCTTTTTTGCAAAGAAGTGACACAAATGGATGTCCCCCCAAAACATTAATTCTCGTCGACCCTCCAAATAAATATACTTTGATTATTGAGACACAGGTGCTTTGCATTTCCAGATGTTAAAACATCATCTTTATTTGCATTTTGGAGAATGAATCTTGTTTGCCTGTCACATTCACTCAATTTAATTTCTCTGATTTTGCTATTCAACAATGTTGGAAAACCAAGTTTGGGGCCAGTCAGCCATGTCCAGGTGTGTTGTTCCTGGAGTAACGTCACATTTTTGCTAAACAATGTCATATTACGCGTGTTTACTATTTCTCAAAATTTGTTTAAGGTTGTTATTTGACATAAACACAATACAGTATCTACACGTGTTCAAAAGTACAAGCAGGCCAAGGAGGCAGATGTGAAAAAATACATGTCAACACATTATTGCAGACATTCCCCCCCCCCCCCTTAAATAATATGGACTTACTTTTACGCAGAATTTTGAGTATCTTCTTCATGTGATGTGGCTCCCTCAATTTTAAATCGGACCAACGCTTCCGTAGTTGCTCCTTTGACCTGGTGACACCAAACATTCTCCTCATTCTCCTTGCCACCTTGTCCATTATGTGTGACTTCCTACGGTTCGGTGTTTTGTAGGGCCCACATTCACCATCATAATCCTTCCTCCTCATGATGTAAACCAACTCCACCATTTCTTCGAACGCCATATTAGTGGCTTTATATCTTTTAGGCCTGGATCGGGACGGTCCTGCCTCTGTCCCTTCACTTGCGCCATGAGAGCTCCGTGCCCGCTCGTGTGACATCGCCATCTTTCCTTCCCACAGAGATTAGGGGCGTGGAAACGAGGAAATGTCCCGTCAGGGGCGGAGATGAGGGCGGGGATTATTGCATATGCGGAGTGTCGCGAATGCCAACAACGTATTGACGTAGGTTACGCGGAGAATATTCGCGCGATTCCAGAACCTACACAGTTAACGCCATATTTACTTTTTCAATTGATTAGGGGCATGGCAAAGGTGACGAGGGCGGCGTTTCATACATACGCGGAGTGGATAAAAGGCGCTTGACGTGATTACGTAGGTTACGTGTTAATTCAGCGAGCGGAAGAAACGAGGATTGTGAGAGAGGCAGGTAAGAAATTTAAACATGGGATCAGCAGCGGGCTCTAAAATGTAGAGCAATGGGATGGGGGTTTGGTCTGTTGGTTGCACAGTTTTATTAAGCTATTATGTCTCTTGGATACCAGAATGTGATTTTCGTACCCAAATGCTTTTGTAGACATCACAAAATAGAGAGGTCAAAAATGCTGTGACTCATTATCAATTATGTAGGGTGTATTCAGATCAGGCCAAGTATTGTTCTGTGTTGGTTGGACAGAGGTCATTAGGAAGTTTCTTTCATGTAATCAATGCTGAGGGGCAGGATATCTACACATGCAATAGTGCCTTGATGAATGCTGTCATTTGTAATAATTGTGTATGGTTGTAGATTTATATTATTTCCTGCAATGTAACCAAAGGGGCGGCATGTATAAAAAAAATGTTAGCTAAAACCAACCAATGGGGCAGAGCTGGCCAGCATTTTCTAAACAAGAGACACTGTGTTTGTATTTCTATATAGGTACTACTTTTTAAACAACATATTCTATCAATGTAAATGCTGAGGCTTTTTTTAATTGTGTTTTTGGTTTCTTTTCATTTTTTCAATCTAGAATAAAAAAAAGTAAATCATAACTTCACAATGGATCTCCTGCAGAGCCAAGACATTATCCAGCATTTGCTGGATAAATTTAGGGAAATGCCCATCCTGTGGGATTCAAAGCAGGACCATTACCACAATAAGGACGTACGAGCGGCAGCACTTGAACAGCTAGCAGCATACATGAGAACATGGGTGCCAGAATGCAGTGCCAACATGGTGAAGGATAAACTTGCCAACCTCAGGGGCACATATAGGAGAGCGTACAAAGCTCACCAAAAGCAGCTAAGATCTGGAGCAGCAGCAAGACCACCAAAGGAACCCAAGCTGTGGTATTACAACCAAATGTCATTTTTGCGGGATCAACTGGAAGGCAGGCCATCAATGTCAAGTCTGAATCCCAACCTTCCCTCCACGCTACCTCCCAGCGGGACTTCCCCAGATCACCACAGCCCTGCAGAGTCGGATGAAGAGGGCCTGGCTGACAGAGAGGCAGATCTGCGCCTCTACGATGATGAGGTATAGTAGTTTCATAACTATTTATGTAATAATCTTAATTATTGTTTGATTCTTGACTTGATATTGGTTAATAAAATACAAGCTGGGAAGTAAAAATCTAAAATCGTGGGCAAACAAATAGGTGTCAGGGATGACAACTGCAGGGGTCAGAGGGTGAGTCTGTTTTCAAGTTTAAATTCAAGGCAAAAAATAAGATTCAAGCATGAAAATGTGAGTGAGTATATTCCTAAATATATTACAACATGTCCCTTTTTTTTACACAGGAAGAAGAGACCAGCCAGGAGGTGGCAGATCCTCTCCTCACTGTCAGCCAGGACGAAGGGGTCAGTGGCAGCCAGGAGGAGGCCGGGCCCAGTGGCGTTCAGCAGCTCCCCAGGACAAGCACCACCAGCCAGGCTCCTCCCCTTTATATTAGGCCACCAGGCCGTAAGAAGAAATTGGGGGCAGTGGAGGAAGCCAGCCTGAAAATGATTCAGGAGGCGAGTGCCATCATGAGGGCCCCCCTCAACCCCACTGAGGCCTACAGTGCCTCCGTGGCACATGACCTGAATCAAGGCACGGAGGAGCAGAGGCAACTGGCAAAGGGCGTGATCAACCAGGCCCTTTGGTGGATGCAGAGGGAGCTGCTGACCCCAGACACTGGGCTATGTGACCCGGCCCGGCTTGCTGAACACCATTCTCCTGCTGCCACATCATCCCCACCTGCAAGGGCCCAGGGAAGACCCGCTGGAAGGCAGCCTGGAAGGAAGGTTGCAAGGAAGAGGAGACGTTGATGCCCTGCCTTCCATTTGATCCCCCACAAATGGCATCTTGTTTGGACTACCACAGCTTGGGTTCCTTTGGTTATGTGCTGCTGCTTCAGATTTTATTTTGTGTGCTTCCTGAGGTTGGCTAGTTTATCCTTCACCATGTTTAAAATGCAAGTTTGCATGTATGTTGCTAGCTGTTCAAGTGCTGCCATTCTGTTTTTGTTCCTTTTTATCATTTGCTAAAATAAAAGCCTTTTTGTTGATTTGAAAAACGTGCCTATTGTTTGTAATACTGTGGGTATTATTTTAGGCATCAAACATTACAAACAAATAAAATGTTTAATCTAAAATATTCACTAACTCATGTGGGGGGGGGGGGTCATTTTGTGTGCCAACATGGTAGACAATTTAAACAACCTTCAAAAAAATCATGTTAAATATACAAACAAAAGCTAAATCAAAACTATTTCCTATTAAAATATTCTAAATGGTGACATAACTATAAACACCTAAA
The DNA here is from genome assembly GCF_905171775.1 of Rana temporaria. Taxonomy (NCBI): domain Eukaryota; kingdom Metazoa; phylum Chordata; class Amphibia; order Anura; family Ranidae; genus Rana; species Rana temporaria. Next base: position 366,388,258 of record NC_053489.1, read on the forward strand.
GAAAGTGGGAAAGATAACCATTAAACATTAAAAGCAAAAAATTTGAAATGTGGAGGACCACTAAAAATATGATACGTCGGGCCAATAAAAGTTTGCAAAAATCTTACTACATCACAGCTAACAAATGTCACTTTTCAGTATGGAACAACTCAGTTGAAATAACATGAGCTAAATAACTGATTAGTTATAGCAAGAGAAGAATGAAGAAAACGACGGCATCAAGCGTTGGTTATTGTGTGTTTTGCTTCAGTGTTCTATTGCTAGAATTAATCTTTCTATTGACGAATGTGCCATATCCCAAACAAACGTGAGTTTTACCTGAACGAGCGCTCCCGTGGCCTCATTTAGTCTGAGCATGCGCGGGGTTTTTGTACGTTGGTTTTGTGTACTCACCACCAAACATGTACGTTCGGACAGGATTTGAGCGGACGGTTTTAAAACAAGTTTGGAAATAAATGTCTGCTGAAAAACGGCCCGGCGGGCAAATGTACGGTGAAATTCTGTACGCTCGTAACTACACACGACCAAACATGTATGCTGAAACTGGTCCGCGGGCCAGTTTCAGCAAACATGTTTGGTCGTGAGTATGGGGCCTAATTGTCATTAATCTCATAAATGCAATGTTAAAAGTTTATTTTTAGGTGAACCTCCACTTTAAGTTACGCAGTGCACATATACAAAATAGCCTGTCATGAAGGGGGGGGGGGGGTAAATCACTGATTAACCACGTGACCTCTGGAAGATTTACCCCCCCTTCATGACAGGCCATTTTTTGTGATGTGCACTACGTAACTTAAGCTGACAGCCGCACGATCATGCAACGCTGTACACAAATAAAATTTGTATTTTTTTTTTCCTCGGTGGTATTTGATCACCTCTGCGTTATTTTACTTTTTCCGTGTTTTTTTATTTATTTTTTTATATTTTTTTTGACAAAAGACCAAATTTGAAAAAAAAAAAAAATGACTTTCGGCTACATAACTTATCCAATTTTTTTTTTTTACGTTTTTTTCATAAGTTTAGGCCAGGTGTCTCCAAACTTTCTAAACAAAGGGCTGGTTTATTGTGCTTCAGGAGGGCCAGACTGTGGCCATTTGGAGTACAAAAGGTCCTGATGTCATTGGGGAAAAAACAATGCTCCATCTTTGGTGTCAATGGGAGAAATTGTGCCCCATAATTGGTGTCATTAAAGCGGGGGTTCACCCTAAGAATTATTTTTTTCCTAGCATGCCATCAAGCATACTAGCTCGAGCTAGAGTATGCCCTTATTTTATTTTTTGGCCCCGTACTCGCAGTTTAATGCCGTAGTGAAGTTTCAGACTCCCTCTGGGAGTAGGCGTTCCTATCAAGAGGGGAACATGATTGACGGCCAGCTATGGCGCGTCACGCTTCTCCGGAAATAGCCGAAATAGGACTTGGCTCTTCACGGCGCCTGCGCTTAGTCTGTGCGCAGGCACCGTGAGGAGCCAAGACCTACTCCGGCTATTTTCGGGAATTGTGATGCGCCATAGCCGGCCCTCAATCATCTTCCCTCTCCATAGGAACGCCCATTCCCCGCGGGGAGTCTGAAACTTCACTATGGCATTAAACTGCGAGTACGGTGCCCAAAAAAATAAATAAAGGCATACTGTAGCTCACGCTAGTATGCTGGATTTTAAGGGTCCATTGAGATGCATTGATTGTTTGCACATGCACTTAAATTGTCTGTTTGTTTATTAAAACAAATTATTTGTTACAAATATTGTTGTCCTCTTTGTGTATGTTTAGGTGACCAGGGGGCGATGGGTGGGGGGGGGGGGCGCCACAGGATTAGCTCGCACAGGGCGCCTGAACACCTAAGGCCGGCCCTGATCCTACTTTGCTCTGCTACATTGGTCCTACACTGATCCTACATTGGTCCTACATTGATCCTACATTGGTCCTACATCCATCCTACTTTCATGAACAGGATACTACTTTGATCCGACTTTGTGATAGTCTGACTTGTTCTTTGACCAATCAAAACAATCCCAGAGTGAGATAAATTCCTTTTACTGCTGCTGTAATCACAAGTAGGATGTCAAAAGTCGGATGGTTAGGACAAGGCTCCTACTTTGGTCCGACTTCAATGATATTCAATGGGCTGAAGTAGGATCAATGTAGGAAGTAGGATCAATGTACAGGGAGCATTTTCAAAGTCGGACCGACTTGTGTAGGACCAGTTAAGACAGCTCTCATAGGGAAACATTGATTTTCACACGTCATGCTACATGAGCTCCCAATGTAGGACCGTTGTAGGACAAGTGTGAACCCAGCCTGAGGCTGGGTTCACACTACTACACTACTTTCATCCTACTTTGCTCTGCTACATTGGTCCTACATTTATCCTACATTGGTCCTACATCCATCCTACTTTCATGAACAGGATACTACTTTGGTCCGACTTCAATGATATTCAATGGGCCTGAAGTAGGATCAATGTAGGACCAAAAGTAGTACAGGGAGCATTTTCAAAGTCGGACCGACTTGTGTAGGACGCTACAAGACGCTCTCATAGGGAAACATTGAACACAGAGCAAAGTAGGATGAAAGTAGTGTAGTAGTGTGAACCCAGCCTAAAGGATGGTTTCAAGCCTAGTGTCTATACCTCCTGTGGGCTTCAGTAAAATGTGTTGCTCATTGGTAAGTGCTGTGTCCCTAAACCAACAATAGATATATTTGATCCTTGTTTTTGAATATAGGATCACTTTTTGCGAAGTATATGCAGTTGATACATACTGTATGTAAGGCATTTAATTGGATTTTAGCACTGTCCTTTCCTCACTGGACCATGATCTTTTGGCAGACAATTCTGTAACAGTTGGGCATAAGGAGAGAAAGAGAACATAGTTTAACCACTTGACCACTGGGCACTTAAACCCCCTTCCTAACCAGACCAATTTTCAGCTTTCGGTGCTCTCACAATTTGAATGACAATTACTCAGTCATACAACATTGTACCCATATGAAATTTCTGTCCTTTTTTTCACACAAATAGAGCTTTCTTTTGGTGGTATTTGATCACCTCTGGGTTTTTTATTTTTTGCGCTATAAAAGAAAAAAGACTGAAAATTCTGTTAAAATAAAAAAATAATTCTTGTTTCTGTCATATTAGCAGGTTATTTCTCACACACAGCATATGCATATCACAAATTACACCCCAAAACACATTCTGCTATTCCTCCTGAGTATGGCGATACCACACATGTGAGACTTTTACACGGCGTGGCCACATACAGAGGCCCAACATGCAGGGAGCACGATCAGGCATTCTGGAGCACCCAGACCAATTCTGACATTTCTCTCCTACATGTAAAAATTATAATTTATCTGCTAGAAAATTACATAAAACCCCAAAACATTATATATGCTTCTTTAGCAAAGACCCTAGAGAATACAATGGCGGCCATTACAACTTTTTATCTTGCACGGTATTTTCGCAGCAATTTTTTGAACGCGTGTTTTAAAAAAAAAAAGTTTTGTGCTTAAAAAAAACACAAAACAGTAAAGTTAGCCCAATGTTTTTGCATAATATGAAAGATGAAGTTACGCTGAGTAAATAGATACCCAACATGTCACCCTTCAAAATTGCACACGCTCGTGGAATGGCGCCAAACTTTGCTACTTAAAAATCCCCATAGGCGACGCTTTAAATATTTTTACTGGTTACATGTTTTTAGTTACAGAGGAGGTCTAGGGCCAAGATGATTGCTCTCGCTCTAACGTTCGCAGTGATACCTCACATGTGTAGCTTGAAAACCGTTTTCATATGTGGGCGGGACTACGTGTACGTTCGCTTCTGCGTGCGAGCACACAGGGACAGGGGCACTTTAAAAAAATATATATTTTATTGTTCATTTTACTTTATTTATTTTAGTTGACACTTCCCCCCCGCCCCCCAAAAAAATTTTGATCACTTTTATTCCTTTTATAAGGAATGTAAACATCCCTTGTAATAGGAATATAGCATGACAGGTCCTCTTTACAGTGAGATATGGGGTCAATAAGACCCCACATCTCACCTCTGGGCTGGGAAGCCTGAAATAAAAAAAAATTATCCTGGCTTCGATCGTAGCGGTGAGTATTGCATGGTATTGCGGAGTATTGAGGTATTGCAGAGTATTGAGGTATTGCGCGGGTATTGGAGTATTGCGCAGGGTATTGGAGTATTGCGCAGGGTATTGGAGTATTGTGCAGGGTATTGGAGTATTGCGCAGGGTATTGGAGTATTGCGCAGGGTATTGGAGTATTGTGCAGGGTATTGGAGTATTGTGCATGGTATTGGAGTATTGTGCAGGGTATTAGAGTATTGCGCAGGGTATTGCAGAGTATTGCGCAGGGTATTGTGCAGAATATTGCGCAGGGTGGGATGGCTGGATCTGTGACTGCAATTGTCACAGATCCAGCCACAGTGCTGCTGCTGCCACCCGCTCTCCCCTCACACTGTACCGATCGGTACAGAGAGGAGAGGGAGGAACCGGCGTCATCACATGACGCCGGTTTGTTTACAAGTGATCGCTCCGTCATCGTGGCAATTTACCGCGATCCGTGATGCGCTGGGTCTTCTAGACCCGGCGCTCACGGATGTTTCTGTGAGCGCGCGAGTGGAGGATTCTGGGAGGACATCCCAGGGACGTCCTCCCAGAGTAACTCGACCGCGCTGTAGGCGTCTTTTGTCTATAGCGCGGTCGGCAAAAGGTTAAAGGGGTTGTAAAGGAAAAAAAATGTTTTCATAATAAGCATCCTTTACCTGCAGACATTCCTCTTTTCACATCCTCATTGTTCGTTTTTGCTCAGAAGTTGCTCTATTTCTTCTCTGTTCACTTCCTGCTTGTCTGATTTTACTGACTACCGTGACGGGAGGGTTTACTGCGGTGGTCAGTAACGTGCTCACCCCCTCCTGGGAACTACATCTGTGTGGCAGGACGCTCTCTACGTGTTAGAGACTTCAAGGAGGTGTGAATTACTGGGAGCGTGCCGCAATGCATACCCGGAAATGTAGTTTACATGAACGAGCGATGCAAACCAGGAAGTGAATGAGAGAACAGAAACTAGAATGCCGGAGGTGATATAGATGAAGGAATTTAATAGGTATTTACTCGTTTTTTAACAGAATCATTACACTATTCTGTCTGTCTACCTTGCAGACATTAATTTTAGGCAACAAAAAAAAAACTCCTTTAACCTGCCTGGCGGTGTTCCCGAGTCTGACTCGGGGTTAGATTTTCCTGCTGCGAGCGGTAACCCCGAGTTAGACTCGGGCTTGCCTCGCTAGATCCACAGGCAAAGTTACTTACCTTGTCCCTGGATCCAGCGATGCCACCGCGCTGTGTGAGCGAGCGGGACCTCGCTCGATTCACACAGTGCCTCCGTGTGACACCGATCTCCGTTCCCTGCGACGTTACGACGCACGGGGACGGAGAACGGCGCCAAATTAAAAAAAGTAAACAAACACATTACATACAGTATACTGTAATCTTATAGATTACAGTACTGTATGTAAAAAAACACACCCCCCTTGTCCCTAGTGGTCTGTCCTGTGTCATGCATGTCATTTTATATAATAAAAAACGTTTCTTTCTCCCTGCAAACTGTAGATTGTCCATAGCAACCAAAAGTGTCCCTTTATGTCAAAAATAGTTTTAGATCAGCTAAAAAACAGCGATAATAAATTATAATCACTTGCAGAATTGTGCGATAGCGATTTGTGGGGAAATTCGTCATAAAAAAAAATAATAATGACAGCAACAATTCTGCAACTGAGCAAATTTCAGTGATTTTGATTTGATTACATTATTGAATAATTTTTATTATAATTATATTATTATTTGTTATAATTATTTATAATTATTTATTATATTATAATTTATAATTTTGTTTTTAAAAAAATGTCATACCCGGGATGCCTATTAGAAGCTTGTTTGGTCAGATTTAAGTGAGTTATTTCTAAAAATGACAGACCTACAATATAAAACGCCAAATTTCCTTGCAAATAATGGTACCGCTTTCAGCATGTTTTTTCTGAAAGAATCATACCGCCAGGGAGGTTAAGAGACACTTTATTTGCATTTAAGCCCTGGTTCACATTGGTGCGATTTGGCATGTCAAATTGACAGCAATCCTAATCAGTGCGGCGCGGCACCAATTTCCAAAAGTAGTTTCTGTTTTGGCGATTTCCATTGACATCTGTGCAGAAACCCACACAGATGTCTCTGAAATCGCCTCCGAAATCGGGACTGACATAGTGTGAGTTCAGCTGGCAGTGTGAACCAGGGCTTAGCCCAGGTTCACACTGGGCTGCGGGAGTGAAGCTGTGCGAGTTCAGCTGAACTCGCACGATTTCACTCCCGCTGGCAGTCCCGATTTCGACCGCGATTAAAGAGACAGAGGTTTCTGCACAGATATCAATGTAAATCGCTGGCCGAAATTGCAAAAAGTAGTACAGGAACTACTTTTTGAAATCGGTGCAGCGCCGATTAGGACAGTGCCATTGCCGGCAATTTGCGGCAAATACCGGCGTTTTGACATGCCAAAACGCACCAGTGTAAACCAGGCCTTAAACACATTTCACATGTTATATTTGTGTAGTATGCAACAGAACGGAAAATTTGTATAAAATGCTTTCCGCTTATTTGCCCCAAGAAAGTACACAAGCATGTATGAAACCAAAGAAGGGAAGTTAAGTTTTACTTTTGTCTCTAGTTTCTAAGTTGCTTGTCTGTTTGATCCAAATGTTCCCTTACTATTTTCCTGTAAAATATTTGTGAACATCAGACATAAAGTGCCCATAAAAATACTTTAGCCATGGTTCACAGTAATGCGATGCGGGAAGCGCAGCATTTCCTGTGAGTTTCCCAAACCACATTGCAATCATACTTTGTTCATGCAAATGTCAATTAAAAGTTAACGACACCCCCAAAAGCAGCTTGCAAAACAAGTGCTTTTTCATGCAGATGCGGTGTGATTTGAGCCATTCAAAATAAATGGGCTCCTTAAAAAAATTGCATGTGATGCGCACAGGAATGCGGCGTGACTTCTGTGTAAATCATACAATGTGACATTGTGAACCAGGGCTTATAGAGGTTTGCATGTAAACAACACCTATCCACACCTTGTTTTTCGATTAGATTGCTAGTTGGTGAGGTTTTAGCTTTAAGAGAAGCTCTTTGTTATTGGAAGATCGTGGGCATTATATGGTACAGTAGCAGGCATCAGTCACAACTTGAATTTTTTTTAGCAAAAAACAAATCTCTCCATTTTATTTTAACATTTGTTGTTTTATCAAAAATTATAACAGCACCAGTTTGTGTTGCAAGACGATTTATACAGAGTGGAAAAAAGGGCAGAGACCTTAGCCGAAACACAGGTATAAGCCAAAAAGACAAACAGTTGTACAGCAGAATTGTTTGACAGTATAAAACACAGTATCTTTTCAGAACAAGGTACTGGGAATGTCACACTTTGGTATAAAAATATTTGAACATGTAAAAGTTAACAGAATGCAAATAACTTAAAAAAAACCTATGTACAAAATAAGCTCTCCAGTAGGCCACGTCACAATCATTCCAGATTTCTAGAAGACCGATGGTGTAAACTTCTTCCGGCTATTAAAAATAAAATAAAAATTACAAATCTTTAGACAAAAAGAGGTTATTCCATCAAAAACTAACCAACAAAATTCTGGCTTACTTAGGAAGTGTTTAAAAATCTGTTCAGTATATCTGTATACACTCTGCTGAATATTTCATCCTTTGACAGAAGACCATCTATAGATGCTTAAACAAGAATGCAAAAAAGTTAGTTATGAGAGTTCAGCTAAAAGTCATAACAAAAAGTGGTAATCTAAAAAGGTTTGCCCACCTGTGTGTCAGCATTATTTAAAGTGGAATTTTAGTCAGAAAATAAAGCCTGAGGCCTCGTACACACGACCGAGTTCCTCGACAAAAACAAGCAAGAAACTTGCTGTAAGATATTTTTTTGCCAAGGAAACCGGTCGTGTGTACATTTTCGTCGAGGAAACTGTCGAGAAACTCGAGGAGCCAAAAAGAGAGCATGTTCTCTATTTCCTTGATGGGAATGGAGAAAATTGGCTTGTCGAGTTCCTCAACAGCCTCAGGCCCCGTACACACGTCCGAGAAACTCGACGGGCAAAACACATCGTTTTGCTCGTCGAGTTCCTTGTGAAGCCGCTGAGGATCTCAGCGAGCCAAGTTTCCTCATTGACTAACGAGGAAATAGAGAACATGTTCTCTATTTGGCCCGACGAGATTCTCGTCGGTTTCCTCGGCCAAAAGTGTACACACGACCGGGTTTCTCGGCAGAATACGGCTCCGATCGAGTTTCTGGCTGAATTCTGCCGAGAAACTCGGTTGTGTGTACGGGGCCTAACAAGGAACTCGACAAGCAAAACGATGTGTTTCGCCCGTCGAGTTCCTCGGTCGTGTGTACGAGGCCTAATAGATCACTCCCGGCTGGCCCCTTTTGCAGGTAAAGCGATGTAAAAGATTAAAAGTAAATCACTATATACTATTTAAAATAGAGGAATACTCTGTCTCTTCCGCTCTGTATATGCTCAGTTGCTCATTATATTTAGGCACTGTTCAGAATTTGGAGAGGTCACGCTGCTGACAGCCTAAAGATTTACGGCTGTTTAAGGGCTCTAGGCTTCAGAAAAATGTCTGCCTTCAGCTAGAAGAGACAGGAGCAATGCTGGGGGCGATTTACAGCACACACTAATTTTGGTAGCATAATTATTCATGTGGAATGCATGTACCTGGCTAAAGAACAGTATTTGAGAGGATGGGCAACATTAATAAAATTCATGGTCAGAAGGGAATACAGTAGTGCTACAGGGTGTAACAGATTAAAGTGGTTATAGAGGCTCAGGATTTTTTACCTTCTTGCATGAAGGTAAAAAACCTCCTCTGTGCAGCAGCCCTCCCCAATACTTAATCTTCCTCCAGTGATGTGCACAAGAGCCTCAGTTCTCCAAGGACTCCCCTTGCTCATTGGCTGAGAGAGCAGCGGGAGCCACTGGCTCCCGCTGCTGTCAATCACAGCCAACGAGGAGAGAGGGGGTGGGGCCAAGTCGCAGCTCTGTGTGTGAATAGATACACAGAGCCTACTTGGGTGCAGTGTCATCTTAGGAGCATTATAGGTCCCCGGGCAATAGAGTACACTCGGGCCCTGTCTACACAATTAAGCACGAGAATTTACTGACAAAAATCATGAAATTTACTGGCAGAATCACATTTTTTTACTGGCACTACACCTTAAATTACAGTTTCCAGTGCCAAACAATGCAAATGTCAGTATTTAAACTATAAACATATAGCTAGTGCTATTAGCATGAAGGTCAGGTTACTATAACCCAGCCTGCTCAGAGTTTCCTCTTACATCAGAGTCTGCAGGATTCCCCCTTACAGTGAAAAGGAACTCTTATGTAAAGAGGAACACTGCAGATCATGATCTAAGGGGGAACTCTGATGTGGAGGGGAGCTCTGGTGACCAGAGACCACCTTATATCAGAGTCCACTGCTTTCTCTTTACATCAGAGTTCCCACTTACATCATGGTCCTCAGACTGAGTTCCCCCTTGCATTGTAAGGAGGAATCCTGCAGACTCTGATGTAAAGGGGAACACCAGGAACTCTGATGTGTGGGGCACTCTGGTGACCAGAGACCACCTTCCATAGAGTAAATACACTAAGGTAAGGGGGGGGGGGGTTACTATTTTTGTATTCACTCCCTCCTTACATCACTGACCTCCTCTCAGGTGCAACATGCAAGGCTCAGTCAGATGGCTCCAGCTTGGCTGCTCTGGTTTTATCCTACAGTCTCCTCATGTCTGACTTCTCCCGTGACCCCCATCTCGGCGGCGCTCCCACTCTTGACTCCTGTAGACATGATACAGTTCTACAGTTCTGACCTGCCGCTCTCCACCATTTTTTACTGGGGTCGCTGGGCAGCTGATGGGGCCCCCCAGGCAAGTGGGGTCCCCGGGCAACTTCCCAGCGTGCCCAATGGAAAAGACAGCCCTGCTTGGGTGCCTCCATTGCAAGCTGCTTGCTCTGGGGGCACCAGGCAGAAGCAAAGAGCACTGGCAAGGGACCCAAGAAGAGAAGGATAGAGGTTGTTCTGTGCAAAACAGCTGCACAGAGCAGGTAAGTATAACATGTTTTTTATTTAAAAAATAAAGCATTTAATATTACTTTAAGCCAGAGTGTGGAGTAGGCGACTCAAGCATTCAACACTTCTGTGAGTGGCGTTTAAAGATTTTTCAGGACACCATAGCTTTTGAACACATTTAAGATTTAGGGAATGGGTAGTGTGATGGTTGAGTATAAACTATCTTTTATGTTAGCTCTAAACCGAACTGTCAAGCCATTAGCCATTAAATGAATGGCATTAGAGCTGACCATGTGTGCAGCACCATGAAAACTGAAGATCAAGCACAGGTTAAAATGTCATCTTCCTTGGCTGTAAAGGATGGGAGGGTTTAGTTTCACTTCTTGATAGATACAATAGCAACCTGGACAGATTTTCTAACCTTGTTGAACCTAACTTTTGACAAAATTGTCACTGTAATTACCAATCTCATGATGAGCCTTGGTTTATGGACAAATGGCTAAGGATGCCAGTTAAAAAAATTACAGTTTTTTTTAAATAAAATATTCTATCTTTTCAGAGCCAGGAGTGATAGTAAGTAGTGTTCATGTGTTCCTCTGCACAAATCAATGAAGACTAGAAGGAAGCCAACATGGCATACAATAGCAAAACAATACCCAAAATTAACACACTTACCAATGCTTACACCACTTTCTTCCATTTCACATCTGTGTTTTAAATACATTGGCCAAACATGACCATCAAACAGCCCTGGTGGGTCTGGAACAGTGTAGTTGCGGCCACTGCAAAAGAGAAAACCATATAGCTATAAGTAATTATTTGCCTTCATTTAAGCAGTACTAGCAAGGCAAAATACTTCCCACTAAGCCCTAAACACTGACAACCTTACACATTGCAGCTATGCCTATTCAGAACCACATTTGGGTAAACTAAAGTTAGTAAAAACTCCTCTGGTAGTATGTGTAGGCACTGTTGGATGCCATCATTCATGTGTCAGAAGCCCTCAGTAGCATTTAAGATACAGAATTACCAAGATTCATAGTACCTGAGGTCTAGCAACAGCATCAATAGTTTGCAGCATGCATTACCATCATAAAAAAATAAAACTCAGTTTATACAGAAACCATTCAGCTGCTACGGACTAGTATCTGTGTACAATAGTTGTGTTTAAAGTCAGCCTTTCCTAAGAAAAAGGAGAAGCCACTGCTTACCACCTTTGTTATTTAACTGTTATTCTGACCCACTGGCTTCAATTCTTTAAGCTACCAACCAAGGATAAGCATGCAGGTCAGGGAAGTCACAGGTAAATATTTGCATGTTTTCTGGTTTTGTACCTTAAAACATTAAAGCAAGAGGATAAGCACAACAGCCAGGCAACTAGCAAGTGCAGAATGAGAAGTAGACAATGGTTGATGTTACCACTTCCTGCCCAGCCTATAGAAAAATGACAGCCGGGAAGTGGTTCAGTTACCCTGATTGAACATTATATGACATCCAGCAGGATAACAAGCAAACGCAAGCCCATCGGTGGTGTGTCAGTCTGACACACCGCATCTCTGATCTTGGTAAAGAGCCTCTTACGTAGGCTCTTTACCATACGATCAGCTGTGTCCAATCACAGCTGATCACAGTGTAAATAGGAAGAGCAGTTTATCGGCTTTTCCTCCACTCGCACTGACAGATGCGAGTAGAGGCAAGCTGCTCTCCTGACAGAGGGGGGGGGGGGGTTGTGCGATGATTAAGAATGCCCACCCAGGACCTCCAGGGATGCCAATCAATGCCCAATAGGGATGGCACTCAGTGTCTATCAGTGATGCCTGCCAGTGCCTTCTGATCAGTGCTGCCTAACAGTGCCATCAATCAGTGCCTGTTAGTGCAGCCTTGTCAGTGAAGAATAAATGTGACTAGTTTATAATCTACACTGCCTACACATGCTCTTAAAAATGTAAGATCTGTTAAGCCTTGTTAAAGATGGTTCTACATAGATTTACACATACCTGCGTCTCCTCTTGCACTCATCATATGGAATGGTTAAGTAGTAGCGTTCAGTGCACATGCTTGCTAACAACCTGTAAAGAGAAGGAAAAATGTATTTAAAGTGCACACAAGCACAGATTAAGATAAAGGAATCCATAGTCACCATTGGCAACAGATTGCAGTTATTCTCATTTAGAGATACAAGACTGGTTTAGAATCTTGCAGTAAAGTCTGGATATAGTAAGAAGATGTGCACTAAACTCAAAGCTTCAGCTGGAAGACATCTTAAAGCGGAGTTCCGCCAAAAAATAAATAAATCAGCAGCTACAAATACTGCAGCTGCTGACTTTTAAAATAAGGACACTTACCTGTCCAGGGTGCCCGTGAATATCCTCACCCGAAGCCGATCCATCCCTCGGCTCCCGGGTGCAGGCGTCAGCATCTTCAGTAAGGGAATCAGGAAGTGAATCCTTGCGGCTACACAGCTCGGTTCCCTACTGCGCATTCGCAAGTCACACTGCACGTTCTGAGTGGTCCCTGCCGGGGCAACGACGGAGGAGGTACATCTTTCGCCAGAAGTGGGAGCAAATACCTGTATTAGACAGGTATATGCTTCCCCCTCCCCCTGAAAGGTGCCAAATGTGACACTGGAGGGGGGAGAATCCAAAAAGCGGAAGTTCCAGTATACTGTGGTAAAACTCACTAACCTGTTCATTGCAGAGGCAGATGTTAAAAGGCTTAGTGCAACTTAAGAGCCCAACGCCAGGTTTTATGTTACTTTAAATATTTTGTTTGGGCTAAACTGGCCCAAACAAACTATTTCCTTCTCTAATTACTGCACCCGCAGTCAGTTCTGTATAAACTGTATGCAGCGCTGTGTCCCATTCTTAGAACAAAACTCGAGCTGAGCACTGCTTAGCCAATCACAGGAAGCTTTGTATTTTATCAATGAATACAATGCCCCCTCTGATTGGCTGAGGCGGAAAGATGTTACGCTTTCCACTTCAGCCAGAGGAAGCCTTGTATTTATTCATAATATACATGGCTAAGCAGCATTCAGTCCGACTTGATTTTGTTCCGAAAGCAGACAGGAACTCCCATTACTATTGCCAGAACACAATGCTGTAAAGTTTATACAGCATTAATAGCAGTCCCAGCAATTAGTTAAGTAAATAGCTTGTTTGGGTCAGTCCCCCACCCTGAATCGAAGATTACTTTTCCCTGTAGCCTTCTGTTTTGGTTTGCATTTTTGCATGGCATGAGTAGTTCCATCCACACAACCATGTCATTCATTTACAGCAGGGGTTGACAAATTTGCTTGGAATCTAGGAGCCAGGTAAAAAAGTTAGGAGCCAGAAAACGCGCCCCGTCCCGACGAGCTTGCGCGCAGAAGCGAACACATACGTGAGCAGCGCCCGCATATGTAAACGGTGTTCAAACCACATGTGAGGTATCGCTGCGATTGGTAGAGCGAGAGCAATAATTCTAGCCCTAGACCTCCTCTAACTCAAAACATGCAACCTGTAGATTTTTTTTAAACGTCGCCTATGAAGATTTTAAAGGGTAAAAGTTTGTCGGCATTCCACGAGCGGACGCAATTTTGAAGCGTGACATGTTGGGTATGAATTTACTCGGCGTAACATTATCTTTCATAATATAAAAAAAAAATGGGGATAACTTTACTGGTGTCTTATTTTTTTATGAAAAAAAGTGTAATTTTTTCACAAAAAAAGTGCGCTTGCAAGACCGCTGCGCAAATACGGCGTGACAGAAAGTATTGCAACGATCGCCATTTTATTCTCTAGGGTGTTAGGATAAAAAATATATATAATGTTTGGGGGTTCTAATTAGAGGGAAGAAGATGGCAGTGAAAATAGTGAAAAACAACATTAGAATTGCTGTTTAACTTGTAATGTTTAACTTGTAATACCAACGGCCACCACCAGGTGGCGCCAGCTCACATCTGGTGGTAATAACTTGTAATACCAACGGCTCACCACCAGATGGCCCCAGCTCAAAAAAAAAAAAAAAAAATTTTTTTTTGCCCCCTTCCAATTCAAGTCGCCAGGACCCTATTTCTAGTCGCCATGGCGACCTGGCGCCCGGGATTTGTCGAGCCCTGATTTACAGGGACCTTTAAAAAGAAGAACTACAATCCCATCTTCCACCATAGCAGAGGGACCCGTAGACTGCAGTGGAGCATAAGTGCAGAAAAACGTCACTGCATTTGTAGTCAATTGTTTACTTCCTCCAGTCCAATAACTGAAGGTTCGCCACTCTGTACAGACCTGGAGGGAAACAACGTAGGAGCCTTGTAGCAATACCTCGCGGGCTTTAATGCAAAAATTTAATAAATGCACAATTAAAGCGGAGGTTCACCCTTTAAAACATTTTTTGACATCACACAAAGTCGCGCCATCCTACCGACACAATGCCAGTGTTTTTTTTTTTTTGTCAGCACATACCTCTTAATCCCGATTTTCACCTCACGGCGATCCCGCGGGAGTGGGCGTTCCCAAGCACTGCCTGTGATTGACAGGCTTCAGAACGGAGCATACTGCGCGTCACAGGTTGCCGACAGAACCCGAACGTCGCTGTGCAGGCGCCATATAGAGCCGCACCGACGTTTGGGTTTTTTCGGCAACCTGTGACGCGCAGTATGCGCCGTTCGGAAGCCTGTCAATCACAGGCAGTGCTTGGGAACGCCCACTCCCGTGGGATCGCCGTGAGGTGGAAATCGGGATTAAGAGGTATGTGCTGACAAAAAAAACACCGGCATTGTGTCGGTAGGATGGCGCGACTTTGTGTGATGTCAAAAAAATGTTTTAAAGGGTGAACCTCCGCTTTAAGCACTTACGGATCGCCCACCGTCATTATATGGCAGCACTTTGAAGTGGAATATCGTTGTTATGGCAGCAGCTAGCTGCCATAACCCTGGTATCTACTTCTTCAACGGGTGGTCTGCTTTCAGATAGAAGTAGCAGCGGATTTGCCACCAGATCACTTTTATCGGTGGCGGGAGAGTATTGCAACAACTGCCATTTTATTCTCTAGGGTGTTAGAAAAAAATATATATATGTTTGTGGGTTCTAAGTAATTGTCTAGCAAAAAAATAAAAATAAAATTATTTTAACTTGTAAACAATAAGTTTGAGAAATAGGCCCGGTCTTAAAGTGGTTAATGTGCGTGCATTTATTAGTATTTGGCATGAGGTGAGCTATGGCTATAACACAAAATAGAGGCGCTAACTATCACAGTACAGATGCAGGTGTCAGTTAACATGCCAGTTTTCACAGTTTTAAGGAGATTCATGAAAACAAAGTTTACTTGTGGTTATAAATCAAGAATCCTTCCAGAATCAGTATCTGAACATCAGAGTTAGAAGAAGCTGAAAGGGATCTTCCGTGAGAACGAGCAAACTTCACCGGATTTTCAACCCAGGCTGTTACTGTATTCACCAGGGCCTCCATGTCTATGGCCGTGATCACTGCAGATTGAGAAGTGAATCAGAAAAGCAAACTAGCAAAAATGTAATGTGTTCTTAAGTATATAGATTAAAAAAAATAAAGTAAAGTGTACTTATGATATACATTACTGCTTCCTACAGCGAACACCGTTCTTACCATCCCATTGTTTAAAGCCATCGTCACCAACTTCTATCTCATCTGGTGGCTGAAACATAGTGAGCAATAAACAATGCTGCAAATGATGCAGCTCCAACACACACAATGGAAGAGAACATTGATAGAAAAAGCCCTTTCAAAAAGATATGTTTGCCCCATAATCGACAAACTAATCCCAAAAAGGAAAGTGTCAGATTCAGAGAAGACATGCAACAGAAGGAAAACCTTTTAGAAAGGGACTAGGCAATGTAGGCACTGTAACTGTACCACAGCTAGTATACTATATCAAGTATAGAGGAATATTGGCAGGCAGACTGCAACTGCACTAGACATCAGAAAAGAATCACAGGCAAAACTTACCTTATAAAAGTCATCCTGGTGAACCACACAACAATTAGGCAAGTTACCAACTAGCCTTTTCGTCAGAGTCGTCTTTCCACCATTGGTAACACTATAAAAAAAAGGTAAATAAAAAATAATAATTTAATTCTCAAAAAAGGAAAAATGGGCTACTCACTTTTTTTAGGGCTCATAAACAGTACACTGCAATCTTCATGTCCAGTGTGCAGCTCCACATACTGAATGTTTACTTGCGCTTCTGCATTTTTGTCCTTTTTTTTTACCACGCTGCATTTTAAATGTCACACCACTATGATGGCTGCACACCAGAGTAGGAAAGTCTAAAAGATTCAAACTTTTTTTAAAGTAAAAGCCATACCATGCACACATTGTTAGAGTTCCATTGCATGAATTTTACTTCAAATAGAGTTGGAATCTTTTGGAGTTTCCTACTCCGGTGTGCAGCCACCCTATTTGTTTTACAGCTTTTTCTTGGTTGCGAGGCAGGCTTGCACCTGGCGTTGGGATTGATACATTGGGTATTATGAGCCTACCTTGAGAAGTGCAGCTATTTGTTTGCTTTTACATGTGTTGAGGTTCATTCAGGTACAAATAAAAAAAAATAATGCAGCATAGTGTACCCTTTCTAAACACACATAAGTGTATGTTCACACCATGTGCAGTGTGACTGCGATGGGTGGCTTTTCCACTGCAGTTCCACCAGAAGACAAGGCAAAATACCTAGTCTCCTACTTGGCTGATTCACACCGCCCCAATGAAAAACAGTACAGCATGCTGTACGTTTTTCAGCCCAATGTAAGGAAAGCCACCGCCATGCACCACTCGGCCAATAGAACTTAATGAAATATCACCATGTGTCATTTAAAAAAAAAAGTGAACAGTGTGAAGCACCGTGATTCCCACTGCTTTTGCTTCACGCAGCAGCTGGTGTGAACGTACCATAAAAGAGCGTCAATGGTGTAAACTAGGCTCAATGAAATACATTGATTTTTTTCTTGCATATGTAAGGCTGGGTTCACACTACGGTTTTCCCGTCCGTCAGCCGCATACGATTTCAGTATTGAAAACGTACGGGCCCGGACGGGAAAACGTATAGATAGAGAATGCATTGCAAATCGTATGCACTCAGATGCATCCGGGTGCGTACGATTTGCTGGCAAAACGTTTTTTAAACGTCCGCAAAACCGTGTTCAACCACGGTTTTGCGGTCGTTTTTAAAACAGTATGGCAAACGCATACGTTTTCCTTTAACATTAATGTTAATGGAAAACGCACATGTGTGCGGTTCCATACGTTCCCGTCCGTTTCAGCCGCATACGGTTTTCCATATAAATCGTATGCGGCTGACGGACGGGAAAACCGTAGTGTGAACCCAGCCTAACCATGCTGCATTTAACCACTTAAGCTGGTCAGTGATCGGGCCACTTTTTGCGATTCGGCACTGCATTGCTTTAACTGACAATTTGCGCGGTCTTGCGACGTGGCTCCCAAACAAAAATTGATGTCCTTTTTTTCCCACAAATAGAGCTTTCTTTTGGTGGTATTTGATCCCCTAAACCTACGGTTTTTAGTTTTTGCGTTATAAACAAAAATAGAGCGACAATTTTGAATAAAGTGAAATTTTTTTGCTATAATAAATATCCCCCCAAAAAAATATATATATATATATAAAAAAATGTCCTCAGTTTAGGCCGATACGTATTCTTGTACCTATTTTTCGTAAAAAAAAACGCAATAAGCGTTTATTGATTGGTTTGCGCAAAAGTTATAGCGTTTACAAAATAGGGGATAGTTTTATGGCATTTTTATTAATATTTTTTTTTACTAGTAATGGCGGCGATCAGCGATTTTTATCGGTACTGCAACCTTATGGCGGACACTTCGGACACTTTTGACATATTTTTAGGACCATTGGCATTTTTATAGCGATCAGTGCTATAAAAATGCATTGATTACTATAAAAATGCCACTGGCAGGGAAGGGGTTAACACTAGGGGGCGAGGAAGGGGTTAATAATGTTCTCTGGGTGTGTTCTAATTGAAGGGGGGTGGGACTGACTAGGGGAAATGACTGATCGCTGTTCATACAGTGTATGAACAGAAGATCAGGCATTTCTCCCCTGACAGGACCCGGTTCTCGCTTTGTAACGAGCGATCGCACCCGCCCCTATTGGCTGAAAGGCGAGATGACGTATAGCTACGTGATCTCGCCCAGCCGAGCCGACCTGCCGCCGTATAATTGTGGCAGCTGGTAGGCAAGCAGTTAAGAATGTTTTTTACTGCATATGGTTTAAATGAGTCCTAAATCACAGACCTCTGAGAATAAACTGAAATCTGCATAATCAGTAGTAGGAACGGGGAAATGCTAATGTAAACATGCATTTCCCCATTCGTCCTAGTGACAGTATACAGATCACAGCTCCCTGTAATCGGGAGTGGTGATCAGTGTCTTGTCACACCCCCCCTACAGTTAGAACACATCCCTAGGACACACTTAACCCCTTCAGTGGCGCCCCCTCCTGGTTAACCCCTTCACTACCAGTCATATTTACATAGTAATAAGTGCAGATTTATAGCACTGTTCGCTGTGTAAATGTGAATGGTCCCAAAATAGTGCCAAAAGTGTCCGATGTGTCCGCCATGATGTCGAGTCACAATAAAAATCGCTAATCGCCACCACCATTACTAGTAAAAAATATTTTTTTATAAAAATGCCATAAAACTATCCCCTATTTTGTAGACGCTATAACTTTTGCGCAAATCAATCAATAAACTTTTATTGCAAATTTTTTTTTACCAAAAATATGTAGAAGAATACGTATCGGCCTAAACTGAGGGAAAAAACATTTTTTTTTATAAATTTTTGGGGATATTTATTATAGCAAAAAGTAAAAAATATTGCTTTTTTTTCAAAATTGTCGCTCGATTGTTTTTTTTTTTGTTTATAGCGCAAAGAATAAAAACCGTAGAGGTAATCAAATACCACCAAAAGAAAGCTCTATTTGCGGGGAAAAAAGGACGTAAATTTTGTTTGTGAGCCACGTCGCACGACCGCGCAATTGTCAGTTAAAGCGAAGCAGTGCCGAATCGCAAAAAGTGCTCTGGTCTTTGGCCAGCCAAATGGTCCGGGGCTGAAGTGGTAAAATGAGGTTTGGTAAAAGATTTATATAGAGGAATCAGAACCTGTTTTCTTTGCATGTGATTGGGTATTCTTTGAAAATGTAAAGAAAAAAACAAACTGCATTTTTGCTTGCACATGTTTGGATGATCTTTTATAGATACTAATAAGAAAAAACAAGTCCAGCGACGGACAACAAAAGAGGTTCCGATTCCCCTATATAGATCTTTTACTAGACTTTTAAAATACTGTGTACACTTCTGGAGTGCTCACCTACAAAAAGATATTAAGACAGAACAAGTCTAGAGACAGGTAACAAAATAGGTCTTGATGCCTCTATATAGATCTTTAGTGAGACCTCATTTAGAACAGTGGGGTTGATTTTCCAAAGGCAAACAGACTGCACACTTTGCAAGTGTAGTTTATCCAGAGCTTAGAAAATGAGCGGGAGCTCTGCTAACTTCCATCATCCAATCATGTTACATGGTGGGTGAAGTTGAAAAAAAACACAAGTCCAACCTGTGTGTGTTTTTATGTTAAAGTGGAGTTCCACCCAAAAATGGAACTTCCACTTTTTGGAATCCTCCTCCCTCCGGTGTCACATTTGGCACCTTTCAGGGGGGAGGAGGGAGCAGATACCTGTCTAACACAGGTATTTGCTCCCACTTCCTGGCATAGATCACCTTGCCACTTCCGGCATCTATTTTGTCCTCCCCCGCTGTCTTCTGGAAGACACACAGGTCCCAGAAGACAGCAGGGACCAGTGAGGCTGCGCAGCGCGACTTGCGCAGTAGGGAACCAGGAAGTGAAGCCACCAGGCTTCACTTTCTGATTCCCTTAGAGAGGATGGCGGCGGCAGCCACCAATCCTCGAGCGACAGATCGGCTTTGGCTGCCGACATCGCGGGCGCCCAGGACAGGTAAGTGTCCATATAGTAAGTCAGCAGCTGCTGTATTTGTAGCTGCTGGCTTTTATTTTTTTCAGTGGGACCTCCACTTTAATAGTACATTGTATACCCCTGTATGTTGTGGTCGTTTGTGTGCCCATTCAATAGTTTTTATTTTTTTTATTATCGATGCTCCCTGCTGAAACCACTGCTTGTGGACGGCAATTCCACATCCCATCAGCTTTTACAGTATAGAACCCTCTACGCCACAGGTGTCGAACACAAGGCCCGCGGGCCGAATCCGCCCCTCCAGGCCATTTCATGTGGCCCTCGCACCTCCCCTGCAGCTGCAGGAGAGCTCCAGTCCTCCTCTGGTCCTACTCCAGACCCTTACTTTCTGCTTTCAAGCAATGCATTCAGCTTCTTCCCAGCAGCAGTATAAGGAAAGAGGAGTGTACTGTGATGTAAGGGAGAGTGGGGGACTCAACTCCAGTTTTAGTAAATCTCCCCCACTGTGTTTAGTTCTGTAGACCAAACTTACAAAAAAGGCATTGATAAGATTATGGGCCAATTCACACCACATGCAGCCAATGTGGGTTTATTTTGCAAGAAAAACGCATGGAAAGTATGTTATATGGTTTTCAATGGCATAGTTCACACCAGTACCTGCAGTAGAACATGCTTCATTTTTCCTGTACTGGAACATTGTAAAACACATCAAAAACCGCACTGGAACACACATGTCCTTAATTAAACTTAAAGCGGGGGTTCACCCTATAAAATATTTTTTTTTTTTTTTTTTTCCTTCTAGCCTAAAATTCGGCATTGTAGCGCGAGCTACAGTATGCCGGTCTTAATTTTTTTATCGCCGTACTCACAGTGTAATCGTACATAGTAGATTCCGACTGCCCACGGGGAATGGGCGTTCCAATCCAGACGGAAGGTGATTGACAGCCGGCTCTGGCGCGTCACGCTTCTCCGGAAATAGACGAAATAGGCTTGGCTCTTCACGGCGCCTGCACATAGTCTGTGCGCAGGCGCCGTGAAGAGCCGTGACCTACTCCGGCTGTCTTCGGGGAGCGTGACGTGCCAGAGCCGGCCGTCAATCACCCTCCCTCTTGAAAGGAACGCCCATTCCCCGCGGGCAGTCAGAATCTACTATGTACGATTACACTGTGAGTACGGCGATAAAAAAATTAAGACCGGCATACTGTAGCTCGCGCTACTATGCCGAATTGTATGCTAAAATGTTGTTCTGCAGGGTGAACCACCGCTTTAAGAAAAAAAGGGGGAGAGGGATGCACTGGAAGGCATCAAAAACGCGCATGCAGAAAAGCATCCGGACTGCCTTTCTATGGTGTGAATTGGCCCTAAATGAATCCAGAGACAGGTAACAAATGTGGGGATAAAACATATCAGGGAAGAGTTAAGGAACTTATTATGTACAGTCTGAAGGAAAGAAGGGGAAGCGGAGACATGATTCAAACCTTTGAATACATCAAGGAGAATACATTTCAGGAGGGCAGTATTTTCAATATCAAAGCAAAATCAAGAGCACAGGGACATGACATCAATCTAGCTGGAGGAAAGTTCAAAACTAATCTTAGAAAGTATTCATTTACCAAAACGGTAGTTGATGCTTAGAACAGACTTCCAGCAGAGGTAGTCAGTCAACAGTAAGTGGCTTCAAATAAACTTGGGACAAACATAGATCTATACTCTCAGACAAAAAAAAAAAAAATATTAAGAAACATACACATGAAAAAATGGGATAGACCCCTTAGACTTTTTCCTGCCATCACTGTTTTTGTTTACTCACCTCCCACCCGCGCTATAGTCAAATGACAGCTACAGCGCGGGCCATAATTGTTGGGAGGCCGTCATATGACGTCCTCCCGTGCATGAGCTGCCTACACGCTCCCTGTGATGACCGAGTCTATAAGTTTTGGCTGATCAGAGAAAGGGGCCGATCCCGGGCCCTTACAACGTGATCAGCTGTCAGACAATGACAGTTGATCACGTGATGTAAACAGAAGATCGGTAATCGTTTTTTTCTTACCCCTCACGCTGAAGCCGATCACTGGCTTCTGTCAGAGGGACATCAGTCCCTCACACAGAGAGCCGCGGCAGCCTCATCTCTGCCCACCAGTGCCACCTATCAGTACCCACAGGGCCAATCAATGCCCATCAGTGTCACCCATCAGTGCAGCCTATCACTGGCCATCAGTGCAGCCTCATCAGCGCACATCAATGAAGGAGAAAAAATTACCTGTTTTCAAAATTTCATGACAAACCATGAAACAGTTTGTTTAAAAATTTTCAGTCTTTTGAAAAAAATAAAAAACAGTGAGTAAATACCACCAAAAGAAAGCTCTATCTGTGTGGATTTTTTTTTTTATAAAAATGTAATTTGGGTACTGCGAATTGTCATTCAAAGTGTGACATCGCTGAAAGCTGGTCTGAGCAGGAAGGGGGTTTAAGTGCCCAGTAAGCAAGTGGTGAATTAAAAACGCTTTATAGGGGCTCATTCACATGGGCAGAAATAAAACACGCTGCGTTTAGACAAGCATTTTTAGCATAAAAGAAAGGTTCTTGTTGGCAGAGCTCCTGTGTCACATATGCGCCTAAAGTGCTCATGTATATTAACGTACATCTGCACCCCTAAAAACTACAGCTGGGTCTTCATTTTTGTCTAAGCAGGGATAAATGCAGCACTCATTTTCTGATACTGTGTGTATGGACTCGCTGATTACTATAGTGCTCTGTTTAGAAGTGTACATTATTTATTTTAATTAGCAAGTGGGTAGCCTAGAGCTCATTCACAGGGGCAGAAAACAAAAAAATAAATAAAAATAGTAGAACTTTTTCTGTCCCTGTAAATGAGCTACAATTTGCTAGTTAAAAAAAAATAAAAAAAAAATAATTATATAAATAATAATAAATACATATATATACACACACACACACACACACACACACACACATAAATATTATCAGACGTTTAATGCTAATTAAAAATAAAATTAAAAAAATGAACACACTACATTAGCAGTGCTAGGTGTGTCCCCTGAAGTTGGCGGGATTTGGGTGGGGGTAATATGAAGACGTGCTATTTGGGCGGGAAGTTTTCCTTATCCCACAATGGTGAACCCCGTTCCAGAAAAGCAGCCCCATTCATTCACAGAGGGCGGCGGGAAGCACCACCGAGCTATATATAGTATAACCTAGGCTAGCGGCAGTCAAGCCGAAATAATAAATCAGTATATATCTGTACTCTTCCA
Organism: Rana temporaria; assembly: GCF_905171775.1. Lineage (NCBI taxonomy): Eukaryota > Metazoa > Chordata > Amphibia > Anura > Ranidae > Rana > Rana temporaria. Next base: position 366,411,647 of record NC_053489.1, read on the forward strand.
TCTGCTATACTCCAAAAAAGATGCAGGTTGCTACACTGAAGTGAGGCGGCTCATAAGGGACTTACCCGCCAATCCCGATAATTATCCGTTTCATTGTCCTGGACCCCACAGACAGACCCGTCTTCTGAAACCTTTTAATTAATAACTCGGTTAAGGCGGTCCACTGCTATTTATTTCCTCTCATGACTGATGTCACCGGACTAGAATTGGCGGTAGCCAATACCGAGAAGGCAGCGCCTGAGGCTTGCTGTGCATGCGCCTAGTCTTGGCCACCTGTTGCGCGCCTGTCACAGTCACGCAGTGGATATATATAGTTGCGGGCAATGAGCCCTTTTCCTAAATTAGTAATAGCGAGGAGTGCCAATTTGTCGCTGGTATTTCATGCCACCGTGTGTAAGGAATTGAGGAAAGATAAGTTAGGAGCTGGGTTCGTAGATTTACAGAAGCTCCTTTCAAGTGAATGACGTGGAGCATGCTGTGTGTGACAATATTTACAGTGACTTGAGAAGTGCTCTGGGAAAATGGTTTAGAGAGGAGAAGAGAGCAGGGGCATATGTACAGAGAGGAGAGAACAGGGGGATGTGTACAGAGAGGAGAGAGCAGGGGGATGTGTACAGAGAGGAGAGAACAGGGGGATATGTACAGAGAGGAGAGAACAGGGGGATATGTACAGAGAGGAGAGAACAGGGGGATGTGTACAGAGAGAAGAGAACAGTGGGATGTGTACAGAGAGGAGAGAACAGGGGGATATGTACAGAGAGGAGAGAACAGGGGGATGTGGACAGAGAGGAAAGAACAGGGGGATGTGGACAGAGAGGAGAGAACAGGGGGATGTGGACAGAGAGGAGAGAACAGGGGGATGTGGACAGAGAGGAGAGAACAGGGGGATGTGGACAGAGAGGAGAGAACAGGGGGATGTGGACAGAGAGGAGAGAACAGGGGGATGTGGACAGAGAGGAGAGAACAGGGGGATATGTACAGAGAGGAGAGAACAGGGGGATGTGTACAGAGAGGAGATAACAGGGAGATATGTACAGAGGGGAGAAGAGATCAGGGGGATATGTACAGAGAGGAGAGAACAGGGGGATATGTACAGAGAGGAGATAACAGGGGGATATGTACAGAGGGGAAAAGAGATCAGGGGAATATGTACAGAGAGGAGAGAACAGGGGGATATGTACAGAGAGGAGAAGAGATCGGGGGGATATGTACAGAGAGGAGATAACGGGGATATGTACAGAGAGGAGAGAACAGGGGGATATGTACAGAGAGGAGAAGAGATCAGGGGGATATGTACAGCGAGGAGATAACAGGGGGATATGTACAGAGAGGAGATAACGGGGGATATGTACAGAGGGGAGAAGAGATTAGGGGGATATGAACAGAGAGGAGAAGAGATTAAGACGATATGTACAGAGAGGAGAAGAGATCAGGGGGATATGTACAGAGAGAAGAGATCAGGGGGATATGTACAGAGAGAAGAGATCAGGGGGATATGTACAGAGAGGGGAGAGAGCAGGACGATATGTACAGAGGGGAGAAAGCAGGGGGATATGTACAGAGAGGGAAAGAGAGTAGGGGGATATGTACAGAGAGGAGAAGGATATCTACAGAGCGGAGAGAGTAGGGGGAAATGTACAGAGAGGGGAGAGAGCAGGAAGATATGTACAGAGGGGAGAGAGTAGGGGGATATGTACAGAGAGGAGAGAACAGGGGGATATTTACAGAGAGGAGAGAACAGGGGGATATGTACAGAGAGGAGAAGAGATCAGGGGGATATGTACAGAGAGGGGAAGAGAGCAGGGGGATATGTACAGAAAGAAGAAGAGAGTAGGGGGATATGTACAGAGAGGGGAAGAGATCAGAAGAGATCAGGGGGAATATGTACAGAGAGAGGAAGAGAGCAGGGAGATATGTACAGAGAGGGGAAGAGAGTAGGGGGATATGTACAGAGAGGGGGAGGAGAGTAGGGGGATATGTACAGAGAGGGGAGAGAGCAGGGGGATATGTACAGAGGGGAGGAGGATATGTACAGAGAGGAGAGAGCAGGGGGATATGTACAGAGAGGGGAAGAGAGCAGGGGGATATGTACAGAGAGGGGAAGAGAGCAGGGGGATATGCGCATAAAGAATAAGAGAGCAGGGGGATATGTACAGAGAGGGGATAGCAGGGGGATATGTACAGAGAGGGGAGAGCAGGGGGATATGTACAGAGAGGGGAAGAGAGCAGGGGGATATGTACAGAGAGGAGAAGAGAACAGGGGGATATGTACAGAGGGGGAAGAGAGCAGGGGGATATGTACAGAGAAGGGAAGAGAGCAGGGGGATATGTACAGAGAGGGGAAGAGAGCAGGGGGATATGTACAGAGAGGGGAAGAGAGCAGGGGGATATGTACAGAGAGGGGAAGAGAGCAGGGGGATATGTACAGAGAGGGGAGAGAGCAGGGGGATATGTACAGAGAGGGGAGAGCAGGGGGATATGTACAGAGAGGGGAGAGCAGGGGGATATGTACAGAGAGGGGAAGAGAGCAGGGGGATATGTACAGAGAGGAGAAGAGAACAGGGGGATATGTACAGAGGGGAGGAGAGCAAGGGGGATATGTACAGAGAGGGGAAGAGAGCCGGGGGATATGTACAGAGAGGAGAAGAGAACAGGGGGATATGTACAGAGGGGAGGAGAGCAGGGGGATATGTACAGAGAGGGGAAGAGAGCAGGGGGATATGTACAGAGAGGAAAAGAGAACAGGGGGATATGTACAGAGGGGAGGAGAGCAGGGGGATATGTACAGAGAGGGGAAGAGAGCAGGGGGATATGTACAGAGAGGGGAGAGCAGGGGGATATGTACAGAGAGGGGAGAGCAGGGGGATAAGTACAGAGAGGGGATAGCAGGGGGATATGTACAGAGAGGGGAAGAGAGCAGGGGGATATGTACAGAGAGGAGAAGAGAACAGGGGGATATGTACAGAGGGGAGGAGAGCAGGGGGATATGTACAGAGAGGGGAAGAGAGCAGGGGGATATGTACAGAGAGGAGAAGAGAACAGGGGGATATGTACAGAGGGGAGGAGAGCAGGGGGATATGTACAGAGAGGGGAAGAGAGCAGGGGGATATGTACAGAGAGGAGAAGAGAACAGGGGGATATGTACAGAGGGGAGGAGAGCAGTGGGGTATGTACAGAGAGGGGAAGAGAGCAGGGGGATATGTACAGAGGGGAGGAGAGCAGGGGGGTATGTACAGAGAGGGGAAGAGAGCAGGGGGATATGTACAGAGGAGAAGAGAACAGGGGGATATGTACAGAGGGGAGGAGAGCAGCCGCAGGGGGATATGTACAGAGGGGAAGAGAGCAGGGGGATATGTACAGAGGGGAGGAGAGCAGGGGGATATGTACAGAGAGGGGAAGAGAGCAGGGGGATATGTACAGAGAGGGGAAGAGAACAGGACGATATGTACAGAGGGGAGGAGAGCAGGGGGATATGTACAGAGAGGGGAAGAGAGCAGGGGGATATGTACAGAGAGGGGAGAGAGCAGGGGGATATGTACAGAGAGGGGATAGCAGGGGGATATGTACAGAGAGGGGAGAGCAGGGGGATATGTACAGAGAGGGGAAGAGAGCAGGGGGATATGTACAGAGAGGAGAAGAGAACAGGGGCATATGTACAGAGGGGGAAGAGAGCAGGGGGATATGTACAGAGAAGGGAAGAGAGCAGGGGGATATGTACAGAGAGGGGAAGAGAGCAGGGGGATATGTACAGAGAGGGGAAGAGAGCAGGGGGATATGTACAGAGAGGGGAAGAGAGCAGGGGGATATGTACAGAGAGGGGAGAGAGCAGGGGGATATGTACAGAGAGGGGAGAGCAGGGGGATATGTACAGAGAGGGGAGAGCAGGGGGATATGTACAGAGAGGGGAAGAGAGCAGGGGGATATGTACAGAGAGGAGAAGAGAACAGGGGGATATGTACAGAGGGGAGGAGAGCAAGGGGGATATGTACAGAGAGGGGAAGAGAGCCGGGGGATATGTACAGAGAGGAGAAGAGAACAGGGGGATATGTACAGAGGGGAGGAGAGCAGGGGGATATGTACAGAGAGGGGAAGAGAGCAGGGGGATATGTACAGAGAGGAAAAGAGAACAGGGGGATATGTACAGAGGGGAGGAGAGCAGGGGGATATGTACAGAGAGGGGAAGAGAGCAGGGGGATATGTACAGAGAGGGGAGAGCAGGGGGATATGTACAGAGAGGGGAGAGCAGGGGGATAAGTACAGAGAGGGGATAGCAGGGGGATATGTACAGAGAGGGGAAGAGAGCAGGGGGATATGTACAGAGAGGAGAAGAGAACAGGGGGATATGTACAGAGGGGAGGAGAGCAGGGGGATATGTACAGAGAGGGGAAGAGAGCAGGGGGATATGTACAGAGAGGAGAAGAGAACAGGGGGATATGTACAGAGGGGAGGAGAGCAGGGGGATATGTACAGAGAGGGGAAGAGAGCAGGGGGATATGTACAGAGAGGAGAAGAGAACAGGGGGATATGTACAGAGGGGAGGAGAGCAGTGGGGTATGTACAGAGAGGGGAAGAGAGCAGGGGGATATGTACAGAGGGGAGGAGAGCAGGGGGGTATGTACAGAGAGGGGAAGAGAGCAGGGGGATATGTACAGAGGAGAAGAGAACAGGGGGATATGTACAGAGGGGAGGAGAGCAGCCGCAGGGGGATATGTACAGAGGGGAAGAGAGCAGGGGGATATGTACAGAGGGGAGGAGAGCAGGGGGATATGTACAGAGAGGGGAAGAGAGCAGGGGGATATGTACAGAGAGGGGAAGAGAACAGGACGATATGTACAGAGGGGAGGAGAGCAGGGGGATATGTACAGAGAGGGGAAGAGAGCAGGGGGATATGTACAGAGAGGAGAAGAGAACAGGGGGATATGCACAGAGGGGAGGAGAGCAGGGGGATATGTACAGAGAGGGGAAGAGAGCAGGGGGATATGTACAGAGAGGAGAAGAGAACAGGGGGATATGTACAGAGGGGAGGAGAGCAGGGGGATATGTACAGAGAGGGGAAGAGAGCAGGGGGATATGTACAGAGAGGAGAAGAGAACAGGGGGATATGTACAGAGGGGAGGAGAGCAGGGGGATATGTACAGAGAGGGGAAGAGAGCAGGGGGATATGTACAGAGAGGAGAAGAGAACAGGACGATATGTACAGAGGGGAGGAGAGCAGGGGGATATGTACAGAGAGGGGAAGAGAGCAGGGGGATATGTACAGAGAGGAGAAGAGAACAGGGGGATATGTACAGAGGGGAGGAGAGCAGGGGGATATGTACAGAGAGGGGAAGAGAGCAGGGGGATATGTACAGAGAGGGGAAGAGAGTAGGGGGATATGTACAGAGAGGGGGAAGAGAGTAGGGGGATATGTACAGAGAGGGGGAAGAGAGTAGGGGGGTATGTACAGAGAGGGGAAGAGAGCAGGGGGATATGTACAGAGAGGAGAAGAGAACAGGGGGATATGTACAGAGGGGAGGAGAGCAGGGGGATATGTACAGAGAGGGGAAGAGAGCAGGGGGATATGTACAGAGAGGGGAGAGCAGGGGGATATGTACAGAGAGGGGTGAGCAGGGGGATATGTACAGAGAGGGGAGAGCAGGGGGATATGTACAGAGAGGGGAAGAGAGCAGGGGGATATGTACAGAGGGGAGGAGAGCAGGGGGATATGTACAGAGAGGGGAAGAGATCAGGGGGATATGTACAGAGAGGAGAAGAGAACAGGGGGATATGTACAGAGGGGAGGAGAGCAGGGGGATATGTACAGAGAGGGGAAGAGAGCAGGGGGATATGTACAGAGAGGAAAAGAGAACAGGGGGATATGTACAGAGGGGAGGAGAGCAGGGGGGTATGTACAGAGAGGGGAAGAGAGCAGGGGGATATGTACAGAGGAGAAGAGAACAGGGGGATATGTACAGAGGGGAGGAGAGCAGCCGCAGGGGGATATGTACAGAGGGGAAGAGAGCAGGGGGATATGTACAGAGAGGAGAAGAGAACAGGGGGATATGTACAGAGAGGAGAAGAGAACAGGGGGATATGTACAGAGGGGAGGAGAGCAGGGGGATATGTACAGAGAGGGGAAGAGAGCAGGGGGATATGTACAGAGAGGAGAAGAGAACAGGACGATATGTACAGAGGGGAGGAGAGCAGGGGGATATGTACAGAGAGGGGAAGAGAGCAGGGGGATATGTACAGAGAGGAGAAGAGAACAGGGGGATATGTACAGAGGGGAGGAGAGCAGGGGGATATGTACAGAGAGGGGAGAGCAGGGGGATATGTACAGAGAGGGGAGAGCAGGGGGATATGTACAGAGAGGGGAAGAGAGCAGGGGGATATGTACAGAGAGGAGAAGAGAACAGGGGGATATGTACAGAGGGGAGGAGAGCAGGGGGATATGTACAGAGAGGGGAAGAGAGCAGGGGGATATGTACAGAGAGGAGAAGAGAACAGGGGGATATGTACAGAGGGGAGGAGAGCAGGGGGATATGTACAGAGAGGGGAAGAGAGCAGGGGGATATGTACAGAGAGGAGAAGAGAACAGGGGGATATGTACAGAGGGGAGGAGAGCAGGACAAAGGGGGAAGAGAGCAGGGGGATATGTACAGAGAGGGGAAGAGAGCAGGGGGATATGTACAGAGAGGGGAAGAGAGCAGGGGGATATGTACAGAGAGGGGAAGAGAGCAGGGGGATATGTACAGAGAGGGGAAGAGAGCAGGGGGATATGTACAGAGAGGGGAAGAGAGCAGGGGGGATATGTACAGAGAGGGGAAGAGAGCAGGGGGATATGTACAGAGAGGGGAAGAGAGCAGGGGGATATGTACAGAGAGGGGAGAGCAGGGGGATATGTACAGAGAGGGGAAGAGAGCAGGGGGATATGTACAGAGAGGGGAGAGCAGGGGGATATGTACAGAGAGGGGAGAGCAGGGGGATATGTACAGAGAGGGGAAGAGAGCAGGGGGATATGTACAGAGAGGAGAAGAGAACAGGGGGATATGTATAGAGGGGAGGAGAGCAGGGGGATATGTACAGAGAGGGGAAGAGAGCAGGGGGATATGTACAGAGAGGAGAAGAGAACAGGACGATATGTACAGAGGGGAGGAGAGCAGGGGGATATGTACAGAGAGGGGAAGAGAGCAGGGGGATATGTACAGAGAGGGGAAGAGAGCAGGGGGATATGTACAGAGAGGGGAAGAGAGCAGGGGGATATGTACAGAGAGAAGCGAGGAGGAGGTTTGGAGCAGAGCTATCACTTGCACAAGGTAAACCCGGAGATGTGCACCAGCCCTTAATTTTAATGAGATGTTAATATTATACAGACAATGCAAATAAATACACTGGCAGAATAAAAAAGCAATACATGTCTATAGGGCAAATTTACACTGACATCACTGTCCGAGGAGCAGTTCAAGGTGGGGCAGTGTCCAGTGTTCATTGGAATGGGCTGCAGGATACGCAGGGAAATTTTCCCTGACCCTGTTTCCTAAAACATATCCACAGGGCAGCCGCATTGCTGCATTTTCGAATGCGTAGGGTGCTATTTATTCTTGTGCATTTGCTAAGAGCAGCATGTTTTGTCTGAAAGTGCCTCATGCAACTTGCATTCATTAATGTGCCCACAATCTATTATTCTCTATGGAGATGGTTCACATCTCCACTCCAAAATGCCTGAAGCTCCAAAACGCCTGAAGCTCAAACAAGTTCTGGGGCTTTTTTTAGGCAGATTTGGGCGTTTTTCTGCTTTTTACATTGGTGACCTTTTGAGCTGTAAAAAATTGTGGCAAAAACGTGGTAAAAAACGCTGCAAAAATCGTGGTAAAATTGAACGACTTTCTGCCTGAAAACGCTATGCTCATAGTGTTTTCAGGCAGAAAGTCACGCGATTTTACCGCGATTTTGCCGCAGTTTTTTACCACATTTTTTTGCCGCGATTTTGGTGATTCGAATAACAGATCTGCCAGCCGGATGCCTACCATAGAGATTTCCGGTGGACCAGATGGTCGACAGAGTCTCTATGATTGTTCAGAGGCCAGGCGCGATGTTATGACGTCACGCCCGGCCTTTGCATTAAAAAATACGGAGCTGCTTCAGCTGGGAAGCGGTGATCGTTTTTTTTATTTTTTTTATTTTAGGCTTCCCAGCCTAAAGGTGAGATGTGGTGTCTTGTTGACCCCATATCTTACTGTAAAGAGGCCTGTCATGCTTATTCCTATTACAAGGGATGTTTACATGTCTCCTGGTGCTGCTGGATCTCACTGCAGCGTTCGACATTCGCCTTAAAGAAGTAGCGGGAGTCACAGACTCTCACCTACCCTGGTTCGTATCTTTCCTAGAAAATCGTTCCCAGACAGTGAAACTAGGAGCCTTCACCTCTGAAACTCGCGCAATTTCTTGCAGAGTCCCTTAAGGATCCCCCCTGTCACCCGTGCTCTTTAACATCTACCTCCGCCCACTCCTGTTTGAACCTGTGCTACCACTCATACGCTGACGACACTCAACTTTCGCATCACCGGAAAAAAAGCCCAATATCACAGATTGGAAAATTGCTTCACATTGATCGATGATTGAATGAGCTCCCTTAAACTCAGTGGATCCAAAACAGAACTTCTTCTCCTCCACGCAAAACCGAAAGACAAAAGCTGAGACTTCATGGACACCACCCACCATCCTTGGACAGACCATTACCCCGAGCACTAAAGTCAAGAGTCTCGGAGTCATCTTTGACTCAGAGATGTCAATGGATGCACAAATAGGATCAGTAGTCAGCATCTCCTCCGCCTGCTGCGTAGACTCATCCCCTTTATCCCAGAAGAGGAAAAAAGCAGTAGTGGTTGGAACAATCATCAATTCCCGACTCGACTACGCAAACTCCCTCTACATAGGACTACCTAAATACCCGATTTTGTGCCTACAAGTTGTCCAGAACACGGCAGCAAGACTGGTAACGGGAAAAAAACCTGGGAATCCATCACCCCTTCACTGAGGACCCTTCATTGGCTAACCGTAAAGGATCAGATCACATTCAAGACCCTCTGTCTCACCCACAAGTGCACACAAGGAAACGCTCCTCAATACCTATGCAAGAAAATAAAACACTACACCCCTGTGAAGGATGCTTCAGTTTAAATTCTCCCTGCTTGGTTAATGCTGTGTTAGAAGGTGATTTCAGGTGTGACTCACTCTACTAACAGGCTGTTGAAATGTTAATTGATCTAGTGTGTTGTGTGAAGAAGCCCTGTGGTTACTGTTTACTGTGATTAGAAGGGGCTCAGGTTAATTATTCTGAGTGCTTCATTGTGGTCAGGCTGTCTAGATAATGTATTCTGTTACACCTAGTAATTAACTCCACTGATGTCATTATCTAAAGAAAATGTGTTTTCAGAATCGGCTCCGAAATGTCTGCCCATGATCTGTATGGAAGCCCCAGTGTGAGGGGATCGGAGATTTGTCATTGTAACAGTTTTGTAAAATAACATATAAGCTGTGTGTTATACTATTAAAGGCAGTCTGGTTCCAGCATTCAGCCTTGGCTCATGTGTGGATGATTCTGTGATGTTCTGTTATGGGAAGAAGGGACTGTTTGACGGGGATATCATACCAATACCGTCACAATTGGTTGGCAGCAGTGGGATTTTCCCTTCTATTCCCCTTTACACCCGGATTCCAAGCAGACACTGGAAGAACTACTGGAAGTTCGTGGAAGGATTGCTAGCAACAAAACCAAGCGGGTCATCATAGCAGAATTAATGGAGATAGACCAGGAGGACGGGATTGCAGCAACGCCAGCAGTACAAGAGATGGAGACACCAGTGATTCAGGAGGAGGAATCGCCAGCCAACAAAGTAATGAGAGAGAAGCTAGCATGGTTCGGTCCGAACCCAACGGCGGATGTGGTGCTGAGAGTGATGTACCTGTTAGTGATGGACGCAGAACTACAGAAGGATAAACAAATAAGAGACGCAGAACTACAGTTAAAACTGGCAGCAGTCCAACAAGCAGCCGCACATTCTCCAAACAGTGAGTACAGCACAGCAGACACAAGGAAGATTCTGTTTAGCGCTTTTAAAGCTTTTGATGAAAAGGACTGTGAAATTGATAACTACCTGGCAGATTTTGAGCGACAATGTAACCTGCACCGAATAGCTAGAGGAGAGTGGGTTGCAATATTGTCAGGCAAACTGTCAGGCAAAGCTTCTGATGCTTTCCGGAACGGGCCAGATCAAGATATCCATAGCTACGCCCGGGTTAAAGAAGTGCTCCTGGCTCGTTATGCAGTAACCCCAGAGTCCCACCGACAGAAGTTCAGGGATTCACGCAAAACCACGAAAAACTCTTACGCGAAATGGGCATGCCAGTTATCCCTGTCAGCCTCTAACTGGGTTAACAGCAGCCAGGCCACCACCGCAGAGGACATTTTGCAACTAATGCTCCTGGAGCAATTTTACAATCACATCCAGACGGACGTCAAAGACTGGGTGAGAGATCGCAGGCCCATGACTCTACCAGAGGCCGCTAAGTTGGCTGATGAATATGCGGATACTCGCAAGACGAACCAGGTCACACCACAGGTACAACCTCCACGACCAACAGCGCCCTCACACCCACCAGCTGCTAGATACCAACCTCCTAACAGACCGGTGACATCTAGCCCTTGCTATCCACGCCAGCAGGACAACGAACAACGCTGCTTCCGGTGCAAACAGCTGGGTCACTTCAAGCAGAATTGCCCCATGAACAACAACACCAGGTCAAATTGGTCTCAACCTGGGTACCGCCCACCTGCAGCCAACCCATTGTGTAGACTCGGCTTGGGATCTCCAGGAGCTGGGTCAGGAAGAACCATTGGGCACCCCTTACGAAGCCCTCATGGTACAATCTGTTATTACGGACAACAGGGAACACCATTGTCAGCTGGTCATGGGCGACAGCCATGAGCCGGAGGGGCCCTGGAGGGAGCTGGGCAGAAAGAGGCACCGCCGGCCACCGCCGGCCACCCTCCAAGAAGAAGAGGTCCCGGAAGCCGTATAACAAGCTGACCTGGGAGGAGAAGAAGCGACTGGAGGAGAGGGAGTCGCAGCGGGCGTCCCAGATGCGGGCCGAGATGTTCGCCAAGGGCCCACCGGTGGCCCCTTACACCACCACCCAGTTCATCATCAGGAACTGGGTGGTGGTGTAAGGGGCCACCGGTGGGCCCTTGGCGAACACGTGGAGAGCCAGCAGGACATGAGCAAGCAGGAGCTGATCCGTGAATACATGGAGCTGGAGGAGTGCATAAGCCGCATGGAGGAGGAGAACAACTACCTGAGGTCACAGCAGGCTGACCCCCTCAGGCTCCATGAACTGGAGATGGAGCTGGAGAAGCTCAAAGAGGAGAACCGGTGGCTGCGGAGGGAGCAGAGGGTGGCTGACCCTATGGGGCACTGATTCGCCCCCCCCCTGAACTCTGAGCACCAGTGCTACAGCATTTCAACAAATATAACTTTTTTTTTATGAAATCTCCTGTGATTGTCACTTCAGAGCCATAACCTGCCCCCTCCCATAGCGGGACACCTAGACGGCGGCACACAGATCCATTCGCCGTCTTCACACTGACTTCTGGTGACTCTGCAGATCGCACAAAGACTTGGGGACTGACCGGCGTGTGATCTGACGACCCAGTGGCATACCTGAGTCTGAAGCAGTTGCCAAGGGAGGTCAGTTACGCCAAACTGAGTTAACCTCGGACTAAAAGCTCTGAACCCGTCAACCCTACTGGACCAGGGAAGGTCCAACCGGGTTGCCGGAGCAGGGAAAAAAAGGGGGGCCATTGTGAAGGATGCTTCAGTTTAAATTCTCCCTGTTTGGTTAATGCTGTGTTAGAAGGTGATTTCAGGTGTGACTCCCTCTACTAACAGGCTGTTGAAATGTTAATTGATCTAGTGTGCTGTGTGAAGAAGCCCTGTGGTTACTGTTTACTGTGATTAGAAGGAGCTCAGGTTAATTATTCTGATTGCTTCATTGTGGTCAGGCTGTCTAGATAATGTATTCTGTTACACCTAGTAATTAACTCCACTGATGTCATTATCTAAAGAAAATGTGTTTTCAGAATCGGCTCCGAAATGTCTGCCCATGATCTGTATGGAAGCCCCAGTGTAAGGGGGGGCGGAGATTTGTCATTGTAACAGTTTTGGAAATTACATATAAGCTGTGTGTTATACTATTAAAGGCAGTCTGGTTCCAGCATTCAGCCTTGGCTCATGTGTGGATGATTCTGTGATGTTCTGTTATGGGAAGAAGGGACTGTTTGACGGGGATATCATACCAATACCGTCACAACCCCCAATCGCATTCTCCGATCAACCAACCAAAACCTCCTCCACATCCTCAAGTCCCACTACAAATCGAAGGAAGATCGTAGATTGCAGTTCAAGGACCACGGTTATGGAACGCTCTACCCACGGACATCCGCATTGAGAAAAACCATCGGGCCTTCAGAAAAAAACGTAAGACCCACTTCTTCTGAAGGATTAGGACGTCACTGGATGCAAGCACCTTGAGGCGATTTAGTTCACATTTGTAGCGCTATACAAGTTTTCACTCACTCACTTGTAATAGAAATAAAAGTGATCACATTTTTTTTTTAATTGTCAAAGTAAAAAGTTTAAAATGAAATTAACAATAAAAAAATAAAACTTTTTTTAAGTGCCCCTGTCTCCAGTAGCTTGCCTGCAGAAGCGAACGCATACCTAAGTCCTGCCCACATATGAAAACGGTGTTCAGACCACACATGTGAGGTATCGTCACAAACGTTAGAGCGAGAGAAATAATTCTAGCCCTAGACCTCCTCTGAAACTCAAAACATGTAACCAGTAAAACATTTTAAAGCGTCGGCCAGCGTGTGCAATTTTGAAGGGTGACATGTTAGGTATCTATTTACTCAGCGTAACATCATCTTTCACATTATGCAAAAAAATTGGGCTAACTTTAATGTTTTGTTATTTTTTAATTCATGAAACCTTTTTTTTTTCCAAAAAAAGGCGCTTGAAAAATGATTTCTCAAAAATACCATGCAAGATAAAAAGTTGCAATGACCGCCATTTTATTCCCTAGGGTGTCGGCTAAAAAAACATATATATATATGTGTTTGGGGGTTCGGAGTAATTTTAGAGCAAAAAGATTATGATTTTTTGCATGTAGGGGAGGAGTGCCAGAATAGGCCCGCTAAGGAAGTGGTTAAAGGGTAACTCCACTTTCGTGGGGAAAAAAGCAAATAAAGAAAAAATAATATAGTGTACACAATTGTTATACAAGTCATATTGTAATTGAATGTTTTAAAAAATTACCTTTTCTTTTCAATCTGCAGCTCTGTAATTTTCTGAAAATATAATGCAATATGGCTACCTGGAGAAGTTCTGTACACAAAATGTGTACTGACCACTCCCCAGAAACATAATTTCCTGCTTGTGTGATTGGCCAGGAAGGTTTTTACCCACTTCTTGACCAAGACATTTTTTGCATTGCTTTAACTGACATTTGTGCGGTCGTGCAATGCAGTACCCAAACAAAATTGACGTCCCTTTTTCCCCACAAACAGAGTTTTCTTTTGCTGGTATTTGAACACCTCTGCAGTTTAAATTTTTTGTGCTATAAACAAAAAAGAGCAATTATTTTGAAAAAAAAAAAACAATGGGCCAGATTCACGTACAGCGGTGTATCTTTAGTCGGGCGTAGCGCATCTCATATGCGCTACGCCGACGTAACTTAGTAAGGCAAGTACTGTATTCACAAAGCACTTGCTCCCTAAGTTACGGCGGCGTAGCGTAAATGGGCCGGCGTAAGCCCGTGTAATTCAAAGTAGGCTGGTAGTGGGCGTGTTGTATTGAAATGAATCATAACCACATGTGAATGCATGGCCGAACGAACGGCACATGCGCGCGCATGCTCAGAATCACGTCGTAAATACTCCCTACAATACGACGTCACAATGCGTAAGAAGTGAAACCTCACTTACGCCCAGCCCCATTCACGTACGACTTACGTAAACGATGTAAAAACATACGCTTGTTCCGACGTCCATACTTTGCATTACCTGCGCCTCATATAGCAGGGGTAACTTTACGCCGGACGTAAGCCTTACGTAAACGGCGTAGCGGGTGCAAGTACATTCGTGAATCGGCGTATCTAGGTCATTTGCATATTCGACGAGTAAATCTACGGAAGTGCCCCTAGCGGCCATCGTAAATATGCACCCAAGATACGACGGCGTAGGAGACTTACGTCGGTCGTATCTTGGCAAAATTCAGGCGTATCTTGTTCCTTGAATAGGGCGCATAGATACAACGGCGTATCTCAGAACTTACGCCGTGTATCAATAGATACGTTGGCGTAAGTCGTCTGTGAATCCGGGCCATTATTTCTTTCTGATAAATCACAGGACACAGAGCATTATAGTAATTACTAAATGGGTTATAATAAGCCCACCTTCAGGTGATGGACACTGGCATAATAAAGACAGGAAGTCCCCTCCCTATATAACCCATTTCATACAGGGAGTACCTCAGTTTTTAACCAGTGTCTAAGGTGTTGTTCACGGTTAATGAGTTCTACATAGATGGCCTGAACATGGTCAGGGAGCTACGCTATTGGATCCATTCAAAGAGCCAAAACAAATGCTAAAGTGGATGGTACCCGAGCCTCGGTACCGAAGAACAAGGTTTTGCCTGTAATGCTTCTCTTATGAGAGCTGGGCCCTGAGATCCAGCGCCTTGGTCACATTGCTATACCACAGGTTTGCTCTGGCAGAGGTGTCCCCATCCTTGAAGGTCTGGTATGACACCATGATGGGTGAAGATTGGGTCGCTGTGATCAGGGCTCGAGTCCTGCGGGAACGCATGGGAACGACGTTCCCCCACTTCTTCCACAGCAGGAACGTCGTTCCCATTGTTAGCAAGGCGCACCCGTCCTCCCCTCCCTCGGTCCGCCTATTCCTCCTCCAAAGTCTCGGCTCTAGCATAGGGGGCAGGGAAGTTCACCTAGGTGCCACAGAGGTGGGGGCGCCTACATTGTTTCTTCCCCTGCCTTCATATTGGCCAGGGAAGAAATAGAATAGAAAAAGGAGCAGAGAAGAGGATTGTGGGACATATAGTCCCAGGGACTGGCAGCCCCACTGTAACACGGGAACGGCAGAGGGAGAGGACAGTGCTGAGAGAACACCATCAGAGAGAGAACCCCGCTGCCCTGCACCACCAGAGAGAAAAGCCACACAGCCTGGTACCATCCCTGGCAGAGAAAGGAATGGAGTCATTGCCAAAATACAGATCTGGACTCTACCCAGCGGAGTATCCATGGGCAATTCGGAGTGAGCTGACTCCTGATCAGAGGAAACGTTGTTGCTGTATCGCTGGGTCAGGTGAGAGGGCTGATCGGCAATTATCTCCTGTATTATATCTGCAGTCTCTGACCATCTCCTGTAATATGTCTGCACTCTCTGACCATCTCCTGTATTATAAATGCAGTCTCTGACCATCTTCTGCACTATGTCTGCAGTCTCTGACCATCTCTTGTATTCATGTCTGCAGTTTCTGACCGTCTCTTGTATCATGTCTGCAGTCTCTGACCGTCTCCTGTACTATGTCCGGGAGCTCTTTCTAACAGAAGCACTCTCTGTGTGCATTAGAGAGACTCCCCTCCAGGTCTCATTAGTTTACGCTCTTCCTGTATTTTCTTGTTAAAAGATCATGGGAGGATCCCAGGGTAACAAATACTTCTTAGAGGAGCATCTCTGTGTTTGACTCGTTGCCATAAAAACATGTGTAAAGGGGAGGAGTTTGTAAGATGACCACACCCATGTGAGGGCACCAGAAATATTTCTGCACCAGGCGTCTGTGACCCTAGGATCGGCCCTGATAGGGGGAACACTGATCCAATGGCAAATTTAATCAGTGTGATGTGAATTATAGGTGCCGGGACTTTGCTACAGCGGCCACTGGAGGAGCAGGAGGCGGCGGACCGAGGGAGGGGAGGACGGGGTCGTGCTGGGATATTCAAATCCCAGATCCAGACACATGCCAGGCTTCATTGCTAGACACAGATCAGGCTGCATTGCTGCGCACTGATCGGGCTGCATTTCATAGGCACTGGTAAGACTGCATTAATGGACACTGGTAAGACCGCATTTGATGGGCACTGATCGGGTTGCATTGATGGGCACTGATAAAGCTGCATTTCATGGGCACTGATCAGGCTGAATTTGATAGGCACTGGTAAGGCTGCATTGCTGGCCACTGGCAAGACTGCATTGATGGCCACTGGCAAGGCTGCATTGATGGCCACTGATCAAGCTGCATTTGATGGGCTCTGGTAAGGCTGCATTTGATGGGCACTGGTAAGGCTGCATTTGATGGGCACGGATCAGGCTGCATTTGATGGGCACGGATCAGGCTGCATTTGATTGGCACAGGTAAGGCTGTATTTGATGGGCACTGGTAAGGCTGCATTTGATGGGCACTGGTAAGGCTGCATTTGATAGGCACTGATCAGGCTGCATTGATGGGCACTGATCAAGCTGCATTTGATGGGCACTGGTAAGGCTACTTTACTGGGCACTGGCAATGCTGTATTTGATGGGCACTGATCAGGCTGCATTACTGGGCACTGATCAGGCTGCATTTGATGGGCACTGATGAGTGAGCGGCCCGGGGGCCTGGGCCCCACTTTGCACAATCAATACAGGCAGCCTGAGGAGAGGGGCCCTGGGCCAGCATGCTCAGCAATCACGCCCTCACATGTATGCAGACACCTTGGGGCAGCAGGGGCCCCACATATCGAAGCCTTCATAGATTAGAAATATAGTGCAGAAGGGGCCCCCCAGTCGTTGCAACTTGTTTTAGAACAAGTAGCGAGGGAACCATTATCACACAGCGTGGTGTTTTTTTTGTTAGTATAGCATACAGATTAAATTATTTTGTAGTTACATCTGTGCTTTATTTATTTGTTTAATGCATGTGAATGTTACATGTGTCCTTGACACATCTAACATTCACTTCACATTAAATGTTGCAGTTATGTGTGTATATATATATA
Source organism: Rana temporaria (assembly GCF_905171775.1). NCBI lineage: Eukaryota > Metazoa > Chordata > Amphibia > Anura > Ranidae > Rana > Rana temporaria. Next base: position 366,428,741 of record NC_053489.1, read on the forward strand.
CACACACGCGCACTTTTTTATTTTTGAGGTGGGGGTGTGGGGAATCTTGGGTGAGTTCCCACACTTTTTTTCCCAGGACTTGACCCCTGGCTGTGATATTCCAGCAGTACCCTGCAGCAAGGAATGGTGAGTCTGCATTTGTTTGCAGTGTCTCTATTAAAAGAGAGAGATCTGATTGTCTGTTTTCCCGGTGGACAGTGGGAGCAGTGTGCTGTTCTACTATGCTTATGTTTTTGCTCACGCAGGCTGCTGTTTTTTCCCCAGCCACTAGAGGGCGCATGTTTGTTCAAAGTCTAGCCTATTGTTTATTGTAGGCAGGAAGAGCAGCCATTACCATATGCTGACAGGTCGGATAGGCCTTGGAGACAGAACAGTGGCCTGTGAGTGTGTGAGTACTGGCTTGGTAATGGGTACAGACAAGTATTGATTACATGCTGCATATTTTCTGCCTTTCCAAAGGGCATGTACAGCTGTAAGTAGTAGATACACCCCTGGATGATTAGCAGTTCACTTTAAAAGTGTTATATTATGCTGTTCCTGCCCACAAGCAGATAATATGTGCTTGCAGTTCTATTGCTTAAATGCATGTTTTTATAATGCATGTTTGAAAGGCATGAGCGTAGTGCATATGTGCTTGGTATCCTTCAGGTCTAAAGCTACTGCAGTTGAGCAGGTGCTTGCTTACAAACTTATATATCACACAGTTGCTAAGCAAGGCCCAGTATCCTGGTGGTCTGCGTTCATACCCAGGGCCGGATTAACATAGGGGCTAGTACAGTGCCGGCCCAACACATTGTGCTGCCTGGGACCAAGAATGAAATGCTGCCCCCCCCCCCCCAGAAAAAAAATCACGCCAACCAAAAGGCCCCCACATTCATTATTTTATATCATGATAACTAAAGGGGACCCGTCATGGCTCTTTACATGTATAAAGGAGTAGTAAGAGGACCTGTCATTACTCTTTACATGTAAAGGAATATCAAGAGGACCTGTCATGGCTCTATAAATGTATATAGGACTATAAAGAGTACTTGACATGGATCTATACATGTATAAAGGAGTATAACGAGGGCCTGTCATGGCTCTATACATGTATAAAGAGGACCTGTCATGGCTCTATACATGTATATAGAGGACCTGTCGAGACTCTTTACATGTAAAGGAATATAAAGAGGACCTGCCATGGCTCTATACATGCATATAGGCGTATAAAAGGACCTGCCATGGCTCTATACATGTATCCAGGAGTATAAAGAGACCTGTGAATTTCCGGCGGCCACAATGTCTTTTGTGCAAACTAATCAATGTACGCTAATTGTGTTTTGTTTTTTTTTGGTACCAAAAATATGTAGAAGAATACATATTGGCCTAAACTGAAGAAAATTGTTTATTTTTCTAAATTTTGGGGATATTTATTATAGCAAAAAGTTAAAAAATATATATATTTATAGCACAAAAAATAAAAACCGCAGAGGTGATCAAATATCACCAAAAGAAAGCTCTATTTGTGGGGAAAAAAGGACATCAATTTTATTTAGGTGGCGGAACGGGCTGGCGGGCATCAGAATGCTGCCCCCCTAAAAGTGCTGCCTGGTACCCATGGTACCACCCGGTCCCATCATAGGGCCGGCCCTGGGCTAGTAGCAAACATCCGCTACATCTCTTCTTCTTTTTTGTTTTTACATAAAGGGTAGATACATTTGATACATCAAAGAATTACATTTATCGGAGAGCACTAGTTACAAAAAACTTGATTGTTTTGTTGAAGCAATTTAGCATCTGCATTTGTCATAGCGTTTCAGTGTCAAACCAGTATAGTATATAGAAAAGTGTTTCACTTGGCAGAATGATATTGATTTCTTTAGCTAACTTTTCATGTATTCCATTCTCTATCATTTTCATTCCACCTGCTGTCTGTGTGTTTATTGACCTATGTCTCTTCGCTGTCTTCACCTAAGTCTCAGTAGCATAGGGCGTGTGGGTATTTTATAGATGTACTTTTGCCAGAATATATTGCTAGCTCACTGCGTTAGCCAAGAATAAAATAAAAATAATTAATCCAGTTTGTGGCTGGGTTCACACTTGTCCGACAAACGGTACTACATTGGGAGCTCATGTAGCATGACGTGTGAAAATCAATGTTTCCCTATGAGAGCTGTCTAAACTGATCCTACACAAGTCGGTCCGACTTTGAAAATGCTCCCTGTACTACTTTTGGTCCTACATTGATCCTACTTCAGCCCATTGAATATCATTGAAGTCGGACCAAAGTAGTATCCTGTTCATGAAAGTAGGATGGATGTAGGACCATATTAGCAGAGCAAAGTAGGATGAAAGTAGTGTAGTAGTGTGAACCCAGCCTGTACCCTACATTTTCAAACCTGCATTTGGTTTTGCCTTTTAAATTTGTATTTTCTGTATACTGTGTTCAATGCCCCATGTTCATTTGTGTCTGTCTAAGCCCTTTATTATTTCTGGCCTGCCTGAAGCAGTTTAGGTCTCAGTTTCAAGGTACACTTTCTCGTTTACTATTTCTAGTATTCCTCTCTGGTGATTTCTGTTCTTCCTGCCTTGTTTGTTCTTTCCTCCAATCGCTGTTCAGATCCAGGACTCTGTTTTTAGCTTCGTCCTTGCCTGTACCTTGTGCCTTCCAGTGTCCTCTAAACTGAATTCTTGTATTCTGTAGTTGTTTACTACTGTACACCAGCAAGCCCAGGTAAACAAAATTATTTGCCAGTTACTGTAGGCAACTGAATATGGATGAACACATACTGTAGAGTTTTACCTACTGTATGGGGTGTTGTCATAAGATGAAGAGTTTTCCACAACCCTTGCAGGTCCTATAGCTCGGTAGCAGAACTACCTTGTCCCGAAATATTTGTGTTCCCATTTCTACCAATTCTCTGATATTTTGGATTCTGCCCTCTCTAGCTGTCCACATTTGGCTTCCATGATCTAACTTAGGCTGGGTTCACACTACGGTTTTCCCGTCCGTCAGCCGCATACGATTTCAGTATTGAAAACATACGGGCCCGGACGGGAAAACGTATAGATAGAGAATGCATTGCAAATCGTATGCACTCAGATGCATCCGGGTGCGTACGATTTGCTGGCAAAACGTTTTTTAAACGTACGCAAAACCGTGTTCAACCACGGTTTTGCGGTCGTTTTTAAAACAGTATGGCAACCGCATACGTTTTCCTTTAACATTAATGTCAATGGAAAACGTACATATGTGCGGTTCCATACGTTCCCGTCCGTTTCAGTCGCATACGTTTTTTCATATAAATCGTATGCGGCTGACGGATGGGAAAACCGTAGTGTGAACCCAGCCTTACTTCAGTTTTCTTGCTTGTTTCACTAGAAGTCGACAAAGCTGCAGCTGTACCCTATTAAATGAAAACATTCATTAAAGGGGTTGTAAAGGTAAAAAAATTTTCCCCTAAATAGCTTCCTTTACCTTAATGCAGTCCTCCTTCACTTACCTCATCCTTACTTCCTGTTCTTCTGTCTGTAACTCCACACAGTAATGCAAGGCTTTCTCCCTGGTGTGGAGTGTCGTGTGCGCCCCCTCCCTTGGACTACAGGAGAGTCAGGACGCTCGCTACGTTGCAGATAGAGAAAGGCGCTGTCTGTGTGTTAGTGGTCGTCCTGACACTCCTGTAGTCCAAGGGAGGGGGCGAGCACGACACTCCACACCAGGGAGAAAGCCTTGCATTACTGTGTGTAGTTACAGACAGAAGAACAGGAAGTGAGGATTTCTCATATGAAATGAGGACATTTAAAAGCAAAATGGAAGGATGAGGTAAGTGAAGGAGGACTGCACTAAGGTAAAGGAAGCCATTTAGGGAAAAAAATTGTGCCTTTACAACCCCTTTAAACCGTCATTTTCCTAAAGTGATCTTGACTCAGCAATGTAATAAAGGGTTGAACTTTATTACTTATTATTTGTTTGTTAACTGGTTCCTTTGTGTAACCTTTCAAATATGTGGATGTGGTGCAATAATTCAAACAACTCAAAAGTAGTTTAATAATAAAAGGAATTTACTTAGGTTGGTTTAAAGATGTATTACAGATGATAAAATGGATAAATACAGCATCACGCAAGTCCAGGGGAGCCTGTGATATATTTTGAACTTTGTGGAAGAGACAGTCCGCTTTTCCCATGCACTCTATCTCAGAGTCCTGGGTGAGCTCAACCAGTCTTTGTCTTACCCATATACAGTATAAATTGACTCGGAAATTAGTTAAAACCAGTTTTACCAAACAACAGTGAAAACAGAAATGAGTGTGATGACTGGCAGGAGTAAAACCAAGAGAAAAGACATTCTTGCAATGTTTGGTCAGTTGAGTGCAAAATATCCCCCTCTACCTTTTTATGCATTAGTGAGCCATGACAAGAAAAAAATGACAATTTCCCCATTACTCTGCTCTAACATAATAGAGGGAGAAGATCCCTGCAATATAAGAAGCTGAATATTTCTGCAATGGAAAATTTGACTGTCTCCATAGGCACCACTGCTATCAGACACTTCTGGAAGTGCCAGATAGCATGGTTCTCCCCGCAGGTCACTATATCTCTAGTGGCCAGAAAGAGCAGCTATAGCAGCCAGTGGGAAGCACACTGACATATCTGGAAGTGTTGGATAGCAGCAGGGCCCAGAGCTTATGAAGACAGCGAAGATTTGACTTTCCATCTGTTGAAAAGGTAAGTATTCATCTTCTTCTACTGCATAGAACACCTGCCTATGTTACCTTAGAGAAGCAACAGGGTTGTTTTAAAAGAGAAGTGTGTTTGAAGCTTTTTTGGCCATACTTCTGTTGGGGGGCACAGGGGTGCACTTATTTATGCTCTCCTGTGACCCAGAATCAGCTGACGGTGGGCTAAAATCAACTGTCAGATGACCTCTCAGAGTAGCTCCAGACTCTGGAGGGATAATAATATAGGGATCCACCCAGATGCCTTATAGGCAGCTGACCCACTGCACACTGCTGGGAGCCTGAGCCAGCCGCTCCCATATCTTCTACTGCCCAACATTCCAGTGAGCTCTAGAGGGGCAGATAACAGAGTGGAGACTGATAGTCACAGGTCTTTGCTCAGGGCGCACTTGAGAACTGAGCAATTAGCGGTCACCTGATCGCTCAGTTCTTGGGCGTAGAGCTGATGGGGGACAGGCACCATAAAGCTGAGTTTGTATGTTTGTATTTAATATTTCCCAAACTTCTCCTTTAAACACTATTACACAAAATGGAACTTAAATCTTAAAGGGTCAAGGTATACACACAACACATTTTAAATCTGAAAAAAGCAGGGATAAATATGTAATTCTTAAAACATTTTTTTTTAAATTGCTATTATTTTATTTAGCATTTCAAAACAATGCTAATAGTTGTATTGTGTCCAAATGATTTTTTTAAAAAATATATATTTTTTATAGCTGCATTTTTACTCATCATTGCACAGACTTGAAAAAATAATTAAAAATTAATTGTAAATTATCAGTGAGATATGACACCTGCTTTTTATTATCTTTAACGTACAAAAAATCTGAACTAGTGGGATCAAAACTGCAACATGCTGCAGTAAAAAAAATGTAAAGTAATAAAGAAATAATGGAATATAAATGTATTGTGCATAGACAGGCAGACATTTGCATGCACATACTTAAATTTGACATGTAGAACTAATGTCCAGGGACATGCAGTGAGGTCAGTGGCTGGTGAGGCACTGGCTAGTATCAGAGCCAGATACACACAGGTTACATACACCGCGGTTGTTAGAGTGAGAGCAATAATTCTAGCACTAGACCTCCTCTGTAACTCTAAATATGTAACCTGTAAAAAAAAAAAAAATTGTCACAATGTATATAATGTTTGGGGGTTCTGAGTAATTTTCTAGCAAAATAATTATGATTTTTTACATGTAGGAGAGAAGTGTCAGAATTGGTCTGGGTGGCAATGAGTTAATTACCATAAGTAAGTAATATACAAATAATTATTATATATTGTTTTTAAGGTCATTTACTATATTTTCTAAATCTGTACTCAAGCAGGTGGCTAAACGGACAAATTACTTAGGTTTGGGATAAATAATAAATTATTATGTTATAACATATAGCATATAAATATATGATTTAGCTTGAATATAACCGTTCCTTTTCAACAGAATCAGTTTCTACCTCTTAAAGCAGAGTTCCACCCATTTAAAAGTCAGCAGCTACAAAAAGTGTAGCTGCTGACTTTTAATAATCAGATACTCACCTGTACCACGGTCCAGCGATGCAGTCGCACAAAGCCTCGCTCCTCTCCGTGGTGCCGCCATTCTAACTGTGGCGTCACAGCCGGGCGTTGCACTGCGCATGCACAAGCCATGCTGTGTGCTGTGAATGGTCGGACAATCTTCTGGGACCTGTGACATGTCCCAGAAGATTGCAGGGAGGGAGGGGGGAGAGGTGATCTTCCTTCCGATGCTGCAGCGTCAAGGGAGGAAGTGGGAGCTGGGTGCCTGTAAAAACGGAGTATTTAAAGTGGTCGCTCTGTATTTAGCTTCTGACAGGCTGCGCAAAGAGTGTCATATCTCTGGAACCATAGGTGGCAGGAGCCCCAGTGGTGGGGTAGGACTTACGCCCAGCTATGACCCTCAAAGCTTGATTTCTTTAATTCATTTTTTATTTATTTATTTTAATGTTCAGGGCAGGTGAGGCCCTGCCTCATCTGCCTTCTCTGACTGCACGTCCCTGCTAATGTCTTAGTTTTATGGTGGGAATTTAGTTGTTTCAATCACACATACACACACAAGCTCCCTAATCCCTCCAGAACCTGTAATTTACCCTCTACTGGCTCTTTCATGGGAATACATTTATTCTTGCAAGGATCCAGGTGACACAACAGCAACTTATAGGGCAGGATAGATATTTTCATGCTGCGGTAAGCTGTGGAGTCTTTCAAATATTACAGTGCACCAGCTTCCATCAAAACCAATATGTTAGTGTTGGGTAGACTGATCCCTTACTAATTTTTTATTGTACTGCATTTATTTTTAATGTTCTGTATATTATGTATTACCATGTCCTCAAATGCTGTAATTTTTTCCTAAACCCAGCTTTTATAAAGCGAAACTGCACTCTATGATATACTGCATATTTTAACTGTATTGCCTTTTTATTCTTACATTATATTTATCATTGCCGATACACAGCTTGTTGTTTCCTTTTGGCAATGTTGTTTTAAGAACCTGCTTTCGCTGCTTACCAACATGTATCTCCCTGCAACCTACTACATGCCTAATTAGCCATTCTCTCCCTTGTTCATGTGCCTATGTATTTTGTTTGCATTACCCCTTATCATTGCATTTTGCATCTTAAATTCTATTTCCTGGTGTTTTATAGCTGAATCCTAAATCTTGCTGAATCTTGTATCTCATCATCCAGTATTGCTGTAAGCAGTTTTAAGTTACCCAAACCATGTATTAAGCCATAATTAAACTTTTTTTTGTGTCTAGCATTGCTCAAAGTTGCCCTTTAGTGTTGTAGCTTGGTTTACAGTATGTAGTCTGTTTTACTTTTCACTCCTGTTTGCTCTGCTCACACTACTTCCTTCCATTGTAGGATTGTTTATTTACCTGTATTTAGTACAAGATAAACTTACACCTTACTTTGTTTGTTTTTTCTTCACAAGTGTGGGATGAGACCATCCTCCCCTCAGGCTGTTCTTCTATTGGGATCGTGATAATTTAAACTTTGAAAGCCCTGGGTTATGTTTCCATTCTGAAATTATTCACGATAATCAAAATGTTTTTAATAATCATTTTTTCTCTCTTCAGTAGTTCCAATGGTAATATAAATAACAATGATGTTGTTATTCTCTTTCTCCTTCTGTAGCCTTTTCAATAGCTTGGGTATGTATTTCAAAGTGTCTTTTACAAGAAAGATCCTCTACCAGTCTGATCGTGCCTGCATGTACAGCTTTCACTAGATGCAGATGGCTAGCATTTCTCTCACATAGAATTTTAAATTACACATAATGTTGTAAATAAGTACCCCTTGAAAAGCTTTTCCTTTTTACCCATGAAGAGAGAAATTATGATGTAATTGTGTGATGGGGAAAATTATTCACAGAACAAACAGTGCACCAAAGGAAGATCTTGGACAATAAGAAGGTTTAAGGCTCAGTGTTGCCTTTTAAAATGGAGGTTCAGACTGGAAGATGCAGCAGGAATCTTTTACAAAGGTTTATTTCATGCCGAGAAGTTGTATTGAAGTCTATGGAATGATTCATTTACAAACTGGATCATCAGATTGTGGAAAGCTGGAACAGAAAAATACTTAAATTAATCTTCAGCTTTAACATTAAAGTGGTTGTAAATCTCTGAAATAAAAAATACAAAAAGCACATCCTTCTATAGTGTGTACTTGTAACAGCTCTGGAGAACGGAGTGAACCACAACTGCGGTTAGCAAGGATTTCAATGCACTTCTCTATGTGAGAATTCAGTATTGGACCCCAGGTGTCACTCCACGCAAACAGGAGTTTGGGGGTTCTCTACATCATCTCTCTCTCACATAAAGAAAGGCGTTGAGCTAAAATTATAGCATATAGTTGAAGTTTCCAATCCACTATATGCAAGTCACTATCAGTACGGAACCCCAGGCGTCACTCCACGCAAACAGGAGTTTGGGGGTTCTTTACATCATATCACTTAAACATATAGAAATGCATTAGGCCACTAAGGGAGTTGGTATGAAATACCATCAACCCTTAGCATAGAAAAGTTAGAGTGAACATGTTCAGCAAGTTAGGTCAAGGCCCATAAACAAATAACACCTATGTCAAGCACGTAGTAAATAGGAATTGTAAAGACAACTAATAGTTGCATATGAGAGGCAAATATAGCTCAGGTAATTTTGAGAGAAGATGTCCCTTTAAGATGTTCCTCAGAAAAACAGCCATAGGCACGACAGTTAGTCCCAAGTACAGGGTGGGCCATTTATATGGATCCACCTTAATAAAATGGGAATGGTTGGTGATATTAACTTCCTGTTTGTGGCACATTAGTATATGTGAGGGGGGAAACTTTTCAAGATGGGTGGTGACCATGGCATTTGAAGTCGGCCATTTTGAATCCTACTTTTGTTTTTTTCAATAGTAAGAGGGTCATGTGACACATCAAACTTATTGGGAATTTCACAAGAAAAACAATGGTTGGTTTTAACGTAACTTTATTCTTTCATGAGTTATTTACAAGTTTCTGACCACTTATAAAATGTGTTCAATGTGCTCTCCAGTGACATGCAACGAGTGCTACGCTGTGGGCTCTTGCTTTCACACTGGATACGCCTATAGCGGAGCGTTAAAATCGCGGTAAAACACCGCTATTTTACCGCGATTTTACCGCAAACTAGTTGAATTATTGTAGGAAAATTCAGCGAGAGGGAGAAGGGTAGACCAGTTATGTTGAAGATGGGTACAATAACATCTGAGATATTGTTCAAGACATTGGTTTACTCGTTCTGTCTGTCCATTTGTTTGAGGATGATATCCACTGGAGTATCTATGGTTTATTTGGAGAATATGACACAGGGCCTTCCAGAATTTCGAAACAAATTGGAAACCTCTGTCAGAAACCAGGCGTGAAGGAACATCATGTAATTTATTAAGATGATCAAGTAAAGTTTTACGCTGTTTCTTTAGAAGAAGGTAGTTTCTTAAGGCCTTGTACACACCATCAGTCCAAACTGATAAAAACGGACTGATGGTCTGATGTGCCTACACACCATCAGTTCAAAATCCGATCGAGTCCAACGCGGTGACGTAAAACACAATGACGTGCTGAAAAAAACGAAGTTCAATGCTTCCAAGCATGCGTCGACTTGATTCTGAGAATGCGCAGGTTTTGAACCGATGCTTTTGCGTACTAACCATCGGTTTTGACCGATCGGTCATCAGTCCATCAGTCCGATTTTAAAGCAAGTTCTAAAACTTTGGACTGAAGGACAAAAGTCTGATGGGCCATACACATGGTAGGTTTGGACTGATGAAACTGAACCTCAGTCCGTTTGCATCAGTTTGGACTGATCGTGTGTACAGGGCCTAAGAGGGACAAAATTAGCCATTTTAGTAAGCATATCAACTGTTACCATGATGGTGTTATATCCATTGGAAGGAGGCAATTCAACAATGAAATCCATGGACAATGCTTCCCAAGGTTTTGTAGGAATAGGTAAGGACATCAGCAATCCAAAAGGTGGTCTTCTTTCATGTTTGGATCTTATACAGACCTCATAGGTCGATACTTAATCTTTTATGGTGCTAGTCATGTTAGGCCACCAGAAATAACGTTGGATAAGATCAGTGTTTTTTTCTATTCCAGGATGGCCAGCTAGGGGAGCATCATGTAGAACTTTTAATATATGGATAACAATAGAAGTAGGAATAAAAAGTTGAGTATGCTTGTAAAAGAACCCTGCTTCATCTTGCGTTATGCCTCTGCTACTATGCCTCATGGCATCTATGCCATGAGGCATAGTAGAAACTTGCATTTTCAAACGTTGTTTAAGTAACTGTTTTAGATTGAGATTAGCAAGCATAAACTTATGAGAAGGAATAAGAAGGTATGGAGGAGGAAGTTCTTCAACAGGTTCTGAAAGTCTAGAAAGAGAATCTGCTTTTCCATTTTTTGCGCCAGGCCTGTAGGTAATCAAAAAATCAAATCTATCTAAAAAGAGACTCCAACGTAGCTGTCTAGAGGAGAGGGTTTTGTTAGACTTAAGGTATTGTAGATTACGATGATCAGTATAAATCATTATGGGATGTAATGATCCTTCTAGTAAGTGTCTCCATTTCTCCAAGGCGCATTTAATTGCAAGCAACTCTTTTTCACCAATAGGATAGTTACATTCAGCTGTATTCAAAGTTTTTGAGAGAAATGCAACAGGATGAAGTGGTGAATCAGGAGCAGAACGCTGAGAAAGGATTGCGCCTAGAGCGCATTGTGACGCATCAACTTCCAATACAAAATGATAATTAGAATTGGTAAGGTGAAGGATTGGAGCTGTGGTAAAGCGATGTTTTAATTGTTAAAAGGCGTTTTGGGCAGCTTTTGACCAGGTGAATTTTACTAATGAGCTGGTAAGCTGAGTAAGTGTTTTCACCAATAAAGAGAAATGTTTTATAAACTTTCTGTAGAAGTTAGTGAAGCCCAAAAACTCTGTATAGCCTTTCTACAAGTAGGTGTAGTCCAATTCAAAATGCAAGTCACTTTGGACTGATCCATCTGTATTCCTTTTGGAGAAATGACAAAGCCAAGGAAGGAAATAGTAGTTTGTTCAAAGACACATTATTCAAGTTTGGCGTATAAGGCATGAGCTCTAAGTCTTGCAAGTACCCATCTGACATGTTTCCGATGTTGCATCAAGTCATCTGAGTAAATGAGTATGTCATCCAAGTATACAACTTACGCATATGTCGAGAAGGTCTCTGAAAATATCATTCACAAAGCTTTGGAAGGTTGCTGGAGCATTACACAACCCAAAAGGCATGACGGTATATTCGAAGAATCCATAACGTGTGCGGAATGCAGTCTTCCATTCATCACCTGATTTAATACGAATCAAATTATAAGCTCCTCTGAGAACGAGTTTAGTGAATACGGTAGAAGCCTATAGTCTTTCAATCAATTCGGGAATAGGTGGAAGAGGATAGCGATTCTTCACTGTGACTTTATTTAAGGCTCGATAGTCTAGGTCTGAGGCTACCATCTTTGTTTGTAACAAAAAACATACCAGCACTGGCAGGAGAAGTAGAAGGTTTAATGAAACCCTTTTTTAGATTATCCTGTAAATATTTCTTTAAATGTTGAAGTTCAGGTTGGGAAAGAGAATAAATCCTACCCGTCGGTATAGGGGTACCTGGCAATAATTCAATGGGACAGTCATATATCCTATGTGGAGGCAATGTCTCCGCATTCTTCTCACTGAATACATCAGAGAATTCAAGGTACTGAAATGGTATCTCTTGAGGGGCAAGATGAAGCAATGGAGCAACTTGATAACAAGTCTTTTTACAGTAAGGTAAGTGCAGAAGTACAGTTGCTTGATCCAAAAGAAAGGTTGGCATATGCAATTTAAGCCAAGGTAACCCCCAAAACAACAGGGAATAGAGGAGACGGAATAACATCATAGGTCAAAAATTCACTATGATTATCTCCAGCAATAGTCAATAAAGGTTGAGTTTGGTATAAGATAGGTCCAGATGCAGAAGTTGTTACATCGATAAAACTCACAGAAAGAGGAGATAATTTTTCAGATTTTTTTGTGAAGAAACAAGGCCTGAATCGATGAAGTTACCACATGCGCCTGTATCCAACATAGCCTTAACAGGAATTCTAACTTGATCCCACTGTAAAAAAAGAAGTAAAAAGATATAAGGGGCATGTTTAGAAACAGAACGAGACAATTTGCAAAGGTGGATTGGCTTACGTTCGTCCTTTTTCTTTTTTACAAGAGGACAAGAAGAGATGGCATGGTCCGATGAGGCACAATAAAGGCAAAGATTCAATGAGCGACGACGGACTCTTTCAGATGAGGTAAGTGGGGCACGTTTAGCTCCAATATCCATTTTTTCATCAAAGGGAATCAAACTCAATTTTTGAGGCATAGGGGCAGATGTTATTGGACTTGATTGACGTTCAGCTTGTCTCTCTCTTAACCTACGATCTATAGTGATCGAACGTTGTATGATGTCATTAAGAGTAGGAGGGAGATCTGCTCTAGCTAACTCATCCTTGAGTGGTTCGGAAAGGCCGAGGCAAAATTGGTTATGCAGAGTGACATCATTCCACTCAGTTTCAATGGCCCACCTCTGGAATTCCGCTATAAAGTCCTCAACTGGTCGTCTACCTTGTTTGAGATTCCTAATTGCATTTTCAGCAGTGAGCTGCTTATTGAAGTCATCATACAGCAAAGACATAGTTGCTAGAAATTGTTGGCAGAAATTTAGGATTGGATCCTCTTTTTCTTGGTAGGTATTTGCCCAAGCACGAGATTCACCAATTAAATAGGATATAAGGGTAAGCACCTTAATCCTATCATTGGGAAAAGTGCGAGGGCGAAGTTCAAACATTAATTTACACGCATTAATGAACTCTCTATAGGTCTTTCGATCACCAGAAAAAAGAGGAGGTGGGTTAACCTTTGGTTCAGGGGGGAGACGAGGCAAATTTGGGGTGAGGGCAACTAAATCTTGCAAGGCCTGATTTTCTGCTTGTAGATTTTGTTCAGTTTGAGCAAGAGCGTCTACCCTTTGAGCGAGGGTGACAACATGGTTTGCAAGTTCTGCTGGGTTCATGATATGGTTCTATTATTCTGTAACAGTTCTGGCGAATGGAGTGAACCACAACTGTGGTTAGCAAGGATTTCAATGCACTTCTCTATGTGAGAATTCAGTATTGGACCCCAGGCGTCACTCCACGCAAACAGGAGTTTGGGGGTTCTCTACATCATCTCTCTGTCACATAAAGAAAGGCGTTGAGCTACTAAGGTTGGACGCATTACAACATGCGACCAGAGCTTAGCGTTTATAATTATAGCATATAGTTGAAGTTTCCAATGCACTTCTACAGTAGGTGTTTGTGATATTGTGTTTTTAGCACGACAGCATCGCGCTGATTCTCGGCGACATGGTGCCGACATCTCGCCGACATCTCGCACTCACTGGAATAGTGACAGCACATTCCAACGTGCGCGTCATAGAAGCGACGGGAGATCCGACTTGGAATCCCGCCAATTCTACACGTGTGCGGCGTTTGTTATGAATCCTGAGGGGGAAGTCCCCGCCGGATTTTAAATAAAAATTCGGCATGGGTTCCCCCCTCAGGAGCATACCGGGCCCTTAGGTCTGTTATGGGTTGTAAGGAGAGCCCCCCTACGCCGAAAAAAACGGCGTAGGGGGTCCCCCTACAATCCATACCAGACCCGTATCCAAAGCACGCTACCCGGCCGGCCAGGAAAGGAGTGGGGACGAGCGAGCGCCCCCCCCCCCCTGAGCTGTACCAGGCTGCATGCCCTCAACATGGGGGGGTTGGGTGCTCTGGGGCAGGGGGGCGCACTGCGGGGCCCCCCCCACCCCAGAGCACCCTGTCCCCATGTTGATGAGGACAGGGCCCCTTCCCGACAACCCTGGCCGTTGGTTGTCGGGGTATGCGGGCGGGAGGCTTATCGGAATCTGGGAGCCCCCTTTAATAAGGGGGCCCCCAGATACCGGCCCCCCACCCTAAGTGAATGGATATGGGGTACATCGTACCCCTACCCATTCACCTGGAGGAAAAGTGGTAAAAACACAAATAAAAAACACAGGGTATTAAAATATTTTATTAGTCTGCTCCGGAGGCTCCCCCTGTCTTCTTTAGCTCTTTTACCAGGGGGAGCTTCTTCTTCCGATTTCCGGGGGTCTTCTCCTGCTCTCCGGGGACTTCACCGCTCTTCTGTGACGTCTTCTCCGCTCTGGGGGGTCTTCTTCTATGTTCGCCGCTCTCCGCTCTTGACTCGGCGCACCCCGGTTCTTCCTCCCGCTGTCCGGTGCCTTCTCCTTCTTCCACTGTTCTGTGACGTCTTCTCCTCTTCTTCCGCTGTTCTGTGACGTCTTCTACTTCTCCCTTCAGGCCGCTGTGCTGTGACGTCTTCTCTTCTTCTCTTCTCCCGATGCTGACACGTCGCCTCTTCTCGCTGCAATGGCGGGTGCGTGGCTTGCATCGGATTTATATAGGCCTCACAGTCCCATCATGCTCCGGTAGGTACCACGTGGGTAGGTATCACATGGGTAGGTACCAGAGCATGATGGGACTGTCCCCGCAGTGCGCCCCCCTGCCCCAGAGCACCCAACCCCCCCCGCTCGCTCGTCCCCACTCCTTTCCTGACCGGCCGGGTAGCGTGCTTTGGATACGGGTCTGGTATGGATTGTAGGGGGACCCCCTACGCCGTTTTTTTCGGCGTAGGGGGGCTCTCCTTACAACCCATAACAGACCTAAGGGCCCGGTATGCTCCTGAGGGGGGAACCCATGCCGAATTTTTATTTAAAATCCGGCGGGGACTTCCCCCTCAGGATTCATAACAAACGCCGCACACGTGTAGAATTGGCGGGAATCCAAGTCGGATCTCCCGTCGCTTCTATGACGGCTCTGTCTCCATCGCGGCAAGCCAGCTCGGCGCTGGCTCCCGCGATGGGGCTCGTAGGTGCTCAATCTCGCCGAGAAAGGGAGCGAGATTGACACAATAATCGCGTGCACCTACTGTATATGCAAGTGATTATCAGTACAGGACCCCAGGCGTCACTCCACGCAAACAGGAGTTTGGGGGTTCTTTACATCATATCACTTAAAGATATAGAAATGCATTAGGGCAGTAAGGGAGTTGGTATGAAATACCATCAACCCTTAGCATAGAAAAGTTAGAGTGAAGGGCCCGGATTCAGAAAGAAGTTACGCCGCGTAACTGCTAGGATGCGCCGGCGTATCGTTTTTCTGTATTCAGAAAACAATATACGCCGGAATTTTGCTAAGATCTGACTGGCGTAAGCCTCTTACGCCGTCGTATCTTAGTTGCATATTTACGCTGGCCGCTAGGTGGCGCTTCCGTAGATTTACGCAAGGAATATGCAAATTAGGTAGATACGCCGATTCACAAACGTACATACGCCCGGCGCATTTTTTTACGTCGTTTACATAAGGTTTTTTCCGGCGTAAAGTTACCCCTCATAAAGCAGGGGTAAATCATGTTAGGTATGGACGTCGGAAACGTACGAACAGCGTCGTATTTTACGTCATTTGCATAAGTCGTCCGTGAATGGGGCTGTACGTAAGTTACGTTCACGTCGAAAGCATTGACTATTTGCGGCGTAATTGGGAGCATGCGCACTGGGATACGTTCACGGACGGTGCATGCGCCGTTAGTCAAAAACGTCATTTACGTAGGGTCAGCCTTCATTACCATACAACACGCCCACTGCATGGAAATTTTGTATTCTGCGGGCTTACGCCGGGCCACATACGCTACGCCGCCTTAACTTAGGGCGCAGGTTCTTTCTGAATACAGAACCTGCCTCACTAAGTTACGGCAGTGTAGCGTATCTGAGATACGCTACCCCTGCACAAATTTACGCCGGACTTTATGAATCCGGCCCAACATGTTCAGCAAGTTAGGACAAGGCCCATAAACAAATAACACTTATGTCAAGCACGTAGTAAATAGGAATTGTAAAGATAACTAGCTCAGGTAATTTTGAGAGAAGATGTCCCTTTAAGATGTTCCTCAGTAAACAGCCATAGGCACAACAGTTAGTCCCAAATAGTATGTTAATAGCTACAAGCCATAATAAATAACAGCAATTGTTTTAGGAGGAATATATGCAGCAGATCTTTCTATAGTACTACAAGTGAAACAATTGCTACTTTTCTGTTTGCAGGGCTTCAGTGTAGCAACAAGGGATTTCATAGTGTAGGGTGTCCGCAAGGAAGCTCTCTAAGGTTGTCCCCAGCAATGGCAGTCAGAAGCAGTCAGGGTAACAGCAGAAATGCTGGAGTTGCAGCTTGGTGCAGTTTGCAGCCTGGGGAGCGATCGCACCAATGATTGTAGCGTGGCCGAGCTACGGCTGACAAAAATAAAACGGTGTGCATTCTGCACACCACTCTGTTTATAGGGTAAAGGCAGGTGCAGTGCATATGCACTGATTCAAGAAAACCGCCGTGAATTGCGGCGCACTTCCACGTTCCACGTGGTGCCGGGCGATGATGTCATTGCGCGGTCGCTGTATGCGTTCCAGCGTGGAACGCATTACGACGGCGCGAGGAGCGCCTGTTACAGTACTTGCCTCAATATAAAGCAAAGGATGTGATTTCTCTCTGCTGTCTCCTTCCTCTGCTATCTGCATAAGTCACCTCTGGTTATGTTGACACCAGACAATCTCAGGAGATTGCCTGCCTGCCTGCCTCCCCCCCATCACACAGCAGGTGATTGACAGCCTCAGATTTGTATGTTTCCCTAATAGACTTTGTAGTACAGTAGATGAGGGTGTGTCCTTTTTCTCAACTCAGGTCTCCGATTACTATTCTGTGTAGTCACATCAGATCCCTGCCCTGCCTCCTGGAGCTGAGAAAAATACCTTTATCTGTTTGATTTAGAAGTCTTTAGTGGGAGCAGGGGCATACCTAGAACATTTGGCACCCGGGGTGGATCCAATATCTGGTACCCCCCCACGGTAAAATGTAAAAACACCCCACTGTTCCCCCTGCATCCTTCAATATCTCTTTGTCACTACTGTGTACCCCCCTCTCCACAACTGCACCACGGACCCCTTTACGGCATTTCACAGCACCCTGCACTTCTGGACCCCTTTACATTACACTGCACCCCTTTACATTACACAGCACCCTGCACCTCTGGACCCCCTATACATTATACAGCACCCTGCACCTCTGAACCCCTTTACATTACACAGCACCCTGCATCTCTGGACCCCTTTACATTACACAGCACCTCTGGACCCCTTTACATTACACAGCACCCTGCACCACTGGTCCCCTTTACACTACACAGAACCCTGCACCACTGGTCCCCTTTACATTACACAGCACCCTGCACCTCTGGACACCTTTACATTACATAGCACCCTGCACCTCTGGACCCATTTACATTACACAGCACCCTGCATCACTGGACCCCTTACATTACACAGCACCCTGCACCTCTGAACCCCTTTAAATTACACAGCACCTTGCACCTCTGGACCCCTTTACATTACACAGCACCCTGCACCTCTGGACCTCTTTACATTACATAGCACCCTGGATCTCTGGACCCCTTTACATTACACAGCACCCTGCACCTCTGGACCCCTTTACATTACACAGCACCCTGCACCTCTGGACCCCTTTACATTACATAGCACCCTGCATCTCTGGACCCCTTACATTACACATCACCCTGCATCTCTGGATCCCTTTACATTACACAGCACCCTGCACCTCTGGACCCCTTTACATTACACAGCACCCTGCACCTCTGGAACCCTTACATTACGCATCACCCTGCATCTCTGGATCCCTTTACATTACACAGCACCCTGCACCTCTGGACCCCTTTACATTACACAGCACCCTGCACCTCTGGACCCCTTTAAATTACACAGCACCCTGCATCTCTGGACCCCTTACATTACACAGCACCCTGCATCTCTGGACCTCTTACATTACACAGCACCCTGCACCTCTGGACCCCTTTACATTACACAGCACCCTGCACCCCTTTACATTACACAGCACCCTGCATCTCTGGACCCCTTTACATTACACTGCACTTCTGGACCCCTTACATTACACAGCACCCTGCATCTCTGGACCCCTTTAAATTATACAGCACCCTGCATCTCTGGAACCCTTACATTACACAGCACCCTTGGAGGGGGGGGGGTCGTCGGCCTGACACCCCCCCCCCAGTGTGTGGCACCCGGTGCGGCCTGCCCCCTGCTTAGTACGCCATTGAGTGGGAGAGAAGGCTGCAGATAAACAGGCACAATTTATGTAGGATAATTTTTTTCATCTCTGTATATCACATGAGTTTAGTCCCTTTAGTGGGTATATGCAAGGGTTTGCAAGGAAGCAAAACAAACTGTTCTAATCGTGCCAATCTAAATGTAATAGTTTCTGCAAACAATTCATGTATACATGGAACATAAAACGTATTCTTTAATATTGTAAATTATGTCAATACCTTGTTGTTTCAACCTTTTCCTCCCTTTCTTCTTCCCTGGGACACAATAAAAAATAAAAGCTTAAAATCAGCCAAAGCTTTAAATGGTGTATCAGGAATGTAGCATAAAGAATGGACTTGCATTTTGTCACATTCCTATTTGCATAATTTGCAGTAAAATTTGTAGTGCATAAAACATTGTTTATCTGATTGTCAGAGAGCGAAAACTGTTAACTTTAAATAGGAGGGCAAGATGGGGATATATATATTCAAAATTCTGAACTGTAAGCTACCTTCAGTCACCCACAGACATAAGAGGACTATTATGTCTATTGGTACGGGAAGATATCCTCATTAAAAAATTAATTTGTTTTTGGTTAGAGTGGTGATGGATAAAAACACTTTTCCTTTAGTAGGGGTCCTTGGGGAGATTTTCCTTTTTTTTTCCTGTTCTGGAGAAACAATAGTCAGTGAAAATCCTCCAAAAGTGAGTTGTAATCTCTCCTTTGAAAGGTGTTATCAGTATCAAGTGTCCCTATTCAAAGATTTGGGTTCTTATCCTGTGCTGGTGACAACTTTAAAATATGGGGTTTTCTGTACTTGTGACAATGGTCATCAGGACATAGAGGGTGAATTGCATCAGCAGAAATACAGACAAGAACAATCTGACATTGGCTCTTATGCCGCGTAGACACGACAGTTTTTCGGGTTTTAAAAAATAAAGTTTTTTTTTTATGTCATTAAAAATGATCGTGTCTGGGCTTCAGAGCATTTTTCGCGATCTAAAAAAATGGCCATTAAAAATTTAGAACATGCTCTATTTTTTTACAACGTTTTTAACGTTGTCGTTTTTAAGGTTGTATAAAATGGTTGTGTGTGGGCTTTAACAACGTGAAAAACCTGCGCATGCTCAGAAGCAAGTTATGATCTGGTAAAACTACCGTTCGTAATGGAGTAAGCACATTCATCACGCAGTAACAGACTGAAAATCGCAAATCGTCTTTTAGTAACAAGAAATCAGCTAAAGCAGCCCAAAGGGTGGCACCATCCGCATGGAACTTCCTCTTTATAGTGCCGTCGTGCGTGTTGTACGTCACCGTGCTTTGCTAAAGCATTTTTTTTTCACAATGGTGTGTAGGCAAGGCCGTTTTAATGATCGGGTTGAAATAAACGTTGTTTTTTCTAGACCCTTAAAAACATAATTTTTTTAACCCGAAAAACGGTCGTGTGTGTACGCGGCATAATACTTTCATGTTATAATTTTCCCATATTTGAAAATATACTTTGTTTTTATTTCAGTAATACTTTAAGCCCAAAAAGGTGCAATAATGCCATTGATGATGTGGCATCTTAATCAAAATAGCAGGTTGATTTGGTAACCCACTCTGTGACAATAATGGGTGTAGTGTACACCACAGGATGAGGCATTGGCTCCACATGCAGCATTTTTCCGAACCAAATGAGAGGCCCCAATATCACCTTTTGACCAGTTCAATGATTAGAAAACTCTCTGGACAGGCAGACTGGAACGTATCCTAGAAATGTTTCTGCAAATATGCCCTCTATTGGGAATTCTGGGTACATTTTATATAACTTAATATATAACTTAATATATATGCATAATTACCATGACATTTTGAATGATTTTTCCATACCATTTAGGTTACAGAACTGAGTGGTCTGATCTGCAGCACATGATGAAAATGTATATAGAACTTTTTTTATTCTATTTTCCAAAAAACAGGTAGATATACAGTAAATATCGCATAGTAAAGATACATACCTGGTAGCGGCTGCATGGTACATTGGGAAATTTTCTGTTTCTCCTGACGCTTTTTCAACAAAAATACTGCAATTTAAAGGATACATTTTTTTTTAACATATAATGAGTCCAAATGCTGATGTTGAGCAATTAGAGGACAAGTGACTTAAAGCAACGTTATGGTCACAGCATACGATTTAATTGTATAACATTTATAATAGCAATACAAACAATAGTTTTGACAATCCAATATAAAGTTACCTAAAAAATCTCAATCTTTCATGTTGTGGATTCTATAAAAATAAAATAATCTCCTGTGCTTCCTTTTAAAAACTTGTATGTATATAAAGCAGCTATGAGATGCCTATGTATCATATTTAGGGATGAGCCCACAGTTCGAGTCAAAGTTTGACTCGAACATCGGGTGTTTGTTTGCTCGCAAACGAACCAAACATATGGGCGTTCGTGGGAAATTTGAGCGTTGCGTAACGCGGCATAATGCAGTGCATTGACATCTGATGAATGGCCAAAGCATGCACCTGACCTGCATGCTTTGGCCAATCACAGTGTGCACTGCTGCAAGAGCCATAATTGGCAAAAGGCAGGGTGCCTTTGGCCAATCATGGCTCAGTGGGACTAATAGCTAGATTCAGGAATGGCGAGCGCATACTTGCGGCAGCGTAGCTTAAGGCATTTAGGCTACGCCGCCGTAAGTTAGCGAGGCAAGTACATGAATCACAATGTACTTGCCTGCTAAGTTACGGCGGCGTAGTCTAAAGCGGGCGGGCGTAAGGGCGCCTAATTCAAATTTGGCTGAGGGGGCGTGTTTTATGATAATTAGGCTTGACCCGACGTGATTGACGTTTTTTTGCAACTGCGCAATGCGCCGTGCGCCTACATTTCCCAGTGTGCATTGCGGCTAAGTCCGCCGCACGGGCCTATTGATTTCGACGTGGACGTAAACAACGTAAATCCCTATTCACGGACGACTTACGCAAACAACGTAAAATTTTCGAATTTCGACGAGGAAACGGCGGCCATACTTAACATTACTATTCCATCTATTCGATGGAATAACTTTAGGCCGCTAATGCGTTATGTAAACGGCGTATCTGTACTGCGTCGGCCGGGCGTACGTTCGTGAATAGGCGTATCTACTGATTTACATATTCTACGCCGACCGCAATGGAAGCGCCACCTAGCGGTCAGCCTAAAAATTACACTTTAGGATACGAGGGTGTAAGACACTTACGCCACTCGTATCTGAGCCTAATTTAAGCGTATCTGGTTACCAGAATACGCTTAAATTAGCGCGGGTGCACATTCAGACTTAGGCTGGCGTATCTACTGATACGCCAGCCTAAGTCTCTCTGAATCTGGCAATAGGTCTAATGCCGCGTACACACCATCACTTTATGTGATGAAAAAAAACGACGTTTTTAAAAACGTCAATTAAAATGACGTGTGTGGGGAAAACGTCGTTTTAAAAAATTGAAGCATGCTATTGTGTCGTTTTTCAAAACGTTGTTTTCTGTGTCATAAAAAATGACCGTGTGTAGGCTAAAACGACGTTTAAAACAACGTTTTTAAACCCGCGCATGCTCAGAAGCAAGTTAGGACGCGAGTTTGAATGGAACAGAGTGCCGTCGTACGTGCTGAACGTAACCGCGCTTTGCTAGAGCTTTTGGAAAAAACGATGGTGTGTATGATCGTTGAAAGTTTGAAAAACTTCGTTTTTTTTCATCACATAAATCGTCGTTTTTTTCTATCACAAAAAACGACCCTCTGTATGCGGCATTACATAGCGGCCGTGTACACACGTGAACAGAGATAGATTGAGCTAGAATTGTCAGGCAGGTCAGTTAGTGGCGTGCAGGCAGTGTATTTAATATATATGTATATATGTATTTAGTATATATTGTGCATTTAGTGTAGACTAGATTATCAGTGTAGACTCTATGGGCCAGATCCACAAAGCAGATGCGCCGACTTAACTCGAAATACGCGGCGTAATTGAAATTTGCGCCGCGCGTATTTTTGCGCCTGATCCTCAAAACGAGTTACGCCTGAAATCTACTTATTTCCGTCCTACCTAAAAAAATTACACCACCGCTTCTCCGAGCGCAAAATACGCTAGACACGCCGCTGTTTTGATAGGCAAACATGCAAATGAGGGAGATAAGGCGATCCACAAAATTAAGTGTGTGCGGCGTAGATTACGCCCTGTGCGCTTCTGTTAGTTTCATGGTGTAAAATTACACTTTATAAAAGCAGCCCTAAATTTACACAATTTTATTGCCGTAAATGTCAGCTAAAGCAACACCATTAAGGAAGAGCTGAGCACACACACTTGCAGGACAACAATCTGTATGCCAACATGCCAGGGGCATCCATGCGCATATACTAGTGACTTTAGTAACCCAGGGTACCCCCTCTTCTGAGGGAACAGCAGCCAGGAGACGCCTTGCAGAATGCATCTTTGCACAGTAAACACACACATTAATTATGTCACAATGAGAATGCATGAATGCACACCACTGTGGTCCCTAGCACAGACACATCACATGCACATCTAATTGGATTAGATCCAAGTACCCCCCCAATGGTATTTGGGAGCAGTAACGCCCCGCCACGGCTCCAATTATGTCACTGTGCATTCATACACCATTCAGGGACCTGGGATCACTTCTTCCTGGTCCTGGGGATCCCTACTCCACCAAAACTGAGGGTGAGACCCTTATTTAATCAGGAATGCCCATCCCCACATTCATACATCATTCACACACATAAACCAAATCATAAATACAGTATAATTAAAAAAATAATAAAAAAACAAAAACAAAAGTAGCCCCAAAACGTAATCTCGGCGGCAGGAGCTTCGCCTGGGCCTGCCACGGGCATGGCCACGGCCAACCAGGGGAGGCTCCTGGGGGGGGGGGAAGCAGGGGAAGGAGGAGCCTCCCCTGGTGACTGTCCTGTTGCTGGCCTGCCCTCCAAGGCCACTGCTATCCTATTCAGGCACACAGTCATGGCAGCCGTATTGGCCTGGACAGCCCGGGTATTGTCCTGCACAGCCTGGGTCAGGGCGCACACCTCCTGGGCCACGCCTGTTGTGGCGGTCTGCAGGTCGCAAATGCAGGTTATGACCGCCACAGAGTTTGTGGCCACATCAGTGAGTGAGTGCCTCATTCTGCCCAGGCTGTGCTCCATCTGGGTCATTGTCTGTTTTATCTGAGCCAGATTGCGGGTCTGCCGGGCATTGTCCCTCTGCAGATGCTCGGCCACATCCCTGGTCTCCTGGGTGGCCATCCTGGCTGGAGCTGAGGCTTGTGGCCTGGGAGGAGGGGAGAGAGAGACCCTTGTGGGTTGAGGCCTGTTGGGGGAGGGGTTACCCCTGATGGTGGCCTGACTGCTGCCAGCCTCAGGGGTAGCCTCAGGGGTAGCCTCATGGGTAAACAAATCTGAGGCCAAAAGGACTTCCCTGCCAATCTGCATATCTTCTTCATCAGCCTCCACCCCCTCATCCTCCTCCCCCTCAACCTCCTCATGAGGGGAGATGTGGCCACTCCCCTCCCCTGGGGAATCCTGCCCTTCTTGGGACTCCTCAGCAGCCTCTTGTCCTTGGGGTGGTGCAGCAGCCTGGCCTGATGGGCCTGCAACCTCCTGGCCATCTGTGGAGGACACAAAACAATCACAGGTTTGAGGATCCACACACTTGGCACATCTTCCCTTCCCCCACCCACACATGCTAATCACCAGATAGAAAAACCCAAAACGTACCTGTCCTCACAGGAAAATCTGATTGAAAGCCACGCAGGCCCACCACCTGCTGTGGGTGAAAACACCGGCCCACTGCCCATTCCTCCTCACTCAGCCTGATGGGGCAGGGTGCGCCTCCTCCAGTGCCCATGGCATGGGCATTGATCTTGGCCATCTTGTCACAGGCCAGGCTCTTAAGATCATTTATCTTCTTTTGTATGCCACTGGTGGCCTCGTCTCCCCCCCCCGCCGCATTGATCTGATCCGTTATTTTTTGGATGATCGCCTTCCTTTGGGCCGGGGAGGTGTTCCGGCTCTCAGGGACATGTAAATATCGCCCATATTGGACGATGCCCCGAGCAAGTATTTGCTTCTCAACCATAGAAAAATTTAATTTTCTGTGCTTGGGTGCCATCACAGCCACCACTCAGCACCAACAAAAATACACACACAACAAACAAACAAAAATACACACACAACAAACAAACAAATATACACACACAACAAACAAACAAATATCAAAAAACACAAGCAGACAGCTACTACAAATTCAAAAACAAACACGCAAAAAACAAACAGAAAATACACTCAGGAAAAAAAAAATACACTCAGAAAAAAAAAAAACAGAAAATACACTTAGGAAAAAACAACTACAACTACACTCTACTACTCCTCCAAAAATGTTATCTCACACACAACTCACCAACACACACCAACAAACGACAGAGCAGAAGCAACTTGCTCTAGGAAGGGTAACACAGGGATATACTTTTGCAAGGGAAGTGTGTTTGTCTGGGGCTATTTATACACAGGGCGATCCTCAAACTAAGTACACTTGGCCTTTTTCCTATCTCACTGATTGCGCCGAGCAAAGTTCTGCACATGCCCAGTGAGAAGCAGATTCGTGCGCGCATGCGCAGTACGGCCGGCTCTTCATTTGCATGGGGTCACGGCTCATTACAATGAAGCACGCCCACTTCCTTCCCACATGCAATAACCCCGCCTTACGTCTCGGAATTTAAGTTACACTTGCGCAATTTTGGACGCAAATGCGCTGTGGATACGGCACTTACGACACAAAATTAGGGCGCCTTAACTTAAATGACATAAGTTTTGAGTAACTTAATTTGCGCCGCTGTTTGTGGATCTGGCCCTATATTCAGTCAGTGCCGGCAGTGTTATAAAACAGTATATTGAAGTGGTTAAGGGGAACCCCGCGCCAATTATAAAAAAAAAATGGTGTGGGGGTCTCCCCCAAAATACATACCAGGCCCTTCAGGTTGTTAAAGGGGGCTTCCAGATTCCAATAAGCCCCCCACTCACAGATCCCCTCAACCATCGGGCAAGGGTTGTGGGGACAAGGTGCTTTGGGGGGACATGATAGTGGAGAGGGGAGAAATTATAGCAGAGTGGAGAACAATGATAGTTTAGGAGAGAACAGTGGTAGTTGAGAGGGGAGCAATGAAACGAGCTAGCGAACAAGCTGCACTGATAACATGGGGAGCAGCTGGCTCCCCATGTTGAGGGCATGTGACCTAGTATGGTTCAGGAGGAGGGTCGTTTGCTCCCCCCCCCCTCTTGCCCTCCAGGCTACGTGCTTGGATAAGGGTCTGGTATGGATTTTGGGGGGGAACCCCACGCCAATTTTTTTTTAAATTGTGGCGTGGAGTTTCCCTTAAAATCCATGCTAGACCCGAAAGAGCATGGTATAGATTTTGGGGGGACCCCACGCTGTTTTTTTTTTTACATTTTGGCATGGAGTCTCCCTTAATATCCATACCAGACCCAAAGGGCCTGGTATGGACTGGAGGGGGGGAGGGAGGACCCATGCTGTTTTTTCCTTTGATTTTTATCTATATTACCAGGAGCCGGTAATACATTACAGCCATGAGCAAGTTTGAATGAATTTTTTCCTTTAGAAATGTCATTTTGCTGCAGGACTGTAAAACACATCAGACTGATGCTCTAATTTACAGGCAGACTAAGGCCCCGTACACACGAGTGGATCTCCGCTGGAAACGGTCCGCCGGAGATTCCTCCTCCGGATTTGGATCCGATGGCTTGTACTGTAAGCCATCGGATCAAAATCCGCACGGAATTCATCCGCGGTGACGTGTCGCGCCGTCGCCGCGTCGCGGCGACGTGCGCAACGCTGGAAGGTAAGTACTTCCACGCATGCGTCAAATCATTACGACGCATGCGAGGGAGGGGAGCGGACGGATTGATCCGGTGAGTCTGTACAGACCACCCGATCAATCCGCTGGTCCCGATTCAAGCGGATAGATTTCTTAGCATGCTAAGAAATTTCTATCCGCTTGAAAAATGGTAAGGCCCAAAGGAATCTCCGCGGATAAATATCCGCTAGGCCGTACAGACGACCGGATTTGTCCGCTGGAACTGATCCGCGGATCAATTCCAGCGGATAGATCCGGTCATGTGTACGAGGCCTAAGGGGACCCTACCAGGAACGATATTTAATGGAATATTAAATTTGTATTGTTTCACTTTAAGCATTCTTAAAATCACTGCTCCTGGAAAAAACTGTAATTCTTTTAAAAAAAATTGCATTGATACATGTCCCCTGGGGCAGTACCCGAGTCCCCATACACTTTTTATGGCAAAAACTTGCATAAACTTAAACTGTGTTCGCATGTTCGCACAATTTTTTTGCCTGTTTGCATGTTCTGGTGCGAACCAAACCAGGGGGGTGTTTGGCTCTTCCCTAATTACATTAGTGAAACCTGAGTGAGATGGCAGTGCTAAAAAATAAATATAAGTTATATTTGCTATAAATACTGTGAAATATATAAATAATCCATGAATGTTAATGTACAAAATTTCAAGTGATTAATATATTGTGAAAAGGTCACACTTATCATAAATGCAATGTAAAAATGACACATAAATTATCATTTCAAACACATATAGCGCTTATTAAAAGTCCACATCCAATAGTGCTGCGCTTGTGCAAAGAAAGTCAAGAGAACACAAATCTTCTGTGCAAGCTCCCCCACAAATGCAGGATTCGTGCCATACCTCACATTTTTGGGGTTAATATGCTCCCTGGGTGACTCTTAGCAGCAGATATTTTTGACCTCTTAGGCCTCGTACACACGATAGGTTAACCAGAGGACAACAGTCTGATGGACCGTTTTCATCGGTCAAAACCGATCGTGTGTGGGCCCCATAGGTTATTTAACCATCGGTTAAAAAAAAGCCAACTTGCTTTAAATGTAACCTATAGATTCCTAACCGATGGGAAAAAAACGATCGTTAGTAGGCAGGACCATCGGTTAAAAATCCACGCATGCTCAGAATCAAGTCGATGCATGCTTGGAAGCATTAAACTTTTTTTTTCAGCACGTCGTTGTGTTTTACGTCACCGCGTTCTGACACAATCGCTTTTTTAACCGATGGTGCGTAGGCGCGACGGACCATCAGTCAGCTTCATCGGTTAACCAGTGAAAACGGTCCATCGGTCCGTTCTCATCGGATGGACTGATCGTGTGTACGAGGCTTTACACAAGTGAACAGGTCAAATAGCATTCTGTAGCACTCTGTAGTTGTATACTGCAAATACCACAATTGATCTCTGCAAATCCCCAATTCTATAGGTTGCACAAATGTTAATACCATCATGTGTGAAGACACATGCCAAAAAATATGGGAGAGAAAGAGAGCTGTTTTATTAAAAGACAGATAGCCAGATTCACAAATAGTTACGCCGGCGTATCAGTAGATACGCCGACGTAACTCGGAATCTAAGCCGTCGTAAGTTTAAGTGTATGCTCAAACTGAGATACACTTAAACCTAGCTAAGATACGACGGCCTGCACCGTCGTAACTTAGGGTGCAATTTTTCCGCTGGCCGCTAGGTGGCGCTTCCGTTGAGTTCGGCGTAGAATATGTAAATGACTAGATACACCGATTCACGAACGTACGTGCGCCCGTCGCAGTAAAGATATGCCGTTTCCGTAAGAGATACGCCGCGTAAAGATAAAGCTGCCCTCTAGGTGGCGTAGCCAATGTTAAGTATGGCCGTCGTTCCCGCGTCGAAATTTGAAAATTTTACGTCATTTGCGTAACTCGTCCGTGAATGGGGCTGGACGTAAATTACGTTCACGTCGAAACCAATACGTCCTTGCGGCGTACTTTGGAGCAATGCACACTGGGATATGTACAAGGACGGCGCATGCGCCGTTCGTAAAAAAGTCAATCACGTCGGGTCACGAGTAATTTACATAAAACACGCCCCCCATCCTCATTTGAATTAGGCGCGCTTACGCCGGCCCCATTTACGCTACGCCACCATAAGTTAGGAGGCAAGTGCTTTGTGAATACAGTACTTGCCTCTCTGACTTAAGGAGGCGTAGCGTAAATATGATACGCTACGCCGCCTTAAAGATGCGCCGCCGTACCTGAATCTAGGTAAGAATACAGAAAAAGCCAGTGCACTCATTACACGTCTGGTTGATGTCACTGCAACTCTTTGGAGGCACGCCACACCAAGTCTGATATTGATGTAACAGTGCATGCTGATTGTATTACAGGTGGTTTATTCTACAATTTTGTGTATAGGATTGAGGATTTGCTGAGATTAACAGAATGCTATTTGACCTGCTCACTTATGTAAGAGTTCAAAAATATCTGAGTGAGCAGATACTGGGATCACGTAGGGAGCACATTAGGGTGACCACGTGTCCCGGATTGCCCAGGACAGTCCCGCATTTTGCATGTCTGTCCCAGGCACCTTCATTCCAGGACAATACAGTGTCCCGGAATGAAACTGACACAGCCACCCCTCCGAGCCAATTTGATGCCCCCAAAAAAGTCTGCCACATCACTGCTTTACTCACTGATAGTACTTGTCCTTGCCGGGAATGCCTGGAGAATCCTGCTTGTGATTGGAGAATTTAAATTGTTGTGATTCGTTACAGCACAAGCTGATTTTTGAGAAGTGGGCAGGGGGTGTCCCTGAATGGCAGTTTAGAAATGTGGTCACCCTAGAGCACATTAACTCCACAAATGTGAGGTGTGGCATAAACATTGGGGTAGATTCAGCAAGCAATTACGCCTGCGTATCCATAGATACGCAGCGTAATTGCTAAGTAGCGCTGGCATATCGACTTTCTGTATTCAGAAAGCTCGATACGCCGACTGTAGCCTTAAGAGACGACTGGCATAAGTCTCTTATGCCGTCGTATCTTAGGGTGCAATCTGACGCTGGCCGCTAGGTGGCGCACCCGTAGTTGTCAGCATAGAGTATGCAAATTGCATACTAACGCCGATTCTCAAACGTACGGCCTGCACTCGTTTTTTACGTCGTTTGCGTACGTCGTTTCCGCCGTAAGGCTGCTCCTGCTATTAGGAGGCGCAGCCAATGGTAAGTATGGATGTCGTTTCCGCGTCGCGATTTTCAAAATTTGCGTCGTTTGCGTAACTCGTTCGTGAATGGCGCTGGACGCCATTTACGTTCACGTCGAAGCCAATGACGTCCTTGCGACGTCATTTACCGCAATGCACGTCGGGACATTTTCCCGACGGAGCATGCGCAGTACGTTCGGCGCGGGAACGTGCCTAATTTAAATGATCCACGCCCCCTACGGGATCATTTAAATTACGCGCGCTTACGCCGGCCCCTTTTACTAAAACGCCGCCGCAAATTACGGAGCAAATGCTTCGTGAATGAAGCGTAGCTCCAGTAATTTACGGAGGCGTAGCGTAAAAACGGTACGCTGCGCCGCCGTAACAGTGCGCGCCCCTAGCTGAATCTACCCCCTTGTTTTTGTGGTGCAGCACTATTGGATGTTGACATTTATTATGTTTTTTTTATATGTTTTTGAATGATCATTTATGTGCAGCTTTTTATGCTGCATTTATAATGATGTGTGATCTTTAACCCCTAAAATACTGGGCACTTTCACCCCCTTCCTGCCCAGGCCAATTTTTTGCATTCAGCGCTGTCACCAGGGCTCAAGTCCTGCGGGAACGCGTGGGAACGGAGTCCCTGCACTTTTTTCACAGCAGGAACGCAGTTCCCTTTGCAGGACTAGAGCAGCCGAGAGCAGTCGAGCCGCCTGAGCCAATCCTTCACTAAGCGTCGATGCCCAGCTCGAGTCACTGTCAGGGGCAGGCGAACCTTAGTAATCCTAAATTCTTTCTAAATCCCATGATAACTCGCGGCAGACCTCTGAAATGTCTCCTGGAAACAATGACAAAAGCTCCCAGGAGACATTGCGGCATCGAGGAAGTGACGGGATACCCGCACACTACTCGATAAATCCATATGCAGGAAGCAGCCAGTAACATAAAGGATAACTATGGTACAGTGAATGAAAAAAAAAACAAAAACATGTGGTTTAGTAATTATGCATATGAGCGTATCATTTTTTTTTTTTGGTGGGGGAGTGGATCTTGGGTGGGAGTTCCCACAGTTTTTCCCCAGGACTTGACCCCTGGCTGTCACACTATGGCCCCACACACAATATTAGATTTTCTGCAGATTTTTGTCTTCAGATTTGCCAAAACCATATAAAATGAGGTCAAACCTTAATGCCTTGTACACACGACCATTTTTCTTGGCAGGGAAAAAAACAAAGTTTTTCTCAAACGTGATTCCTCTACAGCCTGACTTGCATACATACGTTCTTGCAAAAAAATGTTCGACCAAAGCGCAGTGACGTACAACATGTACAACGGGACTATAAAGGGGAAGTTCCTTTCAAATGGCGCCACCCTTTGGGCTGCATACTTGATTCTGAGCATGCACGTTTTTTTCCCCTCTAAAAAAGCATACAAGCAATCGTTTTTCGCGAAACACAACGAGAAAAAAGAGAGCTGGTTTAAATTTTTTGCAGGCAGTTTTTTCGTCGAGAAAACTGCTGGGGAGTATACACACGACCGGTTTTCACGACCAATATAAAAATTTGTGTGTACAAGGCATAATGCCGCATACACACGACCGTTTTTCGCAATGTGAAATATTTTTTTTTTCCGCAAAGTTAAAAATGGGTATTAAAAATTTAGAACATGCTCTAAATTTTTGCGTCGTTTTTAACGTTGTCGTTTTTACCGCCGTAAAAAATGGTCGTGTGTAGGCTTTAACGACGTGAAAATAACACACATGCTCAGAAGCAAGTTATGAGACGGGAACGCTCGTTCTGGTAAAACTAGCATTCGTAATGGAGATAGCAAATTCATCACTCTGTAACAGACTGAAAAGCGCGAATCGTCTCTCACCAAATTTTTACTAACACAAAATCAGCAAAAGCAGCCCCAAGGGTGGCGCCATCGGAATGGAACTTCCCCTTTATAATGCCGTCGTACATGTTGTACGTCACATCGCTTTGCTAGAGCTTTTTTTTGTTCACGATCGTGTGTAGTCAAGGCAGGATTAACAATAATCGGGTTGAAAAAAACATAGGGCTAGATTCAGGTAGATTGGCGCATCTTTATACCGGCGTAGCGCATCTCATATGCGCTACGCCGACGTAACTCTGAGAGGTAAGTACAGTATTCACAAAGCACTTGCTCCCAACGTTGCGCCGTCGTAGCGTAATTTTGTTGGCGTAAGCCGGTGTAAGTGGGTGTAACCATATGCAAATGATGGTCCGAGCGTGGAGCAGTGTTTTATGCCCGGCGTATCATGAACGGAGCATGCGCAGTGACGAGGACGTATGAGCGATCCCATGTGCGCATGCTCACAACTACGCCGGCTCAACTTCCTGGGATACGCCGGCCCACTGGCTTACGCCGAACACATAAATACGCCCAGACATGTGTCCGTCCGGCGCAAAATTACATCCTGCTTTTTTCCCCCCCTGAGCAAGGTAATTTTGCTGTGCGATGGCGGCTGCTGGTAATGGAGGCAAGGAGAGGAGGAAAAAAACTTCTCCAAGGAGGAGAAATCAATCATCATTGCTGGGATAGTCGAATATGACAAGTACCTCCATGGTGCCCTCAGTCACCAGACCATCAAGGCTAGGAAGAAGGAGATCCTGAGGGAGCTCAGCCTGCAGGTCAGTGCCGTGGGCAATGCGACCAGGACCCCCGAGGATATTCAAAAGAAGATCAATGACCTGAGACGTAAGGTCCGGGAGAAGCTGGCAGCTATAAGGAAGCATGCCAGGGGAGGAGGACCAGCCTCATCTATGCGGTTGACGGATGAGGATGAGATGATCGCCCAATGCCTGCAGCGTGAGCAGGTGGAAGGCATGGAGGGATTCGACATCGGTGAGCAGTCCTTGAGGTCAGGTAAGTGTGTTTTAGCTCCTATACGGTGTGTAGCATGTGAGGGGGTGGAAGGAAATATGTGACAAGTGTGTGGATCCACCAACATGTGAATGCTTTGTGTCATCCACAGATGTGCCGGAGGGAGCTGGGCCGTCGTCGGCTGCTGGGCGACCCACGCCATCCAGGGATGAGAGTGCCCATACCTCACCTCTGGAGGAAGTAGTGGAGGAGCACGGGGACCTGGAGGACGTGTTCTACCTCGTGGAGGAAAATTCCAGCATCCCTGAACCCTCCCAACCCTCCTCCCCCATCAGGGAACCCTCTCAACCCTCCTCCCCCATCAGGGAACCCTCTCAATCCTCCTCCCCCCTCAGGAAAAGACCCTCACCCTCCTCCACCATCAGGGGAAGCTCCTCAAGGGCCTCCCCATATACACGGCCCCAAGCCTCTCCTGCCCCCAGGAAGGCCAGCCGAAAAAACAGGGGTGTACCTGAAGCAATCCAGGAAACTCTGGCGAGGGATCAGGCCCGCCAGACCCAGCATGTGGGTGCTGTTACCCGGGACATGCATCGTCTCGCAGACAGCCTGGCCTCCTCGGCAAAAATACCTGACTGTCTGCAGGATATAAGTGCCAACTGTGCAGCTGTTGTGACCTGTGTTGGGGAGCTGCAGGCCACGACGTCACGCCTAGTGACAGAGGTCAAGAGCCTCACAGTGGCTGTAAAGGCCAATACTGCTGCCATCGCGCCGGAGGGGAGGCACAGGAGGCGCCAGCATCAGCAGACCACCACCCACCAGCTGCGGATGCACGCAGAGACCACCGCGGTGCTCACCCGCATAGCCCTGGCGTTGGAGGGCAGGCAGCCAGAACCTGCCAGGAGTGGCAGACTTGAGGAGGAGTCTCCTGCTGATGCCCCACCCCCACCTGAAGTTGCCTCCAGGCAAGTGAGGAGCCAGAGACGTGGCACCAGGCGGAGCCCACGACGGGGCAATTGAGTGTCTTTTTTTGATTTTGTTGGCTCCGGTGAGGATTTTTTTTTTATTTATGCTCCGGTGAGGAGTTTTTTATTTATTTATGCTCCGGTGAGGAGTTTTTTTTTTATTTATGCTCCGGTGAGGAGTTTTTTTTATTTATTACTGCACACGGTCAGTAGTGCAAGCTACAGTGTGACTGGTGTGTGAATGTGGGGGTGACATACCTGCCAGTAAGGTGTGTCACCCTGGGTCGTCGGGAAGAAGTTATCCCCACGACCGTGTGAATGTGGTATGAATGGACAGCGACATAATTGGGGCCTTGGCGTGGCGTTGCTGCTCCCAAGTCCTGCAAGGTGGACTTGGGCTAATCCAATGTGATGTGGATGTGGTGTGTGTGAGCTAGGAACCACAGTGGTGTGCATGCGTGCATTCTCCTTGTGCCATGATGAATGTGTGTGTTTAACGTGCAAAGATGCCTACCACCAGGCATCTCCTGACTGCTCTTCCCTCAGCAGACGGGGTAGCCTCGGTTAGGGGGGGACTGTGTGGTTCGGGGGTCAGGTCATCACGTATGTCAATCTCCAGGCCCTTTCTCATGTAGTTGTGCAGCATGCAACATGCACCAATGATCTGGCACACAAAGTTTGGGGAATACAACAGGGCCCCCCCGGACGTGTCCAGGCATCGGAAATGGGACTTCAGGTGGCCAAATGTGTGTTCCACCACTGCACGGGTACGTATGTGTGCATCATTGTATTTTCTCTCTCCTCTGGTTTTGGGATTCCGGAATGGAGTCATGAGATGGGGCCCAAGTGCATATGCAAAGTCACCTTGAAGGGAAAAGACAGGATGATGTTAGTCGTGCATGTGCCCCTCGTGATGTCTGCATCATGGGGTCGGACAGTCATGCCTGACTCTCATGTCACTCACCAACCAGCCAGCTGTTCCGGTACACGTTCTGTTCGAATTCTGTTGGGATGTTGCTTTGACGGTATATGTAGCTATCGTGGCTGGACCCTGGGTGTTTGGCACGGACGTGCCATATGAGGCATTGGGCATCGGCTATCACCTGTACGTTGATGGAATGCCACTGCTTCCGATTGCGTAATATGTGCTCTGTGGCATGGGGGGGCCATAGTGCCACATGTGTGCAATCAATGGCCCCCACGGTGCGTGGGAATCCTGCAATCATGTAAAAATCCTGCATTGCCTTCTGCCGCAGGTGCTCATGGGTGGGTTTGATGAAGTGGTGGGACATGCGTGTAAGGATTGCGGGGATAACCTGGTGCACGACTCCATTTGTACACTGAAAAGATCCACTTGCAAGGAAATGCAGTGTTGCCAGTACCTTGACCAGTGGCTCCACTGCATGTGAGCGATGTGTCTTGCTGGTGATGTCATCATGCAGGGTTGTGGCTAATTCCAGGATGGCTTCAGGGCTGAATCTGAAAATGCGAAACACCTCCAAATCACCCATGCCAAAGACGTTAATGCGCGTGCGGTATATCCTCTCCCGTGCCCTCCTACGTGGCGATGGACCCATTAGTAGTGCTAGGACCACGGCTGCCATGTGTTGTCCTGCAAGTGAAGTTGCCTAGCTCATCTGTAACAGTGCTGCTGCAGCTACTCTCCTGCTGACTTGTGCAAGTCTGGTGCAAAATTACCCCTGCTTTATGAGGGGTAACTTTAGGCCGGGCGTACATCTTACGCGCACTGCGCGTAGCCTGCGCCGCACGCGCGTATGTTTTGGAATCGGCGTTTCTCCCTCATTTGCATATTTGAATGAAAAACAATTGGTGCGCCAGATGCGTTCAGCGTAAATATGCGCCTACGATACGCCGGCGGAGGAAAGTTACGTCGGTCGGGAGAAGACTATTTTCAGGCGTATCTAGTTCTGTGGGTACGGCGCATAGATACGCACATTTAGACTTACGCGGCGTATCTCGAGATACGTCGGCGTAAGTCCTACCTGAATCTAGCCCATAGTTTTTTCTAGACCATTAAAAATGGGCATGTGTATGCGGCATTAGAATTTAAATTTATATGCAATCAGGCAGACCCTTGCACTACATAGTTTTGGTAAATCTATGGGGTCTAAGAATGACAAATGCCCGGTCATGCACTGTACCCAAATGACATTTTTATAATTTTCTTCCCTCAAATAGTGCTTTCTTTTGATGGTATTTAATCATCACTGGGTTTTTTCTTTTTTTCTAAAACAAAATAAAAAAATGAGAAAATTTTGAAAACAAGTTTTTCTTAGTTTCTGTCGGCAAATTTTGTAAATAAGTTATTTTTCTCCTTCACTGATGTGCGCTGCTGAGGCTTCACTGATGGGCACTGATAAGCTGCACTGATGGGCACTGATGGGGCTGAACTTATTGGCACTAATGAGGCGTCACTGAAGGGCACTGACAGAGGGTGCAGCGAGGAGAGACGAAAAATGGCACTTCCGTGTTTACATGTGATCGGCTGTGATTGGACACAGCCGATCACACGGTCAAAGAGCTAAGTCATCGGCTCTTTACCCAGATCAGGGTTGCGCCCTGTCCTAGGAACACGCCATGACTGCAATCTCCGCGCTGCGCGCCTCGGCGGTGACACTGCAGTGACGTGATATGACGGCGCCCCAGAACGAGAGAGGATCCTGCTCGTCGTCATTTTACAATACGGCAGGCGGGAGGTAGTTAAACAATACATGGGTAAATCACCTGTAATTTTTGCACATTAGCAGTATTTTTAGCACATATCATTTATATTTATTAGTGCTGCCATCTCATTTAGGTTTCATGTTGTGAATTTTGCCTGTCTAATAGCCATCTCTTTTCAAAACTTCCTGGATTCCTTGCATTCATTGCACCTTCTCCTCTGCCTTTTACTTTCCATTTCTAGGGACTACATATCCCATGGTACTTTTCTGCTTGCAAGCAGTAATTTCTGTACTGACTCCACCTCCTGAAACTCCTCTCAGACTACGCAAAATGTGTGGCACAGCAGCGATTATCAGTATGGCATAGTGAATACATGTCACAGAATTCAAGGAATTGAATGTGCGGGGATCATCACAGAGTAAGTTTACAAAGTTTAAGATCATTCAGAGTAACAGGAGTAGCCTCAAAATAATTGAAATACAATGTAGAAATAAATATACTGTAGGTGCGGGGCGCTTTTAACCCCAAAGAAGGGGTTAAAAAAGCACTGCTCATTCATTTCAATGGGCAGGGCGTTTTGGGAGCGATGTATACTGTAATTACAGGCCCTTTATCCGGAAGTTTCAAAATCAGTCAAGTCAATGTGATTCTAATATTTTCAGAAGTTAAAGTATTAATTAAGGATAAGTTAACTTTTTTACCGAAAAAAATCTAAAAATTCAAATTTATTTTGAAGGAAAAGATCCCTGGCTTGCTGCCACAAGGGGGGGGGGGGATCGGAAAGAGAGGGGTCTGATGCTGAACTAGTTACATCCAAAATATGGGTGTAACATGTAACATAAAAAGTTATAACCCCCCCCCCCCCCCCTTAATCTATACAAAATAAGAAGAAAAGTTTTGCCTATGATTCTGTTTTCTTTTTTGTATTAGGATGGCTCCACTGCC
Source organism: Rana temporaria (assembly GCF_905171775.1). Classification (NCBI taxonomy): domain Eukaryota; kingdom Metazoa; phylum Chordata; class Amphibia; order Anura; family Ranidae; genus Rana; species Rana temporaria. Next base: position 366,465,801 of record NC_053489.1, read on the forward strand.
ATGCAGTCCCAGTAGCCACCCTTAAGCCCTGTACACACGGGCCGGATGCTAGACCACATCGGCCAGTTCAATAAAAACTGTCTGACATTCAGCCCGTATGTATGGCAGCTGATCTGGCTTCTGTCAGACGAGCATGCTGGAAAACCAGCAGCCGATAAGATCTAGTATCTCACAAAGAAAGCCCATCCCTCACATTTTTGAAAATATTTGATTATCTTTTCATGTGACAACACTTAACAAATGACACTTTGCTACAATGTAAGGTAATGAGTGTACAGCTTGTATAACAGAGTGTAAATTTGCTGCCCCCTCAGAATAACTCAACAGACAGCCATTAATGTCTAAACCGCTGGCAACAACAGTGAATTCACCCCTAAGTTTCATGTGACTTGTGTTTCAAGGTCTCAGGTGTGAATAGGGAGCAGGTGTGTTAAATGTGGTATTATTGCTCTCATACTGGTCACTGGAAGTTCAACATGGCACCTCATGGCAAAGAAATCTCGAAGGATCCGGAAAAAGGAATTGTTCTCAACCTGTGGTCGGAATCCCTTCGGGGGTCGAATGATGATTTGCCAGGGGTCTCCGAATCCTGGGCTGTTCCTGAAACCTGCACCACTCTCCCAGCCTTTTTACGGCCACCCAGCAGGGCTGCCCTAGAGCCTGTGGCTGCCCAGCTGGGCTGTTCCTGGAGCACGCGACCACCCACTCAGCCTCTTTACAGAATGGCTGGGGGGCAGAGATTAGAGGTCTGACCGCCTGAGACAACGTCAATGATGAAATGCGTAAGACGGAGCCACGCACACTACATCACTTCCAATTATGAGAGATAGTCAGGTGGAACACAGCTGGAGCGCACGCTGCTATCCCTGGCTCAGGTTCACTCTGCTGTTTAAACCTGATAGCGTTTTTTCTGATTTCTGCTAAGGATCACCATTAACACTGCGATGGTGTTTTTAGTGTAAGTATATATATATATATTGGCACTTGTTTTTAGTGTATATATAAAATACAAAAAAAGGTACAGCGCTAAAAATATTGAGTGAAAATAATCAAATAAGTGAAAAATAGTGACAAATTAAAAAAAATGTGAATAAGATGATATACAATAAACGTTTATTTTATATCATCTTATTCACATTTTTTTGAATTTGTCACTATTTTTCACTTATTTGGTTATTATCACTCAATATTTTTAGCACTGTACCTTTTTTGTATTTTATGTCTTTTTTACTTTGGGTATCTTGAGTAATAGGTACTGGCGGCTTCTTTAATTAGGTTAATATATATTTATTCACGTGTTAGCGCAGTGTTTTTTCCCTAGGGAAAGAATCTCTTTAGTGTATATATATTTTAAATATATATATATTTTTTTAACTTCAAATCTTTTTGATACTACACTATGGGAGCCATTATCTTTTTCTTATGAGGAGCACACATAAATGTATCAGCAATTGCCTAATATTTGGATATCAAGTGACATCAAAGAGAGACACTGGAGAGCCTGCAGATGCTGCGACTTGGAGAACCAATCATGAAAGCCATCTGGATTTAGTCTATATGCGAGACACCCCTGTAGGGGTTAAAGGAGCTGGTGAGTGGGGACCTAAGAGGGGGAGCACGAAAGACACCTGCTAAATCGTGCTACAGCGAGCACAATTCACATTGGAACTTTCTGTTGGCTCTTTTTTTACTTTTATGTACCTGGGATCCCTTAAAGCAATATAGTATGAATTACTGGACTGATAACTGCCAAATTACTTATGACCTTCTATTTATATTCTTTATATGTCATGTTACTTTGACTATTGGACGCACTGCTTTTTCACTTATTATTTAATATTGAGTACTTACTATATTCCCTCTTAAGGGACGTATGAGGATTCTAATCCTTCACAAGCACATTAGCACTTTTTGTGAGGGGTTCCCCCAATCATGCATGAACTATATATTGTGTACCTGGTTTACAGTTTATTTTGTACTGTATTTATCACATTAGTTTCACTTGTTTAGCCCTGAGGATTTGTAAAGGTATTTTCTCAGGATTTCAAATAATCACTAGTTTAGCATTGCATAGGAGGGATCTCCCTCACATAGGGGACTTGTATTGCACACACTGTTATCCTTTATTGCACAGATCACGGCTAACGGTATTACTAGTGAGGTATACCACTGAGGATCTTTGTGACCATCTAGATCCCATTCAGTTTTTTTTTACAAAACAGCCATATAAAGAGAGACCTGGAAGATCACTCTTCTGTCTATAGGTAGCGCCACTAACCCAAACATCTCTGTTCTCTATATTTCTAGAGTTCCCCTTTGGGGAGCTCATTAGGGGAGGCTGCAACCTTCATATTTATCCTAAGCGTGGAATTTCCCATTTTTATAGAGACTAGAGGTCAGCTGACTGGTGAGGAATGTGAAGTGGGAGGGCCTGATTTTGGCATATGTGTCACTGCTATGAGATCCCACAAAGTCGGAGACACAGTGAAGCAGGAGACACAGTGAGAAACACTATCTGTGATTATAGTTGCCATTAAAAGTCCCCACTACAGTTCTCAGATCAGCAGACGACTAATATTGATTAAGAGCACCTAAGTTGGCTGATCAGAACTCCCCCCAGCACTGTCACATATCCCAACTCCCTTCCAGTACTGCCATTCATCCCAACTTCCCACCAGCACTGCCATTCATCCCAACTTCCCATCAGCACTGCCATTCATCCCAACTTCCCGCCAGCACTGCCACTCATCCCAGCTCCCCGCCAGCACTACCACTCATCCCAGCTCCCCGCCAGCATTGCCACTCATCTCAGCTCCCCGCCAGCATTGCCACTTATCCCAGCTACCCATCAGCATTGCCACTTATTCCAACTCCCCACCAGCACTGCCACTGATCCCAACTCCCTGCTAGCTTTGCCACTGATCCAAACTCCCCACTAGCACTGCAACTCATCCCAACTCCCTTCCAGCACTTCCACTCATCCCATTTCTCCCACCCCACCAAGGATTAAGAGAAGGAATACAATTAGAGAATACATGGAAGGGAGAGAGGAAATAGGGGGGGACCAAGAAAAGGGAGAGAAAGAATAAGAAAGAACAAGAAAAATGGCTAGAGAGAGGAATTGGGGAAAAAAACAAGAAATTGGGATAGAGAGAGATAAAAGGGAAAGAAAGGAGAACAAAGAGAAAGAGTGGTACATCTTAAAATGTAATTTAATACTGTACGAGTGGAAGGGACTCAGGGAGCCCTAAATGTCCGTGGGTTAGGGGTGCAAATTATTTGTCTTGCCTTGGGTGCTAAAAACCCACGCTACTTAATAATAATAGTACTGTTAGAAGTCCCCACAACTTGGGAAATTTTATCAAGGGATCACGGCAATTTTTGAGAACCACTGCTCTACATTAAGATGGCCTAGGGTATAAGAAGATTTCCAAGACCCTAAAAATGAGCTGCAGCACAGTGGCCAAGACCATATAGTGGTTTAACAGGACAGGTTCCACTCAGAACAGGCCTCGCCATGGTCGATCAAAGAAGATGAGTACATGTGCTCAGCGTCATGTCCAGAGGTTGTCTTTGGGGAATAGACATATGAGTGCTGCCAGCATTGCTGCAGAGGTTGAAAGGGTGGGGGGTCAGCCTGTCAGTGCTCAGACCATACACCACACACCGCATTAAATTGGTCTGCATGGATGTCATTCCAGAAGGAAGCCTCTTCTAAAGATGATGCACAAGAAAGCCCACAAACAGTTTGCTGAAGACAAGCAGACCAACGGCATGGGTTACTGGAACCATGTCCTGTGGTCTGATGAGACCAAGATAAATCTATTTGGTTCAGATGGTGTCAAGCGTGTGTGACAGCAACCGGGTGAGGAGTACAAGGACAATTTTGCCTACAGTTAAGCATGGTGGTGGGAGTGTCATGGTTTGGGGCTGCATGAGGGCTGCCAGGACTGGGGAGCTAGAAGATAATTGAGGGAACCATGCAAGCCAACAGGTACTGTGACATACTGAAGCAGAGCATGATTCCCTTCCATCAGAGACTGGGCCGCAGGGCAATATTCCAACATGATTACGACCCTAACCACACCTCCAAGATGACCATTGCCTTGCTAAAGAAGCTGAGGGTTAAGGTGATGGACTGGCCACGCATGTTTCCAGACCTAAACCCTATTGAGCATCTGTGAGGCATCCTCAAATGGAAGGTGGGGGAGTGCAAGGTCTCTAACATCCACCAGCTCCATGATGTCGTCATGGAGGAGTGGAAGAGGACACCAGTGGCAACCTGTGAAGCTCTGGTGAACTCCATGCCCACGCTGGAAAATAATGGCGGCCACACAAAATATTGACACTTTGGGCCCATTTTCACTAAGGGGTGTACTCACTTTTGTTGCCAATGGTTTAGACATTAATGTCTGTGAGTTGAGTTATTTGGAGGGAAAAGTAAATTTACACTGTTATACAAGCTGTACACTCACTACTTTTCATTGTAGCAAAGTTTAATTTCTTCAGTGTTGCCACATGAAAACATATAATAAAATATTTACAAAAATGTAAATATGATTCCTCATATGCAGCCTACCTGGATATGTGAAGGATCAAAATGATCTCCTTACATGAATCCTTGATCCTTTAAAACTTGGAAACTACACATGTGTCTCGGTGAACAATGGATCTGTAGGGATAACCAACATTGGATTTGAATTGACTACATAAGCCCCATTGCGCACTTAAACGTGGGGTATGCCTGTACATAATTATGGTAAAGAGATCACTATATCAATTTTTCTTTACTTTACCCCTTCTATATATAATCCTATTTTACATATGTGTCCAATATTGAAGGAGGGAGCATCAATTAATAGTCCTGTGTGCTGCTCTTTTCTTTTGACAGTGGGATACACACACGTTATATTTTTAAAGGAATTCCCGTCAAGGTGTCTGCTGAATATTGAGTGTTTTTTACCACCAAGGGCTTTTTTGTGGGTAAGCCAATAATACATGACACATAATGAAATTATTTACCATCTACAATTGAATAACACAACATGATCATCTTCATTCAACCATATTATCTATATTGCAGGCTTGTGTGCGCTTCTCTCCATTTCCTTACATCCAGCAGGTGTAATTGTCCCCTTGGACCTTCTGCACACTTTCCAGAAAGATCACCACCTGGAAACCACCCTGGGCCAGATTCACGTAGAATCGCGGCGGCGTAACGTATCGTATATACGTTACACCGCCGCAAGTTTTCATCGCAAGTGCCTGATTCACCAAGCACTTGCGTGAAAACTTACGCCGGCGGCCTCTGGCGTAAGCCCGCGTAATTCAAAGGGGCGTGTGCCAGTTAAATTAGGCGCGCTCCCGCGCCGGACCTACTGCGCATTCTCCGTTTTGAAATTTCCCGCCGTGCTTTGCGCGAAGTGATGTCATTTTTTCGAACGGCGACGTGCGTAGCGTACTTTCGTATTCCCGGACGTCTTACGCAAGAAAAAAAAATGTAGAAATTCGACGCGGGAACGACGGCCATACTTTAACATGGGCTGTGTAAAGTTAGGGCAGGTAAAACGACGACTAACTTTGCGACGGGAAGCTATTCTAGCAACGATGTAACGAACGTGAAAAACCGTCGTGGATCGCCGTAAAACCTCATTTGCATACCCGACGCTGGAATACGATGCAAACTCCACCCAGCGGCGGCCGAGGTACTGCATCCTAAGATCCGACGGTGTAAGACAATTACACCTGTCGGATCTAAGAGCTATCTATGCGTAACTGATTCTATGAATCAGTCGCATAGATACTCTAAGAGATACGACAGCGTTTCAGAGAAACGCCGTCATATCTCTTCTGTGAATCTGGCCCCCTGTCCCTATGTTTTTAGTTGGCTCTGGTTACACACAATATTCCAATTTGAAGGTATGATTCTTTTGATCAAATAATGGCTAAATTAATTGGATGATGTGTCCATATATGTGCACTTCTGCCTTCTTGTACAATGCTATAATTTTGATATGTTTTATAACATCAGATGTCTTCATCCCCCTGAGGAAGATCAGGACAGAATACCATCGAAACGCGTTGGGGTTTTCCGAGGCGGGAGGATCCAGTGTTGAGAAATACACTTTGCATTTCTTTTTATCTGCATATGTTACATTGACATCTAATTTTTTCAATATCATGCATACCAGAGCTCATGTCGTTTTTAATTCATGTCCCATATATATTTATACACAATAAAGAGAATTTATTTTTTATATATTTGATCTAGTTTAAAAAATTGTTTAGCTGCCTATAGGCCCTTGGGAGCATTTTTTTAATTTTACTACTATTTTGGGCTAGCAGGATTTTGTTCTCACCCAGGTGGGTGGTTTATTTTTTTTATTGTAAACCAACAGCCAATTGGCCAATAAGGCTTAAAGCACTGATCAGAGTTTTAAAAGCACACTGCTGACTTTGAGTACAGCCATATGTCCATATGATGCCTGTGCACACTCACTGGCAGCCCTGAAGCCATGCAAGCCCCATCCCTGCTCCTCTTCCAATTTACTAAAATGACTAAGGCTCCGAGGCCTGGTATGGGAGAAGGATGATGATGGGGCATATAGTCCCAAATAGAATCATCATGTGATTTACTTGCTGTGCGCTTCCCAAAAATACATTACTAAGTAGTGTATTTGTGGAATTCAACATATTTAAAATGGAGATTTTAATACTGCTTTAAGTTCAGTAATGACAGCCGCAATATTTCTCTTGGCACAGGTTTCCTTTCAGAGAGGAATGTATGAACATTGTTATGAAATTTCTGCTTCCAAAACTATCATTGTGGTTATAGAAATATACAGTATATTGCTGCTGTAAATTTAATTTTACACATTGTTTCACAGTTTGATTTGATTATTTTCCTACATACAGTATTTGTTGAAATTGAGACACATTCATACATTTGTCTCAGAGCCTTTATACATCTAAAATTCGGATTTTAGACCGTTCCCTGCTGAAAACGGGTCACAGGAGTGCAAAACGAATTGCACTCCTGTTACCCTAAAACGCTCTAGGTGGACTCCTCCTTTAAGAAAAAAATTAAGATATTTACAATGATACAGAATTTTATGATTGCTTTATTGACTAAAATATTTTAAAATAATTTGTACATTTCATTATCTTTTATGTTAACTTGATGAGCACACAGGAATCTTAACTGTATTTCTATATTTTACAGTTTATACAGTTGCAAGAAAAAGTATGTAACGGAACCCCAAATGGGACAGGGGTTAAAGCCGTTTAAGATATTCCATTCCCAAACCCAAGACAGCTACCAACACTCCACAGTCAGGCAGACAAACCCCAATAACGAGACACACAGCTCTGTTTGAGGTTCCACACGAATAGACCCTTTATTGAGAAAATCAGGCTCTTATATACAGTTAGGATCCTGCAGTAACCAAAATGAACAATGACCCAACTCCACCCACAACATCATACAATGGTTCCTAATGAGCCCCAATACACATCTTTTAGTCAGACATGCTGACTCCGGCTCTGACCTAATTTACATGACCTTTAGACTGTCTGTTAACTTGCAATACACTTTTATCACAGGACTCCTTCACACAATACAGTGTCAATTAGCACAAGCCACAATGACATATCCTTAGAAGCCATCCTAGATTCATTTACATCACAGTAGCAGACTTAATTACCACAGCAAGCTTTATAGTACACTACAGCCAACACACAATATATATATATGTATACCGCATTAAATCTGACTAGCCCAGACCATAGTGGGGTTCTCATTCACCCTGTGCCCCTATTAGAGACACAGGGTGATCTACACATAAGAGGCATCGGGGAGCTTCTGGGTCCCACGGGCCCTTCCGTTACAAAGTATGTGAACCCATTTGGAATGATATGGATTTCTGAACAAATTGGTCATAAAATGTGATCGGATCTTCATCTAAGTCACAACAATAGACAATCACAGTCTGCTTAAACTAATAACACACGAAGAATTAAATATTACCATGTTTTTATTGAACAAACCATGTAAACATTCACAGTGCAGGTGGAAAAAGTATGTGAACCCCATGGACTAATGACATCTCCAAGAGCTAATTGGAGTGAGGTGTGAGCCAACTGGAGTTCAATCAATGAGATGATATTGGAGGTGTTGGTTACAGCTGCCCTGTCCTATAAAAAAACACACCAGTTCTGGGTTTGCTTTTCACAAGAAGCATTGCCTGATGTGAATTTTGTCTCGCACAAAAGAGCTCTCAGAAGACCTACGATTAAGAATTGTCGAACTTGCATAAAGCTGGAAAGGGTTATAAAAGTATCTCCAAAAGCCTTGCTGTTCATCAGTCCACGGTAAGACAAATTGTCTATAAATGTTCAGCACTGCTGCTACTCTCCCTAGGAGTGACTGTCCTGTAAAGATAACTGCAAGAGCACAGGGCAGACTGCTCAATGAGGTGAAGAAGAATCCTAGAGTGTCAGCTAAAGACTTACAAAAGTCTCTGGCATATGCTAACATCCCTGTTAGCGAATCTATGATACGTAAAACACTAAACAAGAATGGATTTCATGGGATGATACCACAGAGGAAGCCACTGCTGTTCAAAAAAAACATTGCTGCACATTTACAGTTTGCACAAGAGCACCTGGATGTTCCACAGCAGTGCTGGCAAAATATTCTGTGGACAGATGAAACCAAAGTTGAGTTGTTTGGAAGGAACACACAACACTATGGCCCAGATTCTCGTCTAGCGGCGTAATTTTGTGTGGGCGTAACGTATCCACGTTACGCCTCTGCAACTTACACGGGCAAGTGCTGTATTCTCAAAGCAGTTGCTCCGTAAGTTGCGGCGGCGTAGCATAAATCGGCCGGCGTAAGCCCGCCTAATTCAAATTTGGATCAGGGGGGCGTGTTTTATGTAAAACTACTGTGACCCGACGTGATTGACGTTTTTGCGGAACGGCGCTTGCGCCGTCCGTGGAATTTCCCAGTGTGCATTGCTCCAAAGTACGCCGCAAGGACGTCATTGGTTTCGGCGTGGACGTAAATGACGTCCAGCCCCATTCACGAACGACTTGCGCAAACGACGTAACTTTTTCAAATTTTGACGCGGGAACGACGGCCATACTTAACATTGGCAACTATACGCCGGGAAAAGCCTAACGTAAACATTGTAACTTTACTGCGTCTGCCACGCGTACGTTCTGGAATTTGCGTATCTAGCTAATTTGCATACTCAACGCGGAATTCGACGGAAGCGCCACCTAGCGGTCAAAAAAAATGCAGTTAAGATCCGACGGCGTAAGAGACTTACGCCTGTCGGATCTAATGGATATTTATGCGTAACTGATTCTAAGAATCAGACGCATAGATACGACGGGTTGGATTAGGACTTACGACGGCGTACATGGCGCTGCGTCGTCGTAAGTCCTTTCAGAATCTGGGCCTAAGTGTGGAGAAAAAAAGGCACAGCACACCAACATCAAAACCTCATCCCAACTGTGAAGTAAAGTGATAGGGGCATCATGGTTTGGGGCTGCTTTGCTGCGTGAGGGCCTGGATGGATTTCTATCCTCAAAGGAAAAATGAATTCCAAAGTTTATCAAGACATTTTGCAGGAGAACTTAAGGCCATCTGTCCACCAGCTGAAGCTCAACAAAAGATGGGTGTTGCAACAGGACACCGACCCAAAGCATAGACGTAAATCAACAACAGAATGGCTTAAACAGAAGAAAATACGCCTTCTGGAGTGGCCCAGTCAGAGTCCTGACCTCAACCCGATTGAGATGCTGTGGCATGACTTCAAGAAAGCGATTCACACCAGACATCCCAAGAATATTGCTGAATTGAAACTGTTCTGTAAAGAGGAATGGTCAAGAATTACTCCTGACCGTTGTGCACGTCTGATCTGCAACTGCAGGAACTGATTGGTTGACGTTATTGCTGCCAAAGGAGGTTCAACCAGTTAATAAATCCAAGGGTTCACATACTTTTTCCACCTGCACTGTGAATGTTTACATGGTGTGTTCAATAAAAACATGGTAACATTTAATTATTTGTGTGTTATTAGGTTAAGCAGACTGTGATTGTCTATTGTTGTGACTTAGATGAAGATCAAATCACATTTTATGACCAATTTGTGCAGAAATCCATATCATTCAAAGGGGTTCACATACTTTTTCTTGCAACTGTAAGTCTTTTAACTAATATTAGTACTGATGCCTTGTAGCCACAGACCAGGAGGTCAACTTTCTCATGATATTGGTCTTGTGTGCATATTATATAGACATGGGGTTGTAAGCTCCCTATGTACACCTAGCCAGTATAAACACTAATTTATTATTATCCGGATGTTTATCAACTTAGGCACTTTTGTATACTTTTGTAAAATACATAAATGCAAAATAAGTTTTCAATGATAGCAGTTTATCTTAATGCTTACTAACAGTACCTTTCTCTCTTGGCTTTGATTCTTTCTTCATCATACCTATAGCACAAAACATACAGAAATAATGCATCATTTTAGAGAGGTAAGCATTTTTAATAATACTTGTTGCATGACTAGTTGGTGTTCACTATTTTCTTGGTCAGTGACATAGAATAAGCATGCTGATTAAATGGCAAAGTGCATACTTAGTACTGTACATGCAGTGCAATATCTGACTGATGCAACTCCCCTTAATGCAAGCCCTCTCAGCTCACATCTAAAATCATTGTGACCAGGGCCGGCCTTTGGGGTGTGTGAGCTGTGCGGCCGCACAGGGTGCCATGGGCAACAGGGGCGCCGTGCGGCCATCACAGCTCGCACACCCCAAAGGCCGGCCCTGAGGCTGCCATGCTGTGCCCTCCACCCTCAGCTATACTATACGCCGGTGCCCGCACTCATCTCACCAATCACCCCACACAGCCCGCCCTCCCTGCACTGTGCTGCCGGGGCACAGGGCCAGGAACTCGGGGGAGAAAAAAAAGAAAAAAACATATGGATAGCACTCACATGGGCCACATCTGTAGTAATAGTTAGAAAAGAAACAATATCTAGCAAGTGGACATTGATGGTCAGACTTTCAGGCCAAGGAAGTATGTTAAAAATTATATTTAATGACATATAAATATTTATATGTCATTAAATATAATTTTTAACATACTTCATTGGCCTGAAAGTCTGACCATCAATGTCCACTTGCTAGATATTGTTTCTTGTCACGTAGTGATAGTAGTGATAGTTCCCCGGGACCAACAACACTGCATCGTGACTCTTCCCTGGACGAGGACACCTCGGGGGAGGGAGGGAAGGGGGGCATGGTGACATGAGCAGGGGGAGAACTCTCCGGTGCCCGGTGGGGGGGGGGGGCACCTCTACCAGGCTAGATCCCGGGCGGTGCCAGCTCTGTCAGCAAGATGGTGTCGTGGATCATTTCTAAGGCCGTGGTGTAAGTCATCCCACATTCAGCCAGCCAGCATCCCAGGCATTGTATGTCTGTGGATGATGGAGGCCCCCCTCCTCTCTCTGTCTCCCTCACTCTCTGTCTCCCTCCCCTCTCTCTCTCTGTCACCCCCCTCCTCTCTCTCTCTGTCACCCCCCTCCTCTCTCTCTCTGTCACCCCCCTCCTCTCTCTCTCTGTCACTCCTCTGCCATCTCTCTGTCCCCCCTCCCCTCTCTCTGTCCCCCTCCTCTCTCTCTGTCTCCCTCCTCTCTCTCTCTCTCTCTCTCTCTGTCACCCCCCTCTTCTCTCTCTGTCACCCCCTCCTCTCTCTGTCACCTCCCTCCTCTCTCTCTGTCACTCCCCTCTCTCTCTGTCACCCCTCCTCTCTCTCTGTTACCACTCCTATCGCTCTCTCTGTCACCCTTCTATCTCTCTATGTCACCCCTACACTCTCTATGTCACCCCTACACTCTCTCTGTCACCCCCTCCTCTCTCTCTCTGTCACCCCCTCTTCTCTCTCTATGTCACCCCCTCCTCTCTCTCTCTCTGTCACCCCCTCCTCTCTCTCTCTGTCACCACCTCCTCTCTCTCTCTGTCACCCTACTCTCTCTCTCTGTCACCCCTCCTCTCTGTCACCCCTCCTCTCTCTCTGTCACCCCTCCTCTCTCTCTCTGTCACCCCCCCTCTTCCCTCTCTGTCACCCCCCTCTTCCCTCTGTCACCTCCCCTCTTCCCTCTCTGTCACCTCCCCTCTTCCCTCTCTGTCACCCCCCCTCTTTCCTCTCTGTCACCCCCCCTCTTCCCTCTCTGTCACCCCCCTCTTCCCTCTCTGTCACCCCCTCCTCTCTCTCTCTCGGTCACCCCCTCCTATCTCTCTCTGTCACCCCCTCCTCTCTCTGTCTCACCCCCTCCTCTCTCTCTCACCCCATCATCTCTCTCTGTCACCCCCCCTCTTCCTCCTCTGTCACCCCCCTCTTCCCTCTCTGTCACCTCCCCCTCTTCCCTCTGTCACCCCCCTCTCTGTCATCCCCCTCTTCCCTCTATGTCATCCCCCCCTTCCCTGTATGTCATCCCCCCTCTTCCCTCTCTGTCACCCCCTCCTTCCTCTCGGTCACCCCCCTCCTCTCTCTCTCTCATCCCCCCTCCTCTCTCTATGTCACCCCCCTCCTCTCTGTCAGCACCCCTCCTCTCTGTCCCTCTCTCACCCCCCTCTCTCCTGCCTCCTCCCCCCTTTATCTCACCTCCCTCCTCCCACCTCTTTCGCTTCTCAGGGGATGGGGGACCCATGAGGTAGGCTGCATGGGGCCCCAATTATTGCTGACAGCCACTCTGTGAGTGAGTGTACCAGTTTAGATGTGTCATGCCAACACACTTCTCCCCAAGGCCCCCCATACAATGGAAGGAAGGAAAATAGCACTACAGTAGAGGAGCTCCACCCCAAACTCCGGCTCCCACAGTTCCTGGCTTGAAGCTGCTTTCATTAAGGTAGTCGAATGGGGGTCTTTTGGGGCAGGGGACACTGATGGGTGGGTTCCCTGATCTTATAATTGTGAATGATGGTGGAAAAACAAAGGATAATCCAAGTATTAATACGCTTCAAACGTATTTAAAAATACAGCATATACTCTGCAATCTCCATATACATATAATACTATATGAATAGTGATGTAAATCCATTCCAAAATGTATTGTTACAATTATTTTTTCCTCTTTGTGTATGTTTAGTTGACCAGGGGGCGAGGGGTGAGGATGGGGGGGGGGGGGGAGGTGCCACAGAATTAGCTTGCACAGAGCGCCAGAACACCTAAGGCCGGCCCTGATTGTGACCATACTCCAAACTATCCTTTCCATCGTCCTCCACACTGATCAGGTTGGCTTTGTTGGGAACAGAGAGACACTGGACAACACTTGCAAAGCCTTAAAAGCATGCAGAAAATACCAGCTTGCATGTTATCTATTGATGCTAAAATAAAGTTCATTAGAGTAAGTTGTCTCTTTCTTAAATATATCAAAACATTGTATCAGCAGAACTCCCCTTATGTAACTATATAGATAATGTCTACAATAACAGTCTTATTTCAAACATAATCCGTTTCTTTATGACCAATGGTACTAGACAGACTCTGTCCTCTACAAAAGGTTTATTGACAGTTAACCAAGCAGTTTTAGGGGGAGAGGTCAGAATGTCAGTCTTCCTGTTTCTTTTATGACAGGTTTCCTTTAACAATATTTAGAAGTCAAGAATACAGCAACATAGGTGGGCATTTGGTGTTATGATTTTGGGGCTTCAAAAAATATGGGTGGTTCCAATGTAACACGGTGGCCCTCTATGTTACTAACTAGATGGCCTTGTTAATTAAATATTAATTTGGGTAAACACAATCATCCACAGAGTTTGTGTAACCCAGTGATAGCCATAACACCCAGTCCACGAAGCACAGCCTTGAGACTCTTAAGCAGCTACAGAATTGCTTTGTTGCACTTCATGTTTGAGAAGTCTTGTAATATGTAAGTCACACAATTAATGGGATATACAATGAAATAGACAACACAATTATAAATTGAACACCTAGGGCCCATGTTTCTAATCATAGTATGTTTTCAACTTACTGAAATACACATTCAGGAATATGTACATTTTCCATAGGGATGATTTGCTCCAGTTCTTCTAGACTATGCACATACTGTATCTTGTTGATAAATTTCACACTGAATAAGTGGCAAAAGAAAACAGAGATGTATAAGCAATAATAAACTATATTAACCAGACATAAAAAAACACAAAGGGATTTTTTCCTAGAAAGAGTGTGACAAAAAAGCTTATCATGCTATCTAAGGATTATTTTCTTAGGCTTGACTGTTTTAAAGTGGTGCATCTTTGTCCAATTGTCTCGTCCTATGCTTGTATGCTAAAATCTTTACACAAAGCAGTTGTTTTTTAGCTACATTTTCCACATTTTGTCATGTTACAACCAAAAATGTAAATGTATTTTATTGGGATTTTATGTGATAGACCAACACAAAGTATCACATAATTATGAAGTGGAAGGAAAATGATAAATGGTTTTCAATTTTTTTTACAAAGACGATATGTGAAAAGTGCATTTGTATTCAGCCCCCCTGAGTCAATACTTTGTAGAGCCACCTTTTGCTGAAATTACAGCTGCAAGTCTTTATGGGGAAGTCTCTATCAGCTTTGCTCATCTAGAGAGTGATATTTTTGCCCATTCTTCTTTGTAAAATAGTTCAAGCTCTGTCAGATTGGATGGAGAGTGTCTGTGAACAGCAATTTAAGTCTTGCCACAGGATCTCAATTGGATTTAGGTCTGGACTTTGACTGGGACATTCTAACACATAAATATGCTTTAATCTAAACCATTCCATTGTAGCTCTGGCTGTATGTTTAGGTTTGTTGTCCTGCTGGAAGGTGAGTCTCCGCCCCAGTCTCAAGTCTTTTGCAGATTAACAGGTTTTCTTCTAAGATTGCCCGCATTTGGCTCCATCCATCTTTCCACCAATTCTGACCAGCCTCCCTCTCCCTGCTGGAAAAAAAAATCCCCACAACATAATGCTGTCACCACCACGTTTCACAGTGGGGATGGTTGTTGTAATATTAATATATATGTGTAGGTATGTATGGCACAATATATTGTATTACATTACCATATTGACCAGGAATTCAGTTGAACTGTCCAAGCCAGCTAAATTCTAACATATCAAAAGGTACAGAAGACCCTTAGATGTGTTAATCTTATGCAAGACTACCTAGGTGTGTGTGAGGTATGGCCTGTTAACCTCAAATGATAAATTGTTTACATACATAAGGAAGTATTTATTGATGCTAATTAGACTTGAGGGGGTATTCATTCATGGGAAACATTTGGTTGGGGTCATTATCTGTCACTCTGAAAGACAGGATGTAGATCAAAGACGGACAATCAAATTGCTCAGCTATTCAGTGGATAGGGAATATAATCCTGGAGGTGAGTCTTGTCACTCAGAATATTCTCTGTATATTCTCTGAATATGGCACAGGTCTAGAACTGTTCTAGTCAAATGGGACTTTGAATTACTCTGTTGGATTTGTATCATCTGTGGAATTTGGACTTTATTCTGTATTGGAAGTCAATTATATGCACTCTCTGGTGTGTTGCTGCGGAACAACATAACTTATAGTCATCATAATAATACCTAAATATCAACTATCTAACCGGACTCCACTATATATGATTTCACTACAATGGTGTGTTTGTGTTAGTTTATGCCGTATACAAGAGGAAGAAACTAAACCTAAAAAAAAAGATTTTTGCTTTTAGGCCAAAAAATACATTTTTGGTCTCATCTGGCCACATGTTTGCTGTGTCCCCCACATGGCTTCTCGCAAACTGCAAACATGACTTATTATGGCTTTCTTTCAACCATGGCATTCTTGCCACTCTTCCATAAAGGCCAGATTTGTGGAGTGCATGACTAATAGTTGTCCAGTGGACAGATTCTACCACCTGAGCTGTAGATCTCTGCAGCTCCTCCAGAGTTACCATGGGCCTTGGCTGCTTCTCTGAGTAATGCTCTCATTGTCCAGGCCTGTCATTTAGGTGGTTGGCCATGTCTTGGTAGGTTTGCAGTTGTGCCATACTAGTGACATTTTCGGATGATGGATTGAGATGTCCAAAGCTTAGGATATTTTTTTATAACCTAACCCTGCTTTAAATTTCTCCACAACTTCATCCCTGACCTGTCTGGTGTGCTCCTTGGCCTTTATGATGCTGGTTGTTCACTAAAGTTCTCTAACAAACCTCTAAGGGCCTCATAGAACAGCTGTATTTATATTGAGATTAAATTACACACAGGTGGACTCTATTTAATAACTAAAAAATGCATTTTTCTGCAGAAAATGCGTGGGAATGCCGAATAGCTGAATTGCTAAAGCTAACTGGATGAATAGCTTAAATCCGGAAGAAAAAGTTGGAAAAGTAGGAATGATTTTAAAATCAACATAAATTAAAAAAGTTTAACAACACCACTAATGTATGAAAGATGTGGAATATTTAAAGTTTTTTTTAAAAGCTTTTTGATTGATAGACATGTGCACTGAAGAAAAATACTTTCATTTTCGTTTCATTCAATTTTTTAGAAAATTCAGAAACTCGGAAATTCGAAGATTGGGAACTCTGATATTCGGAAATTTTCGAATATTCCCGAATTTTCTAATTTCCTATATTCTAATTTCCGAATATTCTAATTTCCTATTTTCTAATTCATAATTTTCTAATTTCCGTATCTTCTAATTTCCGAATTTTCTATTTTCTAATTCAGAATTTTTAAATTTCCGTATCTTCTAATTTCCGAATTTCCTATTTTCTAATTCAGAATTTTCAAATTTCAGAATTTTCAAATTTCAGAATTTTCGAATTTCCGATTTTCGAATTTCTGATTGTTTGAATTTCTGAAATTCAGAATTTTTTAATTTTCGAATTTCCGATTTTCGAATTTGGGAATTTCCGAAATCCAAATTTTCGAATTTCCGATGTTCGAATTTACGATTTTCGAATTTACAATTTTTCCGAATTTACGAAATTTCTAATTTTTTAATTTTCGAATTTTCGAATTTGGGAATTTCTGAATTCCAAGTTTTCGAATTTTCGAATACAGAATTTCTCGAATTTCCCATTTTCGAAATACCGATTTTCGAAATACCGATTTTTCGAATTACCGAATATCCGATTTTCTGAATTTTAGAATTTTCAAATATTTGAATCTTCGAATTTCCGATTTCAGAATTTCTGAATTACTCGAATTTCTGATTTTCGAATTTCCGATCTTCGAATTCAGAATTTTTGAATTTTTGATTTTTGAATTTTGGAATTTCCGATTTTTGAATTCAGAACTTTCAAATTCCCGATTTTTCGAATTTCCGATTTTCCAATTTTCGAATTTCCAATTTTCGAATTTCCAATTTTCGAATTTCCAATTTTCGAATTTCCAAATTTCGAATTTATGATCTTCTAATTCAGAAGTTTCGAATATTTGAACTTTCAAATTTACGATTTTTGCCAACTGGATGAATAGCTTAAATCCGTAAGAAAAAGTTGAAGTGAGAATAGTTGGAAAAGTAGGAATGATTTCAAAATCAACATAAATTTAAAAATTTGGGAATTTCCAATTTTTGAATTTCCGATTTTTAAATTCAGAACTTTCAAATTCCAGAATTTAAGAATTTCCGATTTTTCGAATTTCCGATTTTTTCGAATTTACAATCATCTCAATCCATCATCCGAAAATTCAAAAATCGGAAATTCGAAAATTCGGAAAATTAGAAAATTCAAGTATTCAAAAATTTGAAATTCGAAAATCTTTTTAAAAATCAGGAATTCGAAAGTTCTGAATTCAAAATCGGAAATTCCAAAATTAAAAAATCAGAAATTCCAAAATTCTGAATTAGAAAATTCAAATATTCGAAGATTCGAGAAATGCGGAAATCGGAAATTCGAAAATCGGAAATTAAAAAAATTGTCCGAAATTCGGTAATTCGAAAAATCTGTATTTCGGAAATCGAAAATTCGAGACATTCTGAATTCGAAAATTGATTTTCGAATTCAGAATGTCTCGAATTTGCGATTTCCGAAATTCCGATTTTTCGAATTACCGAATTTCTGACTTTCTGAATTTCTCGAATTTCCAAATTTCTCGAATTTCCAAATTTCCAAATTCACGATTTTTCGAATTTCAGATTTTTGAATTTCAAATTTTCGAATAATTGAATTTTCAAATTTTCGAATTTCCAATTTTTGAATTTCCAGCTTCTTCGAATTTCCGAGTTCCGATTTTGGAAACTCGAAAATCGGAACTCGGAAATTCGAAGAAGCCGGAAATTCAAAAATTGGAAATTAGAAAATTTGAAAATTCAATTATTCGAAAATTTGAAATTCGAAAATCTGAAATTCGAAAAATCGTGAATTTGGAAATTTGGAAATTCGAGAAATTTGGAAATTCGAGAAAATCAGAAAGTCAGAAATTCGGTAATTCGAAAAATCGGAATTTCGGAAATCGCAAATTCGAGACATTCTGAATTCGAAAATCAATTTTCGAATTCAGAATGTCTCGAATTTGCGATTTCCGAAATACAGATTTTTCGAATTACCGAATTTCGGACAATTTTTTTAATTTCCGATTTTCGAATTTCCGAATTTCTCGAATCTTCGAATATTTGAATTTTCTAATTCAGAATTTTGGAATTTCTGATTTTTTAATTTTGGAATTTCCGATTTTGAATTCAGAACTTTCGAATTCCTGATTTTTAAAAAGATTTTCGAATTTCAAATTTTTGAATACTTGAATTTTCTAATTTTCCGAATTTTCGAATTTCCAATTTTTGAATTCAAAATGTTTGAATTTCAGAGTTCCGATTTTCGAGTTTCCGAATTTCTCGAATTTCCGATTTTTGGATTTTCGGATGATGGATTGAGATGTCCAAAGCTTGGGATATTTTTATATAACCTAAACCCTGCTTTAAATTTCTCCCTGACCTGCCTGGTGTGTTCCTTGGCCTGTATGATGCTGGTTGTTCACTAAAGTTCTCTAAGGGTACAGAATAGCTGTATTTATACTGAGATTAAATTACCAACAGGTGGACTCGATTTAATAATTAGAAAATGCATTACCTCCAGAAAATGTGTGGGAATGCTGAATAGCTGTATTGCTAAAGCTAACAGGATGAATAGCTTAAATCCAGCTTAAAGTTGAAGAAGTGAGAATAGTCTAATTCTGATTTTCAAATTTCTGATTTTAGAATTTCCAATTTTCTGAATTTTCAAATTTCCGATTTTCGAATTTCCGAATTCCGAATTTCTCGAGTTTCCGATTTTCGAATTTTCACATTTTCGATTTTAGAATTTCCGAATTTCTTGAATTTATGATTTTCGAATTTCCTGAATTTTCGCATTTTAGAATTTTCATATTTCCGATTTTTCAAAATTCTCGAATTTCTGAATTTTCGAATTTACGATTTTCGAATTTTTGAAGATTTGAATTTTCCAAATTTTCAATTTTCAAATTTCAGATTTTCAAATTTCAAATTTCAGATTTTCAAATTTCAGATTTTCAAATTTCAGATTTTCAAATATTTGAATTTTCAAATTTTAAAATTCCTAATTTTCCAATTTCTAGTTTTCGAATTCTGAATTTTAGATTTTTGAATTTTCGAATTTCCAATTTTTGAATTTTTTTCAGATTTTTGATTTCAGAATTTTCTAATTCAGAATTTCAGATTTTCGAATTCTGAATTTCTCGAATTTCTCATTTTTGAATTTACGAATTCAGATTTTCTCGAGATTCTGATTTTCGAATTTACGATTTTCGAATTATGAATTTACGATTTTCGAATTTCCGATTTTTGAATTTACGATTTTTGAATCTCTGTTTTTCGAATTCTGAATTTCTCGAATTTTCGAATTTCTGAATTCTGAATTTCTTGAATTTCTGATTTTCAAATTCTGAATTTTTTCAATTTCCGATTTTACGAATTTCAGATTTTCGAATCGGCGCTGCCTGCTGTGTGGGGATGCGAGTGAGGGCAAGATGGCCCCCACCCGTCCCCATAGCATTGCTAGGTGGTAGTGACGTCAAAACGTCAGTCCCGCCCATGCGTCCTAAAGAGATATTTGTTTGTTGTCATTTGAAAAAATGACAAAATTTACATTTTTTTTGCATTTAAGTCTAAATATGAGATCTGAGGTCTTTTTGACCCCAGATCTCATATTTAAAAGGACCTGTCATGCTTTTTTTTTTTATTACAAGGGATGTTTACATTCCTTGTAATAGGAATAAAAGTGATAATTTTTTTTTTTCAGTGTAAAAAATTTGAAATTAAATAAAAATAAATAAGAAAACAATTTTTTTTTTTAAAGCGCCCTGTCCAGACGAGCTCGCGCGCAGAAGCGAACGCATACGCGAGTTATGCCCGCATATGAAAACGGTGTTCAAACCACACAAGTGAGGTATCGCCGCGATCGTTAGAGCGAGAGCAATAATTCTAGCCCTAGACCTCCTCTGTAGCTCAAAAAATGCAACCTATAGAATTTTTTAAATGTCGCCTATCGAGATTTTTAAGGTTAAAAGTTACATTATCTTTCACAATATATAAAAAAATTAGGCCAAATGTATTGTTGTCTTATTTTTTAATTTAAAAAAGTGAATTTTTTCCAAAAAAAGTGCGCTTGTAAGACCGCTGCGCAAATACGGTGTGACAAAAAGTATTGCAATGACCGCCATTTTATTCTCTAGGGTGTTAGAAAATATATATATATATATATAATGTTTGGGGGTTTTAAGTAATGTTCTAGCAAAAAAAACTGTTTTAGTCTTGTAAATGCCGAATCTGAAAAACACCTTCTGTCCTTAAACAAAAATTCCTTTACTTCCACTTTAAGGTGGGCTTGCATGCAGAAAAGCATATGCGATAGAAGAGTTCAATTTTTTACAATTGATTACGATTTATATGTGCCTGTTAGACTTCTGCTTGTGGTACACTAATTAAAGGATAGTTTCTATATTTCTACAACCCTGGTTGAATGGTTTGCAAATGATTTACTATTAACCTACTATTTAGCCAAGTGTGTAGAACATATGGGGGCAGATCCACGTACATCGGCGCATATATAGACCGGCGTAGCGCATCTCATTTACGTTACGCCGGCTCAACTTAGAGAGGTAAGTGCCGTATCCTCATAGTATTTGCGCCCAACTTTGCGCCGGCGCAACGTAAATTCCGAGGCGTAAGCCAGCGTAATTCAAAGTGGGAAGGAAGTGGGCGTGTTCCATTGAAATGAGCCGTGACCCCATGCAAATGAAGGGCCGAACGGACAGCGCATGCGCAATGACGCTGACTATGTTCAGCGCCTCGCTGCGCATGCTCAGAACTCGGTCCGGCGTAATCAGTGAAATAGGAACTAGGCCCGGCGTAATTAGTGAGATACGCCCAGGGCATAAATACGCCCAGACATGTGCCCGTCCAGTGCAAAAGTACATCCTCTTGTTTCCCCCCCGAAGCAAGGTACTTTTGTTCTGTTGTCTGTTGGTGTTTGTCGGTGTGTTTTTTGGAGAGATGTCTGCAGCTCCCAAGAATAGGAAGCTGAATTACTCCACCCAGGAGAGGGCTATTATTGTCAGGGCCATGACATTGTATGATAGGTACCTCCATGGGCCTGAGAGTATCAACACCACGCAGGCCAGGAGGAGGGATATCCTGCAACAGATTGCAGATGATGTTACTGCATTGGGGAGGGAGGCCAGGACCCCCAATGAGATCTTGAAAAAGATCAATGATCTCAGGCGTGCCGTCCGAGGTAAGCTGGCTAAGATTTCCGCTCATGCCAGGGGCACTGAAGGGGGACCATCAACCACTCTCAGGCTCAGTGCTGAGGAGCGAGTGGTTGCCCAGTGCCTCCACAGGCATCAAGTGGAGGGAGTGCCTGGATTTGACTCCATTGAGGAGGTCTTGAGGACAGGTAAGTGTTTTTTTTTCTATCTGGTGTATAGCATGTGTGGGGGGGGGAGGGAATATGTGACAAGTGTGTGGATCCTCCAACCTGTGAATGTTTTGTGTCATGCACAGATGTGCAGGAGGGTGCTGGGCCATCTGGCCAGTTCACAGCCTCCCCCAGACATGAGTCTGAGGCAGACCCCCAGGCAAGTCACGAGTCATCTGTGGAGGGGAGTGGCCACAGCTCTCCTCAGGAGGAGGTTGAGGAGGAGGAGGTGCTGAGTGGCAATGAGGTCCTTCTCCATTTGGAGGAGTCTCCCCCTAGGGCTGGCAGCAGTCAGGCCTCCATCAGGGGTAGCCCCTCCCACTCCTCCCCCAACAGGGCTTCCCCCCAAGGGTCTCCCCTACTCCTAGGCCCCAAGCCACATCAGGAGCCAGGAAGGCCACCAGGAAGACAAGGGGGGTGGCAGACGTTCTGCCTGAAAATCTGCGGAGGGACCAGGCCGCCATCTGGGTCAGGTTGCCCAGACTATGGAGCGCATGGCAGACAGCATGGCCTCCATAAAGGAGTCTGTGGAGGATCTGGCCTGCAACTACTTGGCTGTGATAACCTGCCTGAATGACCTGCAGACCACCACAGCAGGCGTGGGTCAGGAGGTGCGCGCCCTGACCAAAGCTGTCCGGGCCAACACGGCAGCCATCCAGGCGGGGGTGAGGCTGCAGGAGGACACCAATGTGGTCCTCACTCGTATCGCCCTGCGTTGGAGGGCATGCTCCTCCTTTTCCTGATTTCCCCCCCATGAGTCTCCCCTGAGGAGCCGGGGCCGTGGCCACCGCAGGCGTGGGGCACAGCAGCGCCGGTAGTTTTTTTTTTTTGTTTTTTTACTCAGGTTATGAGTGTTTTATGTTTCTTTTTTATTTTAATCAGGTTATGAGTTTTTATTTTATTTTGTAGACCCAGCACATGGTAAGTAGTGCTGGCTACAGTGTGAATGATGTTTGAATGTGGGGGTGACACTCCTGCCGGAAAAGGGGTGTCACCCTCGGTTATGGTGGAGAAGGGAATCTGAAGATGCGATACACCTCCGAATCACCCATGCCAAAGACATTTATGCGCGGTTGGTATATCCTCTCCCGTGCCCTCCTCCTCCGTGCCCTCCTCCTTCTATGCGCATCTAAAGCCAGTAGTATAGCTATGACCATGGATGCCCCTGGCATGTTGGCATACAGATTGTTGTCCTGCAAGTGTGGCTGCTCAGCTTGTCCCTAACGGTGCTGCTGAAGCTGACCTGCACACGTGTGGTGCAAAGTTAAAGCTGCTTTAACGTAGCCTGCGCCGGACAAACGTACTTTCGTGGATCGCCGTATCTCCCTCATTTGCATATTTGCATATGCAAAACAATGGTGCGTCCAGCGTATTTTTGCGCCCACGATGCGCCGGTGTAGAAAAATTACGTTGGTGGGAAAAACCTATTTTTCAGGCGTATCTCATTTTGGGGATACGGCGCATAGATACGACGGCGCATATTTACACTTACGCCGCGCATCTCGAGATACGCCGGCGTAAGTGCTTTGTGGATCTGCCCCTTAATATTTTACAAAGCTTATTTTGTCAAGTTTCGATTACAGATGTTTTTCAATTTACTGCTGTAAGGGGTTAGCTCGGTAGCAGGGTGTGTGACCCCTTGGATGGGTTCACCACACACTGAATTTATACAGACAGGCAGTCGAAGACGGTTGAAAACAAAGATTTTGGTTTATTCTTCCGTCTTGCTGGAAACAAGTGCAAGCATCCAAACAGCATAAACAAAATCAAACATAAAATAAACCCTGGCCACTTTGGGCGTCTACCTTCCACACAGGAACCTATCTATGAAGTCTAGCACAGCCTACTGCTGGGTAGACAGTGCTGGTCATACAGCAGAAAAACAATAGTCTTTTGATTTTTATCACACAGAAAAATCAATCCTCTCCTCACCTCCTCAGAAGACTTTCTGGCACTGCTCTCCTTACTCACAAAGACTCAGGATGATGCAGCAAATCAGTGGTAATCCCCTGGATTACTTATAGAGGCCTTAATTGCCTCATTCTGAACAGCTGAAGTCTTCCAACGCCCTCAAACCTTTCCTGGCCACATTTGCAGCCGACGCCTAATAACAATTGGAGTATTGTCTAAACAAGGCAGAAATGTATGTCCCGTCTGTGACAACACCCACAGATTTACCTGACTTCCTGTCACATACCCCCCCTCTTGTTTCAACCCTAGGGTTGGGACACAGGTTGCCAGGCAGGCATGCACTCGGGACAACCCATCTGCATTCCCCATTTTAGCACCGGGGCGATGCGTTACCACAAAACTAAATTCCTGGAGGGCCAGGAACCACCTATTTATTCTCCTATTGGTCTCTTTGTTCTGTGCCATCCACTTCAATGGGGCATGATCCGTCACCAGTTCAAGCTGTCTACCCACGAGGTAGTACCGGAGAGAATCCAAAGCCCATTTCACCGGCAAACATTCTTTCTCAATGGTGGCATAATTCTCTTCATGGGCCTTCAACTTTCGGCTGAGGTACATAACAGGGTGTTCCTCCCCCTTGATAATCTGAGACAGTACAGCTCCTAAGCCCACATTTGATGCATCTGTTTGAACCACGAAGTCCCGTGAAAAATCAGGCGAATTTAAAACTGGCCGACTACATAAGGCCTGTTTTAAAGCCTGAAAAGCTGTTTCTGCTTCAGGAGTCCATTTGGTCATTACAGACTCCTTCCCTTTGGTCAAATTGGTCAGGGAAACAGCCTGTGAGGCAAAATGGGGGATAAAGCCTCAACTTTGTTTATTTTGGGCTTGATTAGACCTCTTCCAATGGTATACCCCAGATACTTCGCCTCTTCTAGCCCAAGGGTACATTTTTTTTGGATTGGCTGTAAAGCCGGCTTTCCAGATGGAATCCAAAACAGCCTGAACTTTTGGCAAGTGTGATTCCCAATCCTCACTGTGGATGACAATGTCATCGAGGTATGCAGCAGCATAGGCTCGATGAGGCCGAAGGGTCTTATCCATGGTGCGTTGGAATGTGGCATTTTGTAACCCAAAAGGCATCCTCCGATATTGGAAAGATCCGTCTGGAGTTACAAATGCTGTTTTTTCCCTGGCCCACTCAGAGAGAGGAATTTGCCAATAACCCTTGGTCAGGTCTAACGTTGTCATGTACCGGGCAGTGCCTAGGCGATCAATCAGTTCATCTATGTGGGGCATGGGATAGGTGTAAAACTTAGTGATTTGATTCAGGCGACGAAAGTCATTACAAAACCGCCAACTTCCATCTGGTTTGGGCACTAAGACAATGGGACTTGACCAATCACTATTTGACTCTTCTATCACCCCCAGCTCAAGCATTTGTTTTACTTCCTTGCGAATTGCCTCTCGCCAGGCTTCTGGAATTCTATAAGGCTTCAACTTGACCTTATCCCCTGGTGTGGTGATAATGTCATGTTCAACTCCGGAGACCCAACCTGGCAGGCCTGAAAACTTCTCCTTATTACGGAGCACAAATTCTTTAACCTCCTGTTTCTGAGTTTTGGATAGAGTCTCCGCTATCCCAACTTCAGGGACAGCCAGGTTAAATGGAGCAGAAAATCTGGTAGTCTTAGCGACCAAGCACTCTCTATCCTTCCATGGTTTCAGCAAGTTCACGTGATAGAGCTGCTTAGGTTTACTTCTTCCCGGTTGGCTAATTTTATAATTCACCACTCCCATTTTTTCCAACACTTCATATGGACCCTGCAATTTGGCTAGGAATTTACTTTCGACCGTGGGGACCAATACCACCAATATCACCAGGTGCAAAGAAACGGACCTGGGCCCCACGATTGTAAATCCTTTGTGAAGCCAATTGGGCTTGGGCTAAATGTTCCTTCACAATCGGCATCACTTGGGCAATGCTGTCTTGCATTTGGGCCCCATGTTCAATCACACTTCGATGAGGGGAACTCTCACTCTCCCATGTTTCCCTGGCAATGTCCAGTAGGCCCCGAGGGTGCCTCCCATAGACTAGCTTAAATGGAGAGAACCCTGTGGACGATTGGGGAACCTCTCTTATTGCAAACGTCAGATAAGGGAGCAGATAATCCCAATTCTTTCCGTCTTTATCCACCACCTTCCTCAACATTTGTTTTAAGGTTTTATTAAACCTTTCCACTAACCCGTCTGTCTGAGGGTGATATACTGATGTACGTAATTGGGTCACTTTCAGGAGTTTACAAAGTTCTTTGGTCACCCTAGACATAAACGGGGTGCCCTAGTCAGTTAGGACTTCCTTAGGAAGACCCACACAGCTGAAAACCTGAAACAACTCTTTGGCAATGGTTTTAGCAGAGGTGTTTCGGAGAGGAATCGCTTCTGGGTACCGGGTGGCATAGTCCATTATTACCAAGATGTGCTGGTGCCCTCTAGTGGACTTCAGTAAGGGGCTAACCAAATCCATGGCGATCCTCTCAAAAGGGACCTCGATACTGGGCAGGGGTAACAACGGACTGCGGAAATGTGGCATAGGTGCAGTAATCTGATACACTGGACAGGAAGAGCAGTACAATTCCACTTCTTTAGTGATCCCAGGCCAATAAAACCTCTGGGTGATCCTCTCCCAGGTTTTTTCCACTCACAAATGTCCCCCAAGAATGTGCCCATGGGCCAGTTCCAAAACCATCTTGCGGTACGGTTTAGGCACTACCAGTTGCTGAATGGTGTGCTCTATCCTCTCTGACACTCAATATAACAGGTCCCTTTCAATAATGAAGTAAGGGAGGGCAACCCTCTCGTCAGGGTTAACTAACTCCCCATCTATCTTTACTACATTCTCCCGGGCTCTTAGCAATGTGGGGTCCCTCAATTGCTCAGTGACAAAATTTTCTCTGTGCACCTAGAGGTCATCAAACCCTATCGGCCGCTGTTCCTCTTCTGAGGTAGCAGGCTCCTCCCTAGGGACTGGTGTTTCCCCTGATAATACTGAGAATGGAAACTCAGGAGAATCCTCACAGTTATAGGTTTCTGGAGTAGATGGTTCAGACTCAGAAGAACCACCTACTGGGGAATCTGGGCAGTCCCAGAGTTCCCAGAATTTTGGGAAATCCCTTCCCACAATGGCGTCATGTGGCAGTTTGGGAACTAAACCCACCTGGTGACACAAGTTACCGAGGGAGGTTTCAAAGGAAACCGTAGCTACCGGATATTCTCGAGTGTCCCCATGTACACAAACTACAGCCATTTTCCTCGGATGTAAGGTTTTTCCCACCACTAGATCACTTTTCACTAAGGTGACCAGGCTACCTAAATCCAACAATACCACAACATTTTTACCATCTAAGCACATTCTATATAAAGGTTTCTCATTTCCCTTTACTGCAGTGCATGTGGTTGCAAAAAGGGACTGTCGTCTCTCTGTCAGAAAGTCACACTGCATGGGTTCATCACCCGCTGGGCAAACCGCTGCTACATGTCCCTCTTCCCGGCAACGGTAACAAATCAACCTTCTGGTCCTCTCCTGTTAGATGGGTCTTTCAGGCCGCTCTCGCCAAACATCAGCAGTAATCCCGATAATTCCTCTAGTTGCTCCTTGGTACCTCTCTCCACCCCCATCCCTTGATGCAGTCTTACCTATAGGTGGGGTGGGTCTGGTCTTGGGGTGAAAAGTCAGTGCGTCTCTGGTGGAAGAGGACAAATTCTCTGCTGTTGTTAGGTACCTTTCGACCAGGTCTACAAGTTTGTCTGCGGTTTCCGGACCACCATGGTTCACCCATTTCTGCAGGGTGTTAGGAAGAGACCTAAGAAATTTGCCCATGACTACTCGCTCCAAAATTTTTGGTCCGGACAGAGTTTCTGGCTGCAGCCATTTTCTAGCCAAATGGATGAGGTCATACATCTGCGACCGAGGTGGCTTCCTCTGCTGATAACTCCAATTGTGGACCCGCTGAGCACGGACATCCAGGGTTACACCGAAACGTGCCAATATTTCCTTTTTTGATCAAACATAGTTTTTTGCGTCTGCAAGCTCCAAATCGAAATATGCCTTTTGGCCTTCTCCAGATAATAGGGGGGCCACTAGTCCAGCCCACTGGTCTTTAGGCCAACTCTCTCTTTCCGCTGCTCTCTCAAACATGGTCAGAAACATCTCAGGGTCCTCATCTGCAGTCATCTTTGGCAATAAGTGTCGTACCTGAAAAGTCGGTATGTTACTGGCCTGACTCCCAGCCTCGGTCTGCTGCCTCTGAAGCTGTTTCACGATGGCCTCCATTTGCTGCTGGTGTCTCTGTTCCAAGCCTGCAATGCTCTCTCGGTGAGCTGCAAGGCTCTCTTGGTGAACCTGTTGTTGAGCTGCCATGCTCTCTTGGTAAGCCTGTTGTTGAGCTGCGTGAGCCTGTTGTTGAGCTGCGAAGCTCCGCTGCAAACCTGCATTCGTCTGCTGTTGATTTGCATTTGCTATAGCCAGCTGTTTCAGTATCTCCTCCATTTTGGGTTTACTTTAACTGCCTGCGGCACTCCACCATGTGTAAGTGGTTAGCTCGGTAGCGGGGTGTGTGACCCCTTGGATGGGTTCACCACACACTGAATTTATACAGACAGGCAGTGGAAGACGGTTGAAAACAAAGATTTTGGTTTATTCTTCCATCTTGCTGGAAACAAGTGCAAGCATCCAAACAGCATAAACAAAATCAAACATAAAATAAACCCTGGCCACTTTGGGCGTCTAGCTTCCACACAGGAACCTATCTATGAAGTCTAGCACAGCCTACTGCTGAGTAGACAGTGCTGGTCATACAGCAGAAAAACAATAGTATTTTGATTTTTATCACACAGAAAAATCAATCCTCTCCTCACCTCCTCAGAAGACTTTCTGGCACTGCTCTCCTTACTCACAAAGACTCAGGATGATGCAGCAAATCAGTGGTAATCCCCTGGATTACTTATAGAGGCCTTAATTGCCTCATTCTGGACAGCTGAAGTCTTCCAACACCCTCAAACCTTTCCTGGCCACATTTGCAGCCGACGCCTAATAACAATTGGTGTATTGTCTAAACAAGGCAGAAATGTATGTCCCGTCTGTGACAACACCCACAGATTTACCTGACTTCCTGTCACACTGCCCACTGTGAAGTACACAGATCCATATTTATCAAGCATAGAACTGTAATTTTGACTGCTCAAAGTTTGCAAAAAACAAGATTAGGTTCAGGTAATCACTGCAAGAATTAGACAATTAAGAAGCAGTACATACCTTCTGGGTGGCCTGTCTAATAATGAGGGAAAACTGCATAATAATAAAAATGAGTATTGCAGTCACTAGCTTCAGGCAATTAGCATAGGTCAAGTAATGACCTTCTCTTTCTCATCCAAAGTTACAGCTCATCCCTCACAAGGTAAAAAAAACCTGTGGACAATATTCTAAATCACTCTGTGGTCCAGGAACTCTACTGCCATTTACAGTACAGTCAGTATTTATCTTAACAAACATGGCGATTCTTTTCTTTGGGGTACGGAGTACTGCCATGTTCACTGCCCTGGCTTAAAATTCTGAATGATCCTTATAAAAAATAAAATTGATATCAAGTATTGTACAACATTTTTTTAAATTAAAAAATAAGATAACAGTAAGGTTAGCCCAAATCTTTTTATATTGTGAAAGATAATGTTACGCCGAGTAAATTGATATGTCACGCTTCAAAGTTGCGCCCGATCGTGGAATGGCGACAAACTTTTACCCTTAAAAATCTCCATAGTCAACATTTAAAAAAATATACAGGTTGCATGTTTTGAGTTACAGATGAGATTTAGGGCTAGAATTATTTCTCTCACTCTAACGATCACAGCGATATCTCACAAGTGTGGTTTGAACACCGTTTTTATATGTGGGCGCAACTCACGTATGCGTTCTCTTCTGCGCCGATAAAAGTGATCTTGTAGTATATCCACCGCAGAGACGACTTATCTGAAAGAGGACCACTCGCTGAAGCAGCTAGCTACCGGGGTTATGGTAGCTAGCTGCTATCATAACAACAGAATTTCTCTTCAAAGTACCAACGTATTCCTGCGGCGGGCGGTCCGTAAGTGGTTAAAAAAAATAGTTTTTGGAATGGTTTGTAAAAGTACATTTACACTTAGCGAACACACGTGGCTGAAGACAAATTGGAAAGTGTCTCTACTGGATTTGAAGTTCTTCCAAAGAAAAATATCAAACTCTTCACAATCACGACTTTTTCTTGTTATCAGTTTTCGGCAGCACCTATGTTTGTGAGCAACTATTTTCAAGGATGAAGCGCACAAAGGGAAAAATTAGAACCAAAGTATCTGATGAGCAACTTGAGAATTCACCTTGAGAATTACTACTACAATAATCGAATCGGATATTGAGGCCTTCGTTTATAAAAACAGTGACAGATATTGCACTTGTTTTCTGTTGCCCTCTTTTACTTTCATAATACACAGGTATACTTTAAATCTCTCTGTAGCAAAATATTTTAATCACCTGTGCCCAAGAAACACATTTAATAGAAAATATTTGAATGTAAGTAAAACAAATTCAAATTAAATACATACTGTACAATAAAGCAATTGACTTAAATGAAATGTTCATGGCTATTTTGTTTTAAAGGAATCACACATATCCTATAAAGAAAAAATATTAGTTTTATCACTTTGTGTAACAGATCTGGAAATGGGTTAGGCAGTTATGAAGCATAGTGAGATCTATATGGGTAGCAAGAAAGTACCACTGCAAGGTATTGCTGGCTGCTAACCTTATAAATGGTCTGGAAAATGCCAACACTGTCCTTATAAACCAGGATGGGTGGACGATAATTAAAGATTTCAGATTTTTTCTTAGCCTGTAAGAAAAAAAGAAAAGTTTAGTCTGAGGGCTTGTTATCCACAAAATCAAAACGTGAACAGATGTTTTTTTTTTTTTTGCTCAGCTTGCTACATGCTATATGCACAAGTAACTTTAAGAACACAGGGCCAAATCCACAAAAGAGATACTCCGGCGTAAGCCGTCGTATCTCTGGTTCTAACTTTGGAACTGATCCTCAGAAGCAGTTTTCCAAAGTTAGGCAGAAGATCCGACATCTGTAAGGGACTTACACTGCCGGATCTTAGGATGCAGTACCGCATCCGCCACTGGGGGCATTTCGAGTCGAAATGCCTCTTCTGGTATGCAAATTAGCACTTAGGGCGATCCACAAAGCTTTTCTGCTTCGTTTTTTCGCCGTAAGTTTTAGTTTGCCAAGTGTAAAACTAGGGCTGCTTTTACAAAGTGTAAAGTTAGTAACACCATGTAAAAGCACATTCAAGCGACGGCATTTGGTATGCATTCCCGAGGGAGAACTCCACGGCAATTTGTAAAATCAAAACCGGCATGGGTTCCCCCCCAGGAGCATACCAGGCCCTTAGGTCTGTTATGGGTTGTAAGGAGACCCCCCCTCCGCCGAAAAATCGACGTAGGGGGTCCCCCTACAATCCATACCAGACCCGTATCCAAAGCACGCTACCCAGCCGGCCAGGAAGGGAGTGGGGACGAGCGAGCGCCCCCCCCTCCTGAGCCGTGCCAGGCCGCATGCCCTCAACATGGGGGGGTTGGGTGCTCTGGGGCAGGGGGGCGCACTGCGGGCCCCCCCACCCCAGAGCACCCTGTCCCCATGTTGATGAGGACAGGACCTCTTCCCGACAACCCTTGCCGTTGGTTGTCGGGGTCTGCGGGCGGGGGCTTATCGGAATCTGGGAGTCCCCTCAAATAAGGGGGCCCCCAGATACCGGCCCCCCACCCTAAGTGAATGGATATGGGGTACATCGTACCCCTACCCATTCACCTGTAGGCAAAAAGTAAAAGTTAGTAAACACACAACACAAGGGTTTTTAAAATAATTTATTATTCTGCTCCGGAGTGGGTGCACGTGGGTAGGCACCCACCACGTGGGTACCTGCCGGAGCATGATGGGACGGTGATGCCTATATAAATGGGATGCAAGGCGCGCTTCCATCATTACAGTGACAAGAGGCGACGAGGCAACATCGGAAGAGGGGAGAAGAAGAACCTGATGTCACAGAAGACCGCGCCGGCTGCCTGTTAGTAATTGAGCTAAGACACAAAGATAGCAGGCAGCCAGCGCTGAAGAAGAAGGCACCGGACAGCTGCAGAAGAACCGGGGTTCGCCGAGTCAACAGCGGAGAGCGGCGAAGAGAGAAGAAGACCCCCGGAGAGCGGAGAAGCTCCCCCCCGGAGAGCGGAAGAAGAAACCCCCCCCCGGAGAGTGGAAGAAGACCCCCGGAGAGTGGAAGAAGAAGACCCCCCTGGTAATAGAGCTAATAAAGAAGACAGGGGGGGCCTCCGGAGCAGAATAATAAATTATTTTAAAAACCCTTGTGTTGTGTGTTTACTAACTTTTACTTTTTGCCTACAGGTGAATGGGTAGGGGTACGATGTACCCCATATCCATTCACTTAGGGTGGGGGGCAGGTATCTGGGGGCCCCCTTATTTGAGGGGACTCCCAGATTCCGATAAGCCCCCGCCCGCAGACCCCGACAACCAACGGCAAGGGTTGTCGGGAAGAGGTCCTGTCCTCATCAACATGGGGACAGGGTGCTCTGGGGTGGGGGGGCCCGCAGTGCGCCCCCCTGCCCCAGAGCACCCAACCCCCCCTTGTTGAGGGCATGCGGCCTGGCACGGCTCAGGAGGGGGGGGGGCGCTCGCTCGTCCCCACTCCCTTCCTGACTGGCCGGGTAGCGTGCTTTGGATACGGGTCTGGTATGGATTGTAGGGGGACCCCTACGTCAAATTTTCGGCGTGGGGGGGTCTCCTTACAACCCATACCAGACCTAAGGGCCTGGTATGCTCCTGGGGGGGGGAACCCATGCCGGTTTTTTCTTTGAAAATTGGCATGGAGTTCTCCCTCTCAGGAATGCATGCTGAGCACCGCTGTCATTTTTTTTTATAATTATTTGTTTTCCCGGCGCGTATATTTTTTTCACCCGTCGCAACTTTAGTGTCCCGTCGCAATCCACAAAGCCGCCCGGCGTCAATTACGTTCGCGCGCTGCACGTCGGGAAAATTACGTCACACGCATGCGCAGTACGGCCGGCGCGGGAGCGCGCCTCATTTAAATTGTAAACGCCCCCCGGAGAGGAGGACCGCCTTGCGACGGCGGCACTTAAGTTACACGGCCTGAAATTTCTAGGTAAGTGCTTTGTGGATCAGGCACTTAGGTAGAAACTTTAAGTCAGTGTAACTTAACTGCTGAAAGTTAAGTTACGCCGCCTGGCTGAGGATTTGGCCCACAGAGAACAACAATTACAATTTAAAAGTTTTATTAACAAAATACATGTACAATATTATCTGTTATGTCATTTATAACATTTACATCTCTGACGTAATTCAAGTAATGCAAACTGTAGCAATAAATGTGAATATGTACATATGTGACCTTTGTCAAGGTCCTGAAGTAGCTGCAAGGTCTTATCCCCAAGGCAACCAGCTGCAATACAGTGTGGCAGTGTTTTGTCACTGCAAATAATATATCCCTCCCCATCCTTCTCAGTCATTAGCAAATTTACCCATGGGGGACATAAAAGATATATGTATAATGTCCCTGTCCATGCTTGCAGGTCTATGTGTCTGTGGTGCACATGGTCCAGTGACATGGAAACATTAGCTTCCATATGATGATGAAGGTAGACAAGAAAAAGTACCAGCCAGTTGTCCTAAAGAGAAACTTTAGTCAGAAAATTAAGTCCTGATAAATCACTTCAGGCTGGCCCCTTTTGCAGGTATAGCTATGTAAAACATTAAGGCTGCATTCACACCTCGGCGTAGTAAATCGCGGCGTTTTGTCCCGCGAATTGCGGCGACAAATAGCAGCGTTTTGTACCGCGATTTTGCGGCGACAAAACGCCGTGATTGTGAATGCAGCCTTCACCCCCTCTATGGAGATGGTTCACATCTCCTATGCCGAACGCCGAAAGACGCCTGAAAAAAAGGTCCGGGACTTTTTTTCAGGCGGCAGGCGTTCGGCGTTCGGCGTGGAGATGTGAACCATCTCCATAGAGGGCAATGTTACATCATCCCTCTGGCGTGTTGGGGCGGCAGCGGGCGTCACACTACAGGCGACAAAACACCTAGGTGTGAATGGGCTCTAAAAATAAATGTCTATACTGTTTAAATTCCTGTAACACACTGTCTCACCCTGCCCTGCACATGCTCAGTTGCTCTCCATTTTTAGCCACTGCTGAACTTGTAGAGGCCGCTCTGCTAACAACCTTAAAGTAGAATTATAAACCTTGCTATACCTTACAGCCAAGGAAGCTGTTTCTGTTTGTTCTTCAACTGCCATGGTGCTGCACATGTGATCAATTATGACACCAGCTATTTGATGGTTCGACAGTTTGGTTGAGGAAACAACCAAATGTGACAGTTGGCAATCCCGGCATTCCAGAAATTAAACTTTTTTTGAAACATTTAAATCGATGTCTTTAGTTCCACTTTATGATTTACTTCTGCTCAGGGGATTTGGGCTTCAGAAAAATTTCAGCATCCAGCAATATTAAACAGGAGCAATGCTGGAGGCAATTTACAGCACACACTTATCTTGGTAGCATAATTAATAATGTGGAATGTATGTTCCTTGTTAAAGAACATAATTTTTTATCACGTTGTTATGGGTCAGTGGTTCTCAACCTAGGGGTTGAATGATGATTTGCCAGGGGTCACTAAATCCTGGGCTGTTCCTGAAGTAGTGTGTTTAGTGTGTAGTGTGTTTAGGCCTGACTAAACTTGTGCACACCCTAATTTAAATATGACCCACCCTTTCCTGTCAAGGTCACACCCCTTTCTGTTTAAGATCCACCCTGAAATTTGAGTGGGGACACTAGTTCTGAGGGCCTGGAGGGGGAAAATGGATTTCCTTAATTTGCATAGATTTCCTCTCACTTCCTGTTTGGCTATGGAGCAGGAAGTGAAGGGAAATCTCTGCAATGCAACAGGGATGGTAAAAAAAACTGACAGAGGCTATAACCCTCCCTTACTCTATCCAAAATGAAAAAAAAAAAAGTGTTGCCTATAGTTCTATTTTAAGCACAAATTTATGATAATTTTTGGAGAGGACTAAGAAGATATAACCATGCCAATGGTGCAGCAGAAAACACATAGCACAGTGAGTAAGGTTTGTGGTCCAGGATGATAGGACAGTCAAAATTAGAAGCAGTGCCCCCCCCACCACTGCCAGAAGCAGTGCAGCCGCTTTATGGGGGTTGCCACCTGTCCGGTTTGTGAGACATGTCTCTGGCCGCCTGTAATGCGGGCGGTGTCTCACCCGACATTTACACTCCTGCCGGACAAAATTTCTCCCTCCACCTCCATGCGGAGCCAGGTGCTCTCTGACTGCAGACAAGACACAGAGGTGGAGGCGGAGCCGGGTGCTCTGGCTGTAGACAGGAACGTGGAGGTGGAGGTGGAGGCAGCCAGGTTGCTCTGGATGCAGTCGGGACACAGAGGCGGAGCCCCCATCTTTCTTTGGGGTCTGGCTGGCTGCAGAAGGCACACAGAGGTGGGGTTGCAGGCAGAGCCTACATGTTACCTGCGGAGATCGCTCTGGAACTGGGAGCCTTGTACAGTAAGTGTTTGGGGTATTGTGTATATCATACACCATCCATCCATACAACCCCCCCCATACACCATCCATATATACACTTCGCACCCCTCTCCTGTAATTACCACCCCCCGCCATACACTCCGCACACCTCTCCTGTTCATACCACCCACCGCCATACACTCAGCACCTCTCTCCTGTGCATACCACCCACCGCCATACACCCTGCACCCCTCTCCTGTACATACCACCCACCTCCATACACTCCGCACCCCTCTCCTGTACATACCACCCACATCCATAAACTCCGCAACTCTCTCCTGTACATACCACCTACCGCTATACACTCCGCACCCCTCTCCTGTACATACCACCCACCGCCATACACTCCGCACCTCTCTCCTGTACATACCACCCACCGCCATACACTCCACACCCCTCTCCTGTACATACCACCCACCTCCATACACTCCGCACCCCTCTCCTGTACATACCACCCACCTCCATAAACTCCGCACCCCTCTCCTGTACATACCACTCACTGCCATACACTCCGCACCCCTCTTGTACTTAAGTTTTTTCTCCATCTTATCTTCTTAACATATCCCAAAAAATTCTAAGCCGTACCTTTTTCTATCTCATGAACGAAATGTGAGAAATAACGTATATATCATAAAGATTCCATAAACACATACCACATACACTGCATATATCATTTGAGGAAAATATGCTTGTAAAATAGTTCACCATTTGCCAAAAAAATCAAAAAATATGTCCCCAGATTTCATTTTATAAATCTGGTCATCTTATCTTGACAGATCCTTGCATCTTTCATCCAGTGTTGCACTGATGTTTCTGGATTCGGAGTCATGGGGAAAGCAAAATAATTGTCAAGGGATCTGTGGAAAAAGGTAGTTGAACTGTATAAAACAGGAACGGATATAAAAAGATATCCAAGGAAATGAGACTGCCAATCAGCAGTGTTCAAACTCTAATCAAGAAGTGGAAAATGAGGGGTTCTGTTTAAACCAAACCACCATCAGGTAGACCAACTAAAATTTCAGCCACAACTGCCAGGAAAATTGTTTGGGATGCAAAGAAAACCCACAAATAACTTCAGGTGAAATTCATGACTCTCTGAAAACATGTGGTGTGGTTGTTTCAAGATGCACAATAAGGAGGCACTTGAAAAAAGATGGGCTGCATGGTCAAATCGCCAGAAGAAAGCCATTACTATACAAATGCCACAAAGAATCCCACTTACAATATGCCAAACAGCACAGAGACAAGCCTCAAACCTTCTGGCACAAAGTCATTTGGAGTGATGAGACCAAAATGTAGCCTTTTGGACACAGCCATAAACACATTATACACATATACATTTGGAGAGGAGTCAACCAGGCCTATGATGAAAGGTACACCATTCCTATTGTGAAACACGGAGGTGGATCGCTGATGTTTTGGGGATGTGTGAGCTACAAAGGCACAGGAAAATTTGGTCAAAATTGATGGCAAGATAAAAGCAGTATGGCCCGAATTCACAAAGCACTTGCGCCGACGTATCTCAAGATACGCCGCGTAAGTGCAAATGTGTGCCGTCGTATCTGTGCGCCGGACCCACAAACTAAGATACGCCTAAAAACAGGCTTAAAACCGCCGAAGTAACTTGACTACGCCGGCGTAGCGTGGGCCCAAATTTAGACTGGACGCATGTGGCGCTCCCATTGATTTTGTATTCAAATATGCAAATGAGGGAAATACGGCGATTCACGAACGTGGGTGCGCCCGGCACATGCTTCCGGCGCGTCCGGCGCGAAGTTATTCCCCATAAAGGAGGTGTAACTCAGCAACAGACGTGCACAGGTCAGCTGGAGAGCAGCTGCAGCAGTACCGTTACGGACGAGCTGAGCAACCATACTTGCAGGACAACACATCTGTATGCCAACATGCCAGGGGAAGCCATGGTCATAGCACTACTGCGTCCACAGGCACGGAGGAGGGCACAGGAGAGGATATACCAAACGCGCATGAATGTCTTTGGCATGGGGGAATCGGAGGTGTATCGCATCTTTAGATTCAGCCCTGATGCCATCCTGGAATTAGCCACAGCGCTGCATGATGAAATCACCAGCCAGACAGAACGCTCACATGCAGTGCAGCCACTAGTCAAGGTACTGGCAACACTCCATTTCCTCGCCAGTGGATCTTTCTAATGTACAAGTGGAGTCGTGTCTGGGATGTCACAATCCACCATGAGCAGATGCGTGCACCAGGTTGTCCCCGCAATCCTCACACGCATGTCCCACCACATCATCAAACCAACCCATGAGCACCTGCAGCAGAAGGCAATGCAGGATTTCTACAGCATTGCCGGATTCTCACGCACCGTGGGGGCCATTGATTGCACACATGTGGCACTACGGCCCCCCGTGCCACAGAGCACATATACCGCAATCGTAAGCAGTGGCATTCTATCAACGTACAGATGATAGCCAATGCCCAATGCCTCATATGGCGTGCCAAACACCCAGGGGCCAGCCACGACAGCTACATATACCGTCAAAGCAACATCCCAACGGAATTCGAACAGAACGTGTACAGGGACAGCTGGCTGGTTGGTGAGTGACATGGGTGTCAGGCATGACTGTCCGACCCCATGATGCAGACATCACGAGGGGCACATGCACGGCTAACATCCTCCTGTCTTTACCCTTCCAGGTGACTTGGCATATGCACTTGGGCCCCATCTCCTGACTCCATACCGGAATCCCCAAACCAGAGGCGAGAGAAGATACAATGCTGCACACATACGCACCCGTGCAGTGGTGGAGCGCACATTTGGCATCCTGAAGTCCCGTTTCCGATGCCTGGATAAGTCCGGGGGGACCCTGTTGTATTCCCCAAACTTTGTGTGCCAGATCATCGGTGCATGTTGCGTGCTGCACAACTACGCCATGAGAAAGGGCCTGGAGATTGACATATGTGATGACCTGACCCCCGAACCACACAGCCCCCCCTGCCCCGAGGCTATCCCATCTGCTGAAGGAACAGCAGTCAGGAGTTGCCTCGTGGAACGCATCTTTGCAAGTTAAACACACACATTCATCATGGCACATGGACAATGCACGCATGCACACCACTGTGGTCCCTAGCTCACACACCACATCCACCTCACATTGGTTTAGCCCAAGTCCACCGAACGGGACTTGGGAGCAGCAATGCCACGCCAAGGCCCCAATGATGTTGCTGTCCATTCATACCACATTCACACGGTCGTAGGGATAACTTCTCCCTGACGAGCCAAGGTGACACGCCTTGCTGGCAGGAATGTCACACACACATACACACACTCAGGCCCCGTACACACGACAGAGTTTCTCGATCGGAGCCGTATTCTGCTGAGAAACCTGGCCGTGTGCACACTTTCGGCCGAGGAAACCGACAAGGATCTCGTCGAGCCAAATAGAGAACATGTTCTCTGTTTCCTTGTTAGTCAACGGGGAAACTAGGCTCGCGGAGATCCTCGGCGGCCTCACCGTGTGCAGTGACCAAAAAAAATATATAGGGATCATGCCCTTACAGTAGGACGGCACATACATCTGTGCACGTCCAAAAATATATATATAAAGCTCATACTCTGAACTGCAAACGTTTAGAGGACAGTCATTTGCCCCCTCGTGGGCCAGGCCTCGTGCCAAGGGTATGGCTCCTCAATTGTCTGGGCGACGACTCGTGGGGGGGGGGGGCATCATGAGGAGGTTCATCCCCTGATCTGTCGCTCCTGGATCTGATGGCAGATGTTGCCTGCATCCCCTCTAAGGCAACCACAATGCATGTCAGCACGCTGTTGGTATCTGCCTGCATCCGCAGCTGGCGTCGTTGGTCTGGCGCTGTAAGCGCCTGTTCTGCCGACCCTCTGTCTGGATGGCGGCAGTGTTGGCCTGCACAACCTCCCCCAGACTC
The DNA here is from genome assembly GCF_905171775.1 of Rana temporaria. NCBI lineage: Eukaryota > Metazoa > Chordata > Amphibia > Anura > Ranidae > Rana > Rana temporaria. The sequence goes on from NC_053489.1 coordinate 366,505,312, forward strand.
TTCACCTCTGCCAGGATCCCTGATGCTGTGGCCTGCAGCTCCACAATAGCTGCGGTGTGCCGGTCCTGGGCGGCCTGCACGTCCCCAGATCCCTGGTCCACTGATGACAAAGGACCCCCTGCTAACATGTGGTGATGCATGGCATCCAGGGTCTGGCTTTGGTCGCAGAGGCTTGTGGCCATGGCTGCGCAGTTTGCATTGACATCCTGCAGGCAGTCTGATATGGCCTTGGTATGTGCAGCCTGTTGTGTGAGGCACTGCTGCATATCCGAGGACCCAACAAAGGTGGCCAGGCTGTCCAGAGGCGTCTCTAGTGAAAATGGTGCCTATGGCAAGCACTGAAACTGCGCCCCTGTCAAAACATTTGAAACCCATCTTTCAGATAACCTTAACAAAAGAAAACAGCTACCAAAACTACAAGTCAAGCGCTTTAATTACCCCTTACACCAGAGTCAATAGCGTTACATTTTATATCACAGTTCCCCCCTTAGAGTTCCCAGAGAGCCCCCCTTACATCGGAATCCACAGAGTTCCCCTTCACACTGGGAAATCTGATCTAAAGAATGCTGTGGAATCTTGCGTCATCTTTATATACACTGTAAGAGGGGGAACTCTAACACAAAGGGGATCTCTGCGGACTGGGATGTAGGGGGGGCTCTGATGTGAGGGGGTATCTGGTTATCACAGAGTCCAGAGATCCCACTTACATCAGCGTTTCCCTTTACCCCAGTGTCTGCAGAGTTCCCCCTAAAAGCAGTGTGCCAGACAATAAGTATTTTTAGACAGGGGTCAGGTTAGCCATGGCAGCCCTGTAACAGCATAGAGCCTTTTACTTTATATGACCAGCCCTCTCTCCACAGTATGTGTGAGCATTTCCCCACCTCCATGGGACTACAAATTCCAGCATAGTAGGCTGTGCTCTTATTTCTCTGCTGCTCCCCAGTGTGACTGAGAAGGATGACTGCACTGATATACAAGAGGACACCCTCTCTCCCTGCCTGCTGCAGTGCTGCACAAACCCAGCCACTGCCAGAGTCTGTGCCCCCACTACCCCCTTACCAGAGACCAGGGCCGCTGTTAGATATTGTGGGGCCCCCTACAGCCTACCTGATGGGGCCCATGACCTCACCCCTGGGTCCATCCCTGACCCTGCCCTAACCTCAAAAAATAATTCAGCTGTCTTCAAGTGATATTTGTCATCCCTTGTGATACCTTGGGTAGTGACATATCCTCTTTATGGAGAAATCTGGGTTTTATTAGGTCTATAGATCCCTCCTCTGCCCTCCAAGGCTTATTGGCTGCTTTCTTAGCTGGTACCAGCCAGGTAAATGCAGAACCGATACTGGAAGTGATGAAATCTTCATAACTTATGGCCTCAGTTGTCAGAGGAGAGGAAGGAACTGATGTTCCTCCTCCTTCTTTGCGCTGCCAATCGACCAGATGCAATGGGAGAGCTTTTATTGCCATTAACTACAAACAAGCAAGCCGAATTAGAAAAAATAATCCCTCCATTTTACAGCCTCCTGGTCCCCTGTGTTTGATCTCATGGGGCCCCAAAAAATATATTTTAGACTACAAAGGAGCCATGGCCTGCAGGGAGAGGGGAAAGAATGTGCCTGCATCTTAATCAAGAGGATCAGTTTCAGCATAAGGCACTGGCAGTACAGCCGTCCCTCCTGCTGGGCAGGTGGCTGGGCTCTGCTTTTGTACTGATAGGACCTCGAGTCAGAAGGCCTGTGAGGAGACACCTCCTGACTGAGTCCACAGTCAGGTCCTGTCGAGAAATACACCGTCCCGATGCCACCGCTATAGTCCTGGCTATAGCATCCCTGACAGTAGGCAGAGAAGTGATATTCAGCTGTCAGGGCTGCTGTAGCCGGAACTATAGAGGTAACATCGGTAAATGCAGATGCCTGCTTACTCCGCGACCAGTGACTTCACTTACAGGAGTAAGAAATGAGAAATAGTCCCACTTGCAGCGCTGCCATTGTCCATTAGCAAAGGTGCTGAAAAGGAGATCCAGCTTATGCTCGGGAGCCTGGAGGGAAGAAGAGACCATCAGACCCTGGCAAGTGCATTGCTGCCCAGCCACTTACCAGCGCCCCCTTCATATGGCGCCCATGGCACTTGCCATGGCTGCCATACCCTAGATACGCCCCTGAGGCTGTCAGCCACTCTGTGCAGGTCGCAGGCAATATCTGCCATGTGGCGCATCTGCCGTGCCTGCTCCCTCTCAAGCCCTTCTTGGAGGGATCCGGCTACACCCCTAGTCTTGGCCAGAGCCTTCCTAGGGGAAGTAGCCAGTTGTGTCCATCTGGACGGGGTAGCCCTTGAGGGCGTTCCCCTGGATGAAGTAGCCCTTGAGGGCGTTCCCTTGGATGGGGTAGCCCTTGAGGGGGTTCCCCTGATGGGCGTGAAGGTGTCAGAGGGTCCGGGGAAGATGGAAGCCTCCTCAAGGTAGAGGCATTCCTCCACATGGAGATCCACCTGCTCCTCAAGAACTACCTCTAGAGCAGAGGTGTGGGCACTCCCCTCCACCGATCTTTCCTGGCTTCCCAGGGGGTCAGGCTGAGGCTGATGTTCCGGGGATGGCATGGGTCGGACACAGGCAGACGATGGCCCAGCTCCCTCCAGTACATCTGTGGATGACACAAAGCATTCACATGTTGGTGGACCCACACACTTGTCACATGTTCCCTTCCACCCCCTCACATGCTCCACACCGGATGGGGGATAAAACACACTTACCCTGGTCCTGGTCCTGGTCCTGGTCACTGGAGTCAAAGCTCTCCAGGCCCTCCACCTGCTCCTGCTCCAGACAGCTGGCTATCACCTCCTCCCTCAGGTGTCAACTTCAGAGAAGAAGCTGGTCTGCCTCCCGTGCTCCTGAGGTGCCTTCTCACCTTGGCTAGCTTCTCCCTGACCTGCCGTCTCATGTCATTGATCTTCTTTTGTATGTCTTTGCAGGTCCTGGTTTCATGCCCAAGGGCATTGATCTCCAGGGTGATCTTCTGGAAGATCTCCTGCTTCCTGGCACTGCTGGTCCTGGCGCTCTGTGCGCCATGGAGGTAGGCATCATACTGGGATCTTGCTGAGGTCAGGATCGCCCTCTCTTCCGCTGAGAAATTTTTCTTTCTCCTCTCCCTGTCCACCTCAGTATCTGACATGGCTCAGCCCGCAAAAGTACTCTGCTCCAGGTAAGACAAGCTGGTGTACTTTTGCGCTGGATGGGCGTATGGCTGGGCGTACTTATGCTCTCGGCATACGCGGTGGGCCGGCGTATCTTAGGGGGTTACGCCGGCGTAGTTGTGAGCATGCGCAGAGGGGTGCTGAACATGCGTCCACGTCATGGCGCATGCACCGTTCATGATACGCCGGGCGTAAAACACTGCACCACGCTCGGACCATCATTTGCATGGGGTCACACCCACTTCCACCTACGCCGGCCTGCGCCTTCGAAATCTACGCCACGCCGACGCAGCGTTGGGAGCAATAGCTTGCTGAATGCAGTGCTTGCCTCTCTGCGCTGCGTCGACGTAGAGCACAGGGGGATTCACTGCAGCGTAATGTGCACCTGCTGTCTGTGAATCCGGGCCTAGGTTTTTAAAAAATACTGGAGGAACATTTGCATTCATCAGCCAGGAAGCTGCTCATGTGACGTACTTGGACATTCCAATATGACAATGATCCAAAACACAAGACCAAGTCAACCTGTCATTAGCTACAGCAGAATAAAGTGAAGGTTCTGGAGTGGCCATCTCAGTCTTCTGACCTCAATATCATTGAGCCACTCTGGGGAGATCTCAAACATGCAGTTCATGCAAGACAGCCCAAGAATTTATAGAAACTGAAGGCTTTTTGCCAAGAGGAATGGACAGCTTTACCATCTGAGAAGATAAAGGGCTTCATCCACAAATACCAAGAGACCAAAAGACTTTCAGCTGTCATTGATGTTAAAGGGGGTATTAAACGGTATTAAGAACGGGCGTATGTAAACTTTTGATCAGGGTCATTTGGGTAGTTTCTGTTGCCATTATGATTTAAAAAGAGTAAACACAGTTGATTCATAATAAATAGCTCCAGCCAAACACTAACCATGAGTGAAAGAAACGTTTTTGTGTTATCGTTCATATTCTCTGAAAAATAGGCAAGAAATCATGAATTCTGCCAGGGTATGTGTAGCGCCCTGCTCCCAATGAGTGGGCGCTATATGTTGAAATTATAGTTGCCTGGGCAGTAGTTTGGCCCAGAGACATTTGTTCAAATTCATCGCTCTGTTCCAGTCCCGCTGGTTGCATGATTTTCCCTCTGACGGTGGGTGTCGCTGTCACCGCTGGTCAGAGTTGGAAAGGCAAGGGGCTGGATGCATTGGGTGCCTCTTTCCCAGAAGCAGCCCAAAGGGCGTGGTCAACCAACTGTGCATTCTGGGAGGGGGTACTTAAGGAACAGACACCATTTTGTGGGGTTCGTCTTCCAAACCCACCCTGAGGGCCCTCCTGGACTCAGGGGTGTGTTGGCAGTTACTGCCTCGGGGCCACGTTGGCCTGAGGCCTCGCAGCTGAGATGTAGGCCCAGGAGCTACTGGGGCCTACTGATCCAGGGATGATCCTGTGTCGCCTTACCTGCTGGAAGGGACCAAGCAATTGAGGACTCAATTCAAGGATACATCCGGATCTCAAAGTTTATCTCACAGTGCTGAGATACCTTCACCTAGTCTGTGGCAGAGACTATCGAACAAGTTCTACAATTCACCTAGTCTGTGGCAGAGACTATAATTTGATCAAGCTTCGCACTGGCTTCTAGACCAGTGAGAGTGAACCTATCCGGTGGTTGCTGAGTCCAGTGTGGAAACGGCTGTTCCTCTGGACCTGAAAAGAATATCTGTGGTTTGCAAGTCAGATGCCTGAATCTCCCCTAAACCTCCATCCCTCTTTTCTGAAGTTGTCTTTAATAAAAACCCTCTCTGCAGGGGGAGATAAAGAGACTTGGGCCCAGATTCTCAAAGACTTACGACGGCGTATCTCCAGATACGCCGTCGTAAGTCCGAATGGCCGCCGTTGTATCTATGGCGCCTGATTCATAGAATCAGTTACGCATAGATTTGGCCAAGATACGAGCGGCGTAAGTCTCCTACGCCGTCGTATCTTGGGGTGCATATTTACGCTGGCCGCTAGGTGGCGCTTCCGTTGTTTTTCGCGTTGAATTTGTAAATGAGCAAGATACGCCGTACGTACGCCCGTCGCAATTAGTTACGCCGTTTACGTAAGACATACGCCGGCGTAAATATAAAGCAGGTCTCTAGGTGGCATAGCCCATGCAAGGTATGGACGTCGGAACAAGTGTATCTTTTTACGTCGTTTACGTAAGTCGTACGTGAATGGGGCTGTGCGTAGGTTACGTTCACATCACAGGCATTGAGCCGGCGTATCTTTGGGCGTAAATACAACGTGATACTGAGCATGCGCCGTTCGTTTGCCCATGCATCTACATGGGGTCACGCTTAATTTAAATACAACACGCCCATGACCTGCCTACTTTGAATTACGCGCGCTTACGCCGGCCGATTTACGCTACGCCGCCGTAATTTAGGATGCAAGTGCTTTGTGAATACAGCACTTGCCTCTCTAAGTTGCGGCGGCGTAGCGTAAATAAGATACGCTACGCCCGCACAACGTAAAGCCGCCCTACGTGAATCTAGGCCTTGGTGTTTGGTCCAGACATTTCTTCCTTTGACCACTTCTTCAAGGAGAATCCCTGAGACGAGTGCATGGAACAGTAAGGTAACGGCAGGCCCAAATCCAGACCAGCAGCTCCTTCATATGTAAACTTATGAGCACAACTGTACCTATTCATTTCAAATGATATACATACTGGCCGGGATTCAGAAAGGACTTACGACGGCGTATCTCCAGATACGCCGTCGTAAGTCCAAATGAGCACCGTCGTATCTATGCGCTTATTCAGAAAGGCAGTTACGCCTGAATTTGGCCAAGATACGACCGACGTAAGTCTCTTACGCCGTCGTATCTTGGGTGCATATTTATGCTGGCCGCAAGGGGCGCTTCCATAGATTTACGCGTCGAATATGCAAATGACCTAGATACGCCGATTCACGAACGTACTTGCGCAAGTCGAATTAAGCTACGCCGTTTACGTAAGGCTAATGTCCAGCGTAAGTTTACCCCTCATAAAGCAGGGGAAAGTCATTGTTAAGGTATAAACGTCGGAACAGCGTCTTTTACGACGTATTTTACGTCGTTTGCGTAAGTCGTACGTGAATGGGCTGGGCTTAAGTTACGTTCACGTCTAAAGCATTGCGCCGACGTATCTTAGGGAGTATTTACGACGTGATTATGAGCATGCGCGCGCATGCGCCGTTCGATCGGCCATGCATTTACATGGGGTCACGGTTAATTTAAATACAACACGCCCACGGCCTTGCTACTTTGAATTAGGCGGGCTTACGCCGGCCATTTTACGTTACGCCGGCGCAAGAAAGGGACCAAGTCCTTTCTGAATACAGTACAAGCCACTCTAAGTTACGTCGACTTAGCGCATATCAGATGCGCTACGCCGCACTAAAGATAAGACAATCTCTCTGAATCCCGGCCACTGTATGCATTCATTTTTTTTTTTGCATAATTATAAATTCTTTCTGTTTCAAGGTTTTATTTTTAGGATCATGTTCTTGATAAATTCTTTTGATATTTACCATGGTTCTGGTACCATGTTCTCCCTGCTGGGAAAACACAATGGGTCAGATTCATGAAGCACTTACACCGTTTTTTTGGTAGATGCGCGGCGTAAGTGCAGATTTGCACCGGCGGATCCCTGCACCGTACCCAGAGAACCAGATTACGCCTCCAAATAGACTTCATCGCCTCGGTGTAACCTTTCCACGCCGGCGCGGCGTTGGCGCAGATTTACGCTGGTCGGATCTGGCGCGGCCATGGTTTTTGTGTTTTAAATATGCAAATGAGGTTGTTGGGCCGATTCATCAACTTAAGCTTGACCGGCGCAGGCTACTCCCGGTGAGCGGAGCTGAAATTTCCGGCGCCAAGTTACACCTCATAAAAGCAGGGGTAACTTTGCACCAAACTTGCAGAGGTCAGCTGGAGAGCAGCTAAAGCAGCAGCGTTACAAACGAACTGAGCAACAACACTTGCTGGACAACACATCTGTGTGCCAACATGCCAGGGGCAGCCGTGGTCCTTGCACTATTGCGTCGAAGGGCACGTAGGAGGGCACGGGAGAGGATCTTCCGCCCGCGCATTAACGTCTTTGACATGGGGGAAGTGGAGGTGTATCGCACCTACAGATTCAGCCGTGAAGTCATCCTGGAATTAACCAGCATCCTGCAGGATGACCTCACCAGCCATAACTGCCCCACCACAATGCAAACGACCTAGCTTGGGAAAAAAAAAGCTTAAGTACATTTGCACCTGCAGGGCGAAAGTCTGGGCTGATTTATGGACTGGGCATTGGTAGTGGGCCGGCGTAGCTCAGGGATCACGCCAGGGCGCAGTTCTGAGCATGTGCAGATTGGGGCATTTACCCCTGGATGTCACTGAGCATGTGCGGTCTAAGATGCGCCCCGGCGTGACCCCTGCGCCACGGTCGGCACTTCATTAGCATAGGGTGACTCCCAGTTGGCCTTACCCCGCCTTACGCCTTCTAAAATCCGCCCCGCTGGGGCATCGTAGACAAAAAAAGTTTCTTGAATCACCTAACTGCCTCTCCGCGCTGGACCAGTGTAGTCTAAAAATGATGCACCACGCCGGTGCAAATCTGCACCATTGTTCATGAATCTGGCCCAGTGATTATTGCTAGAGGCTATAGCCACTTGCAAAAATTGCATGTAAAAATCCGACATGCTGGCTGTACCCAGGTCAATCAATGCATCGAATTGGGTACAATCAGCCTGCCCATAGATGGTTCAAATATCAGCCAGTCCCTGCTGAATAGAGGATGCATTAAGGTAAAAGAAAAACCTATTGGGCCGGATTCAGAAAGGACTTATGACGACGTATCTCCAGATACGCCGTTGTAAGTCCAAATGTGCGCCGTCGTATCTATATGCTTATTCAGGAAATCAGATACGCCTGAATTTTGCCAAGATACGACCGACGTAAGTCTCCTACGCCGTCGTATCTTGGGTGCATATTTACACTGGCCGCTAGGGGCGCTTCCGTTGATTTACGCGTCGAATATGTAAATGAGCAAGATATGCCGATTCACGAACGTACTTGCGCCCGTCGCTGTAATCTACGTCGTTTACGTAAGGCGTTTTTCCGGCGTAAAGTTAAACCACCAAAAAGCTGGTCTAAGTCGTTTAGGGTATGGACGTCGGAACTGCCGTCGGATTTTACGTTGTTTACGTAAGTCGTACGTGAATGGGGCTGGGCGTAAGTTACGTTCACGTCATCCGCATTGAGCCGTCGTATGTTAGGGAGTATTTGCGACGTGATTCTGAGCATGCGCGCGCATGCGCCGTTCGTTCGGCCATGCATTTACATGGGGTCACGCTTCATTATAATACAACACGCCCACTGCCTTGCTACTTTGAATTAGGCGGGCTTGCGCCGGCCCATTTACGTTACGCTGGCGTAAATATGGGAGCAAGTGCTTTGTGAATACTCAGCTTGCCTCTCAATGTTACGTTGGCGTAGCGCATATGAGATGCGCTACGCCTATCTAAAGATGGGCTGATCTCTCTGAATCTGGCCCTTAGCCTTTAGAACCATTTTAACCTTTTTTTTTTTTTACTCTTGACAGTAGTAAATAAGGACAACTGTTATGTACAAATCATCTATGTTCCCTCTAAGCATGTCTCCAAAATATTTATGCGTAGCATTCAATCACAAACTAAACTCACCTCCTGTCAATCATCTGGTAGCATCTCTTCAGCCATCCTAACCCAGGCATTCTTCTTCGAGGTGTGGCACCATTTAAGTAAATAATCATGTAATCCTCTGCCACCAGCAACTCCAGACTGCTAATAACATAACTGCCAAAAACAAATAAATGTAATTAGATAAAATATGAACAAAGGAGTTTTGACTTTATTGCCACTGCATGTTTGTAATGTAAAAGGATAAATGCAGAATTTTGGCACCCTTTGACATAACTTATGCCCAATGTCAGAGTACCTATCCAGTGCCTCTTCCATTTCCCACAGTCACAAGCACTTCGGGGTTTTACCTAGTGTATCCTGGTAATATCCCATGAATGAAGGCTACATTTAAAAAGTTAGCTCTTTACCAAAAACTGCCAATGCAGGTGAAGGGGGTGCCTGTACATAAAAACAAACTGTGCAACTCTGACTAACATTGGTCACTTATTACCAATGTAGATCATTTACATACCTCCCGAAGCTTAAATAAAAAAAACTCCCAGAGATTACATCATCCCGTCCTGCTTTGTAGCTAAGACAATCCCAGCTATTAATGCACCCCCCCCCACCCCACCATCACTGGAGAGAGCTACCAGACCCCCACACATGTGTGCCACTATTTCCTCCATTGCAGAGAGAGCGCATGCAAAGTGGTTTGATATAGTGTCTAAGCAACAATTTAGCAACAAGGCAGAATGGGATGATGCCATCTCTGGGTATTTTTCAGTCAGGCTTGGAAAGGTACATGACTGGCCTATACCTATAGCATGGCCATTATTTAACTTTGGTCAAAGCGGCACAGTTTGTTTTTATTTACAGGTGCCCCTTACATGCATAGGCAGTTTTTGGAAAGGTGGACTAACCCTTCAAACTCATTTAGGGTGCGCTGCCACCAATCGAGCATGGAGTCCATTTTGTTCCCTGAGCTTCAAAAGACTTTTGCTGGATTTGGGCCTAGCAACCCTGCATTTGCAGTTTCTTCAGACTCTGCCGCAACCTCACTGCACTTGCAGTCTCTGCTGCATCTCTTTTGCCCCAATGCCTCTGGCCTCTCTCACCGCCCAGTTCCCCATTACTCAGGACCTACAGTACCTTGCAAAAGTATTCACCCCATGGCTTTTTACCTATTTTGTTACATTACAGCCTTTAGTTCAATGTTTTTTTAATCTGAATTATATGTGATGGATCAGAACACAATAGTCTGGTGAAGTAAAATTAGAAAAATACATTTTTTTTTTTCAAATGCATTTGAATTTGCACAGAGATTGAACATCTTATGAACTTTTTTGGGGGATTCATTACATGTGTTTTTGCACTGAGGTTCATGCATGCACATGTCACTCTACTCATGTTTTCTTTCTCATGAACTTTTGATCATCACTATTTGTATGGATGTCATGCACTTATCAGCATTGTATGTAATATAACTTATGTTGGCATATTGATCACCATATTTGATCCACTGTTCGCGCAGCGCAGCTTAATTTTTATTTATATTCTGTTGATGTTTTATCTGACATTTTTTGCTGCAGCAGCACTCATTATATATTCTGATCTCAATACTTTGTGGCATTGATTCAACATTTTACATCAATATCAATTCCACACCTTTATAGACCAGCGCAGTATCACCCCATGAGGCTGGGTTCACACTACTACACTACTTTCATCCTACTTTGCTCTGTGTTCAATGTTTCCCTATGAGAGCGTCTTGTAGCGTCCTACACAAGTCGGTCCGACTTTGAAAATTCTCCCTGTACTACTTTTGGTCCTACATTGATCCTACTTCAGGCCCATTGAATATCATTGAAGTCGGACCAAAGTAGTATCCTGTTCATGAAAGTAGGATGGATGTAGGACCAATGTAGGATAAATGTAGGACCAATGTAGCAGAGCAAAGTAGGATGAAAGTAGTGTAGTAGTGTGAACCCAGCCTTACACTTGCTACTTTGGTCCGACTTCAATGATATTCAATGGGCTGAAGTAGGATCAATGTAGGACCAAAGTAGTACAGGGAGCATTTTCAAAGTCGGACCGACTTGTGTAGGACCAGTTAAGACAGCTCTCATAGGGAAACATTGATTTTCACACGTCATGCTACATGAGCTCCCAATGTAGGAGCGTTTGTCGGACAAGTGTGAACCCAGCCTGAGGCTGGGTTCACACTACTACACTACTTTCATCCTACTTTGCTCTGTGTTCAATGTTTCCCTATGAGAGCGTCTTGTAGTGTCCTACACAAGTCGGTCCAAATTTGAAAATGCTCCCTGTACTACTTTTGGTCCTACATTGATCCTACTTCAGGCCCATTGAATATCATTGAAGTCGGACCAAAGTAGTATCCTGTTCATGAAAGTAGGATGGATGTAGGACCAATGTAGGATAAATGTAGGACCAATGTAGCAGAGCAAAGTAGGATGAAAGTAGTGTAGTAGTGTGAACCCAGCCTGAGGCTGGGTTCACACTATACTACACGTCTTTCATCCTACTTTGCGCTGCTACATCGGTCCTACATTGGTCCTACATTGATCCTACATTGGTCCTACATCCATCCTACTTTCATGAACAGGATACTACTTTGATCCGACTTTGTGATAGTCTGACTTGTTCTTTGACCAATCAAAACAATCCCAGAGTGAGATAAATTCCTTTTACTGCTGCTGTAATCACATGTCAGATGTCAAAAGTCGGATAGTTAGGACAAGGCTCCTACTTTGGTCCGACTTCAATGATATTCAATGGGCTGAAGTAGGATCAATGTAGGACCAAAGTAGTACAGGGAGCATTTTCAAATTCAGACCGACTTGTGTAGGATCAGTTTAGACAGCTCTCATAGGGAAACATTGATTTTCACACGTCATGCTACATGAGCTCCCAATGTAGGAGCGTTTGTCGGACAAGTGTGAACCCAGCCTTAGGCTGGGTTCACACTACTACACTACTTTCAACCTACTTTGCTCTGTGTTCAATGTTTCCCTATGAGAGCGTCTTGTAGCGTCCTACACAAGTCGGTCCGACTTTGAAAATGCTCCCTGTACTACTTTTGGTCCTACATTGATCCTACTTCAGGCCCATTGAATATCATTGAAGTCGGACCAAAGTAGTATCCTGTTCATGAAAGTAGGATGGATGTAGGACCAATGTAGGATAAATGTAGGACCAATGTAGCAGAGCAAAGTAGGATGAAAGTAGTGTAGTAGTGTGAACCCAGCATCAGGCTGGGTTCACACTGATACAAGAAGACAGTCATCCGACTTTCATCCTACTTTGCTCTGCGACATCAGTCCTACATTGGTCCGACATCCATCCTACATCCTACATCGATCCTACATTGGTCCTACATCCATCCGACTTTCATGAATAGGATACTACTGTGCTCCGATTTGTGATAGTCTGACTTGTTCTTTGACCAATCAAAACAATCCCAGTGTGAGATAAATTCTTTTTACTGCTGCTGTAATCACAATGTCGAATGCCACAAGTCGGATGGTAAGGACAAGGCTCCTACTTTGGTCCGACTTCAATGATATTCAATGGGCTGAAGTAGGATCAATGTCGGACAAAAGTAGTACAGGGAGCATTTTCAAAGCCGGACCGACTTGTGTCGGACCAGTTAAGACGGCTCTCATAGTGAAACATTGATTTTCACACGTCATGCGACATGAGCTCCCAATGTCGGAGCGTTTGTCGGACAAGTGTGAACCCGGCCTCAGGGAACATTGTGCAGTTATAACCAAGCCACCATTTCTAATTTTTAAAGACACCTTACTAACTGGAACTCACTGATGTTGAGCAAATGTTGTACCTATACCAGGAAACTACAGATCAATCAACCAGACATCAATAGTATATAAGGTCTTGAGGGAATTTTAAGGGACTCAATACAGATATTTTGTCTGTTATAAAAGTATGAAAGACCATTCTTATGAAAGTCTTATGAAAGACTACTCTTGTGAGACCAACCTGTCCTGTTATTCTATAAAGGAAATAAGTGAGAAATTGTACGCTGGATGTAGATTATCTTGGCATATATACTGTACCTCATAAACGTTTAATTCAATAAAATAAGACCTGTTGGAGTTGAAGAAATCATATGCATAAGGATAGGAAAATGTTTACATTAATAGGTCCAGACAGTAGTTATCGTTGACTGGTCTAAAGTTGTAAGTAGTGTGCTCCAGGGTTCTGTCTTTGGGCCAATGCTAGTCAATTCATTTATTAATGATATATAGAGGTTGGAATCAGGAGTAAAAGTTTTACATAAATGAATAAAGCTGACCATAAGACCCCTTTTACACTGGAGCGTATTGCAGGTGCTATAGCGTTAAAAATAGTGCCTGCCACAAAGCTTTTGATAGCATCGAAAGGCATTATCTGTGGGCGGTTATGCGCAAATTTGGGTTCGGGGATAGGTTAATTTCATGGGTTCAGCTGTTATATTGTTCGCCGGTGGCGCACATCAGGGAGGGGGGCCAGTTGTCACCTAAATTTAAACTATACAGAGGTACAAGACAGGGCTGCCCCCTGTCTCCTCTGTTGTTTGCCCTGGCCATAGAGCCTCTGGCTGCAATGGTCCGCTCTAATACTGTACATCTATAAAGGGCTTCCAGTACGGGGAACTACATGGAAAAATAATGATGTACGCTGACGATACGTTGTTGTTTCTTGGTGATACATCTGCTTCTCTTCGGGAGGCTATGAGGGTGATAAGGGAGTTTGGGGAATACTCTGGTCTAGTCATAAACTGGACGAAGTCTTCTCTGATGTTGCTGGATGAGACGCCCGATCCCTCGGTGCTGACCATGCAGGACATCCCGCTTGCAGGTTCCTTTAGATATTTGGGTATACAGGTAACCCCCAGACCTCTGGATTATATTGGACTTAATTTGACCCCCTTGCTTAACCGCTGCCGAGATAGTGTTAAAGTTTGGAGCAGGCTTAAGATATCCCTTGCGGGTCGCGTAAACCTTATTAGGATGATTGTGATGCCACAGTTGCTCCACAACACCCTGATGGTCATCCCTCGCATTAATTAATTTTGCATTATAAACTCGATTTTCTGGTCGCTTCTCTGGCAGTCAAAATCGTCCAGAATAAAACTAGAACAGCTGCAGCGCCCAAAGGAAGCTGGAGGACAGGCGCTGCCCAACCTTGGCTTTACTACTTAGCCACACAGTTACAGCACATAGCGAGGGCAGTGCATCCCCAGTGGGAGTTGCACCTGAACTTGTTGGACTCCACTACCACACTGCTTCGATCTACCACAGGGTCGGGTGTGGCGGATGGTCTTGAGGCCCTACACTTTAGTAAGTCCAATTAGTTATTCCCTACCTATGTACTTCTGCAAAAAATTTGGAATAAGGTAAGAACAATGCAAGGGGTGCAGGGATTCACTAAATATAGCCCCATATGGGGTAACAATTACTACCCGGAACTGGCAAAATTACCCTATGGTATCAAGTGGTTACAATTTGGAATATCTCATCTGACCCATATTTTCCGAGAGGGAAGGCTGAGGCCTTTTTCAGAGCTTAAGGAAGCCTTTCGACTTCCTGACACAATGCACTTCTACTACATGCAGCTTTGGCATGCGGTTAGGGCCCAGGGTGAGGGGGACCAGTGGTCCCTGGATTCCACCTCTATTTTCAACTACATGCTTGATGTTACCACCTATAAGGACTTTATCTCCTGCAGCTATACAATGCTCCTCAACCTTTTCCACGGGGACTCCCCTCTTAAGGTGGTGTCGCGGTGGGAACGAGATGTTGGAGCAGTGGGAGGAGGCCTTGCAGGCTGTTCCCCTGTCCTCTCTGAATGTGGCTCAGCGTGTGTCGCAGCTATTTATTCTTCTGAGGGTTCATTATACGCCAGCTAGATTAGCTCGTATGGGGGTGAGGGCGGATGCCGATAGTACCAAATGCAGTAGGGACCACGGAGATTTGATCCATCTCCTTTGGAGGTGTCCGAAACTCCAACCTAAACATTGCTTGCTTGGTATACTAGTCACACTCCCACTGGAGGGCATCCATAAACAAGCTGTAGCGAGGGTTCTCTTCCAGGCTCGAAAGTTGATACCGAGACACTGGAAATCCACGGAGCCCCCTACGTTGCAGGAATGGCTTACCCAAATGGGTGACACCATTCGCTTAGAAAAACTGGTCTATCAACACAGGGGTAAGAGAAGCAAATTTGATAGATTATGGGCCCCATGGCTGGACGTTCCCGTACTGGCCCCATTGGATCTGGTTTATGACCGATTGTTCTAGTATCTGTTATTATTTTCACATTTCCAAATACCTGTATGGGGAAAAGAGGGGTGGTCAGCTTTTTGCAGTGGAGAGTGGTTTGCCAATGTTTGTTTAGACTGTTTTGTATATTATGTTGCTCTTATGTATGCTTAAATGTGCAGGTCTTTTGCATTTGCTCTGCTCTGAACCATGTATGTGTAAATACCTTTTGTGCTTAATAAACACGTTTTGTTTGATAAAAAAAAAAAATAATAATTAGCGCCTGCAATATGCCCTTAAATATCTGGCCCTTTTCACACTGGAGCGGTGGCACTAACAGGACGGTAATGCACTGCTTCAGCACCGCATTGCGGGCGGTTTTAACCCTTTCTCGGCAGCTAGCGTCCGCGGTAAAAATAGCAGCGTTTTACCGCCAACGCTATGGGTGGCACAGTGTGGAAGGGCTCTTATAAGCACCCCTGTAAGTGATAAATGGTTTGTTTCAGCCCTCTAACTGACACCTTTGCTGGACAGCTTGGTCTGTTAAAGTAAGTTGAAAAATAACAGGTCAAAGTAAATAAATTAAAGCCTAGGGAAAAAAAACTAATGCAATCACCAAATCTACGATAAAATCTATATAAAAGCACAAGTAAAAAATATGTATAATATATAGTTCCTTATAAGAAGGTCTTAGTTTGATAAAAATGTAATCTTTACTTACAGAAATAGATTCTCCATGATATAATGGTAATCAGGGCAGCCACTGTCTGGGAGAAAACAAGCAGCAAATACAATGATGGCATTTAGCCCCTCACCATAGTATCCTGTACACACAAAAAAAAAAAAAAAAAAAAAAAATCAGCCAAAAGGTTAAAAATGGTACAAATATTAGACACTGGTGTTATCAGTTACAGACTCACCTCCATGTGTGACCACTTTCATATATGGTTTTATAATTTTTAGGTCAATACGATGCTCTTGCTCTCCAATAATAACTGTTCTCCACAAGCGTCCATTTGTAGCCTCCCCCCCTTCAACTTCTTCATCATCAAACAGGTCTGCGCTGTACCCAGGTATTTTCTTGCCACTTGCAACAGGCGTGTCATCTGAATTTATTTTTTATTTTTTTATAAATATAGTCATTTTGAGTGAACATCACAAATACAATACTAATAAAAATAATTACTATTATTAGTTGGAGTAGTAATAGAGAATAGTGGTAGTCCTATATGGCCTATAAAAAAAACAAAAAACTTGATGATGGTGAACTTGATGAAAAGATTAACTATTCTGCATAAATTTTTACAAGTCTTTATAATTATTTCATAATTATTTTCTAGTCACTTTATATTTCAATGTATTTTTATTAAAGAAAAACAAGTTCCGAAGTAGACAGACACATATGCTGAACTAAACAAAGTTTTTCGGGTCATCATCATAACAATACAGAGATATAGAAAATATGGCCATAACACATTCTAGTCACTTTAAAAATAAATCTGGCTTATTAAAATGATAACAAATGTCTACTTCAAGAAACTAAAGATATCAGTGTTTATGCTCCTGCATTCAGGAGCTAAGCTTTTCCCCCAGATACTTTATCCAGCAGGAATGATTTCAAGGAGCCCATAATGAGAGAGGCTGCCATTGCTGTCATCTTTTTCTGAAAATGCTAGTAGCATGGCTGTCTTGCCAGAATAAGCATTAGATGTTTTGATTTCATTCTGGCTTTCCCAATCTGCATACTACTTCAGACTTTAGGATCAATGACTCAGATGCCGCATACACACGATCATTTTTCGGCATGAAAAAAAACGACGTTTTTAAAAACGTCATTTAAAATGATCGTGTGTGGGCTACACATCATTTTTCTGCTTCTGAAAAACGACCAAAAAAAAATTCGAACATGCTGCATTTTTTAACGTCATTTTAAAAAAAATTGTTTTTTGGGTTGTAAAAAATGATCGTGTGTTGGCTAAAACAACGTTTTAAACCCGCGCATGCTCAGAAGCAAGTTATGAGATGGGAGCGCTCGTTCTGGTAAAACTACCGTTCATAATGGAGTAAGCACATTCATCATGCTGTAACAGACAGAAAAGCGCGAATCGTCTTTTACTAACACAAAATCAGCTAAAGCAGCCCAAAGGCGAATAGAACTTCCCCTTTAGAGTGCCGTCGTACGTGTTGTCACCGCGCTTTTTTCATAATTTTTTAAAAACGATGGTGTGTGGGCAATGTCGTTTTTTTTTTTGTTTACAAAAGTGAGCAATGTCGTTTTTAATGATGAAGATGGAAAAACTTTGTTTTTTGGACATGCTGAAAAACAACGTTTTTTTTTCATGCCGAAAAATGATCGTGTGTACGCGGCAAGAGGGTCAGTATGACAGCCAGGCTACTAGCATTTTCAGAAAAAGTTTAGCAATGGCAACTCCAAAATTTCTCTTGGAAAATGTTTAAAGTAATTTCAGAACTAGGAGGATCAATGGCTAATTTCCCCAAAGCTGATTTAAAAGCAAAATAACCAATTTCTACCTCACCAAAATGTTGTCAAAACAAGCCTTTTGTTTCACCATTTAGCATTGCTAGGTAAAACTAGGTAGAAAAATATTCCACTCTAAAGCTAGGAATATGCTGTGAAATATATAACAGATTCGCTCCTACAGTGGGTATATAGCAAATCCTAGTAACAGTACCAGAGTATTTATGCAGAAATTCAGTGGACCAAATGTTTTACATCCATGATGCACAGTCTGGCCTCAGGTCAGCAGGCTTAGAATAGCTAATCATTTTGTATGTGCCAGCCCCACTAAAAAAAACGGTGGGCTCACAGCCGCCAAATTGTTAGTATGTAGGTTTGAGCGGGTTAGAGCTGAGTATTCAGTGTGGAGAAATATATTGTGCTATACTGTGTGCTATATTGTGCTATTACTGTGGGTTGGAGTGTAGTAGTTCAAATCTTTGTGTCCCCCTGTGTTCATATTGCTATGGACAAAACCAATTCATAGCTCCCAATTGTCCCTCATTTGGATGGAGTGTCCCTCTTTGGATACCAAATCCCTTATGGTCCAATGTGTACATCTGTATATAAAATGTACTTTTTTTTGCTACTAAATGTTTTATGCTGCACTAAACGTTATCCAACTTCTCTATTACTGCATTTGTTATTTTGAAAAGCCGTTAACAAAATAGACAATAGAAGTCAAAATAAGTCAATAGTTTTTTGCATATATCTGTGGTATCTGTACCCAGGGCTATGGCATGGTTGTGTCTTTTGCCTACATACTGTGTGCTAAAAGGTGTCCTTTATCAATCATTCTTAAGACTACACTTTTGCTTTGTCAACAACTCTTATGGCCCCCTTGTGGGTGTGTGGGTGTTTTTAGCAGTTTTTAGTGTATGTATGCTGCACATACACTAATGTGCAGTAAACTGGTTTGCACCAATGCACCATACATTGCCACAGCTTCCATAAAAGTATGCAATTACCTCCAAAAGAAAATGACAGGCAGGCAGGCCTAAGGTGAGATATAGATGGGCTGCATGCAGAGGTAGCTGGGGGAAGCAAGTCCTACAGGACAAAGCCTTGGTTGCACCACAATACAGCCACAGCAGACAAGAAGTAGCCAAGTAGTTGACAAAGCCTTTCTTATCTTAGTTTTTTTTATCCAACAAAGATTTTTATTGAAGATACATCAACATGCAATGACAACAGTACATGTCAGTGTAAAGCCCAGTGGAAACACACCCACCACTGAGTGGCAAACCAGAAAGCCTGATAATACAGTAAACAAGTTATCTTGCCTAAACACGGGATACAAGCAACAGTAAGTTTTGCACCATACACAGAGACAAACCGTCCCCTCTCGAGTAATATGTCAATATACCCTGCAGAGATACACCAAACTAGCCAGCACTAAACATAAGTAGCCTATCCATGGTCAAGTCCACCAGAGCAAGTCCCGGAACACCCAACCACGGTGCACATAACCTCTCAAATTTATGTGCATTTACCCTATGTTGGTACCGTATAAAAGCTTTTCCATTCTTAACAGCTCACCAATATTTTTGACCCACTTCCTCACAGTGGGGGGGACCTCCGACACCTCCAATGTACCATGATCAGTTTGCGTGCCTGGAACAAAGCTCCAAGGATAGCCTCCCTGGCATTCACTTCCCAGTGATACTCTTCCAACATACCCAATAAACAGGCCTTTGGGTCTATGAGAAGGATCACCTGCTCCAATGTACCACCCCTGCCCAGTAGGAATTAAGTTTTGGACACCGCCACAAAAGGTGTATTAGGCCGTAAGACATGCGCACCCGGCTGTGAAGCTGCCCACAGTAGTATCGCCAGCGCCGTGGACAGGCGGGGGAGAGAATGGGGGATTCAGATGGCCACGTTGCTGGATTGTGGGACAGATCAGTGTCTTTTTGTGCACACTCGTGGAATAGCGACAAATTACGGTACCTAAAAATCTCCATAGGCTTTAAAAAAAAATAACGGTTACCAGGTTAGAGTTACAGAGGAGGTCTAGTGCTAGAATTAATTATCTCGCTCTGACGATCGTGACGATACCTCACATATGCAGGTGTGACTTGTGTATGCGTTTTCTTTGCTGAGTGAGCTCGCGGGGACAGGTGCGCTTTAAAAAATTATATATTAATTATTTCTATTATTTTCATTGTTTTACATTGTGTTTTTAAAAAAAAATACATTTTGATCACTTTTATTGCTGTCACAAGGAATATAAACATCCCTTGTGACAGTAATAGGTGGTGACAGGTGCATTTTATGGAGGGATCTGGGGTCTAAAAGACTCCAAATCCCTCCTTTGCACTTCAAAGTATTCAGATCGCCAAAAACAGCGATTCTGAATACTGTATTTTTTTTTAAAACCAGCGCCATTGGCAGCCAAGTAAACCCGGAAGTGAAGTTGTGACATTGCTTCCGTGTTTACATACAGGATACTGTAAAGAAGCCGTTTCTGGCTTTGTGTCAGTCTATCTCCAGCCCTGGGAAGTGGCAGATCGGGTCTCCCGGTGGGACAGGAGGCCCGGTAAGAGGGGCGGAAGGTGGCGGGAGGGGGGAATGTCCTCTCTCATTCCTCTGGTATAACAACCGAGAGGCTTTTTTGCACATTGGTTATCCCTGGAAAGCCGGCTGCCCGCTCTAAAAACAGTACCAGGATGATGCCTGCAGCTGCGGGCATCACCCCGGTATAACCACCTAAAGCCGAGGCCGCATATGCTCGGCACCAAGGGGTTAACAGCTGTACGCTCAAAGCGATCTCGGGATGATGTCACACTCGTAAATCGATTTTTCCGGTCGCATGCATCGATCCTGCATCGGGGACACCCGAATCACGATGCATCGATTCATTTCAGCACCCCTACTAAATACCTTGATTTCCAACACATGCTATGTTACTTTGTAAGGCCAGGACTGTTTGTGAACACACACATATAGAAAACACAGCATTCTGGTTTACAAGAGTGTTTATCAGTTTGTTTGCGGCAGAATTTAAAACCAAGAAAAGTCAAATTTATTACAAATAAAAAAAAGAAGTATGGAGAGTCCAGTCACATCTCCTTGACTGCCTGACTGGGTATTTTCATGAATCAGAGTGAATTATGCAAAGAACACTGTGAAACACCAAAGGCTCCACACTGTGGTCTGCTGTTTTTGAATTACTAATAAAATGAAGACACAATGTGGAATAAACGTGTCTCTCTGCTATAAATAGGTCCCCTAAAGTTATTCAGTTATGGTTTAAATGTACTTTAAACATATACGTCACTTTACGCTTCTTTAAAACAGCCTTATGATAGTGTTTTTAAGCCTTGAAAGTACTCTATAACTTCCACCACACTTAACTATTTATAGTTAAGTTAAGTTAAGTTATTTGCCCGAGTTACTAAAGATATTTGGAAAAGAAAGTACTATTGCATGCAATATATCATAATGTATAGTTCAGGATTTACCTTCCCATTCCAAGTCATTTCCATTAGCCAAATACTCCAAAGAATCAGTTTCATCTGGGGTCTCTATATCATCTATATTGATGTCCAAGTCATCAGGTGCATCTAGGAAGTCATCAGAATGCAGAGAGCCTTCGCTTTGATCCAAGGAGATGTTAATGTCCGGAGCCACAAGTGTTTTTCTCTTGTGATGGGACTCACTTGTAGTCGAGGTGGCTAAGCAAGAAATATATAAATTAATATAAAATATTCAAATAGTTTTTCAGGGAGGAATCATTTATATTAACTCATACTTACAAGAGTTAATGTCCTCCCCTATGGTGCCGCCAAAGGAGTCCATTCCAGTATCCTCTGGAAGAGGCCTGGTAAATAGGAACATTTCTGTTTTTTTTTTAACTCTGTTAAACTTGTACATAAGTGTACAAGTGCATATATGTTTACAGTTACAGAAATTGTTTAAAACTAAAATTAGAGTACAAAAAAAAAAAAATACAGAACTGGAACAGTGACAGTTTTCTGTGTGCCTTTGTTACATACGAACATTCTAAACACGTTGCCAAGAAGTTTACATATACTTTGTAAAATAGTTGTAACTTTAAGGATGGGACAAAACTTAATGTGAGTGTTGAACTACACATTATGCAATATTTGGGTATGCTTCCTTTTCCCATATATAACTTTTTCTTAAGAGACAATCTGGTAAACCAATGATTTTTTAGGTGCTACAGTAGTAAAGGATGGGCTCATTCATTTATTAGCTATGGCTTTGTGAGAAACTATGGGCCAGATTCATAAAGAATCACGGCGGCCTAACGTATCGCCTTTACGTTACACCGCCGCAAGTTTTCAGCGCAAGTGCCTGATTCACCAAGCACTTGCGTGTAAACTTACGGCGGTGTAACGTAAAGCCGCCCGGCGCAAGCCCGCCTAATTCAAATGGGGCGTGTACCATTTAAATAAGGCGCGCTCCCGCGCCGAACGTTCTGCGCATGCTCCGTTAGGAAATTTCCCGACGTGCTTTGCGCGAATTACGGCGCCCCGACGTATTGTTTGAACGGCGACGTGCGTAACGTATTCCCAGACGTCATAGGAAAAAAAAAATTGAAATTCGACGCGGGAACGACGGCCATACTTTAACATCGCTGGTCTAAAGTTAAGCCATGAAAAAGCAGGCTTAACTTTGCGACGGGAAAAAAAGATTTGCGACTACGTAACGCACGCGAGTACCTTTGTGGATCGCCGTAAAAGCTAATTTGCATACCCGACGCTGGAAAACGATGCAAACTCCACCCAGCGGCGGCCAAAGTATTGCAGCCTAAGATCCTAAGGCGTACAAAGCCGTAAGCCTGTCGGATCTTAGCCAAATGCCGTCGTATCTTGTTTGAGAATCACAAATTAAGATACGACGCGGCAAATTTGAAAATACGCCGGAGTATCAGTAGATACTCCGGCGTATTTCTTCTGTGAATCTGGCCCATAGTTTTTAACAAGTATAAAGTGGCCAATGGACAAGGAATGAGGATTTGTAGTAAGGTGGCGGGCATAGTACCCATTTACTGTCAAATCTGTCAATCCCAAATGAGGTGCATAAAATTTGCCTGGAGTGAGGTTACCAGATTTAAAAAAATGAAATCTGGGGACACCCTACTGTCCACACCCAATTTAACCATACTCACAAAGTAACACCCCACCCCCACAAAAGGCATTAAGACATAATGTCTCAGATATGCAGAATGGAAACAAGCGCAACACAGAGAATTGTGGTCTGGAGCAAGTTACTAACAGATTACAGAGATCAGAAGTAAGTAATGCACAGAGTTCAGGTGTCATAAATAAGTAGGGCAAAGAGAACAGAGGTCAGGAATGCGTAACACAGAGCGCAGGAGTAAGCAAAGCACAGAGAACAGAGTTCAGAAGTATCACCAAGTGCAGGGGTCAGCAATAAGTAGGGAGTAAGTAACACACAGACAGCAGAGATCATGAGTAAGTATAGAATATGCTCTGACAATATGAATAAGGGAAGTGAATTTCTAAAACTTGTTTGAAAACAGATATATATAGCTGCTTGTAGGCGGTGGCCAAATAGCCAGGACAATGCATTGCTTACTGACAAATTAGGTAGTCTATCCCTCCTGGCATGTAGAATAAGCTCTGACAGTGTGAAAAAAAAGAGAGGCTAGCTGTTCTAAAACCTACACAGTTCGCTCCCTGTGGAATGTAGCCAAGTAGCCACCGAAATGCATTGGGGTAGACAAGCCAAGTCGTATTCTACTTTTGTTCTGTAGTGCATGCTCTAGCAGTAAGAAGAGTAAAAGCAACTCTCTGCTCCTTCTTCCAAATATTACACTGTTGACTACTTGGTAGCTAATACCAGGCAGCCAGTAAAATGCACTGCATGTGAAAGGTCTAATGCTGCGTACACACGATCGTTTTTCAGCATGAAAAAAAAAACGTTGTTTTTCAGCATGTCCAAAAAACAAAGTTTTCCCAACTTCATCATTAAAACGATGTTGCCTACACACCATCGTTTTTAAAAAATGCTCTAGCAAAGCGCGGTGACGTACAACATGTACGACGGCACTATAAAGGGGAAGTTCCATTTGCCTTTGGGCTGCTTTAGCTGATTCCGTGTTAGGAAAAGACGATTTGCACTTTTCTGTCTGTTACAGCGTGATGAATGTGCTTACTTCATTATGAATGGTAGTTTTACCAGAACGAGTGCTCCCGTCTCATAACTTGCTTCTGAGCATTAACGTCGTTTTAAACGACATAGTTTAAAACGACGTTAAAAAATGCAGCATGTTCGAATTTTTTTTTTGTCGTTTTTCAGAACCTGAAAAATGATGTGTAGCCCACACACGATCATTTTAAATGAAGTTTTTGAAAAACAAAGTTTTTTTTCATGCCGAAAAATGATCGTGTTAGGGTCCTTCTAGTCTGTAGAATATATTCCAACAGCATGAAAGACACAACTACCTGCTACTTGTCTTTGGGTTGTAGCCAGATAGCCCAAAAAATGTATTGCATGCATCCAAGATAGCTTCTTGGCCTGTAAAATATTTACAACAGTGTATAATAGAATCAATGCCTACTACTTCTCACAAACATTTTGTGCAGCCAAAATAGGTCTTATGCCATGTCTGTATATGCAAAAAAGTAATTTCTACTACGTATTTCCAAAATTCTAATGGTTTGCTGGCTGTGGCAAGAAGCCAGCACATAGCTAGTACAGTAAAGCCTTGGAGTGCGAGCATAATTCGTTCCAGAAACATGCTTGTAATCCAAAGCACTTTCAAAGCAAATTTCCCTATAAGAAATAATGGAAACTCAAATGATTCGTTCCACAACAATTTATTCATAGGTCCTTCAGTTTATAATCCATATAACAAGATGTGCAATGTGATAGGTTGTGTAACCATAAAATATCCATCCACAAATGAAAGCTGCCACAAGAGGATTAGAAGCAAAAGCCTCTAAGAGCCCTTTCACACTGGAAACGCCTATAGCGGAGCGTTAAAATAGCGGTAAAACACAGCTATTTTACCACGATTTTACAGCATTTTTACCGCATTTTTAGCGCGATTTTAGGGGCGGTTTTGGAGCGTTTTTTTCAGCGCTCAAAAGCTGCTTCAAAGATGCTGCTTGCAGGACTTTTCTCAACGCTCCTCCAGCGCAACCCCTCAGTGTGAAAGGGTCCATTGAGATGCATGGGGAGCGTTTTATGAGCGTCTTAATAGCTCTATTTTTACGGCGAAAACGCGGCAAAAACGCCGCAAAAACGCTGCAAAAACGCACCAGTGTGAAAGGGCTCTAAGGCCCCGTACACACGATAGAATCCATCCGCTGAAAAATCCCAGCAAATGGGTTTCAGCGGATAGATCCTATGGTGTGTACACTCCAGCGGATCTGTTTCCGCGGATATTTCTCCCCTGGGATGGATTCCAGCAGATCGAATATTTGCTGACATGCCAAACAAATCCATCTGCTGGAATCCATCCCAACGGATGGATCCGCTGGTCTGTATAGACTCACCGGATCCATCCGTCCGAAGGGATCCCCCGCATGCGTCGTAATGATTCCTTATATGACAGCGTCGCACACGTCGCCGCGTCATAATCGGGGCGACGGCGCGACACGTCATCGCCAGAGGATTTCGGCGCGGATTTCAATGCGATGGTGAGTACACTCCATCGCATTAAAATCTGCTGAAATCCTCGAGAGGATTTATCCGCGGAAACGGTCCGCTGGACCGTATCCGCGGATAAATCCTCCCGTGTGTATGGGGCCTAAGTGTAGCAATATAATTACATTTAACCTCTTGACCACTGGGCACTTAAACCCCCTTCCTAACCAGATCAATTTCCAGCTTTCGGTGCTCTCACAATTTCAATGACAATTACTCAGTCATACAACACTGTACCCATATGAAAATGTTGTCCTTTTTTTCACACAAATAGAGCTTTCTTTTGGTGGTATTTAATCACTGTTGGGTTTTTTATTTTTTGCGCTATAAAAGAAAAAAGACTGAAAATTCTGTAAAAAAAAAAAGAATTTTTCTCGTTTCTGTTATAAAATTTATAAAATTTGTAATTTTTCTTCATGAATTTTGGCCAAATTTTATACTGCTACATATCTTTGGTAAAAATAAGTACAAATTGTTGTATATTATTTGGTCTTTGTGAAAGTTATATAGCCAGATTCAGAAAGACTGGCTTAAGTTTGTGCGGGCGTAGCTCAGATACACTACGCCGCCGTAACTTAGAGAGGCAGGTACTGTATTCACAAAGAACTCGCGTCCCATGTTACGGCGGCGTAGTGTAAATGTGTCGGCGTAACCCCGGCTAATTAAAATTAGGCAGGTAGGGGGCGTGCTCCATGTAAAATACCCGTAACCCCATGTAAATGAGGACCGTCGGTACGGCGCATACGCTTACGCAAACAACGTAAAATACGACGGCTGTTCCGTCGCCTATACCTTGCATGGGCTGCGCTATCTTTTTGGTGGTTTATCTTTACGCTGGAAAAACGCCTTACGTAAACAGCGTATCGGGCGCAAGTACGTTCATGAATAGGCGTATCTTGCTCATTTGCATATTCTCGGCGTAAATCCACGTACACGCCTCTAGCGGCCAGCGTAAATATGCAACTAAGATACGATGGCGTAGCAGACTTACGCCGGTCGTATCTTAGCAAGATTTAAGCGTATCTCAGTTTGAGAATACGCTTAAAGATACGACGGTGCGGATTCGGACTTACGACGGCGTATCTAGTGATACGCCGTCATAAGTGTTTCTGAATCTAGCTAATAGAGTCCACAAGCTATGGTGCAAATATCTGAAAATTGATCACACCTGAAGTACTGACGGCCTATCTAATTTCAAAACAGTAAAGTTAGCCCAATGTTTTTGCACAATATAAAAAGATGAAGTTACGCCGAGTAAATAGATACCCAACATGTCACCCCTCAAAATTGCACACGCTCGTGGAATGGCGCCAAACTTCGCTACTTAAAAATCCTCTTAGGTGACGCTTTAATTATTTTTATTGGTTACATGTTTTTAGTTACAGAGGAGGTCTAGGGCCAAAATGATTTCTCTCGCTCTAACGTTAGCAGCGGTACCTCACATGTGTAGCTTGAACACCGTTTTCATATGTTGGCGGAAATTACGTATGCGTTCGCTTCTGCATGCAAGCACACGGGGACAAGGGCGCTTTAAAAAAAACAAAAAACTGTATTGTTCATTTTACTTAATTTTTTTAGTTTAACACTTTTTTCCCCAAAAATACACTTTTTGATCACTTTTATTGCTATTATAAGGAATGTAAACATCCCTTGTAATAGGAATATAGCATGACAGGTCCTCTTTACAGTGAGATGTGGGGTCAATAAGACCCCACATCTCACCTCTAGGCTGGGAAGCCTGGAAAAAAAAAAAAAGATCCTGGCTTTGATCGTAGCAGTGAGTCAGTAAAAGCACCGGAGGGTGGCGGGAGGGGGTGGACGTTATGCGGAGTATTGCAGGGTATTGGAGTATTGCAGGGTATTGGAGTATTGCGGAGTATTGCAGAGTATTGCGGAGTATTGCAGGGTATTGCAGAGTATTGCAGAGTATTGGGTATTGCAGAGTATTGGGGTATTGCAGAGTATTGGGGTATTGCGGCGTATTGGGGTGTTGCAGAGTATTGCAGGGTATTGCAGAGTATTGCAGGGTATTGCAGAGTATTGGTGTTTTGCAGCGTATTGGGGTGTTGCAGAGTATTGCAGGGTATTGCAGAGTATTGCAGGGTATTGCGGAGTATTGCACAGGGTATTGCACAGGGTATTGCGCAGGGTATTGCAGAGTATTGCGCAGGGTATTGCAGGGCATTGCAGAGTATTGCGCAGGGTATTGCAGAGTATTGCGCAGGGTATTGCAGAGTATTGCAGAGTATTGCGCAGGGTATTGTGCAGGGTATTGCAGAGTATTGTGCAGGGTATTGCAGAGTATTGTGCAGGGTATTGCAGAGTATTGTGCAGGGTATTGCATAGTATTGTGCAGGGTATTGCAGAGTATTGCGCAGGGCATTGCAAAGTAGTGCACAGGGCATTGCAGAGTATTGGGCAGGGATGGATTGCTGGATATGTGACTGTCAGGCCTCGTACACACGGCCGAGTTTCTCGGCAAAAAAAACCCCCAGCAAGCTTCTTGGTTTTTGCCGAGAAACTCGGCCGTGTGTACGAGGCCTGACAGTCACAGAGGAAACCGGTCGTGTGTACACTTTTTGATGAGGAAACCAACGAGGATCTCGTCGGGCCAAAAAGAAAGCATGTCTTCTTTTTCCCCGATGGGAATTAGAAAATTTGGCTCGCCGAGATCCTCGGCGGCCTCACAAGGAACTCGACGAGCAAAACGATGTGTTTTGCCCGTCGAGTTTCTCGGCCGTGTGTACGAGGCCTCACAGATCCAGCCTACAGCACTGCTGCTGCCTCCGCTTTCCCACCTCTCCTCTCACACTGTACTGATTGGGACAGAGAGGGGAGGGAGGAACCGGCGTCATCACATGACACCGGTTTGTTTACAAGTGATTGTTCCATCATTTGACAGAGCGATCACGTGGAAAACGGCCGCTATCAGCGGCAATTTACCACGATCTGTGATGCGCCGTGTCTTCTAGACCCGGCGCTCACGGATGATTCTGGGAGCGCGCCCCAGGGGGCGCGCGGGAGCAAGATTCTGGGAGGATGTCCCAGGGACGTCCTCCCAGAATAACTCGACTGCGCTATAGACGGATTTTGTCTATAGCGCGGTCGGCAAGAGGTTAATGAAGGTACAACATTTAGCAACTCACATGGTTGATGATTAAAAGTGGCACATCCAAGTATGCAGGCATCCGGGGGAAAGCTGTCCACATAGACCATCCTCCACACCGCTGGCTCTCACCGCTGTCAAGCCCCGTACACACGGCCGAGGAACTCGACGTGCCAAACACATCGAGTTCCTCGGCCAGTT
Source organism: Rana temporaria (assembly GCF_905171775.1). NCBI lineage: Eukaryota > Metazoa > Chordata > Amphibia > Anura > Ranidae > Rana > Rana temporaria. The sequence continues at coordinate 366,533,901 of NC_053489.1, forward strand.
CAGCCCTGAAGCCGCCGAGGACCTCGGCGGGCCGAGAGCTCCCATAGAACAACGAGGAAATAGAGAACATGTTCTCTATTTCCTCGCCGAGGTCCTCGTCGGCTTCCTCGGCCGAAAGTGTACACACGGCCGGGTTTCTCGGCAGAATTCAGCCAGAAACTCGGTCGGAAGCTGAATTCTGCCGAGGAAACTGGTCGTGTGTACGGGGCCTCAGTCTGCAAAAGTGACCGGGAAGCCTACCCCGCAGTAAAGCGATTGAACCACTCGTGGAGTGCAGCGTGGAATGGACAACGTCGATGGCGGTGAGGAGGATGGTCTATGTGGACAGCTTTACCTCGGATTCTTGCATACTTAGAACTGCCTGTTTTATTCATCAACCATATGAATTGACAAATGTTGTACCCTCATTAAATGTAACCATATTGCTACACTTAGGCCTCGTACACACGACCGAACATGTCCGCTGAAACTGGTCCGCGGACCAGTTTCCGCGGACATGTCTGACCGTGTGTAGGGCCTAGCGGACAGTTTTCCGGCCGAGCGGACAGGTTTCCAGCGGACAAAAGTTTCTTAGCATGCTAAGAAACTTGTCTGGTGAAAAGCTGTCCGTCGGACATGTCCGATGGTTAGTATGACTCATCGGACATGTCCGCTAGTTATGACGTATAACCAGCGGCCCGAAATCCCGCGCATGCGTAGAATTGATTCGACGCATGCGTGGAAGCATTGTACTTCCGTGTCAGAGAACATCGGTGTCGTATACGTCACCGCGTTTTCTGTCCGCAGGGATTTTGGTCTGATGGTGTGTACACACATCAGACCAAAACCTCCCAGCAGACATGTCCGATGAAAACGGTGGACCGTTTTCATCGGACATGTCTGGTCGTGTGTACAAGGCCTTAGAGGTGTCTCTCTCCTCTTTTATACTCAGTTGTGACATGACACTACTTGTATATCAAGACATCGCTTGTATATCAAGTCAAAATTTATTAAAACATGTTGCTCGTCTTGCAAAACGCTCCCAAACCAAGGTTTTACTGTACATTGTATTGGTGTAGCCAAGATAACTCTGTCTTGTGGAGTGCAGATTACACAAAAGGGGAATGTAAGAAATGATAAAGTTTCTGTTACTTGTTTCATACATTACACAGTTGGTTGTCTGTGAGCCAACTAGTGCCAGATACTGCATTGCACATGGGCAGGGCAGATATTTTTGCCTCTTCTGGAGTGGAAAACATGCATTGACAGTATAAAAGAAAATAAAAAAATTATTTTACTATTTTTAGCTTGCATTCAACAAAGATAATGATGATATTTCGAGCCCTCTGCACTCGCAGCTTTATAGATTTTCTCAATAGGTAGATTCAGTTGTCAGGAAGGAACTAACCTGCCCTTCGTACTATCAGGAAGTACCAAAGCCGGCTGAGAGAGAGAGAGAGAGAGAGAGAGAGAGAGATAGCACATTATTGTTCATAAAGGCCATTTTTGTGGGTGGGGGGTATAATTCTATAAAACAAATCAGCTGTCAGTGCTGCATGCTGGCGTTTGTAGTTCTAATACATCTAGAATAACATATTGTAGCTAGAAAAATTATTATTGCTCATTTTGACCCTCTCTTTTTGTTAATCTGGTGAATCGGAAACTTTTTATGTCACTCAGGCTGGTGTTTGACACACGAGGCCCTGTCCTAATTTATATTCAGCTACTGTGGACAGTGGCCACTGAAAAATGGAGTAGGTAACGCACCACCAGCGAGAGTGAGACAGAGGTTGTCACATGATTCCCCACTGAGACAGAAAGGTAGAAAAAGAAAACGGTCTCACCAATGTTTTTAAATAATGAAGCATATTAAAAAAATAAAAATCTAGGTGTGGCTTGTAATACAATATATCTATTAACATATTGCTGAACAATAATCACTGACAATCTTTTGTCAGCTTCAAAAATCACAAAGAAGCCCATTAAACAAAGGTAACTGACACCATTTTATTGTAGAATGTGTAACATAAGACCATGAATGTTATTCTCTGATGTTCTGTGACTAAGCATGACTGTAAACATAAACACAAATATACAATTAAAAGGGTGACTGCAAATCCTAATTCATTCAATGACTACATTTAGGGAAACATCATTTTAATGTACATACCTTTCCAAAGCGAAGATTCAGCAGTGTGGAAAGTAAATTATTATGGAAAATGGCTACACTGAAGCGTCTTCTAGGTCACTCGTCTTCTGCCTTGTATACATAACTAAAAATCATTAGTTTAAATCCTTGCAAAATCACCATGTTTACACATTTAGAGGTTTGTCAATTTCATGTGCTTTTTCATTCCTGCAATGTACTGTGTGATGTAATCCCAGATACAGTGGTCATGCTTGTAATAGTGTTGTAGGAGATTGTTAATAAAGAGCTCACAGCTGATACAGGTTCAGAAGCTGAAACATCAGCTATTGTGGATGTGCAATGGAGGAGACAGAAAGAAGGGGAGGGGGTAGATTCTACATCAGCTCCCTCTCCTCCTTTTCCAGGAGCAGATCAGCCTCCATTGGTCTTATGATGGCAGCATCATAGCAAATAGAATAGCTCCTATCAAGCAGGAAAGGGCTTGAAGAAAAAAAAATAATGGATTAACTCTAACATAGCTGAGAATCTTTTGAGACATTAAGATTTTTTTTAAAAAGTCAAAAATTTTCATTCTTTTAACCCAAATAATTAATCTGAAACAACATACTACCATGACCATTATACATGAATGTGCATGAATTAAATGGAACAGATCAATGAGTATTTACATGAATCCTGTACTGAGAAAATATGGAAGCTACTATTGCAGGCTTCTCCTGAGAATGTTAGTTGCCAGGAGTTCAAGCTTCACTTGATGCATGTGTTCTATATCAGAATACTTGGACAAACAGATCTATAGTATTTAAAAAAAAAAAAAATGGGCAGACTCGATGTACCACTTGGTCTTTTTTCTGCCATCACTTTTCTATGTTTATATGTATTAAAGATAGGGACACCCAAGCAACCAGATTTTTTAGAAGGAGGTAAGTGATGGCAGTGTCAGGCAGTGTTAGTACCTGGGTCACCCGCTGGTGTCACTGTTGCTCCCAGAGTCGAAGAACGCAGTTCTGGTGCCCACCAGCAGGTGTCTCCCAGTAGCCACCTTATCCAAGTAATTAGGCTGCACTGCACTGGCTGACACTGGCTGCTGGAAATCAAATAATCCTGCCCTTAACTGATGTTCAGTGCTTCAGTGTACTTCCTGTGAGCCTTGTCCCTTCCTGATCCTGTTCCTGATCCTCCCACCCTGCTCCTCTTGTTTCCTTACTCAGTCCTGACCTCGCCTTGCTCATGTTTACTCCCTCCATTACTTGGCAGCAATATTCCCTGTCCTCTGTCACAAGCAGTGCATAATACAAAACCCATACCTCCCAACCATCCTGAATTCACCGGGAATGTCCCAGGATTTGATGTAATTCCCGGAGTGGAGCCCAGTGCTGGAACTTGGCTTCTTCGGCGGGGACGAGCCGCACCAGCAGGGGCATTGGTTGCCTCTGCCCTGTAGCTTGTGTGGGGTGCATGGGGTACAACACACTGCAATACAGTCTCTGAATTGCAGCCAACATCACCCCGCCCACTGCATGTCAAAGCAGCCGGTGGGGAGATGTCGGCTGCAATACAGAGACTGGATCGTGGTGTGTGGTATCACCAGTGGTGTATCATTCATGGGTGCAATGTGTGTGGTGCACTGCACCCATGGATGAGATAAGTCTGATGGGCTGCAAAAGCACCTGTCATTGACCTCTGTGCAGCTCCTGTCACTTGGCACTGTATGGCTCTGCCTCCTGTACCCAGTGCCGATCCTGACCTCCCTGGGGCCCTGAGCAAAATGACATGTAGGGGGTTGTAACGGAATGACCCGGGACACCCAAAGACTTTGTGAGGATGGAGGATACTCCTGTGTCAGCGTCACTGATAACTTGGGTCTGAGTCCACTCTGTGCCCTTTGGGCATGGGGTGGCAAGTGAATCTGTGGTGACCGGGGAGGGTGAGTCCCACGGCCACACACATGCGCTTGATGGTTAGCTACTTGGTTCTTGGGGCTAGGAGCCCAGGGTCAGGTGGTATTAACCCTTAGTGAGGGCCAGATGGTATTAACCCTCTCTGTCACGTGACGCCACTGTAGTCTTGGTATACCCCGGGAAACTACAGCTCCGGGGGCCTCCGTATCCCCGCTAGTTAGGATGGTAATAACACAGTCCACAACAGGGGGTTAAAACAACAAAGGCTTTTCCTGGCATGAAGGCAGGTGTCAAAATCTTCACAGCTTTAAACAGAGTGTCAAAATGTTCTGCAGGCAGTCTCTGGATCACACAGCTGATAATGCTTGAGCTTAGTTGATCATATACTGTATATACTCGGCTGCAAAAGCCGGATAGTAATTCAGGGCCTATGCTTAACTAGGCTGAAAAATAGATACACTTACTGAAGTGTCTGTAGACTTGAGGCTTTTTGCCGGAATAACGGATTGATCTGATAAATGAGCTGAAGTACTGGTTCTGTAATGTTTAGGGATACTCCACTCTTTGCTGTATTTTCTCCTGGAGGCTTCGGGCCTGCACTGCCTCTCCTCTGACTGTGTTGGCTCTGCTAGGAACTGTGTGAAGCCTTAGACTGCTTAAACAGGAAGTACAATCCCTTATAAGGGCCTGTTTAGACTGAAGCCTATTGGTTGAGAGCTGTGGATCATAGAGACTGACCTGTAGAGACACACAACACAATAAGGTATTGTCTAGCATTCAGTCCTCCCGACTCTAATACACTTGAACATGAGATGGCTGGCTAAACCCCTTAAAGCTATACACACCTAATAAACGTATTATCAACCATAACAGTATAAATCACATCATAACTAGCTGAGTCCCTGCAGGGGAGACCCCACAAGCCGAGGGCCTCAATCTGACAGGGCCTACAGCAAATACCTGTACTGGGACACCACAAATCGTAATTCATGTATTCATGTATTACATGAGATGGGACATCGTATTGCAGGATTTTGAGACACTGTAAGATGTTGGTTAATTGTGACCCCACTATGGTCTGTGCTAGTCACATTTAATGCGGTCAGATATTGTATATATATTGTGTGTTGGTGGTTGATGTATACTAGTAAGCTTGCTGTGATGAAAGGGGTGGGGTGTGGTTGCATTCCATTGTCTATTGTGGTAATTAAGTCTGCTATGTGTATTGGAGCTTGGTACAGTCTGCATACCTATTATGGGATGTTTAAATGTCTTGCTGTGAGGAAAGGGGGGGAATCACTCCAGCAGCCCCCCCCCCTGCTGGGACTGTTTGCTGAAGGAGAAGTTTGAACACACCTGACCTGTATCACCATTGTCATTGGACAATTTAACCCACCCTGTTTCCCAAGGGTGGGAGGGATGTATTTTGAAGAGAAATGTATTACCATGTGCAGATAATAAAGAGTCATTCCCTGTTTTAAACCTCAAACAAGAGCTGTGTGTCTCGTTTCTGGGGGGAATTCTTATGGGTCTCGTTCGTTTGCCTGATTGTGGAGTGTCGATAAGCTGTCGTGGATGTGATGGAAGGTCGTAAACGGTGGTGACCGTTACAGTGGTGGCACAGCAGTGGGATAATTCCATCGCTTAAAGGACGGCGACAAGGACACAGGACGATGGAGACGCTGTATGAACGGCTGAAGCTCTCTTCCCTCAAGGACTTACTGGAGAGCCGGGGCAGATCGGCCTGCAACCGTAAGAGAAGGGGCATTATCGCACAACTTGTCGAAATGGATAGAGCTGAGAGGCCCAGCGTAACAGACAGGACACCCAAGGAAGAGTTTTGGGACCGGGCTGTTAGACGTGAACTGGCACAGTATGGACCTAATCCTCCACCGGAGATCATAGACCGGGTTATAGCGGCTGTGGATGCCACTTGGCTAGAGCAAAGAGGTGCTGCAGCAGCAGAAGTCACAGCAGCACCAACTGAAGAGAGGGGAGAGGTACAGATGCCAGTCACCATGGAAGTGGAGTTCCAGGGAGCCGGGGCAATTGGCCCCTCTCCCCAGCAACAAGCTGTGGTGGTAAAGCATTTACCCCCAGCTGAATCCCTGGCAGCAGGGCAGGATGATACTGGCTGCGGCACACAACTGCAGCTTGAGCTGACATCGGGGGATGGGACTGTGGTCTCCCCTCAAAGCGACCCAGCAGAAGGGCTGGCAACGGAGCAGAGTGCCACAAGTCTTGGCTCTCACCTAGCAGAAGAGGGAGTTCCTGTGGCAGTGGATGGGACTGTGGTCTCCACTGACACAACCCCAGAAAATGGTGCGTCACAGAGACAGGGGGATGTCGGCTTTGCTTTGCAAGCATCAGGGGATTTTCTACCACCAGTGGATGGGACTTCAGTCTCCACTGGTATACCCCAGGGATGGGGGCCAGTTGGCCCAGATCCCCAGCAGCATGATGAACTGAGCCCAGCCACCCTGTCGTCTCTCCAGCGGCTGAAAGGACTCCAGGGAGAAGGGCCAGTCCAGGCCTCTCCCCAGCGGCAGGCAGGTTCTCTGAGAGAGACAGAGGTTGGCAGGGTGAGTAATGCTCTGTTTGGAGCAATTTATTTGGGGTACGGTATGGATACCAGCATTGGAGGACTGGTACTACTGACTAACTTCGGAGTCAACCCATTCGGGGTCTCCTCCTGTGTTAGTCTCCCACCGAAAGGGGAGAGATGTAACGGAATGACCCGGGACACCCAAAGACTTTGTGAGGATGGAGGATACTCCTGTGTCAGCGTCACTGATAACTCTTGGGTCTGAGTCCACTCTGTGCCCTTTGGGCATGGGGTGGCAAGTGAATCGTAATTCATGTATTCATGTATTACATGAGATGGGACATCGTATTGCAGGATTTTGAGACACTGTAAGATGTTGGTTAATTGTGACCCCACTATGGTCTGTGCTAGTCACATTTAATGCGGTCAGATATTGTATATATATTGTGTGTTGGTGGTTGATGTATACTAGTAAGCTTGCTGTGATGAAAGGGGTGGGGTGCGGTTGCATTCCATTGTCTATTGTGGTAATTAAGTCTGCTATGTGTATTGGAGCTTGGTACAGTCTGCATACCTATTATGGGATGTTTAAATGTCTTGCTGTGAGGAAAGGGGGGGAATCACTCCAGCAGCCCCCCCCCCCTGCTGGGACTGTTTGCTGAAGGAGAAGTTTGAACACACCTGACCTGTATCACCATTGTCATTGGACAATTTAACCCACCCTGTTTCCCAAGGGTGGGAGGGATGTATTTTGAAGAGAAATGTATTACCATGTGCAGATAATAAAGAGTCATTCCCTGTTTTAAACCTCAAACAAGAGCCGTGTGTCTTGTTTCTGGGGGGAATTCTTATGGGTCTCGTTCGTTTGCCTGATTGTGGAGTGTCGATAAGCTGTCGTGGATGTGATGGAAGGTCGTAAACGGTGGTGACCGTTACAGGGGTGTCCTGCTGTCGGAAATTACATCTTACATATAAGTGAGAAGCGGGGGATGCTGACTTCTTACCTCTTCTCCCATGCAGCCAGCGAGTTGAGAAGAAGTAGCCGAAAGAAGCTGAACATCGGTGCTGCTCTATACGGCGCCTGCGCACCGACGTTCGGCTACTTTCGGAAAATCGTGACGCGATGTATGCGACCGTCAGAAGCCTGTCGGAAGCCTGTCAATCAAATAGGAACACCCAGTCCCGCAGCCCATACCCGGAAGCGGCGGAGATGATCGCTCTCTAAAACGGCTAAAAGTACTGCTTCGATTTAAAAAAAACTACCCGATTCCCCTTGACAAAATGAGCATCAATGTAATATTAAAAATTAACTTTTTGGGTGAACCTCCACTTTAATTACAGAATTTGGAAAACCGACGGACTGTTTACATGTTACATTTTTAAAGCAGCAGCAAACCTGCTGACCTTACATGCTTGCTAATGTCACGTTTAACATGTAAACAGTCAGTTGGATTTACAAATACTGTATTTAAACATACGTATCTCGAGATGCGCGGCGTAAGTCTAAATGTGCGCTGGCATATCTTTGTGCCGTACCCACAGAAGCAGATACGCCAGAAAATAGGCTTCATCCGACCGACGTAACTTTCCTACGCCGGCGTAACTTGGGCGCATATTTAGGCTGGGCGCATCTTTCGCTCCCATTGATTTCCTATTCAAATATGCAAATGAGGGAGATATGCCGATTCTCAAACGTACGTTTGGCCGGCGCAGGCTACACACAGTGCGCGTAAGCTGTACGCCCGGCCTAAAGTTACCCCTCATAAAAGCAGGGGTAACTTTGCAACAGACTTGCACAGGTCAGCTGGAGAGCAGCTACAGCAGCAGCGTTACGGACGAGCTGAGCAAGCTAAGCACCCACACTTGCAGGACAACACATCTGTGTGCCAACATGCCAGGGGCAGCTGTGGTCATAGCACTACTGCGCCTACGGGAACGTAGGAGGGCACGGGAGAGGATATAACGCACACGCATGAACATCTTTGGCATGGGGGATTCGGAGGTGTATCACATCTTCAGATTCAACACTGATGCCATCCTGTAATTAGCCAGAACCCTGCAGGATGACATCACCAGCAAGACACACCGCTCACATGCAGTGCAGCCACTGGTCAAGGTACTGACAACACTCCATTTCCTTGCAAGTGGATCTTTACAGCATACAAGTGGAGTTGTGGCTGGTTTGTCACAATCCAGCATGAGCAGATGTGTGCACCAGGTTGTCCCCGCAATCCTCAGATGCATGTCCCACCACATCATCAGACCCACCCAGGAGCATCTGTGGCAGACGGCAATAGTGGATTTCTACAGAATTGCCAGATTTCCACGCACCGTGGGGGCCATTGATTGCACACATGTGGCACTCCAGCCCCCCGTGACACGGAGCACATATACCGCAATCGTAAGCACTGGCATTCCATCAACGTACAGGTGATAGCCGATGCCCAATGCCTCATATGGCACGTCCGTGCCAAACACCCAGGGGCCAGCCACGACAGCTACATATACCGTCAAAGCACCATCCCAACAGAATTTGAACAGAACGTGTACGGGAACAGCTGGCTGGTTGGTGAGTGACATGGGAGTCAGGCATGACTGTCCGACCCCATGATGCAGACATCACGAGGGGCACATTCATGACCATGGGTGCTCAACCTGTGGCTCTCCAGCTGTTGCGGAACTACAATTCCCATGAGGCATTGCAAGCCGCTGACAGGTACAAGCATGTCTCCCAAAGGCTGAGGCATTATGGGAATTGTAGTTTTGCAACAGCTGGAGAGCCACAGGTTGAGCACCCATGTTCATGACTAACATCCTCCTGTCTTTTCCCTTCCAGGTGACTCTGCATATGCACTTGGGCCCCATCTCATGACTCCATACCGGAATCTCCAAACCACAGGAGAGAGAAGATACAATGAAGCACACGCACGTACCCGTGCAGTGGTGGAACGCACATTTGGCCTCCTGAAGTCCCGTTTCCGATGCCTGGATAAGTCTGGGGGGACCCTGTTGTATTCCCCAAACTTTGTGTGCCAGATCATCGGTGCATGTTGCATTCTACACAACTTCGCCATGTAAAGGGCCTGGAGATTGACATACGTGATGACCTGACCCCCGAACCACACAGTCCCCCCCTGCCCGAGGCTACCCCGTCTGCTGAGAGAAGAGCAGTCAGGAGATGCCTCGCAGTAGGCATCTTTGCACGTTAAACACACACATTCATCATGGCACAAGGAGAATGCACGCATGCACACCACTGTGGTCCCTAGCACACACACCCCACATCCTCATCACATTGGATTAGCCCAAGTCCACCAAGCAGGACTTGGGAGCAGCAACGCCACGGCAAGGCTCCAATTATGTTGCTGACCATTCATACCACATAATAAAATAATAATACTCATAACCTGAGTATAATAATAAAATAATAAGACTCATAACCTGAGTATAATAATAAAATAATAAGACTCATAACCTGAGTATAATAAGCAAATACTATAACTGGCACTCATTTGCCCTGACGTGGGCTACGCCTAGTGCCAAGGCTCCTGATCCTCTGTTGCCTGGGGGGAGCCGCAGATGGGGGGGTGGGTCATCGGGAGGAGGATCATCCCCCGGTCTCTCCCTGGCTGGCTGGCTGCCCTCCAAAGCCAGGGCTATGCGTGTGAGGACCGCATTAGTCTGATTCTGTATTGGCCTGTATGGCCACTGCCAGGCTCCTGACCTCTGCCACAAGGCCTGAAGTTGTGGCCTCCAGGTCCCCCAGGCAGGTCACTATCGCTGTGCTGTTTGCACTGACCTCCTGTACACTTTCCATGATGGCAGTAGTGTGAGCAGCCTGCTGGGTAAGGGCCTGCTGGACTTCCAGTGTGCAGGCAGCCTGGGTCTGGCCCAAGGAGGCCAGGCTGTCTGCCACACGGCGCATGTCACATGCTACAGAACCAACATGGCGGGTCTGCCTGGCCTGGTCCCTCGACAAAGTCGCTTCTAAGGCCTCTGGATCACCCCTCGTCTTCCTCGTAGCCTTCCTGGGTGCAGGAGAGGCTAGGGGCCGTCTGTATGGGGATGCCCTTGAGGGTACTTCCCTTATGGAGGAGGAGGAGGGGCTTCCCCTGATGGAGGAGGCCCTTGGGGGCTATCCCCTATGGAGGTGGAGGTATGGGAGGGTCCTGGGATGATGGTCTCGTCCCCAACGTATATTCCTTCCTCCAGAGGACCATGCACCTCCTCTTCTTTCACTAAAGGAGAGGTGTGGACACTGTCCTCATGGGATGGGGTTGGTCGCCCAGCAGCAGAGGATGGCCCAGCTCCCTCCTGGACATCTGTGGATGACACAAAACATTCACTAGTTGGTGGACCCACACACTTGTCACATGTTCCCTTCCACCCCCGCACATGCTACACACCCGATAAGAGATAAAATACACTTACCTGTCCTCAAGGGCTGATCAACTGAATCAAAGCCCTCCAGGCCCTCCACCTGCTCCCTCTCCAGGCACCTGGCTATGACCTGCTCATCAGGAGTCAGCGTGATATTCAGGGCTGATCCACCTCCGGTGCCCCTGCTGTGCCTCCTTATCTTGGTCACCTTCTCTTTCACGAGACGCCACAGGTCGTTTATTTTCTTGCCTATGTCGTTTGGGGACCGATCCTCATGGCCAAGGGCATTGACCTGTGTTGCAATCTCAGCCAATATCTCATCCTTATGGACCTTGCTGGTCCTGCCACTCTCAGAACCATGGAGGTACTTGTTGTGCCTTGACATGGCATCAATAATAAGAGCCTTCTCCTCTTGTGTGAAATTGTTATTCCTCCTGTCCCTACGCCTAGGCACTGGTGCAGACATGGCTCTGAAATATGCAAGCAAAAGTTCCAACACCAAACCAATCAAAGCTGCTGGTGTACTTTTGCACTTGACGGGCGCATGTCTGGGCATATTTATGCCCTGGACGTAAACGGTGGGCCGGCTTATCTCGGGGGATACGCCGGGCGTAGTTGTGAGCATGCACACAGGGACGTGGGACATGCGATCACGTCACGGCGCATGCGTCGTTCGTTCGGCCCTTCATTTGCATGGGGTCATGCTTCATTTAAATGGATCACACCCACTTCCTTCCCACTTTGAATTACGTCGGCTTACGCCGATGAATTTAAGTTACGCCGGCGCAAAGCTGGGAGCATTTGCTCTGAGATTACGCTGCTTGCCTCTCAAAGTTACGTCGGCGTAGCGCATCTCCTACGCCGGCATAAAGATGCGCTGATCTACGTGAATCTGGCCCATAAGCTCCGTTTTGTGTTAAAAATAACAGTGAAATTGAAAACTCCGGTGGGTGCAACAAGATGTCCGCTTGCCCCTTCACACTCTATTATTACTGTGCAATAGTGTGGGGTGTAGCAAGATGGCGGCGATGGAACGTCACTTCCGGAGCAATCTGTGATAGGGAGCAGAATGTGACACTACACCGCTACACCGGCAGTGCAACTCCTGTCAGAGGGGATCCTGTGTGACTACACTTACAGCCACACACAGGGGTGGAAACAGCATCTCTGGTGGGTGTGGGTGGCTGATGTCATCTGGCACACAGGAGAAATTTGATCTTCCATGCCAGTCTTTCTGATTTGAATTCTGTGAATTTGGGAGGTGGGGGATTGTGCAGATGTGACTGTGGCAGATTGGGTCTACAACCCCCTACCCCCTTCCAAGATTAGTCTACCCTGTACAATTCCCTCAGGTCAGTGAGACTAACCTGGGGAAGTGGGGGGTTGTACTGGGCACAGACTGACCTGGGAAGGGGGGGGGGGGGTTTATACTGGCATACAGACAAACGTGAGGGGGAAACTGTCCTGGGCACAGACCTATGGTGTTGCACTGGGGGACAGACTAATGGGGGAGTGTGGAAATTTACTGGTGGACAGACTAATCACGGGAGAGGATTGTACTGGGGACAGGCAGGGAACAGTGCATGGTTCAACAAGAGGCTGCTAGTGGCATAGGGCCAGATTCAGGTACAATTGCGGCGGCGCAACGTACCCCGTTTACGTTACACCGCCGCAAGTTTTCAGTCTAAGTGCCCGATCCTCAAAGCACTTACCTGTAAACTTGCGGCGGTGTATCGTAAACCCGTCCGGCGCAAGCCCGCCCAATTCAAATGGGGCGGGTACCATTTAAATTAGGCGCGCTCCCACGCCGGACGTACTGCGCATGCTCCGTTCGCAGTTTTCCCGACGTGCTTTGCGCGAAATTACGGCGGCGCGTCGTGTTTGTGAATCGCGACGTGCGTAACGTACTTACGCCGGAAAAAAAAATTCTAAAGAGACGCGGGAACGACGGGCATACTTTAACATGGTGGAGTAATTTTACACCATGTTAATAGCAGCCCTATCTTTGCGACGGGAAACTAAGACTTGCGCCGACGTAACGACGGGAAAACCTTTGTGGATCGTCGTAACTGCTAATTTGCATACCCGAAGCTGGAATATGACGCAAACTCCCCCCAGCGGCGGCCGAGGTACTGCATCCTAAGATCCGACGGTGTAAGTTAATTACACCTGTCGAATCTTAGGGCTATCTATGCGGAACTGATTCTCTGAATCAGCCTCATAGATAGAACAAGAGATACGACGGTGTATCAGGAGATACGCCGTCGTATCTGTTCTGAGAACCTGGCCCATAGTGTTTAAGGGTCGATTGTGGTGAAGTGGCATAGTGGTAAGTGCTCTTTGTGACACAATGGTATAGATAGAGGCAAGGATTTGAGGTGGCCGGTGGGAGGGATTCCTCCATCCACCTAATTTGCGTGGATAGAGGGATCTCCTATTTTTTTTCTTGTTCAGTCCACTGGAGCACCAATCTAAACATATTTTAAGAAGGCTTTTTTTATTTAACCATGCCCCTTTGACAGTGATGGGTAAGAGGGGTGGAGGGGGTGCAAGTAACAAGGGTGTAAGAGGATATGTTCTGGAGGGGCACTTTGGGAGGGAAGAGAACTTGTGCTGAAGGGGGGATTGGATTTAAAATTCCCTCACCCCACCTTCTAGCATAAGTCCTCTTCCCTCCCAAAGCATCCCCCAGTACAGATCTGACCCCCCCAGCACAATTCTGTGCCCCTGTATGTATCTAAAACCCCTGCACAAGTCCACTTCCTTCCCAAAGTGCCAACCAGAGCACATATCCACTCCCACCCCACCTTCTAGAACAAGTCCTCTCTCCTCCTAAAGCACCCCCCAGCACAAGTCTGCTCCTCTCCCAAAGCATCCCCCCAAGTACGTATCTGACCCCCCCCCAGCACAAGTCCACTCCCTTCCCAAAGTACCCCCAAGCACATATCTGCCCCCACCCTACCTTCTAGCACTCCCCTCCTTCCAAAGCGCCCCCAGTACATATCTCACCACCCAAAGCATCGCCCAGTCTGTATCTAATCACTCAGCACAGTTCTGTGCCCCCGTATGTATCTGAGCCCCCAGCACAAGTCCACTCTCCTCCTAAAGTGCCCCCCAAGCATATATCTGCCCCACCTTCTAGCACAAGTCCTCTCCCCTCCAAAAGCACCCCCCAGCACAAGTCTGCTCCCCTACCAAAGCATCCCCTCCCAGTACGTATCTGACGTATCTGACCCCCCCAACACAAGTCCACTCCCCTCCCAAAGCACCCCCCAGTACGTCTGACCCTCTCAGCATAAGTCCACTCTCCTCCCAAAGTACCCCCCAAGCACAAATCTGCCCCCCACCCCACCTTCTAGCACAAGTTCTCCCCCCTCCCTTCCAAAAGTGACCCCCCCCTGTACACATCTGACCCCACAGCACAAGTCCACTCCCCTCCCAAAGTACCCCCAGTATGTATCTGACCCCCCCAGCACAATTTCACACCCCTCCAAAAGCCCCCCGGTATGTATTTAACCCCCAGCACAATTTTACTCCCCTCCCAAAGTGTCTCACCAAGCACATATCCACCCCCACCTCACCTTGTATATATCTGTCCCCGACATTCTACCCCCCAAAGCGACCCCCCAGCACATACCTGAAGCTTGGATTTTATTTAACCATGCCCCTTACGCCCCTCCCACTATAACGTCTGGCGACACCCATTTTTGTAGCGCCGCAGGCTTCTACCTCCCTCAAGTGTCCCTCAGTCTCCAGTTTAAAAGTTGTAAGGTATGAAAAACACCTCGGAGTGCATCTTGCAGCGATTAGCAAATGCTGAGACCAGGGGCGGACTGACCATTGAGTCACTCGGGCACTGCCCGAGGGCCCCATGCCACTAGGGGGCCCCATCCGGGTTGCCAGGCTCAGTAAAACCAGGGACAGTATGTAAAAATCTGTGTTTTTTTTAGATCTGTCCCTGATATGTCCGAAAATGACATGCTTTTAATGTGAATATCCCAAGATTTTAGCTGCCCGCCTCTGCACTACCTCCTGGCGTGGTGGCCATCTGTAAGCCAGAGGGGCCCCATAATCTTCTATTGCCCGGGGGCCCCATGAGTTGTCAGTCCGCCCCTGGCTGAGACCAGAAATTTCCCGATTCCTAGGTGCAGCCGATCTGATCATTAGTGGCTTTAGTGTTATGTAAGGGATACCACATGGTGGTATCCAGCAAGCATGACCAGATCAGACCAGGCTGAGGCTGAGTTCACACTTGTATGATCACAGACTTTGCATGTGATTCGCACTGCAATGCTGTGCACATCACATGCGATGTGGCTGAAATCACATCGAATTTGCACCAAAATGGTGCAGGACCTTTTTTAGGTCCGCACTGGAATCGGATCGCAAGGGTGTTCACACCTATGAGATTCAATTCCTGCACCATTTCACAGTTTATACTGTGAACCGATCTGGGGGTGTCATTAACACCCCCAGCAGTTCACAGATGTCAGTGTGAACCAGTACCATTAACATAAATATCACTTTTCCAACACTAGTGAACCATAAACGGTGTAAAGTAACAAAAGAACATGACCCAGGCACTGACACAAGTCTTGACGTGTTTACAAAAACAAGCCTAAGACCTCTTTCACACTGGGGCGGTTTGGACGTTATCGGTAAAGCGCCACTAGTTTTAACTTTACCGCTATTACAGCTGCGCTTTTCGCCCGTTAGCGGGATGCTTTTAACCCCCACTAGCGGTTAAGGAAAGGGTTGCCACACTTCGGCAGCGCTACTTATTAATTTCAATGGGCAGGGGCGGTGGAGAAGCGGTGTATACACCACTCCCCCACCGCCTCAAAGATGCTGCTTGCAGGACTTTTTTTTCCTGTGCTGCAAGTGCACTGCCCCAGTGTGAAAGCGGTCTTAAAGAAATATAAAAAGTCAGTAAAAGACATGTTTCATGTAAAAAAAAAAAAAAACATTTTTTTTTTTACATCAAATAGTTGTTAAATGGAAATGGTGTAGGACAAACTCTTTTTTTAACCACTTGCCGACCATCTGCCGTCATTATACTGCGGCAGGTCGGCAAGATCCCGCAAACCTTCGTAGCTGTACGTCGGTCCCTTTAAGCAGTATAGCAGGCGTGGAACACACAGTCGTGGACACCGAGGCTGTCACCAGAGGCAGAAGCATTTCGGCTGGATGTATTGCCAATGATGCAGTTTTTGGAGAAATATACTTTACACTTCTCCAGCTAATGGAAAGGTCCATCTCTCCCCCAGCAACCTCATCATTAGCAGTATTTCTCTAATGAGCAGGTCTCTTGAATGTACCCTTGCCCTTATCAGACTTTTAGGCAACACTTCAACTAAGGATCCCTACCAGAGTTTTTTTTGATTACTTGTACTGGCCCATTCCAGAACAAGAAAAGGACTTTTCCAAGCACCTGTCTGCATTTTTGAATATATTTATACTTTCTGCCCGCATTCTTCTTACTCTTCACGATTGAAATAATCGCTTAAAGCTCCTGAAGAAGCGTTTTTCTTGCAACGCGCAACATGTCGGGCTGAGCTACGCATGACACACCACCCCCTGCAAACCACAAGGGCTGTTTTTTACATATTACTAGTGGGAATTGATCGGTAATTCTCCACTCTTATTTACATATTGTATCCCTAGGTTATAGGTGCTGTGCTATGCTAATTTTTAGCGTTTCTTGCCATTCTTAGGAATAGCCTTCATTGTTATATACTTTATATGCTTTTTTAATGATTTTATATGTTTCTTCCTTTTTTGTCAATAAATATTCAATTTTTTAAACTTATATACGCCTTCAAAGGCCATCATCTGCCATTTAGTTTTTTCCCATTTTGAATTATCGGGACGTGGCACTGGGAACTCCTTAAACCTCAGTTCCACAGCCCCACTCTGTTGATGATCTGATTAATTATTTCAGGGAACACAATTAACCCCTTGATCGCCCCCTAGTGTTAACCCCTTCCACGCCAGTGACATTTTTACAGTCATCAGTGCATTTGTATAGCACTGATTACTGTATAAATGCCAATGGTCCCAAGAATGTGTCTGCCATAATGTTGCAGTCCCGATAAAAAAAACGCAGATCGCCGCCATTACTAGTGAAAAAAATAATAATAATGAAAATGCCATAAATCTATCCCCATTTTGTAGACGCTATAACTTTTGCGCAAACCAATCAATATACACTTAGTGTCACGTACCTGATGGGAGACTGAGATGACGAGGTCGGCCTCTCTTGTATCTCCCGCCCTGGCACCGCTGGAGATGAAACAGAGGACACCGAGGGACAGGAGGAACACGAGTGCCTGCAGATGAAGACTCCGACAGCAGTAGCGGGAGGTGCGAGCCGGGATGAGTAGGAGGCACTCAGCGGGAGCAGCGACACTGGATATCAGAAGAGGTGTAGTTCCTGGAAGACTTGTAGCAGGAAGTTGCAGGAAGTCGCAGGAGCAAGTCGCAGACACTGGGGGGTTGCCAGGGCTCAGCACAGGAAGCAGATGCAGGGTCATACAGAAAGCCGGGTCAAGTGGAAGGCGGGCAGCGAGGTACCAAGCAGCAGGCGGTAGCAGCGTCAGGTGAATAGCCAGGATCAGAAACCAGTAGTCAGGGGATAACAGAGTTCAGGAACAGGGTCAGGGCAAGCCAGGTTCAGCAACAGGAGATCAGCAAGGTAACAGCAAGATTCAGGGTATCAGGGTACAAGCTGAAGACCAGTCAGCACTGCCTGATGGTCAGAGCTCTCTTTAAATAGGCATCAGGAAGGATCTTCCTGTCACATGATGAGCCTATGGCTCCCATTTCATCTACTGGCAAGATTGCCAGTACTTCTCCTATGGCCATTTCTTCTACTGGCAAGATTGCCAGTACTTCTTCTCTGGCCATTTCTTCTACTGGCAAGATTGCCAGTACTTCTACTACGGACATTTCCCTGACACTCCGTCCTTTCCTTACATTGCCCCCCCCTTACGGGCAGCCTCTGGATGCCCCTCAGGGCTCTCTTTTCTGGGTGGCGTTGAAAAAAGGCTTGCACCAATCTTGGTGCATGTATGTTAGAAGCCGGTTCCCAAGAATTTTCTTCCGGACCGTAGCCCTTCCATTTGATTAGAAACTGGGTTTGACCCCTTCTCTTCCTGCAATCCAGAACGGTTTCGACCACAAATTCCGCGTTTCCTTCGACAAGCACAGGGGCTGGGGCTTCGGGTTCACGATCAGGGAAGGGGTTAGCAATGGATCGTTTCAAGAGGGAGACGTGAAACACTGGGTGAATCCTCAAACTTCCCGGCAGGCTAAGCTCAAAGGCAACAGCATTAATCCTCTTCTTAACAGGAAATGGGCCAATGTACCTGGGTCCTAATTTCTTAGAGGGGCAAGCCAACTTTAAATTTGCAGTGGAAAGCAACACTTTATCCCCTGGTTGAAGGTCAAGGTTACCTCTCCTCCTCCTATCGAAGAACCTTTTGTTGCTTTCTTGGGCTTTAGTGATGGTTTCCTGCAAGAGTTGGTTGTTGGACCTCCAGAAGTCCAGACGATCCTGTACTGCTGGGACTGAGGATTCCTGGGGAACATCAGACAAAAAGGATGGGTGGAACCCATAGTTAGCAAAAAAGGGGGTTTGTTTGATTGCAGAATGAATAGAGTTATTGTATGCAAACTCTGCTAACGGCAAGAGAGAGGCCCAGTCATCTTGTGCGAATGATGAAAAACAACGCAGATACTGCTCCAGAGTCTGGTTTGTCCTCTCTGTTTGCCCATTAGTCTGAGGATGATAGGCAGAGGACAAACAGTGTTTAATGCCCAGAGCTTCACATAGGGACTTCCAAAATCGGGATGTAAATTGCACCCCACGGTCAGAGGTGATGTTAGCAGGAATGCCGTGTAGGCGTACAACTTCTCTGATAAAGGAAGAGGCAGTTTCCGCTGCAGAAGGGGTACCTTTCAGGGGCACAAAGTGGGCCATCTTAGATAGCCGATCCACAATTACAAAAATGGTGGTAAACCCTTCGGAAGGGGGTAACTCGACAATGAAGTCCATAGAGATCATAGACCACAATTTGTCAGGAACAGGAAGGGGTTCCAATAGGCCCCAATTCTTAGCCCTATCAGACTTATTCCGAAGGCACGTTGTGCAAGATTTAACATAGTCCCTGCAGTTTTGCAACAAGTGGGGCCACCAGAAGGAGCGCAGGACCAAATTTGAGGTCTTATAGGCTCCAAAGTGCCCTGCCAAGGGATGGTCATGGCACATGTAAAGAACTGCCGTTCGTAGGTGCTCAGGAACAAAAATTTGCTCACCGTGGTAGTAGAGCCCTTCCTTACATTGAAGATGGAGTTCCGGAGGTGGAGGATGGTTCTGGACTGCTGACTTGATTTGCGAGATGAGATCACTCTGTAACAAAAGAAAATTTTTAGCAGGCAAAATGGTATCAGGTTCAGGAGGAACCTCAGTGTCTTGGAACATACGGGAAAGGGCGTCTGGCTTCCCGTTCTTAGACCCTGGCCGATAAGTAATATGGAAGCAGAATCTTGCAAAAAAGAGAGCCCATCTAGCCTGGCGGGGTCTTAGTCTCTTGGCTGTTCTTAAATACTCAAGATTTTTGTGATCAGTGAACACAAGAATAGGATGGGCCGCTCCTTCGAGAAGATAGCGCCATTCTTCCAGGGCAGACTTAATAGCGAGTAATTCCCGATCACCAACGTCATAGTTCCTTTCCGAGGTACTTAGTTTCCTAGAAAAGAAGGTAACAGGGTGAAGTAGGGACTTTGTCCCCAGTCGTTGAGACAATATGGCTCCCACAGCAATTTCGGAGGCATCAACCTCAAGAACATAGGGCAAAGCAGGATCAGGATGTCTCAAGATGGGTGCAGAAGTAAAAAGGCCCTTCAATTTTTCAAAAGCAGCTTGAGCCTCTAAAGTCCATGAGAAGGTTGTGTGTGATCTGGTTAATTGTGTGATGGGAGATATGATACCTGAAAAGTTCTTGATGAATTTCCTGTAAAAGTTGGAGAATCCCACAAACCGTTGTACAGATTTTTTATCAGTCGGGGCTGGCCATTCGAGAACTGCAGAGACCTTTTGGGGGTCCATAGCAATCCCATCCGCGGAGATAACAAGACCCAGGAACTGAATGGTGGACTTCTCGAACTCACATTTTTCTGCTTTGGCATAAAGATGGTGTTTCCTTAGTCTGTCTAGTACCTTCTTAACATGGACTCGATGACGCTCAAGGGAAGTGGAGAACACCAATATGTCATCTAAGTAAACGATGGTAAACACATCAAGAAAGTCCCGAAACACATCCTTCACAAAGTGCTGGAAGGTCGCTGGCGCGTTACAAAGCCCAAAGGGCATCACCAGGTACTCAAAGTGCCCAAAACGAGACCTAAAGGCCGTCTTCCACTCATCCCCTTCTCTGATTCTGATCAGGTTATATGCCCCTCTTAGATCCAACTTGGAGAAAACACGTGCTTCACGCAGTCTCTGAAACAACTCAGGGATGAGGGGTAGAGGGTATCGATTTTTAATGGTAACCTTATTTAAGTCCCGATAATCAATACAAGGCCGAAGCGTGTGATCTTTCTTTTCAACAAAGAATATCCCCGCTCCGGCAGGGGAAGAAGAAGGCCGGATAAAACCCTTGTCAAGGTTTTCGTTGATATACTTCTGTAATTCCTCAAGTTCAAGTTCAGAAAGGGGATAAATTCTGCCAAAGGGGATCTCAGCGCCAGGTAGCAGTTCAATAGGACAGTCGTATGGTCTGTGAGGAGGGAGAGTGTCGGCATTCTTTTTATTGAAAACATCTAGGTATTCATGATAGACGGAAGGCACAAGTTTAGCAGTCTCAGGATCCACAGTGATGCAGAGGAATGGTTCACCCGGGCTGGGCGTGTGAGGAAAACAGTGTTTCTTGCAATAATCAGAAGAGAAAGACACCTCCCCAGAGGACCAGTTGATGAGAGGATTGTGTGCCTTCAGCCAGGGTTGCCCTAGGATAACTGGGAACAGAGGGGATGTGATGACATCCAGACGTAGGAGTTCATGATGCCCAGAAGCAGTGGAACAGGGAATAAGTGCAGTCTCAAGCGTGACGGGTCCCGATTTAATACCTGAACCATCCGCTAGATGAACTAAAAAGCTGTTTTTCTTGGCGCACAATGGCAGTTCATGCATGGTAGCGAAGGAAGAGTCTACAAAACAGCTACAAGCCCCAGAATCCACAATAGCGGGGACAGTAAGGATCTTTCCTGAAAACTGGAGAGAAATTGGTAGTGAGGTGTGGTTCTGGCCCAGGCTTGGAGAAGCAACCATCTGGGATGGAGGAGAGGGTCTCCTACGGTGTCTTCGAGGACAAGACTGAAGGAAATGGCCTTCATCGCCACAGTAGAGGCAGAGTCTATTATGATAACGCCGAGATCGTTCTTGCTGAGTCAGAGGAGATCTCGGAAAACTGGCAGGCGGAACCTTCTGGGTGTCTTTCGGCATAGCTGCGGAGGAGGCGGGTAAAGGAAGTTTGGAATGAACAGGCAACAAGTGGGAATTCAACGCTTTTTCAGACTGTCTTTCCCGCAGACGACGGTCAATCTGTATAGTAAGAAGAATCAGGTCATTCAAGGAAGAAGGTGTGTCCACCCTGGCTAGCTCATCCTTGATAGCTTCCGACAAGCCGAGACGAAAATGGAAACATAAGGCAGAATTGTCCCATTTGGTATCAGCGCTCCATAAGCGAAAGTCCGATACATAGTCCTCAACGGGCCTGGAGCCCTGTTGCAGGTGACTCAGAGTAGCTTCCGCTGTGTGATGACGGAAAGGGTCAGCATATAGTTGAGCCATGGCCGCAAAAAAGGAGTTAACGGAAGCCAAGACAGGATCATGTTGCTCTCGAAGCCGGTGGGCCCAAGCCTGGGGTGCATCCAGCAATAAGGAGATAAGGAATCCCACTTTAACTTCTTCCGTAGAGAAGGTGCGGGGTAGCAGAGAGAAGTAAAGTTCACAGGCACTTTGGAAAGTTCTGAATCTTTTACGATCTCCAGAGAAACGTTCAGGTAGGGGCACTCTTGGCTCAGGGGAACAGGAAAGTTCAACATGGTTGCAAGTCACGGTTTGAGCAGCAGAATGCCTGATTCCCAAGTCCTCAGAGGTAGAAGCCAGGCTGGGTGCAAGCTGCAATTGGTCGTGAAGCTGAACAAAGTCCTTATGTAACCCTTGCACCATTTGAGAGAGTGCGGTAACAGTCCGACAGAGGGTTTGTAGAAGAGGGACCTCCCTTTCAGACTCCATCACTGGCTGACTGGTACTGTCACGTACCTGATGGGAGACTGAGATGACGAGGTCGGCCTCTCTTGTATCTCCCGCCCTGGCACCGCTGGAGATGAAACAGAGGACACCGAGGGACAGGAGGAACACGAGTGCCTGCAGATGAAGACTCCGACAGCAGTAGCGGGAGGTGCGAGCCGGGATGAGTAGGAGGCACTCAGCGGGAGCAGCGACACTGGATATCAGAAGAGGTGTAGTTCCTGGAAGACTTGTAGCAGGAAGTTGCAGGAAGTCGCAGGAGCAAGTCGCAGACACTGGGGGGTTGCCAGGGCTCAGCACAGGAAGCAGATGCAGGGTCATACAGAAAGCCGGGTCAAGTGGAAGGCGGGCAGCGAGGTACCAAGCAGCAGGCGGTAGCAGCGTCAGGTGAATAGCCAGGATCAGAAACCAGTAGTCAGGGGATAACAGAGTTCAGGAACGGGGGTCAGGGCAAGCCAGGTTCAGCAACAGGAGATCAGCAAGGTAACAGCAAGATTCAGGGTATCAGGGTACAAGCTGAAGACCAGTCAGCACTGCCTGATGGTCAGAGCTCTCTTTAAATAGGCATCAGGAAGGATCTTCCTGTCACATGATGAGCCTATGGCTCCCATTTCATCTACTGGCAAGATTGCCAGTACTTCTCCTATGGCCATTTCTTCTACTGGCAAGATTGCCAGTACTTCTTCTCTGGCCATTTCTTCTACTGGCAAGATTGCCAGTACTTCTACTACGGACATTTCCCTGACACTCCGTCCTTTCTTTACACTTAGGCCCCTTTCAGACTGGGGCGGGAGCTGCGGTGGCGGTATAACGCCGCTAAAAATAGCGGCGCTATACCGCCGGAATTGCCGCGGGTATCAGCCGCTAGCGGTGCGGTATTAACCCCCGCTAGCGGCCGATAAAGAGTTAATACCGCCCGCAATGCGCCTCTATAGAGGCGCATTGCGGGCGGTATTGCCGCGGTTTCCCATTGTTTTCAATGGGAAGGAGCGGTGAAGGAGCGGTATACATGCCGCTCCTCTCACCGCTCCAAAGATGCTGCTGACAGGAGATTTTTTTGTCTCCCGCCAGCGCATCGCCTCAGTGTGAAAGCCCTAGGGCTTTCACATTGAGTGTGCAGTGAAGGAGTTTTTCGGGCGCGATAGCAGCGCTATTTTTAGCGCTGTACCGCCTGAAAAACTCCTCAATGTGAAAGGGGCCTTATTGAGACTGGGTGAAACTCCTGCGCTGTCTTGGATAGGTGAATGGGGGAGAGGGGAATGTGGGACGTGAATGGGAACACTGCAGCAGACAAAGAAAGTCTATCCTAATTAGACAATAAAAGATAATTTGCAAAAGGTGATGATGTCTGCGCTGTGAATGATTACCACTGTGGGCAGGGAAGAGAGGAAGGTGAGGGGAAGGTGAGGGGGGGGGGAGAATTAAGGTTAAAGGAGGGGGGGAGGGGGGGGGGGGTGGGTTGAAGTCAGGTGGGTCTCTGGAGCAGTAATGAAATCACAAAAATGGTAGAGGTGCAGTTGCAAAGTGGTGATTAAATCAACATAAACTAGACAAAACTGTGCATATCACTGAAGAGGACTGAGAAAAAACTACAGTACAACAGTCCCAAGTTAGATGAAAAAAAGAACCAAAATCAAATTCCAAAAAGTGCTGTTGCAAGAAAGCATACTGAGTAAATAATCAAAAATAAAGTTCCAAAGCCAATGATGAATGAAGATGTGCGGGAAAATCAAATCCAAACAAGTGCGCCCACACCGTTAGTGATCCAAGCAGCTTACCTCCTGGTTATCATTCAACAACCCCAAAAATGGGTGCTCTGGCCTTTCGTTTGGTGGGGATCTTCCTGGTGAGTCTCAGTAGTTGGTCATGTATGGAAAATATATAATAATAAAGATAATGTGGCGTGATGCTGGTATCACATAAATAAAACAAAGGGGGAGCTCTGTATAAGGTGGATGGAAACTCACACAACTTACACGCTGTGTAGAAATGGAGTGCTTGTCTCCACGAGCGCCGAGCTCGTCTCCCTAAATTCTCCTGCACAACTTTTCTTCCCTAGATGTCCGCGGAGCAGATGGCTCATGCGAAGGCAGAGGGGGTGGAGGAAGGAGAAGAAAGGGGGCACATCGCGTGATTCCGTATTAAAAACAATTTAATCAAAGCATAAAACAATCTTAAAAGACTCACATGTAGCAGTCTGGTATCGGTTACATATCGTACGAGCGCCGCGCTCGTTTACCGTCCGTCAGGTGCTGCTGCCAGTGCTTAGTGTCCCACACGTGTTCGTCGCACGATGAAGTCACGTGACGTGCCCCCTTTGGCAAGTATCACAGCTTGTAAACGCTTTTTGTAGCCAGCCAAGAGTCTTTCAATTCTTGTTTGAGGTATCTTTGCCCATTCTTCCTTACAAAAGTCTTACAGTTCTTTGAGATTTCTGGGCTGTCTGTCACGCACTGCTCTTTTAAGGTCTATCCATAGATTTTCAATTATGTTGAGGTCAGGAGATTGTGAAGGTCATGGCAAAAACCTTCAGTTTACGCCTCTTGATGTAATCCCCCATGGATTTTGAGGTGTGTTTAGGATCATTATCCATTTGTAGAAGCCATCCTCTCTTTAACTTCAGCTTTTTCACAGATGGCATCAAGTTACCATCCAAAATTTGCTGAAATGTTATTGAATCCATTCAATGAAATGTTCCCTGTGCCACTGGCTGCAATACAACCCCAAAGCATGATTGATCCACCCCCATGCTTAACAGTTGGACAGAGGTTCTTTTCATTAAATTCTGTGCCCTTTCTTCTCCAAACGTACCTTTGCTCATTCCGGCCAAAAAGTTCTATTTTAACCTCATCGGTCCACAGAACTTGTTTCCAAAATGCATCAGGCTTGTCTATATGTTCATTTGCAAAGTTCATACGCTGATTTTTGTGGTGAGGACGTAGAAGAGGTTTTCTTCTGATGACTCTTCCATGAAGACCATATTTGTACAAGTATCTCTTTATAGTGGAATAGTGTACCACAACTCCAATGTCTGCCAGATCTTTCTGGAGGGATCATGCGGTCAAACGCAGGTTTTGAATTGCTTTTCTTACAATCCTGCGAGCTGTTCTGTCTGATATTTTTCTTGGTCTTCCAGATCTTGCTTTAACTTCCACTGTTCCTGATGACTGCCATTTCTTAATTACATTCCGAACAGAGGATATTGACATCTGAAAACGCTTTGCTATCTTCTTATAGCCTTCTCCAGCTTTGTGAGCGTCTCAAAGTGGTTTCGTCTGGCATTTTTTTCTCTTGTCCACCGAACAAATTCTTTCCCTCCAACCTTCATTTCCTTCCGGCTCAACGGCCCGCCTTGTTTGGGGCAGTGCAGGACCTGCTGATGCGCAGGATGGTAGTGCCTGTGCCGGCATCAGAAAGGTTCATGGATTCTACTCCAATCTGTTTGTAGTCCCGAAGAAGGGATGGGCCGGTCCTGGATCTCAAGGCCCTCAACAGTTTTCTGAAAGCACAAAGGTTCAGGATGGCAGCTTTCGCTCTGTAGTTGCTGCACTCCATCCTCTTTTTTCTTCTACCATCCTTGGACTTCGAGGACGCATTTATTGCAGCCCCCATATGCATCAGGCATCAGAGGTTATGTGGTTTTGCAGTGTGGGGTGAGCACTACAAAATGGTAGCTCTCCTTTTTTCTTTTGACCTGGCATCGGCGCCAGGAGTCGCTCCAAGGTGCTCGTCCCGATTACGGCCTTGCTGAGGCAACAGGGGATCGGAATCATGGGCTATTTGGTCAATCTCCATCTAAAAGCAGCTTCCACCTCATAATTAAGGGAGGATCACCAGTCAAACTGTTCGAGCCGGTTGGGTGCTGAGCCTCCAGACGTCGGTGTTGATGCCGACTCTACGCCTGGCATATCTGGGCTCGATTGTGGACTTCTCAGAGGTGAGGGTTGTTTCTCCCTTCGCAAGTTGAAGGCTCTTCAGGCTTCGCATCACGCAGGTGGTGGTCACTGCGCTTTTGCATGCGAGTCCTGTTTCTCGTGGTAGCCACCTTCGAGACGGTACTGTGTGTTTATTTCCACACTCGAGTCTTGCGATGGAGATTCTGTCGACATGGGACACTTCTCCATTGCCCTTGGAATGTCGAATCTGGGTGTTCTGGCTAGTCGGGTATCCATGATCTGGTGGCTGAGGCTTCCGGCCCTTTTGTCCGGGAAGTCGTTCCCTTTTCACTGGACGGTAATCACGACGGATGCCAGCCTGCCGGTTGGGTGGGAGTTTGAGCGTACAGTCGACACAGGGATGCTGGAAGCAAGAAGTATCCCACTTGCCGTTCAGTGTGCTCCTTCGGCGGTCAGGCGGTGCCCCTCCACTTGGTCAGGGGCTGTGGGAACGTCCAGTCAGGATTCAGTTGGAAAATGCCACGGCGTATGTCACCCATCGAAAGTGAACAAGTCGCTCGGTTGCAGCAAGCTGTCGCTCACATCTTGCGGTGGGCAGAGCGGAATGTGCTGGCACTATCGCCCGCATACAGTCTGGGTGTAGACCACTGGCAGGCGGACTCCCTGAGTCGTCAGATGCTAGGCAATGGGCTATGGTCGCTACGCAGGATGTGTTTAGAGTACTTTACTAATGGTGAGGATGGCAAAGGCCATCCTCATCACTAGAGGCTCTGGTGAACACAAAGCTGGGTCTTAGACTCCGTGTCCTGGGCGATCTTGGGTTCACGCTTCCTCTCTAATCGCAGCAGTCGGCCATAAGGATCACCAGATGTGGATCTCCTGGTTACTAGACTCAATCGGAATTGTGTCCGGTTCCAAAGATCCCTGGGTGGATGCATCAGACGCGTTAGTGGTCCTGTGGGGACGGTATCGGCTACGTTGGGCCTTCCTCCGGCAAATATTCTTCCTCGTCTGCTTTGCAGAGTAGAGGCCGAAGGGATTTCCGAGAATTCTACTTTGACCCAGTTTGGCTTCAGCGTTCTTGGACACAAGAACGTTAGTAAGACTGGTGGCGGATGTTCCTTGGCGATTGTCAATGCGAGAGGACATTCTATCGCAAGGTCATACATTTGATCCCGCTACAGTCCCTGGACTTCACATCTTGGCTGTTTGCCTTTCGGATACTGAGTAAACGAGGCCTGTCGTTTTCAGTGATTTCCACCATACGGAGGGCACGGAAGTCATCTTTTTGGAAGATTACCTTCGCACACGGAGGGCCTACGTCTCTATGGGCTCCATTACAGGGCTGATATCAGCCTTGGCTGTTTTTCTTTCAGCGACCCCTGGCCACTCATTCACAGATAAGTACATTTGTCCAAGGGTTTTGACATGTGGCCCCTCCGGCTCACTCACTGCTGCCTTCGGGGGATTGCATCTGGTAACCTTGGTGTTTCGGGAACCACCATTTGAAAACACTGGAGAGATTCCCTGTTGGCTGTCATGGATATGCAATAAAGTCTGGCAGCTTACCTGATCTCCATGTGTTAATTAGAGGCCTGACCCTCCTTCTGACTGTCTTTTATCACCTTCCTCCCTGTATTGCTCCACCCAAGGCCATCCCAGGAAGCCTATATTAACCACTGCACTGCTAGTCTGCTTTGCTGTTCAACCGTGTTGTTAGCTTTAGTTCCTGTCTGCAGTGTGCTACGATTATCTTCCTGTGTACCGTTTTTGGCTCGTCCCTGAATTCTCCTGTTTGTCTGTGATCCTGAGCTTTTGCCTGTCCCTCGGTTACCCTTGTCTGCCTGTTGCCCTGACCTCGGCTTACCCATCACTACCGCTTGTCCTGCTTGCTGCTTCCCCTCTCTCCCTGCGGAGCGTCACCTAGGGGATCCCAGGGGTCGCGACCTGGATCCAGCTGTGGTGAAGGCCATCCTCACCACTAGAGGCTCTGGTGAACACAAAGCTGGGTCTTAGACTCCGCGCCCTGGGCGATCTTGGGTTCACGCTTCCTCTCTAATTGCAGCAGTCGGCCATAGGGTTCACTACCCTGTGGTGCATCCCTGACCCCAACGGGGTACACTTGTCACCTGGCCACAGGTGACCTGACAGTTTGAACAGCCATGAATCCGACCGACGTGTCGCTCCCCGCAGACGATCCATTACAGGGCATTGTTCGTAGACTCGAGACGCATTAAGCTAGTCAGACTCAGGTGATGCGTTTCCTACAGGATCTGGCTTCAAGCTTTGATCAGCTTCAGACCTCGTTGGGAACCCCGAATCCGCAACCCCAAGTACAACCAGCGTCGCATTCACTGAAACTACCACCTCCAATCCGTTTTTCTGGAGACTCTAAGTCCTGCAGGGGTTTCCTTAGCCAATGCACTATTCATTTTGAGCTCCTGCCCCAACACTTTCTGTCTGATCGGGCTAAGATAGCCTGTATTTTTGTGCTCCCTGTCTCTCTCTACCCTATTCTACTGAAGGTGTCCCTATAAGTGGGATACTCTCTCATATCTTTTTTGTGTAAGCATTACATTTAAAAAGAAAGGAGAAGGAAAGGGAAGAAAGAGACTGGCACATAGGAGCACAACGGAAGGCCACCTATGGAGCACGCCCCCCAAACATAGGTTGACGCTCAAATACCGTTAATACGGTGAGTGTTTCCACTCTTATTAGCAGGATAGCTAATATTAGGAAAGGAGAATATCTCCTTTTTTTTTTTGTCCCTTTTTTTTTTTTTTCTGTTTTGTTCTTTTCACCCACTTTTACCAATCCCCCCCTCCCCCCCCTCGTTAATTGTCTGCCCTCTAGGTTTATGCTCTAAACTGATACGGGGAATATAGGAAGATAGATGGAGAAATTAAATGTACTATCAATAAATGCGAATGGGTTGAACTTACCCGAAAAAAAGGAGAATCCTCCTGCATGACCTACAACGATTAGGTATTGACGTTGCGTATATACAGGAAACACATTTCAGAGAAGACAAAACTCCGACATTAAAGAATAGGAAATACCCAATAGCATACCATGCGACAAATCAAGAGGCAAAGTCAAGGGGGGTGTCTATTCTGATAGCAGGGAGAATCCAATGGACATATGTAGACTCCATGAGAGATCCGAAAGGGAGATATTTATTCGTGAAGGGTAAAATAGGAGGAATAGGGGTAACATTCGCCACAGTATATGTTCCAAATGAACATCAAGGAACCTTCCTAGACAAAACAATTAAACGCCTATTAGAATTCACAGAAGGACATTTGATTATGGGAGGAGACTTGAATATTCCCTTAGATCCCAAAGAGGATACCTCATCGGGAAAGTCATCCACATCTTTCAGTGTGAGAAATCATATTATGCAAACTCTGTATAAAAGTCAACTGATTGATATATGGAGCCTGCTACACAATAAAGAAAGAGACTACACGTTCTACTCTGCTTCACATAAAATATACTCCCGGATAGATCTTTTCCTCATTCCACATGCCCAATTACACTCTGTACAGTCGACTAAAATTGGATCAATTACATGGTCGGACCATGCCCCGATCTTCCTGGTATATGAGTTAAAAGATTTAAGACAGTCCAGACCAAACCAGTGGAGACTAAATGAAAGCCTGTTGGAAGATAAGGAGGTCCTAGAAGATGTAATTAAAGAATTGAGGTTTCATTTCAATTCTAATGACACACCAGAGTGCGACCCTGGAATTATATGGGAAGCACACAAGGCGGTTATTAGAGGTGTGTTAATTAAACATGGATCTAGGATCAAAAGGAAACGTACTGAAAAGTTAAACAGGCTATTAAAGGAGCTAGCCATCTTGGAAGGCAAACATGGTCAACAAATGTAGAGAAAGAACTAGCTAGTAAAAGAACTGAAATCACAGATCTCCTGTACTATAAAGTAAAAGCGGCAATGCAGAGATGCAAAAAGGCTAAATACGAGTCAGGGAATAAGTGTGGGAAAAGACTGGCGAGGCTACTACGAGAACAGAAGCTGAGTAACTATATTCCACATATTAACTCACCCAAGAAACAGAGGGTTACAAAACCAAATGATATAACGAAGGAGTTCCAGGAATACTATCACTCTCTTTACAATATACAGAGCAAGCCCCCGACTAGAGAACAAATTGATTTGTATCTAACAGAATCTGCAATACTAAGACTATCAGAAGAGGATAGACAGAAATTAGATGACGTTATAACCGAGGAGGAAATTAAAGTAGCAGTAAGCATAATGAAAAGGGGGAAAGCCCCGGGACCCGATGGTTTTACAGGTCAATATTATAAAATTCTGTTTCCCTCGATATCAGGATATATGGTTAAACTATTTAATGCCTTAGGGACATTGGCCAGTTTAGCCAAAGATACCCTGCTAGCGTATATCTCGGTGATACCAAAAGAGGGGAAAGACCCAGCCCTCTGTGGAAGCTACCGACCAATTTCATTATTAAATTCGGATGTGAAGATTTTTGCCAAGGTCTTAGCAAACAGGATACAACAACATATCCCAGACTTAATAAACCTGGACCAGGTGGGATTTGTCCCTACCAGGGAAGCACGAGACAACACAATCAAGGCAATTAACCTGGTGCAGTTAGCCAACTCAACACAGACGCAATGCGTATTTCTCAATACGGACGCAGAGAAGGCCTTTGACAGGGTGAGGTGGAGTTACATGAAGGCAGTCCTAAAATACGGTGGCTTTGGGAATAAAATAATACAGTGGATATTCTCCACGTATTCAGGCTTAACAGCCCAGGTACGGGCCAACGGAATTCTGTCTGAGCCCCTCACAATCTCAAATGGGACAAGACAGGGCTGCCCTCTGTCTCCACTTCTATTTGCCCTGTCACTAGAGCCCTTTTTGTGTACGCTACGAGCAAACTCTAATATTTCAGGCATACAAATAGGGAAGAACCACTGTAAAATTACAGCCTATGCAGACGATATGTTGTTCAGTCTTACAAACCCGTTGATTACAATTCCAGAATTAATGAAGGAATTTGAGAGATACGGATCTTTATCGAACCTACGTATCAATTTTAATAAATCGGAAGCGATGGGGGTAAACGTCCCACATATAGCGATAAACTATCTAAAACAAAAATTTAAGTTTAAATGGACTGATAATGCTCTGACATACCTCGGTATACAACTAGCAGGGAAGGTGGAGAAGATCTTTGAGCTGAACTTCCCACCCCTCTTACAGAAAGTAAAGATCTTATTGGATAAGTGGAACCAGGGTTTTCATAGCTGGCTAGGACGCTGCAATATTATTAGGATGAACATACTCCCGAAAATCTTGTATTTATTACAAACATTACCAATACATATTCCATCAAAGTATTTTAAACAGTGTCAGAGAGTGATCTTTAAGTTCATATGGGCACATAAGAACCCCCGGATACATAGGAAACAACTAATGAGCACTAAGCAGCAGGGAGGACTGGGAGTACCAGATATAAGGAAATATTATTATGCAACACATCTCAACAGGCTAATAGACTGGAATAGGCATTCAGATACGAAGCTATGGGTACAAATCGAACAGGCGCAATTCAAAACACCTCTAGAAAGAGCACCGTGGTGGTTTGCCTCACTCCCTTAAGAAATGAATAAAAATCCAATAGAGGGTAACACGGTGAGGATCTGTGCAGCAGCACTACCTATGATGGGCATCAAGCCCAGGACCTCCCCACTATACCCAGTGATAGGTAACCCCCTCTTCCCATCGGGATACGAAGACGGAGCATTCCGGCAGTTGAGAAAAAAAGAGTGTACACAAGTAGCAAGGTATATCCACATGGGAAGATGGGTAACCATAGCGGAACTGATGGAAATAGGAAATGTATTCCGTTTGAAATTCTGGAATGCACTTCAGATAGTTCACTTCCTGAACACTTTGCCAAATCCAGAGAGCTTTGAAAGACCACTCATGAAATTCGAGAAAATATGTAACGAACAAGGAACATTACTACATAGTCTTTCAATAAGCTATGAGTTATTAG
Source organism: Rana temporaria (assembly GCF_905171775.1). NCBI lineage: Eukaryota > Metazoa > Chordata > Amphibia > Anura > Ranidae > Rana > Rana temporaria. The sequence continues at coordinate 366,566,121 of NC_053489.1, forward strand.
TGCGATCAGGAGGTTGCCCTCTGAGGTGCGTTCAGGAATGGGAAAGGGAATTGTAGAAGTCCTTCTGTTCGGAACAGCGACAATGCATATACAGGCGAACACACGAAACATCAATATGTGTGAGAATACAAGAGACAAACTATAAGATCTTCACAAGATGGTATAGGACACCAGAAAAGTTAAGCAAAATTTTTGCAGAGGTATCAGATAAATGCTGGAGGTGCCAGGGAAGCAAAGGAACGATGCTACATATATTCTGGGAGTGCCCAATGCTAAGGAGTTTTTGGGCAGAGATTAAAAGTGCTTTACAGTTTTGCTCAGATTATGAGATTCGGGAAGATCCGGAATTCTATGTTCTGCATTTAAACCAAATACCAGAAAAAGCCTATAGGGAAATGATTATATGCCATCTATTAGATGCCGCTAAGGCCTGTATAACGAAGAGGTGGAAGTCACCAGTTCCACCAACAGCGGAGATGTGGATATGTAAAGTTAGGGAAATAAGCAAATTAGAAGAGTTAGTCCTGACAACACAATATAAAAGGGAAAAATATTTAAGAACCTGGACTCCCTGGAAGTCCTATATGGACCACAGGGGGGAAGGTTAAGGGGGATAAGGCTGAATGGTATAGAAGGAGCCCGGGAACTTGGATTGGGTATATGTGGGATTTAATGAGAAACCACAGGAATATGGAGAAGGGTCGGAGGAGAGGGAAGTAGGGTGGGTTTTTTTTTTCTGCCTTTCTTCTTCTTTCTCTCTCAGGGATGTTTGGGAAGGGGAGAGATACGTAAGAAGGAGATATATGTTTGATTTTGACAACAAGGTTAAAGGGGATGTATAATAATAAGATGGACTGTGACTGTTGTTTTGTAATAATGTTCTGTTATGTATTCTTTTTTTTATATATATATGTGTTGTACTGATTTGTTTTAACATAAAAAAAGAATTATAATCTAAGATAGCCTATATAATTTCCCTCCTCTCCGGTGAAGCCTTAGCCTGGGCTTCCCCTCTGTGGGAATCGAATGATCCAGTGGTTTCTAGCCTGTCTGTTTTCTTGAAACTTTTTCGGAATATCTTCGAAGAACCGGCTCGTGTCTCTTCAGCGGCCAGCGCCCTTTTACGTCTCCGCCAAGAATCCTGTTCAGTGGGACAATATGCTCTTCAGTTCCGTATCCTCTCAGCTGAATTGAGCTGGAACAATGAGGCCTTAGTCGCAACCTTTTTGCATGGCCTTTTTGATAGAGTGAAGGATGAATCAGCAGGAAGAACCATCCCCACTGATCTGGACGGAGTGATCTCCTTGTGTAACCAGATCGATATTCGCTTTCAGGAAAGAACCCTAGAAAAGCGACTCCAGCATTCCTTGGTCCTTAGTCAGCCTGAGCTCCCCTCTCTTTGACCTGTGGAGCATCTCCTGCCAACTGAGGAACCCATGCAGTTGGGTTGGACCAGGCTATCTCCCGAGGAACGTGCTAAGCGCAGAACTCTGGGCCTGTGTCTCTACTGTGGGGGCAAAGGTCATTTTCGTGACACTTGCTCTCTTCGCCCGGAGAAACGCTTGGGTTCAATACATCTGGAAGGTGGAGTATTGGACCCAGAAATATCACCTTCACCTTCTCGTCTTCTTCTTTATGTGTCCCTTCATCTCGGTGCTTCTTCTCGTTTGGTCTCGGCATATCTAGATTCTGGAGCCGCTGGCAACTTCATGGACTGGGAAATCGCATCATCCATGAGACTTACCCTCTTGCCCCTCACCACGCCATTGGTGGTCTTGGCGATTGATGGCACTGTTTTCCCAGGTGGCCCCATTCGCTTCCAGACACTTCCTGTTAAGATGTCAGTAGGGACACTTCACCAGGAGTGGATATCCTTCCTTATCCTACCTAAGGCCTCAGTTCTTATCGTTTTGGGTCTTCCTTGGTTAAGGCTCCATTCTCCACACATTGACTGGACTGCCGGACAGATCCTGGCTTGGGGTCCCTCCTGTTCCACGTTGCCCCAAAAGAGAAACTTCCTGTTGCCACCATTCCAGTATCTTTTGCTCTTCCTACCGCGTGTAGTGGTGTCTGGGATGTGTCCTGCAATAGTCAGGCTGACAAACTTTCTAGCCCATCTGGCACTCTGAATGAGGAGCCCGCCTGTGAACCTGAGCCGATCATTCACTCCAGGTTACCTTTGTCTGTCCCAAATAGGGATGAGCTTCGCGTTCGACTCGAACCCATGTTCGACTCGAACATTGCCTGTTCGATTGTTCGTCGAAATTTGAACAAAACGGGTCGTTCGCGCCAAATTCGATTGACGCGTCACAGCCCATAATTCACTGCGGCATTGCGCGCTGATGATTGGCCAAGCATGCACTATGACCCGCATGCTTGGCCAATCACAGCGCCTTCAGTACAGAGAGACGTAATTGGCCAAAGCCAGGGCTTTAGCACACGCCCCACACTATAAAAGGCAGCCTGCAAGGTGGCCTTGTGTATTGTGTTGTGGCGTTGTTAATGAAAAGATCAGTCAGTCAGAGAGAGAGAGAGACAGTGTCTTTTTTACTAGATAGATAGAGCAGGCAGGCTAGTCAGTTCAGTTAAATTTACAGTGTGTAGAGGATATATATACATCCCAGGAGTTGTACATATATTTATACACTGTATAGTTTAGCTAGATCAGCTATTTCTATTTGTCAGGCAGTAGATTGTGCTAGCTGCAGTGTTCTAACGTGTTGTATTGCCCGTGTGCTGTTTAGTTTGCACCTAAACGTACTTGGTGTTACTGCACTTGTGCTGTTTAGTTTGCACCTAAATGTACTTGGTGTTACTGCACTTGTGCTGTTTAGTTTGCACCTAAACGTACTTGGGCCCAGATTCTTAAAGAAGTTACGCCGGCGTATCTCGAGATGCACGGCGTAAGTGTAAATATGCGCCGTCGTATCTATGCGCCGTACCCACAGAACCAGATACGCCTGAAAATAGGCTTCTTCCGACCGGCGTAGGGTAGGCGCATATTTACGCTGGGAGCATCTTGCGCTCCCATTGATTTCCTATTCAAATATGCAAATGAGGGAGATGCGCCGATTCCCGAACGTACGTCCGCCCAACGCAGGCTACGCGCGGTGCGCGTAATCTGTACGTCCGGCCTAAACTTGCCCCAGGGGCAACTTTGCACCAGACGTGTGCAGGTCAGCTGGAGAGCAGCTTCAGTAGCACCGTTACGGACGACCTGAGCAACCACACTTGCAGGACAAAACATCTGTATGCCAACATGCCAGGGGCATCCATGGTCATAGCACTACTAGTGTGCACGTAGGAGGAGGAGGGCACGGGAGAGGATATACTGAACGCACATAAACATCTTTGGCATGGGTGATTCGGAGGTGTATCGCATCTTCAGATTCAACACTGATGCCATCCAGGAAATAGCCACAGCCCTGCATGATGACATCACCAGCCAGACACACCGCTCACATGCAGTGCAGCCACTGGTCAAGGTCCTGGCAACACTGCATTTCCTCGCCAGTGGATCTTTTCAGCGTACAAGTGGAGTTGTGGCTGGGATGTCACAAACCAGTATGAGCAGATGTGTGCACCAGGTTGTCCCCGCAATCCTCAGACGCATGTCCCACCACATCATCAGACCCACCCAGGAGCACCTGCGGAATAAGGCAATGGCGGATTTTGTCAGAATTGCAGGATTCCCACGCACCGTGGGGGCCATTGATTGCACACATGTGGCACTACAGCCCCCCCCCGTGACACAGAGCATATATACCGCAATCGTAAGCACTGGCATTCCATCAACGTACAGGTGATAGTCGATGCCCAAGGCCTCATATGGCACGTCCGTGCCAAACACCCAGGAGCCAGCCACGACAGCTACATATACCATCAAAACACCATCCCAACAGAATTTGAACAGAACGTGTACGGGAACAGCTGGTTGGTTGGTGAGTGACATGGGTGTCAGGCATGACTGTCCGACCCCATGATGCAGACATCACGAGGGGCACATGCACGACTAACATCCTCCTGTCTTTTCCCTTCCAGGTGACTCGGCATATGCTCTTGGGCCCCATCTCATGACTCCATTCCGGGATCCCCAAACCACAGGAGAGCAAAACTAGAATGCTGCACACACGTACCCGTGGAGTGGTGAAACGCACATTTGGCATCCTGAAGTCCCGTTTCCGATGCCTGGATAAGTCCGGGGGGACCCTGTTGTATTCCCCAAACTTTGTGTGCCAGATCATCGGTGCATGTTGCATTCTGCACAACTTTGCCGAGAGAAAGGGCCTGGAGATTGACCTACGTGATGACCTGACCCCCCAACCAGACATCCCCTCCCTGCCTGAGGATACCCCGTCTGCTGAGGGAACAGCAGTCAGGAGATGCCTCGTGGAACGCATCTTTGCACAATCATGGCACAAGGAGAATGCACGCATGCACACCACTGTGGTCCCTAGCACACACCCCACATCCTCATCACATTGGATTAGCCCAAGTCCACCAAGCAGGACTTGGGAGCAGCAACGCCACGGCAAGTCTCCAATTATGTTGCTGACCATTCATACCACATTCTCACGGCCGAGGGTGACACCCCTTTGCCGGCAGGAGGGTCACCCCCCCCCCACATTCACACACCAGTCACACTAATCTGCACGCCTCACCGTGTGCATTATTACCAAAAAAAAAATAAACTCTTAACCAGAGCAATAAAATAAAAAATAAACTCTTAACCAGAGCAATAAAATAAAAACTAAGGGCCAGATTCTCGTACAATTGCGGCCGTGTAATGTAATCCGTTAACGTTACACCGCCGCAAGTTTTCAGTTTTAGTGCCCGATCCACAAAGCACTTACCTGGAAACTTGCGGCGGTGTATCGTAAATACGTCCGGCGCAAGGCGGTCCAAATCGAATGGGCGGGTACAATCTAAATTAGGCGCACTCCCGCGCCGGACCTACTGCGCATGCTCCGTTTCGGAACTCCCGCCGTGCTTTGCGCAAAGTGACGTAATTTTTTCGAACGGCGACGCGCGTAGCATACTTCCGTATTCCCAGACCTGTTACGCAAACGACGTGAAATTTTACATTTCGACGCGGGAACAACGGCCATACTTTAGACAGCAATACGTTTGCTGACTAAAGTTAGGGCACCCAAAACGACGACTAACTTTGCGACGGGAAACTAGACTAGCGGCGACATAGCGAACGCGAAAAACCGTCGTGGATCGCCGTAACTCCTAATTTGCATACCCGACGCTGGTTTACAACGCAAACTCCCCCCAGCGGCGGCCGCGGTACTGCATCCTAAGATCCGACAGTGTAAAACAATTACACCTGTCGGATCTTAGGGATATCTATGCGTAACTGATTCTATGAATCAGTCGCATAGATACTCTGAGAGATACGAAGGAGTATTTGAGATACTCCGTCGTATCTCCACTGTGAATCTGGCCCTAAACTCTTAACCAGAGCAATAAAATAAAAAATAAACTCTTAACCAGAGCAATAAAATAAAAAATAAACAAAATTAGTTGCCCTGGCTGCTGCCACGCCCACGGCCACGGCTCCGCAACTGCCTTGTTGACGGTGGGGGGGGGACATCAGGTAGAGGAGCATCCAACATGGCTGGAGGCCTGCCCTCTAACGCCACGGCTATGCGGGTCAGAATGATGTCTCTGCCTGCATCTGCCGTGAGCGTAACCCCTCCGCCTCAATGGCAGCTGTGTGGCCCTGGACGGCCTCCGACAGGGCCCACACCTCTGCCACGAGGGTAGCCGTTGTGGCCTGCAGCTCCCCCAAGCAGGTGATGACAGCTGCTGTATTCCCAGCCACATCATGCAGACCATCATTGATGTGTCCCCTGGAGGCCAGGCTGTCGGCCACTCTTCTCATGTCCTGGGCCATCTCACCCATATGGCGGGTCTGCGAGTCCTGGGCAGTGGTCAGGTTCACTGGCAGGTAGTCCGGAACCCCCCTGGTCCTTCTGGTTGCCTTCCTGGGGCCAGGAGAGGCTTCAGGCCTGGCATAGAGGGAGGGACTTGAGGGAGTGGCTGGGTTGGGGATGGATCCAGAGGGACTTGAGGGAGTGGGTGTATTGGGGATGGAGCCAGAGGGACTAGAGGATTGGAGGCTTGACGTCCGGGAAGGACCAGCCGAGATGGACGACTCCTCGAGATAGAGGGACACCTCCTCACCCAAATGTTCAGCAACATCCTGAATGACCTCATCACTGGGGGTCTGGCCACCACTCCCCTCCACCAATGCCTCTTGGCTTCCCAGGGGGTCAGGGGCAGAATCATCAGGAGATGACGGCGTGGGACGGGCAGGGGCACCAGATGGCCCAGCTCCCTCCTGGACATCTGCGGATGACACAAAACATTCACATGTTGGTGGACCCACACACTTGTCACATATTCCCTTCCCCCCCTCACATGCTACACACCAGATAGTAGAAAAAACACACTTACCTGTCCTCAAGGGCGGCTCAACTGAGTCGTAGCCCTGCACTCCCTCCACTTGCACCCTAGTAAGGCAGCGGGCAACAACCTGCTCGTAAGGAGTCAGACGGACCCTAGAGGCAGGTCCACCACCAGTGCCCCTGGCATGCCTCGTCATAAGGGCCATCTTCTCCTTCACCCTCCTGCGAAGATCGTTCATCTTCTTTGAGATGTGTTTGGGCCTCCTCACCTCATTGCCCATGGCATTCACTTGGTCGGTGATCCTCTGAAGGATCTCGTCCCTTCTGCCCTTACTGGTGTCCTTGCTACGTGCCCCATGGAGGCGATCGTAGTACCTCTCCATGGCAGCAAGGATAATGCCCTTCTCCTCTGGGGAGAAGTTTTTTTTTCTGGTCCCAGAACGCCGGGCAGACATGTCCACAATAAGATCGCAAAAGTATATTCACCAAACCAAACAGGTGTACTTTTGCACTCGACGGACGCATGTCTGGGCGTATTTATGCCCTGGGCGTAAACAGTGGGCCGGCATAACTCAGGATTAACGCCAGGCGTAGTTGTGAGCATGCGCAGAGGGGCGCGGGACATACGATCACGTGACGGCGCATGCGCCGGTCTTTCGGCCATTCATTTGCATGGGGTCACGGTTCATTTAAATGGATCACGCCCACTTCCTTCCTAGTTTGAATTACACCGTCTTACACCGACGATTTTACGATACGCCGGCGCAAAAATGCACGCTTCTGGTTAGAGAATACGGAGCTTGCCTCTCTAGGTTACGTTGGCGTAACGCATCTGAGATGCGCTACGCCGGCATAAAGATGCGCCGATCTACGAGAATCTGGGCCTTGGTGTTTACTGCACTGGTGCTGTTTAGTTTGCACCTAAACGTACTATGGGCCAGATTCTCAAAGGCGTTACGACGGCGCAACACCATTAGCGCCGTCGTAACACCTCATCTGGCCCCGGGTATCTATGCGACTGATTCTCAGAATCAGTTGCGCATAGGTACCCATTAGATCTTAAAAGTAATTTTAAGATCTAATGTCAGATCTTAAAAGTAATTTTTTTTCCCGCCGCTAGGTGTCGCATCGTCGCTTTTCCCCGTCGTCTATGCAAATGAGGTAAGTACGGCGATTCCCGAACATACGCGAGGTCGACGCAGCGAATTAACGTCGTTTGCGTAGCGTACCCGACGCATAAGGTTGCCCCTGCTAATTAGCAGGCGCAACCAATGTTAACTATGGCCGTCGTTCCCGCGTCGAATTGAATAAAAATTACGTTGTTTGCGTAAGACGTCCGTGAATGGCGCTGGACGCCATTTACGTATACATCTAGGCAAATGACTGCGATGGGCGTACGTACGTTCGTGAATCGGCGTATCTTGCTCATTTACATATTCTACACGTAAATCCACGTACACTCCCCTAGCGGCCAGCGTAAATATGCACATAAGATACGACGGCGTAGGAGACTTACGTCGGTCGTATCGTGGCCAAATTTAAGCGTATCTGGTTTCCAGAATACGCTTAAATATACGACTGCGCTCATTTGGACTTACGACGGCGTATCTACTGATACGCCCTCGTAAGTCTACCTGAATCTGGCTATTGGTGTTTACTGCACTTGTGCTGGTTAGTTTGCACCTAAACGTACTTGGTGTTACTGCACTTGTGCTGTTTAGTTTGCACCTAAACGTACTTGGTGTTACTGCACTTGTGCTGTTTAGTTTGCACCTAAACGTACTTGGTGTTACTGCACTTTTGGGCCCGGATTCAGAGAGCAATTGCGCCTGCGTAACCACAGTTACGCAGCGCAATTGCTTACTTGCCCGGGCGTAACGAGTGTTCTGTATTCAGAAAGCTCGTTACGCCGACTGCAGCCTAAGATATGCGTGGCATAAGGCTCTTATGCCCGCATATCTTAGGCTGCATTCTTGCGATGGCCGCTAGGGGGCGTTCCGGTAGTGGTCAGCGTATAGTATGCCAATTGCATACTAATGCCGATTCACTACCCTACGCGATCCCTGCGTACGCAGTTTACGTCGTTTGCGTACGTCGGTTTTTGCGTAAGGCTGCCCCTTCTAATAGCAGGGGCAGCCAATGCTAAAGTGTACCCGTCGTTCCTGCGTCGCGAAATTTGAAATTTACGTCGTTTGCGTAAGTGAATCGTGAATGGCGCTGGACGCCATTCACGTTCACTTTGAAGCAAATGACGTCCTTGCGACGTCATTTACCGCAATGCACGTCGGGAAAGTTTCTTCCAGGTGACTCTGCATATGCACTGGGACCCCATCTCATGACTCCATACCTGAACCCCCAAACCCCAGGAGAGGAAAACTACAATAAAGCACATGCACGTACCCGTGGAGTGGTGGAACGCACATTTGGCCTCCTGAAGTCCCGTTTCCGATGCCTGGATAAGTCTGGGGGGACCCTGTTGTATGCCCCAAACTTTGTGTGCCAGATCATCGGTGCATGTTGCATTCTGCACAACTTCGCCATGAGAAAGGGCCTGCAGATTGACATACATGATAACCCGTCTGCTGTGGGAGCCGCAATCAGAAGACGCCTCACAGAAGAGATATCTACACATTAAAAACACACATTAATCATGGCACAAGTAGAATGCACGCATGCACACCACTGGTCCCTAGCACAGACACATCTCATCCTCATCTAATTGGATTAGACCCAAGGACACCGGACGGGACTTGGGAGCAGCAACGCCACGCCAAGGCTCCAATTATGTCACTGTACATTCATACCCCTTTCACACGGCAGAGGGTGACACCCCTTTGCCAGCAGGAGTGACACCCCCCCCCCATTCACACACCAGTCACACTGAAGCAGCACTCCTCACCGTGTGCTGGAAGAAATAAATCAAAAAACTCATCACCTGAGCAAATAAAAATAAAATACACTCATCACCTGAGCAAAAAATAAATAATAATCCAGCTCATGACCTGAGCAAAAAAAGCAAAAGAAAAAAAAGGCTTTCATTTAGCCTTTCTTTGGCTTCGCCTGGTGGCAGCAGATTGGCTCCTCAGCTGCCTGGGCGGAGCCTGGGGTGGTGGGGGGGTGGGAGATGGGGTGGGGGGGTGGGATATCGGGAGGTGGGGGGGTGGGAGATGGGGTGGGGGGGTGGGAGATCGGGAGGTGGCACACTCATGCCAGGTGACGCCTGCCTGGCCTCCAAGGCAGCGGCAATCCTGGTGAGGACCACGTTAGTTTGGGCCTGCATACTGAGCTGGCGGGTGAGGTTGGCCCTCTCACTCCGCAGCCTCCGTCTCCCCTCCTCCTGCACCGCGACGGTGTTGGCCTTAACAGCCTCACAAAGGCAATCTACCTTGGTGCCCAGGTCGACCATACAGGTGGCCACTGCAGAGCTGTTGCAGCTCAAATCCTCCACAGCCTCCCTCAGATGGCCAGCATCCTGAGCAATTTTTTTCATCTCCCCAGCTAGATCCCTCATGGGGGTTTGGTCCTGGGCGATCTGCTCCTGCACTTCGCCAACAACACCCCTGGTCTTCTTAGTCGCCTTCCTGGGGCCAGAAGCGGCAACAAAGCGGGTGTAGGGGGAGCCCCTGGTGGTGGTGGCCCTGCTGGTGGGTGAGGGAGAGGGGCTTCTTATAATGGGGGTGGAGGGTCCAACCATCACAAGACACTCCTCAATAATATGCCTGTGATACATTTGCCTATATGTCTCAGTTTACTGCTCCCTGCTAGCCAGGTTATTGATGTGCTAATGTCCCCTCACTATTTCTAAAGGTTAATTGATCTATTGTGTTGTGTGAAGGAGAGCTGGGTTTAAGTGGCTTGGGTTAATTATTCTGATTGCTTCATTGTGGTAATTATCTCTCTATATGCGGGGTCGAGCGGTCTGGTTGATGTATTCAGTACAGCTAGTGCTCAGCGTCATTGATGTCATTGTCTAAAGAAAATGTGTTTCAGCATCGGCCCCGTCGTGTCTACCTACTCATCTGTATGGAAGCCCCAGTGTGAGGGGGGCGGAGATTTGTCATTGTAACAGTTTTGGAAATGACATATAAGCTGTGTGTTATAACATTAAAGTCTGTGTTGTTCAAGCAGTAAGCTGGTCTCATGTGTGGCTTTCTGGGCGATTCCAGGGATATCCCTCCTCGTGGAATATTGGGGTGATTTTCGTTATGGGAAGAAGGGAACGTTGACGGGGATATCATACCGATACCGTCACAATTGGTTGGTAGCAGTGGGATTTTTCCCTTCTATTCCCCTTCACACCCGGATTCCAAGCAGACACTGGAAGAACTACTGGAAGTTCGTGGAAGGATTGCTAGCAACAAAACCAAGCGGGTCATCATAGCAGAATCAATGGAGCTAGACCAGGAGGACGGGATTGCAGCAACGCCAGCAGTACAAGAGATGGAGACACCAGTGATTCAGGAGGAGGAATCGCCAGCCAACAAGCTAATGAGAGAGAAGCTAGCGTGGTTCGGCCCGAACCCAACGCCAGATGTGGTACTGAAAGTGATGGACATGTTAGTAAACGCAGAGCTACAGGAGGATAAACAAATAAGAGACGCAGAGCTACAGAAGGATAAACAAATAAGGGACGCAGAGCTACAGAAGGATAAACAAATAAGAGACGCAGAGCTACAGTTAAAACTGGCAGCAGTCCAACAAGCAGCCGCACCTTCTACGAACAGTGAGTACAGCACAGCAGACGCAAGGAAGATTCCGTTTAGCGCTTTTAAAGCTTTTGATGAAAAGGACTGTGAGATTGATAACTTCCTGGCGGATTTTGAGCGACAATGTAACCTGCACCGAATAGCTAGAGGAGACTGGGTTGCAATATTGTCAGGCAAACTGTCAGGCAAAGCTTCTGATGCTTTCCGGACCGTGCCAGATCAGGATATTCATAGCTACGCCCGGGTTAAAGAAGTGCTCCTGGCTCGTTATGCAGTAACCCCAGAGTCCCACCGACAGAAGTTCAGGGACTCACGCAAAACCACGAAAGACTCTTATGCGGAATGGGCATGCCAATTGTCCCGGTCGGCCTCTAACTGGGCTAACAGCAGCCAGGCCACCACCGCAGAGGACATTTTGCAACTAATGCTCCTGGAGCAATTTTACAATCACATCCAGACGGACGTCAAGGATTGGGTGAGAGATCGCAGGCCCATGACTCTACCAGAGGTCGCGAAGTTGGCGGATGAATATGCAGATACTCGCAAGACGAACCAGGTCACACCACAGGAACAACCTCCACCACAAACGGTGCCCTCACACCCACCAACCGCTAGATACCAACCTCCTAACAGACCGGTGACATCTAGCCCTCGCTATCATCGCCAGGAGGGCAACGAACAACGCTGCTTCCGGTGCAAACAGCTGGGTCACTTCAAGCAGAATTGCCCCATGAATGACAACACCAGGTCAAATTGGTCTCAACCTGGGTACCGCCCACCAGCAGCAGCCCATTGTGTAGACTCGGCTTGGGATCCAAAGGAGCTGGGTCAGGAAGAACCATTGGGCACCCCTTACGAAGCCCTCATGGTACAATCTGTTATTACGGACAACAGGGAACACCATTGTCAGCTGGTCATGGGCGACAGCCCTGAGCCGGAGGGGCCCTGGAGGGAGCTGGGCAGAAAGAGGCACCGCCGGCCACCCTTCAAGAAGAAGAGGTCCTGGAAGCCGTATAACAAGCTGACCTGGGAGGAGAAGAAGCGACTGGAGGAGAGGGAGTCGCAGCGGGCGTCCCAGATGCGTGCCGAGATGTTCGCCAAGGGCCCACCGGTGGCCCCTTACACCACCACCCAGTTCCTGATGATGAAGGACCACGTGGAGAGCCTGCAGGACATGAGCAAGCAGGAGCTGATCCGTGAGTACATAGAGCTGGAGGAGTGCATAAGCCGCATGGAGGAGGAGAACAACCACCTGAGGTCACAGCAGCATGAACTGGAGATGGAGCTGGAGAAGCTCCAAGAGGAGAACCGGCGGCTGCGGAGGGAGCAGGGGGTGGCTGACCTTATGGGGCTCTGATTCCCCTCCCCCCCCCGGACTCTGAGCACCAGTGCTACAGCATTTCAACAAATATAACTTTTTCTTTTTATGAATCTCCTGGGATTGTCACTTCAGAGCCATAACCTGCCCCCTCCCATAGCGGGACACCTAGACGGCGGCGCACAGACCCATTCGCTGTCTTCACACTGACTTCTGGTGACTTTGCAGATCGCACAAAGACTTGGGGACTGACCGGCGTGTGATCTGACGACCCGGTGACATACCTGAGTCTGAAGCAGTTGCCAAGGGAGGTCAGTCATGCCAAACGGAGTTAACCTCTGACTAATAGCTCTGAACCCGTCAACCCTACTGGACCAGGGAAGGTCCAACCGGGTTTGCCGGAGCAGGGAGCAAAAGGGGGGCCATTGTGATACATTTGCCTATATGTCTCAGTTTACTGCTCCCTGCTAGCCAGGTTATTGATGTGCTAATGTCCCCTCACTATTTCTAAAGGTTAATTGATCTATTGTGTTGTGTGAAGGAGAGCTGGGTTTAAGTGGCTTGGGTTAATTATTCTGATTGCTTCATTGTGGTAATTATCTCTCTATATGCGGGGTCGAGCGGTCTGGTTGATGTATTCAGTACAGCTAGTGCTCAGCGTCATTGATGTCATTGTCTAAAGAAAATGTGTTTCAGCATCGGCCCCGTCGTGTCTACCTACTCATCTGTATGGAAGCCCCAGTGTGAGGGGGGCGGAGATTTGTCATTGTAACAGTTTTGGAAATGACATATAAGCTGTGTGTTATAACATTAAAGTCTGTGTTGTTCAAGCAGTAAGCTGGTCTCATGTGTGGCTTTCTGGGCGATTCCAGGGATATCCCTCCTCGTGGAATATTGGGGTGATTTTCGTTATGGGAAGAAGGGAACGTTGACGGGGATATCATACCGATACCGTCACAATGCCCGATCTGTCCTAGGTCCATCGAGTCGTCGTCCAAGACCACCTCAATCGACCTGGCGTGGACTGTCCCCTCCTCCACAACATCTTGGGGGGCATCATGTGGCTCCTCAGAAGAGGTGGTGGGACGGCCAACAAGCTCAGATGGGCCCGTCTCATCCTGCACATCTGTGAATGACATAAAGCAGTCACATGTTGGGGGACCCACACACTTGTCACATGTTCCCTTCCCCCACCCACACATGTTACACACCAGATAGGAAATATAAAACACACTTACCTGTCCTCAAGACATCTTCCCGGGAATCAAAGCCCTCAATCCCCTCAACCTGCTCCCTGTGCAGACACCGGGCTATCCTCTCCTCCTCCGGGGTCAGCACGACAGGGCAGGGTGGTCCACCCCCAGTGCCAGTCCGGTGCTTTCTGATTATGGCCACCTTCTGCCGCACCCGAAGCCGCATGTCATTAATCTTTTTTAAAACATGATGGCCAAGGCGGGGGCCATTGCCAAGGGCATTGACCCTGGTGGCAATGGTATTGTAAATCTCTTGACGCCTGGCACGGGTCGTATTGCAGCTGGAAGGGCCATGGAGGGACTCATAGAACTCCTCCATCCCATCAATAATAATGGCCCTCTCCTGTGGGGTAAAGTTTTTTTTCCTGACAGGTGACAGGAGCTGCCACAGGAGCTGACACGGGAGCTGCCACTGGAGCAGACATAGTCAAACTGAACAAAATGAAAGGGGCAAAATGACCAAGCTCAGGGGGGGTGGAAAGCAGGATGTAATTTTGCAAAGACAGTATGCATGTCTGGCCGTACTTATACACTTGAGCTTAAGCCTCCAACTTAAGTTTTGGCCGGCGCACATTGGCGCGCAAATGCTTGGGGAATCATCAACTTTGCCCTACAGATTAGGCCGGTGTAGCCTAAACAGGCTAGGCTAGGCCAACCTAAAGTTAATCCAATCTACGTGAATCTACCTACCTATTGGTGTTTACTGCACTTGTGCTGTTTAGTTTGCACCTAAACCTACATAGGCCCAGATTCTCAAAGGCGTTACGACGGCGCAACACCATTTGTGCCGTCGTAAATCCTAATCTGGCCCTGGGTATCTATGCGACTGATTCTTAGAATCAGTTATGCATAGATACCCATTAGATCTGACAGGCGTAAGGCTCTTACGCTGTCAGATCTTAAATGCATTTTTTTTCCCGCCGCTAGGTGTCGCCGACGTCGTTTTTCCCGCCGCTTATGTAAATTAGCAAATTACGACGATTCCCGAACGTACGCGCGCTCATCGCAGAGAATTTACGACGTTTCCGTAGCCTTTGCGACGCGTAACGTTGCCCCTGGGGTCTATGAGGTGCAGTCAATGTTAAGAATGACCGTCGTTCCCGCGCCAAAATTTTCAAAATCTACGTCGTTTGCGTAAAACGTCCGTGAATGGCGCTGGACGCCATTTACGATAACGTCTAAGCAAATGACGTCGGTGCAACGTCATTTAGCGCAATGCACGTCGGGTAATTTACCCGACGGCGCATGCGCAGTACGCTCGGAGCGGGAACGCGCCTAATTTAAATGGTGCCTGCCCCATTTGAATTGGGGCGGGCTTGCGCCAAGCGCTTTTACGATACACCGCCACAAGTTTACAGGTAAGTGTTCTGAGAATCAGGCACTAACGCTGTAAAACTGCGGCGGTGTAACGTAAATCACATACGTTACGCCGGCCCAGGAGCAACGCAATTGTTTGGGAATCTGGGCCTTAGTGTATACTGCAAGTGTGCTCTGTAGTTTGCACCTAAACCTACTTGGTGTATACTGCAAGTGTGCTCATTAATTTGCACATAAAGCTACTTAGTGTGTACTGCACGTGTCCTCTGCAGTTTGCACCTAAAGCTACGAGGTGTGTGTACTGCTTTTGTCCTCTTCTTCAGGCCGTTATAATGTCTGGAAGGACAACAAAGAGAGGCAGAGAGTCACGAGGGCAAGCAGGCTCTGCATCTAGAGGCAACAGTGCTGGTGGTGGACACGGTGCATCCTCTTGAGCACGTGGCCGTTGCACATGCTCGTCCTTCTTTTCGGGAGCTGGCTGGGTTGAGCCTCAACATGCAGACAAATTGGTAGAGTGGATGATCAAGCCATCCTCATCCTCTCTCACCCAGGCTCAGGGTACTTTGTCGGGCAAATTAGCTGCCAAGGCATCCTCTTCCCTCTGCTCAATGGCATCACTTACTCCTTCCCTAGTCCCACCATGTCCTCCTGAGGAGTCCCCTGAACTGTTTCAACACAGTGTTGGGTACATGCTGCATGAAGATGCGCAGCGTTTTGAAGGCTCCGATGATGGAACACAGATAGAGGAAGGCAGTAATGTGAGCCCAGAGAGAGGGGGTGCCTGAGAGGGACAGCAATCTAGCAGTCATGTTCCCCCAGCTGCAGCATACTGCCAGGTTTTCGACAGTGATGAGGAGGGAGGGGATGATGAGGTCACTGACTCTACGTGGGTGCCTGATAGGAGAAAGGAGGAGGAGGAGGAGGAAGAGGCACAGGCACATCTCCAAAGAGGCAGGATGCCCTCCAGGGGCCAGCTTAAGGGCAGCACACCAACTGCATTACATCGCAGAGCTACGCCTGTGCAGGGCGCTGCTGTGTCTCAACGTTACTGCAAAAGTTCTTTGGTGTGGGCCTTTTTTGAGACATGTGCATCAGATCGCACCGTTGCTATTTGCAACATATGTCTCAAGCGTATCTCGCGTGGCCAAAACATCACCCGCTTGGGCAACACATGCTTGACCAGACATATCTCGACCTGCCATGCAGTTAGTTGGCAAGCATACCTGAAAGGCCCACACCAAAGAACAAAGCGGACCTCCCCTTGCCCCTAATCAGCTGGGATCTCCAATCCCACTATACCCTCAGTCCTCTCTGAAGCCTGCACTGATGGGACTGAAGGTGTAGAATTTGGTGTGTCACAACCTAGTAGTACATGCGGGCAATCTACTATCGGTACACCGATGTCAGATTGTACCAGCCAAATTTCCCTACCCCAGCTGCTGCAGCACCGAAAGAAGTACTCTCCAAGCCATCCACATGCCCAGCGGTTGAATGCTAGCTTAGCGAAATTGCTAGCACTTCAACTGCTGCCTTTTCAGTTGGTAGATTCTGCCCCCTTCGTGACATGTGCGGTACCTCAGTGGCAAGTTCCCAAACACCACTTTTTGTCACAGAAGGCGATTCTGGCTCTCTACCGCCATGTGAAAGGCAATTTCCATGCCTCGCTTGACAGGGCGGTCAGTGGTAAGGTGCATATCGCCGCTGACTCATGGTCCAGCAGGCATGGACAGGGACGTTACCTCTCTTTCACAGCACATTGGGTGACTCTGCTGGCAGCTGGGAAGGACGCAGGGCAAGGTACAGTAGTGTTGGAGGCTGTTCCGCCACCACGCCTCCAAAACACTCCTACCGGTTGTGACACACCTCTGTCCTCCACCCCCTCCTCTTCTTCTGTGGCCTCTTCCTGTGCTGATGTGTCCTCGGAACCAGCCATGCTCCGTAGGCATACGAGGGGCTACGCAAGAATGCAGGCAAAGAGATGCCATGCGGTGCTAGAGCTGGTGTGCTTGGGAGACAGGAGCCACACTGGGGCAGAGGTTCTGTCAGCTCTGCAGGGGCAGGCTCAGAGGTGATTGACGCCACGCCAGCTTAAGCCAGGAATGGTGGTTAATGACAATAGCACCAACCTCCTCTCTGCCCTGCGACAGGGGCAAATGACCCATGTGCCCTGTTTTTCTCATGTTCTGAATTTGGTGGTGCAGCGGTTCTTGGGCAGGTACCCGGGCTTACAGGATGTCCTGAAGCAGGTCAGGAAAGTCTGTGTGCATTTCCGAAGGTCATATAATGCCACTGCTCTGCTGACAGACCTCCAAAGGGAATACAACCTGCCCAAGAACCGTCTAATCTGTGACATGCTGTCAGGGCACTGGCCTTTCACGGTCACATTCCCCAGTTGGCTCTGGGTGGAATCGAACCTAGGACCTCTCCATTACAGGTCCAGCTCTTTGCCTCTGAGCCACTGCTCAGTGTTAGTCTGCTTGCTGTCCGTTGGAGCCTGGTTCTGAATCTGTACTACTGTGGACCAATCAGTGGCCTGAGCGGCCTATTTAAGCCAGCCCCTTCCTCCTTGCTAATTGCTGGTTTGTTGTCAGCTTTACCCTGTTGAAAGAACCTTGAAACCTGAATACCTTGACCTGTTTGACCCGGATTGGACTTTGACTATTCTCTGCCTTCTCCTGAACTTGACCCCTGGCCTGCTTATCGGATCTGCTTACGTCTCCACTCCTTGACCACCGGCTTTGTTTCATTGGACTCTCTAGCTTCCGGAATCCCTGATCACCTGGCTTGTCTTCTGATTCTGCTTTTGTTCCGCCCTGAGCGGGCTCTCAGCCCCGTGGACTCTATTTGTTCCTGCATCGCTGCTTCTACCTGCTTCAGCCTCACCGGAGTTTCCAGATCGCATCTTCCGTGACTTACCTTCAAGTGACCTCCCGCTGCAGGCAGCCGGTGCCCCTTTGTGCCCCTCCTCGCTGTCTCCACCTCCAGGGGGTGAGGTGCACAGAGTCGCAAAGGTAGCCGCCCTCGGCATCTCGGCCTCGGTGAGTACTTACCTTAACGGTTCTGACAGTACAAACCAGCCAGAAAGATGTCCGAGGCCGACAGGGCGCGCTCGCCTTTCGAGGCGCTATGCCAGCAGGTCTCAGCACTTACGGACGCAGTACAGAAGTTGCAGGACGGCTACTTGCAAGTTGACGGTCGTCTCCAACAACTTACTGGACACCCTGGTCCCTCCGCTTCAGCCGCAGCTCCAGCCCCTGAAGCCGCAGCCCCGCAGGCCGTCGCAAACCCAGCTGTCGTAGTGACTCATCCTGAACCTAGAGTCCCGACTCCGGAGCGATTTTCAGACGATCGCAGGAAGTATCGCTCCTTTAAAAACGCTTGTTCCTTGTATCTGGCACTTCAACCTAGGACTTTCTTCTCAGAAGCAGTAAAGGTGGGGTTTGTTATATCCCTCCTCTCTGAGGAACCACAGGCATGGGCACATGGCCTTATGGAGCAAAAAGTACAATACTAAATACCCTCGATACCTTTTTTGAACAAATGGCCAAGCTTTATGATGACCCACAACGCACCGCAACAGCTGAGACCGTCCTTCACAACCTCTGTCAGGGAAGGAGACCCGTAGAGGACTACACAGCTGATTTTCAGAAGTGGTCAGCCGATACCGGCTGGAACGAAGCAGCTCTGAAGTATCAGTTCCGGCAAGGACTTTCGGAAGCTCTTAAAGACGAGCTAGCCCGAACTGAAGCTCCCGCTACCCTGGAGGACTTGATTCAAGCTGCTACCCAATTGGATCGGCGTCTTCGGGAACGGCGCTCTGAGCGCTTCCAAACGTCCCGTCCAACCTGGATTCCTCCAAGACCTGTTCCTGTGCATCCTCCTCTTCCAACTCCCCCCTCCAACCCAGTCAATGATCCGGAACCCATGCAGCTTGGCCTAGTCCGTCCTCCTCTCACCTCTGAAGAGAGACAACGCAGGCGCCAGGCTAACCTGTGCCTGTATTGCGGAGCCTCCGGACACTTCCTTCGCACTTGTCCAGTAAGACCCTGTAAGTGTGCACCTAAGATTGCTCCTAACTGCCGCATTGACAGTGCCCCACAGTCTTACATTACCCTTTTTGTCTCTCTACAGCTACCGGAAGGGGTAACCCGATTACCAGCGATCGTTGACTCCGGCGCCTGTAGTAGCTTTGTGGACTCTGATCTGGCTCAGAAGCTACATTTTCCCCTCCGACTAAAGGATCATCATTTACAAGTTCGCCTGGCAGACGGCTCACTTCCCCGCTCTGTACTTGTGACCCAACAAACTGACCCTGTCTTGGCTATCACCGATTCTGGACACCAAGAATTCCTGCAGTTGGACTTGATCCCATCTCCCATATTCCCTATTATTTTTGGCCTACCCTGGCTACAGACTCACCAACCTCATATTAACTGGGGTAGCAAGGAGGTCAACTTTGTATCGTCCTACTGTTCCCACAACTGCTTCCCATCGGTCACCACCACCTGCTCTACCGTCACTGCCTCATCAGAAAGTCTCCAACACGTCCCCCCGGCATACCTGGAGTTTGCTGACGTTTTTGACAAGAAACAAGCTGACCGTCTACCTCCCCATAGACCTTATGATTGCCCTGTCAATCTGTTACCCGGTGCAGCAATCCCTTTTGGCCGTATTTTTCCTCTGTCAGAGACTGAATTAAAGGCCCTCAAAGCCTACATAGACGAGAACCTTGAGAAGCAGTTCATTCGTCCTTCCTCCTCCCCTGCGGGGGCAGGGATCTTCTTTGTGGAGAAAAAAGACGGCTCCCTCCGACCCTGTATAGACTACAGGGGGTTGAATAAAATTACGGTCAAGAATAGATATCCACTACCCCTCATCCCTGAGCTCTTCCAAAGGTTCCGGTCTGCTAAAGTCTTTTCCAAATTGGATCTTCGGGGGGCCTACAATCTCATTCGAATTAGACCCGGGGATGAGTGGAAAACAGCCTTTAGGTCCAGATTTGGCCACTATGAGTACCTTGTTATGCCGTTCGGTCTCTGCAACGCCCCAGCTACATAGTTACATAGTTACATAGTTACATAGTTAGTCAGGTTGAAAAAAGACACAAGTCCATCCAGTTCAACCACAAAAAAAAAAAAAAAAAAAAAACACAGTAAAATCCTATACACCCAACTCCATACCCACAGTTAATCCAGAGGAAGGCAAAAAAAACCAGCAGAGCATGATCCAATTTGCTACTTTCCAACACCTTGTCAACGACATTTTTCGGGAACACTTGGATAACTTTTTAGTGGTCTATCTGGACGATATCCTTATTTTCTCAGCTTCCATCGATCTCCATCGGGAACATGTTAAGACTGTCCTTACCATCCTCAGACGTCACAAACTATACTTGAAGGCCGAGAAATGTGAGTTTGAAAAGAGTACAGTACAGTTCCTCGGTTTCATTGTCTCCACTTCTGGGGTTGCTATGGACCCACAAAAAGTTCAAGCCATCCAAGAATGGCCAGCCCCTAAAGACAAAAAAGGGGTACAGCGCTTCATTGGCTTCGCCAACTTTTACAGACGCTTCATCACTGGATTCTCCACCATAGTGGCACCCATCACCAAACTCACCCGCCAAGGTAACCGTTTTGTCTGGTCACAAGAGGCTCAAGAAGCTTTCGTCAAGCTCAAATCAACATTCATTTCGGCACCTGTCCTACGTCATCCTGACCCAGCTCTACCCTTCATACTTGAGGTTGATGCCTCTGAAACAGCTGTTGGCACCATTTTATCCCAAAGACAAGGTCCTAAGGCACTTCTGCATCCTGTGGCCTTCGCTTCCCGGAAATTGAACCCACCAGAGAGAAACTACGACGTTGGTGACAGAGAATTGCTTGCGATTAAATTCGCTCTTGAAGAGTGGAGGTACTTGCTGGAAGGGGCAGTCCACCCTATCATGATCTTCACAGATCACAAAAATCTAGAATACCTGCGTTCGGCTAAACGTCTGAGGCCCAGACAAGCCCGTTGGGCTCTTTTCTTCACCCGGTTTAATTTTCTGATATCTTACAGACCCGGCTCCAAAAATGTGAAAGCAGATGCTCTCTCCAGAATGTTTTTGGAAACCCCCGCGACACCAGAGCCTACCACCATCCTGTCATCACACAATTTTTTGTTACTTCCACAATCAGATCTTTTTAACTCCCTGAAGACCGCTTCCAGGCACTGCTCCAACCCGGGAGATCTTTCTCTTAAAAGACGGGACGAACTACTCTGGTCTCAAAATAAAATTTTTGTTCCCCTGGAAACTCGACACCTTGTTCTCAGTACGTTCCACGATCACAAACTGGCAGGTCACTTCGGAACCCGAAAGACCGCAGAATTAGTTTCTCGCACATTTTGGTGGCCAAGATGGAGACAAGATTGCAAGGCTTATGTATCCGCTTGTACTCGTTGCCAGCGCAACAAGGGGCCAATTACAAAGAGTTGGGAGCTACTCAAGCCTTTGCCCATCCCTGAACGGCCATGGTCCGATGTCTCTATGGACTTTATTGTGGATCTTCTCCCGTCCAGGGGCTTTTCCTCAATTTTTGTCGTCATTGACCGTCTCTCAAAGATGGCACACTTCTTGCCCATGGTGGGCACCCCATCAGCTGCAGAAACAGCCAAAGTTTTTTTTAAGGAAATTGTCCGCCTTCACGGATCTCCCAAAAGCATCGTCTCTGACAGAGGCGTACAATTTACATCCAAATTCTGGAAAGAACTCTGTAAGACCCTTGACATTAAAGTTTGTCTCTCATCAGCCTACCATCCACAGAGCAATGGTCAAACAGAGAGAACAAACCAGACCCTGGAGCAATACCTCCGTTGTTTTTGTTCAGCCTCTCAGGACGACTGGTCCTCATTACTCCCGTCTGCAGAATTTGCATACAACAATTCAATTCATTCTTCAACCAATCAAACACCTTTTTGGTCCAACTTTGGGTTTCATCCTTCATTTCTTCCTAGCTCTATCCCGGAAACATCAGTTCCAGCTGTTCAGGACCTCATAGCCTCTATTCAACTAAACTTCAGGACACTCCAGGAGATGATGCATCAGGCTCAGGAGGATTACAAAAAAAATTTTGATAGGAAGAAGAGGGACAGTCCGACTTTTGAAGTTGGAGAGAAAGTCTGGTTGTCTGCCGCAAACCTCAGGCTACACGTTCCTTCCAAACTTGGTCCAAGGTTCATCGGCCCTTTCAAGGTCAAACGGAAAATTAACGATGTCGCTTTTGAGTTGGACTTACCTAAGTCTTACAAAATTCATCCTGTCTTCCATGTTTCCTTATTAAAGCCTGTCGTTCCTGATTCTTTCCCCGACAGGGAAGAATCTCCACCTACACCTATTGAGATCCAGGGTGAGTTGGAGTTTGAGGTTGAGGCCATTCTGGGTTGCAGAAAAAGATGAAGACAGCTGTCATACTTGGTGAAATGGAAGGGATACCCTCCGGAAGATAATTCTTGGGAGCCATCAAGGAACTTACACGCTCCACGATTAATCCGAGCTTTTCATCAAAATCATCCATAATTGATGTCCAGTTTGGGCGTCCGGAGTCCGCCCCTAGGGGGGGCACTGTCAGGGCACTGGCCTTTCACGGTCACATTCCCCAGTTGGCTCTGGGTGGAATCGAACCTAGGACCTCTCCATTACAGGTCCAGCTCTTTGCCTCTGAGCCACTGCTCAGTGTTAGTCTGCTTGCTGTCCGTTGGAGCCTGGTTCTGAATCTGTACTACTGTGGACCAATCAGTGGCCTGAGCGGCCTATTTAAGCCAGCCCCTTCCTCCTTGCTAATTGCTGGTTTGTTGTCAGCTTTACCCTGTTGAAAGAACCTTGAAACCTGAATACCTTGACCTGTTTGACCCGGATTGGACTTTGACTATTCTCTGCCTTCTCCTGCACTTGACCCCTGGCCTGCTTATTGGATCTGCTTACGTCTCCACTCCTTGACCACCGGCTTTGTTTCATTGGACTCTCTAGCTTCCGGAATCCCTGATCACCTGGCTTGTCTTCTGATTCTGCTTTTGTTCCGCCCTGAGCGGGCTCTCAGCCCCGTGGACTCTATTTGTTCCTGCATCGCTGCTTCTACCTGCTTCAGCCTCACCGGAGTTTCCAGATCGCATCTTCCGTGACTTACCTTCAAGTGACCTCCCGCTGCAGGCAGCCGGTGCCTCTTTGTGCCCCTCCTCGCTGTCTCCACCTCCAGGGGGTGAGGTGCACAGAGTCGCAAAGGTAGCCGCCCTCGGCATCTCGGCCTCGGTGAGTACTTACCTTAACGGTTCTGACACATGCCCACCAGATGGAACTTACGCTGCATGACCTCCCTGATCCTGCAAAGCCTGCCTAAGGATCCTCGTATTCGTGGTATCAAGGAGAGGGATCATTACTGGCTGTCAACTCTCCTTGATCCGCATTAAAAGAGTAAGGTTGCGGAGCTTATCTTGCCGTCGCAGAGGGAGCAGAAGATGAAACATCTTCGGGAGGCCTTGCAGAAAGGTCTGTGCAACGCGTTCCCAGAACCTGGGGGATCACCAAATCCTGGTCCTGGACAACGTGTAGGTGAGGCTTCGGTGAGTCAAAGAAGGAGCGGTGGAGAAGTGGCCGTCTGACCGATGCGTTCAGACAATTTTTTAGTCCGCAGCCCCAAGGTATGACCGGTTCCAGCAACCATCGCCAGCATCTGGTTTACATGGTGCGAGAGTACCTAGGGGCAAGATCAGACTTGGACACCTTCCCCACCGAAAATCCTCTGGCTTACTGGGTCTTGAGGATGGATCACTGGCCAGAGCTTGCACAGTACGCAATTGAGCTACTGGCTTGTCCTGCATCCAGCGTTCTTTCAGAACGCACATTCAGTGCTGCTGGAGGCTTTGTGTCCGATCACAGGGTACGCCTCTCCACCGACTCCGTCGATTGACTGACCTTCATAAAAATGAATCAGGCTTGGATCAACACCAGCTACCAAGCACCTGATGCTGATGTAACTGAATCATTTTTGGGAAATGTCAGATCCCTTGGAGACTGCCTATGCTGATGCTGAGTGACTGTCCTATTATGCTGCTGACTGTTTTTCTGCCCCTGTTTAACAGGAGCGTATAATAACTATTTTTGATGCAATACTTTGCATGAGGCGATTTGCTGCGCTCCAATTACAGTATCTGTGAGGGGTTGCAGTGTTTTTTGCACCGCCACCAGTGCCTAAGGCCCAATTTTTCTGCCCCTGTTCAACAGGGGCGTGTAATTACAATTCTTGATCTAATATTTCACAGCAGGGTGTTCCAGCGCCCACCAAGACTAACTGTGAGGGCTTACAGTGTTGTGGCAACACCAACACCTAGGTCCCAAATTTCTGCAGCGTATATACGGCAGGCCCCTACTTTTAAACATCCAAGTTACAAACGACTCCTAATTGCAAACGGAAGGAGACAACAGGAAGTGAGAGGAATTCTACCCCTAGGAAGGGAAATTCTCTTCTGTAAGAGGTGTCTCCTGTCCACTGATGCTTTATCACGATCCTTGTTTCACAAAAAAAAACTAATTTTCAAAAAATCATTTGTCATTGGGACAGAAAGTGAGGTGCGATCTTCTCAACAGATGCACACAGACAGCAAAACCAATGTTACAGGGGTGATATGATAACCCTTCTCTATGTTTTCAGAAAAGCTTAAAAAAAGATTTTATGGTTGAAGCTACACTTTAAAAAAGTACCAGTTAAAAATTACAAATAGATTCTACTTAACAACAAACCTACAGTCCCTGCCTTGTTTGCACCGCCTGTATACTTCTGTTCAAAGTATATAGGGCCAAAGGGGCTTTTTTATGACCTGGGGGAGGGGGGCGGGGAAACCCATGGGCCCGGATTCAGATAGAATTGTCTATCTATCGGCGGGCGTAACGTATCGCAGATACGTTACGCCGCCGTAAATTAGGGCGCATGTTCCGTATTCAGAAAGAACTTGCGCCCTATGTTACGGCGGCGTAAAGTATGTGTGTCGGCGTAAGTCCGCCTAATTCAAATGTGGATGTATTTTATTTAAATTACATGTGACCCCGCGTATTTGACGTTTTTTACGAATGTCGCATGCGCCGTTCGTGAAAAAATCTCAGTGCGCATGCTCGAAATTACTCCGCAAATCGTCAATGCTTTAGACGTGAACATAACTTACGTACAGCCGTATTCGCGAACGACATACGCAAACTACATAAAATTTTCAAAATTCAACGCGGGAACGACGTCCATACTTAACATAGGATACCCCTCATATAGCAGGGGTAACTTTACGCCGGAAAAAGCAGAACGCAAACGACGTAAAAAAATGCGCCGGGCGGACGTACGTTTCTGAATCGGCGTATCTACCTAATTAGCATATTCCTCGCGTAAATATACGGAAGCGCCACCTAGTGGCCAGCGTAAATATGCAGCCTAAGATACGACGGTGTAAGACACGCCGGTCGGATCTTAGGGAAATCTATGCGTAACTGATTCTATGAATCAGTCGCATAGTTTACGACCCCGCACACTCAGAGTTACGACGGCGTATCTGGTGATACGCCGTCGTATCTCCTTTCTGAATCCGGGCCACGCTCTTTTTCTCACTGATTTTCATCGATATTGCAGGGACCAAACATTACATTAAAGACGCAAGCAGTCTTAAATGACTTTTTTTATTATAGTAATCTTATTTTGTGCAGGGACAGTTCTAAACATGTGCCACTACTATAGACACCCAGCAGGTACGATATTTAAAGGAATTTTTCATTTTTTTTTTCACTTTAAGCATCATTAAAATCGCTGCTCCAGAAAAAAACGACAGTTTTTAAAACTTTTTTTTCCATTGATACATGTTCCGACACGTGTTCCCACGTTTTCCAACAATAACTTGTATATTGGGCTTTAAAATTAGCACTTTTGAATTCGAACGTTCGAGTCCCATAGACCTCAATGGGGTTTGATACGTTTGCGTGAACGTTAGGTCCGTTCGAAGGTTCTGATGCGAACCGAACACGGGGGTGTTTGGCTCATCCCTAGTCCCTAAACACAACAAAACAATAACAGGCACAAAACATTAACTAACTGTCCAATAAAAGT
The DNA here is from genome assembly GCF_905171775.1 of Rana temporaria. Classification (NCBI taxonomy): domain Eukaryota; kingdom Metazoa; phylum Chordata; class Amphibia; order Anura; family Ranidae; genus Rana; species Rana temporaria. Next base: position 366,592,245 of record NC_053489.1, read on the forward strand.
CCTCCAAACACAGGAGAATTACAGGACTTCTCCCACATCCAGATGGGAGACCAAGCTTCCAGGGACAGTTGCGGGGTTAATATGTCATCGGATCACTTCCGGCGGCCCCGTCGAAAGTCTCGTAACTGCTCTTGCAACTGAAACCGGTCAGGAGGTTGACAGTGTCATTGAGGCCGGGCATCCAGCGATTCGGGACCAGAGGAAACAGGGCTGGCCGGAAAGGGTACTGGCGGGGCCAAGAAGGGATCCCCCAGCTCAGAGGGTAAACAGACCTCCGGACCAGAGCTGGAGGGCTCTGTTGGAGCTGAGCTCAAAAGTTCAGAGTCCCCCCAATCATCAGTCTCCGTGCATCCTGATCCGCTGGGAGCAGATCCTTGAGACACTGGTGGTTCAGCTGGCATCAGGGATTCGGGCAGTTGAGAATGAGGATGCAGTTGATCCGCATGACATCTGCAAATGGAACCATCTTCCAGGCGGACCTTCTACATCTTGGGTCCCAAAGTCTCTGCAATGACAGCAGGAAGCCAACGGGTGTTGGAAGGCCCATAAGATCGTGCCCATACCTTTTGTTGGGCGTTGAATCGGGGGAGCTCATTGTGTTTGACCATCTTGTCTTGGGACTGCAGTACATGTTCCAGGTCTGTTTGAGGGTGGAGCATATCCAAAACAGTCCATGGCTGCCGACCCAGTCCAGCTGCTGGGGTGACAGGGAGTGTTGTTTACTTGCAGCCACTGTAGCTTTGAAATAGCGTTTGAAAGTCTGCACAAACCGATCTGCTTGACCATTTGTAGCCGGGTGGTAAGGTGCGGTCAACTTGTGCTTGTGGTGGGCAGTCAGGAAACGCTGAAACTCCTGACTGGTGAATTGTGCACCGTTGTCTGTGACGATTTCTCTGGGGTATCCAAACGTAGCAGCGAGATGTAACAGTATGGAAACCGTTGCCTTAGTCGTTGGCTGAGTAACAGGAATGACCTCAGGCCACTTTGAATGGGCGTCCACTATGATCAAGAAGGTGTGTCCTCTGATCGGGCCTGCAAAGTCCAAGTGTAGGCGAAACCAAGGAACCGTGGGCCAAGTTCAGGGCTGGACGCACCCTCGAGGAGGGTCTCTTGCCGTTTGTGCACATCCAGCACAAGTATTCATATATGTTGTGATATCTGAGTCTAGGTTTGGCCACCACATATAGCCTCTGGCCTTTTGTTTCATACGTGTGCCCCCGGGATGACCAGTATGTAGCAAGTCCAGAATGTGTCTCCGGAGGGTCTGTGGAATGATCACTCGGTCTCCCCATAAAACACAGTTGCCAGCCACAGTTAATTCCATACGCCTACGGAAATAAGGTTCATACTCCTGTGTGACAGTTTCAGGCCAACCGGACCGTACCCAGGAGACTATTGTTTTCAGAAAGGTATCCTTGGTTATATGGGCTGCTATCTCCCCAGAAGACAAGAAGGACAGGCTGATGTAACGTCGACTCTTGACCGGTGGAGAAGAGTCCATGGACCTCCCTGTCAGTCAGGACATAGCGTCCGCATTAGCATTGACATCATGACCACGATACTGAATTTTGTAGCTGTATGCCCCCAAGAATAGGGCATAGTGTTGGAGGCGGGCCACAGTAGTCTGGGAGATGCCTTTGTCAGGGCTAAAGATCTGAAGGAGTGGTTTATGGTCTGTCAGTATGGTGAATTCCCTACCATACAGGCAAAGATGAAACTTCTTAATTGCCCATATCAGCGCAAGAGCCTCTTTGTCAATATGTGAGTAATTGCTTTCTGCTTTTGTCAAAGACCTGGAGGCAAATGCCACTGGTTTTTCTAACCCATCTGGTAAGATGTGGGATAGTACTGCCCCCAGACCATAGGGTGAGGCATCACAAGCCAAGGTGAGAGGCTTCTGGAGGTCATAGTGTACGAGCATGCGTGACGCCAACAGCTTTCGCTTAGAAACTTTAAAAGCACGTTGGCATGCAGCCGACCAGTCCCATCTGGAGTGTTTCTCCAAAAGCTTGTTCAATGGAAACAAGGTGTGTGCCAGATCTGGCAGGAATTTGTGGTAATAGTTCCACAAGCCAAGGTATGATCGCAGCTGCTGGACGTTGGTTGGGGCTGGAGCTTTGACTAAAGCATCAACCTTGGCTTCCGTGGTGTGTATACCCTCTGCATCCACAAGGTGGCCACAAAACTCCAATTTAGGCACCATGAATTGTCATTTTGCTAAGTTCACTTTCAGACCCTGTTCTTGGAGTCTCGCCAACACGAGCTTCACATTCTGCTTGTGTTCCTGGTCGGTCCTTCCCGTGATGAGCATGTCATCTAGCAGGCACTGCGTGAAAGGAATGTCCGCCAAAATCTCGTCCATTTTTTGTTGCCAAATGGCTGGGGCAGAGGCTACCCCAAACACCATCCGATTGTATTTATACAGTCCCTTGTGGGTGTTGATTGTCAGAAACTTGCGGGAAGAAGGATGGACCTCAAACTGTAAATATGCTTGTTTGAGATCAATCTTGGTGAACTTTTGACCCCCTGCAAGAGAGGCAAAAATGTCATCTACTCTGGGTAGGGGATACCAGTTGGGAATTCAGTGCCATGCGGAAATCGCCACAAATGCGCAAGTCCCCATTCGCTTTCTTTACCAGTACAACTGGTGATGCCCACTCGCTGTGCTCTACCTTTGAGATGACACCTTGTTCCTCCAGCCGACTTAGTTCTGCCTCCACACCTGCTCGGAGTGCGAAAGGTACTGTCCGAGCTTTGAAGAACTTAGGCTGAGCGTTGGGTTTCAGCTTGAGTCTCACACAGTCATGCTTTATTTTTCCCAACTCGTCATCAAAAATCTTTGGGAACCGCTGCTTCAGGGACACCACCCATCCCTCATTATCTCCTAATGGAATGGTAACGGTGTTACAGGGACTTATGGCAATGTCTGGCATACCAAAGTGAACAATCCAGTCTCTCCCAAAGAGAGGGGGTCCCCCATTTTCTAGGATATGTAATGGCAGTCTCTTTGTCTGACCCTTGTACAATACCTGTACTTTTGCGTAAACCAGTGGGTGGAGTATCTGCTTTGAGTATGTCTGCAGTTTGATTGGTGTTGGGCGGACAGTTTTTCGGGTCTGAAGTTGTCTCCATTGTTTCTGGGTGATAACTAAAACTGCTGCTCCTGTGTCTACATCCATCTGGAGTTTCTTTTTCTACAGTCACTGCGGAGGGTGCTGAATGCATATGATGTATGTCTAATCTGTGGAGCACTTCCTCATCCTGTGACTCAGATGATGATGTATATCTTGCCACCATATTTGTCTTTGGGTTCAGAGGTTGTTTATCTCGCACCTTCTTGCTACGGCAAACTCGTTTCAGATGGCCGGTCCTACCACAATTATGACAGGTCTGATCCCTAAACCGGCAGACTTTGTGATCATGGTCTGTATTCCCAAAATGGTAGCAAGCAAAAGTAAAAATAGTTGGATAATCAACAATGTGTGGCTTCTTCTTTCTATGCTCAATACCAGTTTTAAAATGAAGTTGTTGTTTACAGTGACAATGCTGGTTATTTACTAAAGACAAATCCACTTGGCAGTTAAAGTACACTAGGAGAACCTGGGAGACAGATAAATAAACAAAAGCAATAATGACAAATCTAGCTTTTCACAGAAATTTTCATTTTTAATTTTGTTTCAAACAAAATCAGAGATTGTCTGGCATAGCGATGGCCCCCCTACCCCTAAAGTACTCAACATATTTATCCTGCACTTCACGGGCGCTTTGGGGGGCCAAGCCAGTACGGCCAGTATCCAGGCCCGTCAGGGTATTATCATAAAGTCCGGCCCTTAGGCCCAACTGTTGCAAGATAATTTGGTGCATTTCTCCTTAAAAAGTTATGCAGGATGCAGCAGGAGAAAACAATATAATTCATTTTGTAGTCCGCCATATGGATTGGTGTCATGAATAGGCGGAACCGGCTGGCCATTATCCCGAAGGCATTCTCAACAACCCTTTGGGCTCTGGCCAGCCGGTAATTAAAAACCCTCCTCTCCAGGGTGGGGGTCCACAGGGCAAATGGCCTCATTAGGTGTGGTCCCAGTCCGAAAGCCTCATCAGCAATAAAAACAAACAGAAGTCCCTCCACATTGTCTTCATCAGGTGGTAGTGCCAGGCCACCAGTCTGGAGACGTCAGGCAAATTCCGTCTGTGCGAACACTCCACCATTGGACATCCGGCCATTCTTCCCCATGTCCACATACAGAAATTCATACTGTGCCAATACCACCGCCATCATCACAATACTATTAAAACCTTTATAGTTGTAATAGTATGACCCCGAATGGGGTGGTGGCACAATGCGGACTTGATTCCCATCTATTACATCTCCGCAGTTGGGGAAGTCCCACCGCTGGGAAAACTGCCAAACTGCCATTCCTGTGGCATTGAAGGAAACTGTGGAGTCAAACCAGAAAAAACAATTAGTACTTTTTCACATAAAACATTGCAAGCAGATTACACAGAAACATTCTTGGCCAACATCAGTATAACATTTATTTTAAGGAGTATTTAAAGACAAAAATACAATGCCCAATTATCAAATTCTTCACCCCCTCTGATGGCCCATTGGAAAATAATTAGGGGGGGGGGGTTCTAGCTGAGTTTGGGCCCCCCAAAAAAAAACAATGCCACTCTGCCTGAATTTAATGAGAACAAACACATTTGGACACATTTTAGGGGGCGTTCTAGCTAAGTTTGGGCCCTCCAAAAAAAAACACTGCCACTCTGCCTGAATTTAATGAGAACAAAAACATTTGGACACATTTTAGGGGACGTACTGGGCACTTCAGAAGGCGTGTGCCTATGCGCATGCGCGAATCAGGTGGCTTTCGCCAATTATGTCCCAGGGTGGCTTTGGCCAATTATGTCTCAGGGGGTTTAGTACACGCCCCACACTATATAAGGCTGCCTCCGTGGTGGCCTTGTGTAGTGTGTTGGTGGTTAAAGACAGAGAGAGAGAGAGAGAGAGAGAGAGAGAGAGAAAGTGTCATTTATTTTGAGTTAGATAGAGCAGGCAGGCAGGAGAGTCAGTTATAGTTACAGTGTGTAGATGATATATATGCATCCCAGGTGTTGTATATATATTTATACACTGTATTGAGTTTAGCTAGATCCGCTCTTCCTAATATACTGACAGGCAGGCAGGTGATTGTGCTAGCTGCAGTATTTTGACTTGGTGTACTGTGTCCTCTGCACAGTGTGCAGATATTAATACCACAGGCAGTGACTGATCAGCAAGTATTTTCACTTGGTGTACTGTGTCCTCTGCACAGTGTACACCTAAAGCTACGAGAATACAATTGCTGTTGTTCTCATAATAATACCACAGGCAGTGACTGATCAGCAAGTATTTTGACTTGGTGTACTGTTTCCTCTGCACAGTGTGCATCTAAATCTACATGAATACAATTGCTGTTGTTCTCATATTAATACCACAGGCAGTGACTGATCAGTAAGTATTTTCACTTGGTGTACTGTGTCCTTTGCACAGTGTGCACCTAAAGCTACGTGAATACATTTGCTGGTGTTCTCATATTAATACCACAGGCAGTAACTGATCAGCAATATTTTGACTTGGTGAACTGTGTCCTCTGCACACTCAGCACCAGCAGGGGCAGGAATCTTCTTTGTGGAGAAAAAATACCATTCTCTTCAGCCCTGTAGATTATCTGCAATGTAATAAAATCACAGTCAAGAACCGGTACCCTCTGCCTCTGGTACCTGAACTTTTTCAAAGACTCAGGACTTTCTCTGTGTTTACCAAATTAGACCTGCGGGGGGGGCGTACAACCTGGTACACATCCGAGCAGGGGATGAATGCAGGGCCATCTTAAAAGTATCATGGGCCCCTGGGCAAAATAATGCTATGGGACCCCTACAAGCCTGCCCCAATTTACGCACCTACTCTTAAGAATGAAAGTGCAATATTTCTACTTTACAGCGTGTCTCTTGCTACTGTCCCCTGTCACCAGATTCAGCATGTCACTTGCGACCGTCACCTGCCTCCAGATTCAGCGTGTCACTTGCCACCGTCACTTGCCACCAGATTCAGCGTGTCACTTGCCACCGTCACCTGCCACCAGATTCAGCGTGTCACTTGCCACCATCACCTGCCACCAGATTCAGCGTGTCACTTGCTACTGTCCCCTGCCACCAGATTCAGCGTGTCACTTGATACTGTCCCCTGCCACCAGATTCAGCATGTCACTTGCCACTGTCACCTGTCTCCAGATTCAGCGTGTGACTTGCCACCGTCACCTGCCACCAGATTCAGCGTGTCACTTGCCACCGTCACCTGTCATCAAATTCAGCGTGTCACTTACCACCGTCACCTGCCTCCAGATTCAGCGTGTCACTTGCCACCGTCACCTGCCACCAGATTAAGCGTGTCACCTGTCATCAAATTTAGCGTGTCACTTGCCACCGTCACCTGCCACCAGATTCAGTGTGTCACTTGCCACTGTCACCTGTCATCAAATTCAGCGTGTCACTTGCTACTGACCCCTGCCACCAGATTCAGCGTGTCACTTGCCGCCGTCACCTGCCACCAGATTCAGCATGTCACTTACCACTGTCACCTGCCTCCAGATTTAGCGTGTCACTTGCCACCGTCACCTGCCACCAGATTAAGCATGTCACCTGTCATCAAATTCAGCGTGTCACTTGCCACCCATTCCATCACCATATTAGCGTGTCACTTGCCACTGGTTCCTTGTCACCAGATTCAGCGTGTCACTTGCCACGTCGCCTGTTACCAGATGCAGATTGTCACATGCCAAGTCACCTGCCACGAGTTACGGATTGTCACCTGCCACATCACCTGCCACACGTTGCGGATTGTCACTTGCCACATGTTGCCACATGGGGAGCTGACAGAGAAGATGGGGGTCTGACAGAGAGGAGGGGGGTCTGGCAGAGAGGATGTGGAGCTGACAGAGAAGAGGGGGGTCTTTAAAAATGATAGATTCTTGGGCCCTGTTTTACCGAAAAGGCAGGAGTCATCTACAGAGGAGTGTAATCACTGAGTGGAGTCATTGCCCCCAATGTGGTGAACCCTCCAGTGAAACCTGTCTTCTTTGATCAACTTAAGGGCTATTACCCCTGTAAAAAGTGCAGCGTGTGTATTCATAACAGTTGTGGCAGACGAAAGTCTGAAAGTTTTGAATCCACGAGCACCTCTCATCACTACCAAATGAAATGTTTCGCTACCTGTTCTACCCAATATATCGTTTACGTCATTACTTGCCCTTGCAAGAAGCAATACCTTGGACGCACTATGAGAACTTTCTCAATAAGAGTCAATGAACATATTGCAGCTATAGTGTACCCAGACACTACCTTGAATGCCATAAAAAAAAAACCTTGGTTCCAACTTTCAGATTATTGATCGATTCATTCCCCATTGGAGGGGTGAGTCTAAAATTAGGGGAGTTTCCAAACTCGGAACATTTTGGATTTACCAGTTAAAAACATATACACCTTATGGAATGAATATAGAGTGAGATGTGAATGCTTTCATTAATCAGTCATGATGCACTTTTCACTTCCACTCTTATATGTATTATACATTCTGATATCTCTCTTTAAACAACATTCATGCCTTCATATCCTCATTTTACATTTTACATACATTCACATATTTACTGTGATTCTGTCATTCATTAGATGGTTCACTGTCTTTTATTATGTCATTTTTGTATGTATGCTTTTTATTAATAGGAGACCATTATCTTGAGCGGTGTGCATAATATATATATGCTTAGACTTACTCTGCACCAGTCCCTGACAGGGCAGAGAACGTCCTGATCTGTCCCTGCTAAGACAAACTCTTTACTTCCGTGGAAATATCAACATTTCGCCCACGTGATCCGTGGTAGTCCAATAGGGTCATCTTACCTCTGTTGGACTTTGTGAACACACGCCTTGATCTCAGCAGATGGGAGGAGATCTGACTGCATACACGCCGTTGATTCTGGCAAGTCTGAGGGCGTGCTTTCCGTCCAGCCTATTGAGATGCAAGCTCCCTTGTGATGGGCGGGCGCAATGACACAATGACGCCGAGCGCTCTGTCATTGTATTTTATTTCCATTTGATGTTTTTATACATACTTCCTTTGCTGTTGCTATGTCACTGGTGACACGTTCGGCCTTACGCGGCTATGATTGGTCCCCCAAGTGGAGGCTTGAGGTGCAAACGAACGCCACATGTCAGGAAATAAATTGGAATTGTTCTGCCAATTATCCAATCACAATTGCAATACTTTATAAGCGCAGAGCCTTCAGGCTAATGTACACCCCTGTAGAAGTCCTGTAGGACGAAACGCATAGGGTTCTATGCCTGCTGCCTACACTGCGCTTTTTTTACTAGTGATCACCTTTTTGTAATTATCGCTGGATTTTTACAGATATATATACATTTTAAAATTCCATTTTACTTTTGTTTTTGTGTGTTTTTTTAATAAATGCCCCATGGTTCATTTTTGATCTATGCCATGTGGAGGCTCTTTTTTCTTGTTCCATTTCTTGTTATGCCGCACATCCTAAATCCCTGGAGGGATACCATTGCTTCCTCTGTCTATACCCCTGAGCTGCTGTAAGCCAGAGATCGTGTTTTACTACACTTTGAGCAGCAAAGCATCCGTGAACAGACGGGAGAAATTTCCGGATAGCACCAGAGATGATCAGCTGAAGTGTCTGTGTCATCACTACTCTTACCTTCGCTTGTTTGACCCACTCCCGAGGGGTTCTGGGTCCACGCCACACGGTAAGAGTACCCATCTTATAGCTATATGATTCAGCTCTATATATACATCCTTCCTTACCATCAGGATTTATACCTCTCCACGCCTCATCTCCCATTTATTCGGGAAGATCGGCCATTATCACCATTGGAGATCATTTATATGGACCCTCCTTTTTTGAACTGTTTTGTGACTCATATTAACATTTTATGTTTTTGTTTTGAGGTTATCCTTGATTCATCAGATATGTACTGATTGGTCATCTGTTCACATATTTTATATATTCACTTTAGTTTGAATATTCATGTCAACACTTTTGTATTTCACTACCATTTTGTGTTTATATCAACATTTATGTTATTGAATATTATCACACCTTGGTCATCAAGATTTCTATTTATCCATTAGCGCAGCACATTTTAACTTTTGACAAGAGGGGGGTCTGGCAGAGAGGAGGGGGTCCGACAGAGAGTAGGGGGGTCTGGCAGAGAGGAGGCGGGTCTGACAGAGAGGAGGGGGGTCTGACAGAGAGGAGGGAGATCTGGCAGAGAGGAGGGGGTCTGGCAGAGAGAAGGGGGGGTCTGGCAGAGAGGAGGGGGGTCTGACAGAGAGGAGGGGGGTCTGACAGAGAGGAGGGAGGTCTGACAGAGAGGAGGGAGGTCTGGCAGAGAGGAGGGGGTCTGGCAGAGAGGAGGGGGGTCTGGCAGAGAGGAGGGGGGTCTGGCAGAGAGGAGGGGGTCTAGCAGAGAGGAGGGAGGTCTGGCAGAGAGGAGGGGGGTCTGACAGAAAAGAGGGGGGTCTGGCAGAGAGGAGGGGGTCTGACAGAGAGGAGGGGGGGTCTGGCATAGAGGAGGGGGTCTGACAGAGAGGAAGGGGGGTCTGGCAGAGAGGTGGGGGTCTGACAGAGAGGAGGGGGGGTCTGCCAGAGAGGAGGGAGGTCTGGCAGAGAGGAGGGGGTCTGGCAGAAAGGAGGGGGGTCTGGCAGAGAGGTGGGGGGTCTGGCAGAGAGGAGGGAGGTCTGGCAGAGAGGAGGCGGGTTTGGCAGAGAGGAGGCGGGTTTGGCAGAGAGGAGGGGGGTTTGGCAGAGAGGAGGGGGGTCTGACAGAGAGGAGAGGGTCTGGCAGAGAGGAGGGGGAGCATGCTGCTTTTCTGATCGATCGGCACATTAAGGGGGGAGGCGATCCAACGATGAGGGACTCGGGAGCACTCACCACTGAAAGCATGGGGTGCTGGTGGCACCCGGTGCCTATCTTCCGGGAATATTTGTGATGGAAGTGAAATAAAATGAATATTTTATTCTATGCTATTTTATGTTAAGCTAATTCTTTTATTAGAACCACTGAAATGTTTTCCCTTTTTATATTCTTTTATATACTTATATTGGCCCGGATTCAGGTACGACAATCGCGATATGCGCCGCGCAAGTACGGATTTGCGCCCAGGCAAATATGCGGATGACCCAGAAAACAAGCTAAGCCTGAAATTAGGCTTTTTTCAACGGACGCAGTTTCTCTGCCCCGGCGCATGTAATGTGCATTTTTGTGCAGGGTGCAACTTGCGCTCTCATTGTTTTCCCTCAGCAAATATGCAAATTAGGAACTAACGCTGATTCAAAAACCTGCGCGTGTGAGGCGCAGTTTGCACACCAAGCGCGCAAGCTGTTTGGCCAGGGCAAAATTGCTCCTCATAAAAGCAGGGGCAACTTGGCAACAGACGTCCACAGGTCAGCTGGAGAGCAACTACAGCAGCACCGTTACGGACGAGCTGAACAAGCAGAGCACCCACACTTTCTGGACCTCACATCTGTGTGCCAACATGCCAGGGGCAGCTATGGTTCTAGCAATACTACTGAGTGAACCGACTCGTAGGAGGGCACGGGAGAGGATATACCGAGTGAGCAGGAACATCTTTGACATGGGGGATTCGGAGGTGTATCGCATGTTTAGATTCAGCCCTGAAGTCATCCTGGAATTAGCCACAACCCTGCATGATGACATCACCAGCCAGACACATCGTGGACATGCAGTGCAGCCACTGGTCAAGGTAGTGGCAACCCTGCATTTCCTGGCAAGTGGATCTTTTCAGCGCACAAGTGGAATTGTGGCTGGGATGTCACAATCCTCCATGAGCAGATGTGTGCACCAGGTTATCCCCGCAATCCTGAGACGCATGTCCCACCACTTCATCAAACCCACCCAGGATGACCTGCGGCAGAAGGCAGTGACAGATTTCTACCAAATTGCCAGATTCCCACGCACCGTAGGCGCCATTGATTGCACCCATGTGGCACTACAGCCCCCCCCCCGTGACATGGAGCACATATACTGCAATAGAAAGCATTGGCATTCCATCAATGTCCAGGTGATAGTGGATGCCCAAGGCCTCATATGGCACATCCGTGCCAAACACCCAGGATCCAGCCATGACAGCTTCATATTCCGTCAAAGCAACATCCAAACAGAATTTGACCAGAACGTGTATGGGGACAGCTGGCTGGTTGGTGAGTGACATGGGTGTCAGGTATGACTGTCCCCCCCCCATGATGCAGACATCACGAGGGGCACATGCATGACTAACATCCTCCTGTCTTTTCTCTTCCAAGTGATGCGGCATTTGCACTTGGACCCCATCTCATGACCCCATTCCGGAACCCCCAAACCCCAGGAGAGGAAAGATATAATGAAGCTCACGCACGTACCTGTGCAGTGGTGGAACGCACCTTTGGCCTCCTGAAGTCCCGTTTCAGATGCCTGGATAAGTCTGGGGGTACCCTGTTGTATTCCCCAAACTTTGTGTGCCAGATCATCGGGGCATGTTGCATGCTGCACAACTTCGCCGTGAGAAAGGGCCTGGAGATAGACATATGTGATGACCTGACCCCCGAACCACACAATCCCCCCCAACCAACTCTACCCAGTCTACTGAGGGAAGAGCAATCAGGAGTGGTCTCGTGGAACGTCTCTTTGCACGTTAAACACACACAATAATCATGTCACAAGTAGAATGCACGCGTGCACACCACTGTGGTCCCTAGCACACACACCCCACATGCACCCAAAATTGGATTAGACCCAAGCATACCCCATGGTATTAGGGAGCAGCAACGCCACGCCAAGGCTCCAATTATGTTGCTGTCCATTCATACACCTTTCACAAGGCACAAGGCAGAGGGTGACACCCCTTTTCCAGCAGGAGTGACAACCCCCCCCATTCACACACCAGTCACACTGTAGTATACACTCCTCACCGTGTGTAGGGACTACAAAATTAAATAAAAACTCAAACTTTGAAATAAAAAATAAAATAAAAATATAAAAGCTCATCATCTGAGCATTAAATAAATATAGAAAAGCTCATAATCTGAGCAAAAAATAAATATTAAAAAAAATCAACATATGAGCATAATCCAACTAAATAGAAAAAACTCCTTATATGAGCACCAAGGGATATGTAAAAAAAAAAAAAAGGCACAGGAAAAGTTTTCTTTTTTTCTTTTCGACATCCTGGTGCCAAGTGCCCCGACTCTGGCTCCTCAGTCGGCGTGGTGGAGCCTGGGCTGAGGATGGAGCCTGGGGTGGGGATGGAGCATGGGGTGGGGATGGAGGGGGGGAGCAGCAGCATCCCCTACTTCCTCACTCCTGGCAGGTGGTGCCTGCCTGCCCTCCATGGCGTTGGCCAGGCGGGTGAGCACACTGTTGGTTTGTGCCAACATCCGCAGCTGCCGGGTGGTAGTGTTCCTCTGTTGCCGCCGGTTTCGTCTCCCCTCCTTCCGCACAGCATCAGTGTTGGCCTCCACCGCCCCTGCCAACCTGCTCACCTCCGCTGTGAGCAAAGCGGTGGCGTCCTGCTGCTCTACCATACAGGTAGCCATGGCTACACAGTTCGCGCTGACTTCCTCCAGGCTCACTGTGTCTCTTTTCCCCAGGTCAGCATGCAGGGTGAGGGCCTGCTGCACTGAGGAGGAGGAGAATGCCAGGCTGTCCGCCACCCGCCTCAAATCACCCACCATGGCCCCTATATGGCGGGCCTGTTCCTCCTGCAGCCCTTCTCGGAGGCCTGAGGGGACACCCCTCGTTTTGGAGAGAGCCTTCCTGGGAGGAGAGGCTGGGGCACGGACTGAGGGAGAAGAAGGGGAGGGGGTCACACTGGTGGGAGGGACACTGGAGGGGGCGACAATGGTGGGAGGGACAATGGTGGGATGGACAATGGTGGGAGGGACACTGGAGGGGCTTGCCCTGGAGGGGGGTGACGTTATTGTCGGGGGGTTGTTGGGGAGGTCAGGGATGGTGGGATCCTCCTGGAGGTATATGGAGTCCTCCTGTTGGAGGTCAATCGACTCCTCCAACACTTCCTCCTCCATAGATGGCCTATGGCGGCTCTCCTCCTCCACCAACATGGCCAGGATCTCCATGGGGGTTGACTGGACCACCTGAGGATGTGGGGATGGCGTGGGTCGCCCTGCAGCCGACGACGGCCCAGCTTCATCCTCAACATCTGTGGATGACACAAAAAAATACATGTTGCTGGAGCAACACACTTGTCACATGTTCCCTTCTACCCCCTCACATGTTCCCTTATACCCCCTCCCATGATACACAGCAAATATGAGATTAAAAAAACGTACCTGTCCCCAAGTCCCCAACAGTGGAATCATATCCTGGGACTCCCTCCACCTGCTCCAGCGAGAAACTTTGGGCAATCACCTCCTCCTCCGCATTTAAACGTAATAGGCAGGCTGGTCCTCCTCCCGTGCCCCTGGCATGCTTGCGGATTAACACCATTTTATCCCGGACCCGACGCCGCATATCATTTAGTTTTTTCTGGATCTCGTCCCAGGTCCTCTCCTCATTGCCCAGCGCATTCACGTCCAAAGTTATGGCATCAAAGATTGCCCTCCTTTGGGCTGTAGTGGTGTTCTTCCGCTGGGCACCATACAGGACAGCAGTATGGCGAGTGAGTGCCGCCAGCATGATCTCCATCTCAGATAAATTGAAATTGTTTTTTCTCTTTTTTTCTCTCCGAGGAGGTGCCATCGCAAATAAAGAAAGGGCAAAATTACCTTGCTCGGGGGGGGTGGAAAAAGCAGGATGTAATTTTGCACAGGACCTGCGCAGATCTGCCCCTATTTATTTGCTCAGTGCAAGCAGGTGGGCCGGCGTAGCCCAGGAAGTAGGACAGGCGCAGTTGCACGCATGGGCACACGGGAGCGTTCGATCTGCGCATGCGCCGTCGAGGATGCGCCGGGCGCAAGCCACTGCTGAACGGACAGACCATCATTTGCATAGGGGCACACCCACTTTCACTTGCGCTGGCTTGCGCCCTCAATTTTTGCTTACACAGGCGCAAATTACCACACAAAAGGCATCCTGAATCAGGTGGCAATCTTGCCCAATTGCGCCGGCGCAGAGCAATTGAGCTGAGCTGCACATGTGTAATTAATGGGCAAATCTACCTGAATCTACCCCATTGTTTTTATATTCATTATCTATATATGCATGTATGAAGGTATATATTCCAAGTGTTTATTTTCCATGAGAGTTTATAGAGAGATATGATGTTTTAAAGAAGTTATAACTCAGCATTGGAAAAGGGACAAAGGAGAGTTATTCAGTTGTGTTCAAACCCCCCCTCGCTCCTCATTCCAAAACCCCCCCTTCTTGTTCCTTGCTCTGTTAATGGCAAATATGGACATGCAAGAGGAAACCGCCCCTCCCCCTCCTTGTCCTCGCTTTACTGAAGGAACTTTTATGCCTGAATGACACGTGGACTGTTTGTACTATGAAGAGCCCCCATACCATAAATGGACTTACAAGGGGAATGTGTGCCACGATGCCAAATACAGATGTCACAGGGGGCGTGTAATAAGAAACCACCATGCATAGACTGACCTATCAAATGTGCTTATGTTTTGTAATGTAATTTTGTCTATAAGGCTATGGAATAAATGGGTTTGGCCTTCTCTTTGAGGTTGGACACCGAAGGAAGTAGAAGTTTGTCTCTCAGCTCTCTGCATGCTCCCAGGATTTGGGTCAAATGGCAGAAATGGGGTTAGCCCTGAGATTTTTTTAGGAAATCAATCGTTATCAATTGGCGCAACCAACGTGTGCTTTGCTTTATTGGGGAGAGTTTGTGCGGACAGGCTGACAGAGAGGAGGGGGGTCTGACAGAGAGTGCTTTTTGCTGCAGTCCACTCCCGTGCAGGTGTCCTTCCTTCTCTC
The DNA here is from genome assembly GCF_905171775.1 of Rana temporaria. Classification (NCBI taxonomy): domain Eukaryota; kingdom Metazoa; phylum Chordata; class Amphibia; order Anura; family Ranidae; genus Rana; species Rana temporaria. The sequence continues at coordinate 366,607,245 of NC_053489.1, forward strand.
TGCGTTTGTGCTGCGCTTTCCCAATCAAAGACGGGTAATTCTTGAGCAAAGTATCTTTTTAAAGAGGACTCGTCGTCCCTGTTTCTGCCGGGATGACGTCTATGTTTTATGTTGATTTGAATGTGACTATTTCGGGTGTATGTCTGTAGGTGGCGGGTTGACAGTATCTTCTCTTCAGGGGTTCCTGGGCCGGTGACGCAAAAAATGACGTGTCTGAGGCCCCGTACACACGACAGAGGAACTCGACGTGCTTGGCACGTCGAGTTCCTCGTCGAGTTTTGGGATGAAGCCGCCGAGGAGCTCGGCGGGCCGGCTTCTCCCATAGAAGAACGAGGACAACGAGAAAATAGAGAACATGTTCTCTATTTTCTCGTCGAGTTCCTCGGCGGCTCCATCGAGCCAAAACTGTACAGACGACAGAGTTTCTCGGCAGAATCCGGGTTTTGACCGAGTTTCTCGGTGAATTCTGCCGAGAAACTCTGTCGTGTGTACGAGGCCTCAGGGTGAATATGTATATGTATGAATGGTGTCACTGGATTTTTTCCTAAAAAAAACATCCGTGATTTACTAGTGTTGGGTTAAGTGAGGTTGGCAATATGCGCATATGGATATGTCTGGTCTGAAGAGAGGGGTCTAAATGTTGTTATGGATAGACACAGACAGGGCTGGACTGGGACAAAAATTTGGCCCTGGACTTCATCCAGACTGGCCCACTTTGACAGGTCTTTGACAGGTCTCTCTCATGGCGGCCCCCCCCCCGGCCACCCAAGCCCCCTCTCCCCCTTCACTAGCCACTAGCCGTTCTACTTTATTAGAGTAGAATGGCTGGTACTGGTACTCTTATAGGCAGTACCAGTGGGGAAGCTAGACATTATTTTACCCGGGGGGCAAAGAATCAGTTTGGTGCCCCCCCTTATGGGACAAGATTAGGCAGAAGTGAGAAACTCCCAGGCCATAGCTGTTGAGTCAGCCGTCTGTCCCCTCCCCCATGCTCCTCTGTCGTCACCCCTGCTCCTCCCCCTGCTTCTTTGTCCTCCCAGGTGAGTGCTGCGGGGAGGGAGAGGAGGTGAGCGCTGCGGGAAGGGAGAGAGAGGAGCGGAGGGGGCGGCAGTCCGCTGCCACTGAAACCGGCCCACTGAGCCATCAGCCCACCGGGAAACTCCCTGTAGTCCCAATGGCCAGTCCATCCCTGGACACAGAATTACATTGTTTTTTTTTCTTTTAGTAAAGGATTGAGCTACACGTGGTGTCAAAATAGGCTACGGGCCCGTGGCTGTCCCGGGGAGATAGGGGGCTGTCGGAATCTGCTTCCCCGCTGACAACCCAGACCCTTTGCTGCCATTTGCAGCCCTCTAGCCCTTTCCATTCATTTTTTAGAGACATTTTAGTAGTCAAAAGTCCGGGTCCCCATTGACTTCAATGGGGTTCGGGTTCGGGTCCCGAACCCAGACTTTTTTCCGAAGTTCGGCCGAACCCGTCGAACCCGAACATCCAGGTGTCCGCTCAACTCTAATGACCAGCCTACACTGTTTTTTGTCGTTTTATCAGTCAGGTTGTGTGATCTGTGGGGACCTGCCTGTATTTATCAATGGGTTCCAGGCCAACCTTCCCTTTGCCTTCCCTGCCACCTTAGCTGAGACAGCCTTACCTACCTACCTACCCTGATGGTGGTATGTGACTCACGACCTGATACATAAAGGGCTTTTTGCCTGTTATACTGTTGTAATGTGGTGCCCACGGGCTGTTCGGTTATTGCCCCTTCAATACCATGCCTAATGTCTATTTATGGACTGCTGCCCCGGCTGCTTTCCCTGTTGGTATTACCTACCAGGTGGTGATCTGCCGAGGGTCTAAACTGCTGTATGTATGCTGAACAACGCCCCTGCTATTGTGGAAGCATGGGCCCCGCCCGGATGCTGTTCTCTGCTGGAGGCCTTGCTCCAACTTGCCCTGTCCTGCCCCACCCCATGTGCTTAGTATTGCATTGTCCCCTGTGAACGCAGATGGTGTCCTCTCCTGCCCGCTGCCCATTGCCCATACCGGATTCTGTGCTCTGCGGCCCACTGGCCCTTCTTCTCTTCTTTCTCTTGTCCAAGGGGGGAATCATGACATGTTATTGGACAAGCACGGAAGGAAGAGAATGATGCAGACCTACATGTTCCTACCCTGGATGAACATAATTGTTCTGAACTCATGAAGGTAGTATCCGCTCATTTGCTGTCCTGTGTGCCCTGACCCCAATGCCTTGACTCACCTTGTATGTTGATGGCTCCATGGGGTGGCTGAGGTGGTAGAGAGTGAGTAAGGCCTTGCGTTCACTGCTACAGTTACAAAATAAATATGAAGGTTCTGGGTACCACATTTAAACGGGTTTTCTTTCACATACCATACCACCCTCAGGTATAGTGTATAGGGCATTTATTATCCCCTTTTGAAATTTTGTTTGAGACAGTCTCTAGATTAGGTTGTTATAAGCTATGACAGTTGCAATTACAGTCTGATAATTTGAGAAATTATGTGACCGCTCTTGGAAAAAAATTAACTAATATCTGTGTACAAGTTTTTTCTCGCATTTCTGATGTAGGTACCGATATTCACTGTATACTCCCTGGGTGATGGATAAGAAGTTCCTTCGAAAACATTCTCTGGAGATGAGATATGATGGACTGTGCCACCCACATCAGAATTAAACTATACAGTATATCTTTTTTCATATATGTGTGATTGTGACCACTGGGAATCTGTGGGTTGGAATATAGTTGATATAGGCTCTGATATATATAGATGTCAGGGGGGGTCCCAGACAAGTTTAAAGCAAGAGACCAAGGGCCAGATTCACGTAGGGCAGCGGCGGCGTAACGTATCATAGATACGTTTCACCGCTGCAATTTTTCATCGCAAGTGCCTGATTCACCAAGCACTTGCGATGAAAACCTACGCCGGCGGCCTCCAGCGCAAGGCGGGCCAATTTAAATGGGCGTGTGCCATTTAAATTAGGTGGGCTCCCGCGCCGGACCTACCGCGCATGCTCCGTTTCCGAACTCCCGCCATGCATTGCGCGCCGTGACGTAATTTTTTCGAACGGCGACGCGCGTAGCGTAATTCCGTATTCCTGGACGGCTTACGCAAACTACGTTATTTTTTACATTTCGACGCGAGAACGACGCCCATACTTTATACAGCAATACGATTGCTGTGTAAAGTTAAGGCAATTAAAAAAAAACGACTAACTTTGCGACGGGAAACTAGCGGCGACGTAGCGAACGCGAAAAACCGTCGGGAATCGCCGTAACTCCTAATTTGCATACCCGACGCTGGTTTACGACGCAAACTCCCCCCAGCGGCGGCCGCGGTATTGCATCTTAAGATCCGACAGTGTAAAACAATTACACCTGTCGGATCTTATGGCTATCTATGCGTAACTGATTCTATGAATCAGTCGCATAGATAGAAACAGAGATACGACGGCATATCAGCAGATACGCCATCGTATCTCCACTGTGAATCTGGCCCCAAGAAACTACAGGTTTTGAGTCCCATAATCACTGTGATATATTCCATAGGGTAATTAATTAATTAATTAATGTCAGAGTGTAAAGAAGTTCTTTAATGAGAAAATTAAGTTTAAAATTGCTTGTAAATGTTTATGAATATGTTCGCATAAACAACTGAAAATGTGTTATTATATATCATTCAAAGCACAAACATGGGATCAGAACAAAGGTTTAAGAGAAAAATGATTGATTAAGATTGTGTAAAGAACTGTTTAAAATTCAGATAATGGTAAACAACATGGTATTTTGAATTTAACAGAAAATCCTACAGATCTGGTTGCAAGAATTAATAATAAGTTGAGGATTGAGCAATGTTTACAACAGATTCTAAACTCGGGTTTGGTTGTTAAATTGGGGTGGTAGATTGTTCTAATTTACTTAAGGTTCCCCAGGGAAAATATTAAAATATGAAAGTTATGTTCAATCTAAAAATTATAAAATTGTAAAAAAAGCAAAACAAAAAACAAACAAGTGTTAAAAGTTTTTGTAATTGAGTATTTCTGATAAAAGTGGGGATTTTGGTTGGTTGTAGTAATTTTTTTTTCGGAGGAAAACGCCGGTCGTTCATGCGCAGGAACTGATCTGTGGATTTCACGAGATTTGTCCACTAAGCAATTTTTTTGTCGCTGCTGTAGTCAAGAAATGTCATATTATAATGTAATGTACATGATTTTTGGCAGATATACAAACCAAATATGTTTAAATTTTTTTAAAAAGGGTTAAAAATTTGAAAAACGATAAAATTCGATTGTAGTCACATTGCATGGTGTGTGATATATAAAGCTTGTAAAATCTGTTTGAAACAGTAGGGAACAGATGTTTTCCCTTAAAGGTCATTAGGGAGAGCATTACATGAAAGGAAATGCTTCTCTCTTAGCAGAAGAGATGCAGATCAGGTTACACGCTATGATAGTTTTCCCTTCTGTGAACCTTGGAATAACATTTTGGTTGAATGAGGTTCATAGATGTATTTTTGTTTGATATAGAGATCTCTTTCTCTCTTTCTCTCTCTTTCTTTCTCTCTCTCTCTCTTTCCCTCTCTCTCTCTCTCTCTCTCTCTCTCTCTCTCTCTCTCTCTCTCTCTCTCTCTTTCCTTCTCTCTTTCTTTTTCTATTTCTCTCTCTCTCTGGTATTTTAATAAAGTATGGGTTTTTGCACCATTTTTACTGAACAACTAGAGGCCACTTCACAAATGACTTTGTTAAAATTGCATGACCCTAAACATGTGGCCCTAGCGAACAAGGGGGGTGTATTTAGAATGTTACCTGAGGACAGTACTGATAAAATAGTCATTTTAAGGGGGGACTGTGATGGAAGTGAAATAAAATGAATATTTTATTCTATGCTATTTTATGTTAAGCGAATTCTTTTATTAGAACCACTGAAATGTTTTCTCTTTTTATATTCTTTTATATACTTATATTGGCCCAGATTCACGTAGGGCGGCGTAAATTTAAGCGGGCGTAGCGTATCGTATATACGCTATGCCGCCGCAACTTAGAGAGGCAAGTGCAGTATTCACAAAGCACTTGCGTCTAAAGTTACGGTGGCGTAGCGTAAATGTGCCGGCGTAAGCGCGTCTAAATCAAATGAGGAAGAGGTGGGCATGTTTTATGCAAACTAATCATGACCCCACGTAAATGCTCAGTATCACGTCGAATTTTGAAAGTAAATTACGCCCGCTCAATGCTTAGTCGACGTGAACGTAACCTACGCACAGCCCCATTCACGGACGACTTACGCAAACAACGTAAAATACGACGCTGTTCGTACCTTTCCGACGTCCATACCTAACATGACTTACCCCTGCTTTATGAGGGGTAACTTTACGCCGGCGTATGTCTTATGAAAACAATGTATCTTGATACGCCGGGCGCACATACGCTCGTGAATCGGCGTATCTAGTTAATTAGCATATTTGACGCGGAAATATACGGAAGCGCCACCTAGCGGCCAGCGTAAATATGCACCCTAAGATACGACGGCGTAGGAGGCAACTGTGAGGCGTATCTGATTCTATGAATCAGGCACCGAGTTGTGACGGCCCGCACTCAGAGTTACGACGGTGTATCTGGAGATACGCCGTCGTAACTCCTTTGTGAATCCGGGCCATTGTTTTTATATTCATTATCTATATATGCATGTATGAAGGTATATATTCCAAGTGTTTATTTTCCTTGAGAGTTTATATCAGAAATTATGTTTTAAAGAAGTTATAACTCAGCATTGGAAAAGGGACAAAGGAGAGTTATTCAGATGTGTTCAAACCCCCCCTCGCTCCTCATTCCAAAACCCCCCTTCTTGTTCCTTGCTCTTTTTATGCTAAATATGGACTTGCAAGAGGAAACCGCCCCTCCCCCTACTTGTCCTCGCTTTACTGAAGAAACTTTTATGCCTGAATGACACGTTGACTGTTTGTACTATGAAGAGCCCCCATACCATAAATGGACTTACAAGGGGAATGTGTGCCATGGTGCCAAGTACAGACATCACAGGGGGCGTGTAATAAGAAACCACCATGTATAGACTGACCTATCAAATGTGCTTATGTTTTGTAATGTCATTTTGTCTATAAGGCTATGGAATAAATGGGTTTGGCCTTCTCTTTGAGGTTGGACACCAAAGGAAGCAGCAGTTTGTCTCTCAGCTCTCTGCATGCTCCCATGATTTGGGTCAAACGGCAGAAATGGGGTTAGCCCTGAGATTGTATCAGGAAATCAATCGTTATCATATGTTTCCCATGATGCTTCCCCAGTGTCTTCTGATTGTCCCTCTGTCGTGGCCAATGGGGATAGTGGTCAGGAAGGTGGGCAGTGTCGCTGCGAACACATTAGAGCCACTCTCTGTTCTACTCTCGGCTGACAGGAGAAAGGGGAGGGGGCGAGCGGGGGGGTAAGCACAGCCACAGCCCGCCTCTCCCCTGTGTCACATTGCTGCTGCCAAGTTAAGTTCTCTGGAAAATCAACCCGCTTTACCAATGATTGGGGGGCGCTTAACAGCACCAACTACAGCACCAACTACAGCATCTTCCTGGTGTCATCTAACCCCCCAAACCCCCCCCCCCACCGCTGCCACCGCACACCCTCATAGGGACGCTACCATAACTTGCCAGTACTGCATCCACCTAGATCGGAGCTGACCCCAATGGGGCCCCATGAGCACTTGGGGCCCACGGGCCGTTCCCAGGGGTGCCCGCTCAATAAGACGGCCCTGGATGAATTGAAGACTGCCTTTCGTACCAGGTTCGGCCATTACGAATACCTAGTAATGCCCTTCGGCCTATGTAACGCCCCTGCCACCTTTTAAGCATCAAGTCAATGATGTTTTCAGAGACTGTCTGGACATTTATGTAGTTGTCTATCTTGATGATAATTAAATTTTTTCCTCCTCTCTCGAGCAGCACCGGAAACATGTCAAGAGGGTACTCTGTCGTCTCTGCCAGCATGGACTGTACGCAAAACCAGAAAAGTGCAAATTCGAGTGACAGGTGTCAGCTCCAGATACCATTCTATCGGAAGGCAACTTCCAACTTCTTACTTTTACAAACTAGCCTGATGTCTGGCTTGAAGCAGGCTTCTACAGGTGTGTCTGGTCCCTCTGGAGTCACTATGATACCCAAGGACGGGATACTTTGGAAGAATGAAAAAAGAAGTGTAGCGCTAAAGTAATAAAAAAAATTCCAATCGATCACTCCAAAATGTTGCAATTGAAGTATGAATCCAATCCAGAGAGAGATCAAGTGTAAGAGGAATAGGAGAGCCGCCACCAACACCAAAACACACTGACCCTTGCCGTCAGTACGTGAGTAATGCACATATAAGATATCCCAAAATAAGGAACATGGAAACTCTCAATTCATCAGATCCTTCCTCTTCCAAAAAGATCTTCCACCAAAACTCTCTCCACAGACCCAAGAGGTTTACATGTATTTGGATATCAGCAAGGGGTTAACCAGAGCAGCTCCAATAGTGAACCAATGAAAACATGTGTAAAAAATTAGAAAAGACAACTCATTGCGCAAACATCCCATCAGTTTAAAACATTTATTGATAAGATGAGTGTGGATGCACTCACATGTTATAAAAATGTAGCAAGCATATAATCAGGAAAGTGACCAGTGCTTCCTACCCATCAGATGGCGCTCATCCATCCGTTCAACAGCAATCCGTCAGCCTTCCTCCACTCGCCCGTCGTTTCTCCACTAACGTGTGTCATCAGGGGCGTAGCTATGACGTATGGCATTGATGCTTAAATAAAGGGCGGAAATGAGCTTAAAACTGGAAGTGGAGTGCGTTCCAGCAGGCGGTAGTGAGCACATCATCGTCTAGGGAATGCCTCTCCCCAACAGGACAGGAATTAGAACAGAGATGCGTTCCAACCAGCGGAAGTAAAACAAACCACCGCTGTAGAAACATTAAAGCGGGATTCCACCCGCAAATTCAGCAGCTACTAACACTGTAGCTGCTGACTTTTATTAAGGACACTCACCTGTCCTAGGCGCCCATGGTGATGGGCCCCCGACAGCGATCGCTCAGTCCGGCGCCTCCATCCTGATTAAGGGAAACAGGCAGTGAAGCTTTACGGCTTCACTGCCCGTTTCCTAATGCACATATAATCTACCAGAGCTGCCGCAATTAAAAAAATCTGTATAAAATAAATAAAGAATGATAATGGACTGATTGCTCAAACCATGGATGAGGAAAAAGCTCCACTCAAACATGAAAAATGGGCCTAAATTATTATTTAAAAAAGTAAAAACCACAAAGAACAGTCCAATTGAAAAAAATGAACCAAGAAATTAATCTATTATAATATTAAATGAATATAACAATAGTAAATGGAAGGAGCAATAGCGGTTGAAAATCGAAATGAGTAGCGCCATCTTGTGGTTACATAACAGAATATCATGCAATGTATTTTCACAAACTATAACATAAAAAGAATCAGAAAATGTATATAAAAAAAACATAAGATCACAGTACATTAATATGCAAACTAACTATTAAAAAAAAAAAAAATGAAAGAAAATAATAATAATATAATCCAAATAAATGAGAATAGGGATGTTAACCATTATTGATAAATGCGTTAACATCAAATTCTACGTTCATACTGTATGGAGTGTAATGTCCCGTACACACCATCACTTTATGTGATGAAAAAAAACGTCATTTTCTGTGAAGTAAAAAATGACGTTTTTGAAACTTCAATTTTCAAAGACGAAGTTGCCTACACACCATCGTTTTTTCTCACAATGTTCTAGCAAAGCGAGATTACGTTCTCACCACTTTTTCCATTGAAGCTCGCTTCTGGGCATGCGCGGGTGTAAAAACAACGACGTTTTTTGCTACACACGGTCAATTTCTGTGAAGTAAAAAACGACGTTTTGAAAAACGACACATAAAATTGAAGCATGCTTCAATTTTTTTTGGTCGTTTTTTACAAGACATAAAACAACGTTTTCCCCCACACACGGTCAATTAAAGTGACGTTTTTAAAAACTTTGTTTTTTTTCATCACATAAAGTGATGGTGTGTACGGGGCATAAGTCTGGGCCTGAAAAATCCACTTCGTTTCGAGACGTGACACTTCTCTAATCATATTACTGCCTCTCCAATGACCCGTGAATTTATCAATGCCCAAGAAAACAGTTCCCTCCGGATTACAATCATGCTTACGTGCATAATGCATTGAAAGACTGTGCTTCGGAAAACCCTGTCTAATATTTGCCACGTGTTCGCTCAGTCTGACATGGAGTATGCGTATAGTTCCGCCCAATGTACTGTTTTCCGCAAGGACATTTGATCATTTTGTGGTACAGGTGATGAACGGTTTAATAGGATGGATGGCCTGAGTTGATGTTGATTGAAACGAGTTTGTCCTCCTGTTTCTGTTGGCATTATTCTTACAAATGGGACATCTCCTACAAGGGTAGAAACCTCCCATAGTTTGAAAAAAGGAAAGCTGCTTGGGCGGATCTAATATATTAGGGGCAGAGGCGGCTCTAGGCTTTGTGAGGCCTTAGGCAAATCTGAGACACGAGGCCCCGCTCACATCCATAATGGGAAAAATAATTCAAGCCGTAAAAATTAATTGTATAAATTGCATATATTAAGAGTTTTAAATTCTGTATGTGTGTGTATATATATATATATATATATATATATATATATATATATATATAATCACATATTACACGCATATTACACACATATTACATGAAGGTCAGGTTAATATAACCCATCCAGCACAGAGTTCCCCCATATATCAGAGTCTGCAGGATTCCCCCTTACAGTGCAAGGGAACTCTGATATAAAGGTGAATGCTGCGGATCGTGATCTTTGGGGAAACCTGCAGACTTTGGTGTAAAGGGGAACTCTATTGTAATGGAGGGGGGAGCTCTGGTGACCAAAGATTACCTTTAGATCAGAGTTCACTGCATTCCCCTATACAGTATATCACAGAGTTCCAACCTGCATTTAAAATGGGAATTCGAATGTAGAGGGGGCTCTGGAGCACCTTCTGCAGACTGAGCGAGTCGCAGACATGATACAGTAGATGCAGATATGATACAGGAGATGATCAGAGACTGCAGACATGGTACAAGAGATGGTTAGAGACTGCAGACATGGTACACGAGATGGTCAGAGACTGCAGACATGGTACAAGAGATGGGCAGAGACTGAAGACGTGATTCAAGAGATGCACAGAGACTGCAGACTTGATACAAGAGATGGGCAGAGACTGCAGATGTGATACAAGAGATGGGCAGAGACTGCAGACGTGATACAAGAGATGGGCAGAGACTGCAGACGTGATACAAGAGATGGGCAGAGACTGCAGACGTGATACAAGAGATGGGCAGAGACTGCAGACGTGATACAAGAGATGGGCAGAGACTGCAGACGTGATACAAGAGATGGGCAGAGACTGTAGACATGATTCAAGAGATGGGCAGAGACTGCAGACATGATACAAAAGATGGGCAGAGACTGTACTGACATAGTACAGGAGATGATCAGAGACTGCAGACATAGTACAAGAGATGATCAGAGACTGTAAACGTGATATAGGAGATGGTCAGAGACTGTGCAGACATGATACAAGAGATGGTCAGAGACTGCAGGCATGATACAAGAGATGGTCAGAGACTGCAGGCATGATACAAGAGATCAGTGGCGGCTGGTGCTCACAATTCTTGGGGGGGTGCAAACAAACTGAAAAATTAAAAAAAAAAACATCAATTGTAGCTACTGTGCCCATCAATTGCAGCCACTGTGCCCCATGTATCCACATCTCTTGTGGGGTGCCTAGAGCCACACCTTTTGTGGCAGACAACATCTGTTTGATTGGGGGGAGGATATGTGCTAGGTGGGCTTTGGGAGGGGAGAAGACATGTGCTGGGGGGTGGATTTCATATCCAAGCCCCCTTGTAGCACAAGTCCTAAAGTGCCCCCTAGCACACAGTGGCATCACTAGGGTTGGTGTAACCTGGTGCAGAAAAACGTGGTGTCACCCCCTGCACTTAGCAGGTTAGTGCGTCAGTGTGGCTCTCCCCCCTTAACCTGCAACAATGGATGGAGAAGGGAAGGGATTGAGGTGGAGGGGGGGAATAGAACTAGATTGGGATCGGGGGAATGGATGAAGCAAGAATGGGATCAGGGGATGGATAGGGATGGGATCGGGGAGAATGGATGGAGCTGGGATGGTATGGGGGAATGGATGGAGATGGGATTGGATCGAGGGATGGATGGATGGATCCGGAACAGGATTGGGGTGGGGTGGATGGAGCTGGGATGGTATGAGAGAATGGATGCAGCTGGGATTGGATCAGGGAATGGATGGAGTCGGGATGGGATCGGGTTGGGGTGGATGGAGCCGAGAGTGGGATGTGGGTGGATGGAGCTGGGATGGGATGGGGGAATGGAATGGAGCTGGGATTGAATCAGGGGATGGATGGAGCTGGGATGGGATTGGGGTTAGGTGAATGGAGCTTGGATTGGATCGGGGGATGGATGGAGCTGGGATGGTATGGGGGAAGGGATGGAGCTGGGATGGTATGGGGGGGGGTAGATGGAGCTGGGATGGTATGGGGGGGGATAGATGGAGCTGGGATGGTATGGGGGGGGGATAGATGGAGCTGGGATGGTATGGGGGGGGATAGATGGAGCTGGGATGGTATGGGGGGGATAGATGGAGCTGGAATGGTATGGGGGGGATAGATGGAGCTGGGATGGTATGGGGGGGGATAGATGGAGCTGGGATGGTATGGGGGGGATAGATGGAGCTGGGATGGTATGGGGGATAGATGGAGCTGGGATGGTATTGGGGGGGATAGATGGAGCTGGGATAGTATGGGGGGGATAGATGGAGCTGGGATGGTATGGGGGGGGATAGATGGAGCTGGGATGGTATGGGGGGGATAGATGGAGCTGGGATGGTATGGGGGGGGATAGATGGAGCTGGGATGGTATGGGGGGGGATAGATGGAGCTGGGATGGTATGGGGGGGATAGGTGGAGCTGGGATGGTATGGGGGGGATAGGTGGAGCTGGGATGGTATGGGGGGGATAGGTGGAGCTGGGATGGTATGGGGGGAAAGATGGAGCTGGGATGGTATGGGGGGGATAGATGGAGCTGGGATGGTATGGGGGGGATAGATGGAGCTGGGATGGTATGGGGGGGATAGATGGAGCTGGGATGGTATGGGGGGGATAGATGGAGCTGGAATGGTATGGGGGGGATAGATGGAGCTGGGATGGTATGGGGGGGGATAGATGGAGCTGGGATGGTATGGGGGGGATAGATGGAGCTGGGATGGTATGGGGGATAGATGGAGCTGGGATGGTATTGGGGGGGATAGATGGAGCTGGGATAGTATGGGGGGGATAGATGGAGCTGGGATGGTATGGGGGGGATAGATGGAGCTGGGATGGTATGGGGGGGATAGATGGAGCTGGGATGGAATGGGGGGGGATAGATGGAGCTGGGATGGTATGGGGGGGGATAGATGGAGCTGGGATGGTATGGGGGGGATAGGTGGAGCTGGGATGGTATGGGGGGGATAGGTGGAGCTGGGATGGTATGGGGGGGATAGGTGGAGCTGGGATGGTATGGGGGGATAGATGGAGCTGGGATGGTATGGGGGGGATAGATGGAGCTGGGATGGTATGGGGGGGATAGATGGAGCTGGGATGGTATGGGGGGGGATAGATGGAGCTGGGATGGTATGGGGGGGATAGATGGAGCTGGGATGGTATGGGGGGGGTAGATGGAGCTGGGATGGTATGGGGGGGGGTAGATGGAGCTGGGATAGTATGGGGGGGGGTAGATGGAGCTGGGATAGTATGGGGGGATAGATGGAGCTGGGATAGTATGGGGGGATAGATGGAGCTGGGATAGTATGGGGGGGATAGATGGAGCTGGGATAGTATGGGGGGATAGATGGAGCTGGGATAGTATGGGGGGGATGGATGGAGCTGGGATAGTATGGGGGGGATAGATGGAGCTGGGATGGTATGGGGGGGGTAGATTGAGCTGGGATAGTATGGGGGGGGTAGATGGAGCTGGGATAGTATGGGGGGGATAGATGGAGCTGGGATGGTATGGGGGGGATAGATTGAGGTGGGATAGTATGGGGGGATAGATGGAGCTGGGATGGTATGGGGGGGGGCATAGATTGAGCTGGGATGGTATGGGGGGATAGATGGAGCTGGGATAGTATGGGGGGATAGATGGAGCTGGGATAGTATGGGGGGGATGATGTCCCCCCGAGTTTCATTCAGAAGAACTCATTGGGATGTTAAAGGTAGAATACCCCTAATTAGAGGTAGGGGGTAAAAAAGATGATATAGGAGAAGAAAAGGGAAAAGGAAACCAAACCAGAAAAACAAACCAGAGTGATGGAATGGAAACAAGGAAAAAGGAATTAATCCGTTTTTCCAGAGCTGAATCCATCTAGGAAAGGTCTAAAACTCTCCATCTCATTAAGACTAATGAGATGGAGAGTCTAATCCAGCGCATCTCCCGCTGGAGTAAGGCCTTGTTCCAATCTCCACCCCTTTGTGGAATATGTATACGTTCCAAAGCTGAAAAAGTGACTCTGGGCATTCTATACTGATGTTGTCTAGAAACATGTCTCCCTAATGGGAGATATAGATTCCCAATTTTCATGCTGTTAATATGCTTTTCAACTCTTTTCCTGAACTGTTGTCTAGTTTTGCCTATGTAAAATGCTCCACAAGGGCAAAACATGATGTACACTATCCCTTGTGTATTACAATTGGCATAATGACATGAATTGAAAGAGTCCCCATTAGGCAACGCCAAAAAGGGACCACCACCTATCACAGGACATTGTGAGCATGTGCTGCATGGATAGGTTCCAAAGATTTTACAGGGATCACCTCTGCTTTCCCCTTTATACTCACTCTGCACGAGCATATTCCCAATGGATGTTGCCTTCCTGAAGGTAATCTGAGGTTTGGGAGTTATATATCCCTTTAAGGTTGGATACTCAGTAAGGATGGGCCAATATTTATTCGCAATCTTGCGGATTTTGAGCATCTGAGTAAGTCATTATAATTAGAGTTGAGCGGACACCTGGATGTTCGGGTTCGGACCCGAACCCGGACTTTGAAAAAAAAGTTTGGGTTCGGGACCAAACCCGAACCCGGACTTTGACCCGAACCCGAACCCCATTGAAATCAATGGGGACCCGGACTTTTGACTACAAAAATGTCTCTAAAAAACTAAGGGAAAGGGCTGGAGGGCTGCAAATGGCAGTAAAATGTCGGGAAGAGCATGGCAAGTACTCTTGTACTAAATGTGGATAGGGAAATAACTTAAAATAACATAAAAAAAATTAAAATAAAAAATATAATGATTTTTGACCTTTGAGGACGAGGTCCATACAGTTTTGTTCAAAATTATTGAACCCCCCAATGCTGTAAAGGGTTTTAGGGTTTTAGGGAATTTAGTGTACATTTGTAATTGTATTCAGAATGAAATCCTACAAGGACTTCATAAAGAACCATATGCAACTAATATGACATCAATTGGTTTTGTAATACAGTAGTAAATGCAAAATTCAAGGCAATGGGCACTGTTGAAACGCTACCTGGTCGTGGCAGAAAGAAGATGCTGACTTCGACTGCTGTGCGCTACCTGAAGCGTAGAGTGGAGAAAAGTCCCCGTGTGACTGCTGAGGAACTGAGAAAATATTTGTCAGATGTGGGTACTGAAGTTTCTGCTCAGACAATATGGCGCACACTGCATAATGAAGGCCTCCATGCCAGAACTCCCAGGCGCACCCCCTTGCTGTCTCCAAAGAATAAGAGTCGACTGCAGTATGCCGAAAGTCATGTGGGCAAACCACACACGTTTTGGGATTGTGTTTTGTGGACTGATGAAACAAAATTACAACTGTTTGGGCCCATGGATCAACGCTATGTTTGGAGGAGGAAGAACAAGGCCTATGATGAAAAGAACACCTTGCCTACTGTGAAGCATGGCGGGGGGGTCAATCATGCTTTGGGGCTGTTTTGCTTCTGCAGGTACAGGGAAGCTTCAGCGTGTGCAAGGTACCATGAATTCTCTTCAGTACCAGGAGATATTGGATGACAATGTGATGCAGTCCGTCACAAACCTGAGGCTTGGGAGACGTTGGACCTTTCAACAGGACAATGATCCCAAGCATACCTCCAACTCCACTAGAGCATGGTTGCAGATTAAAGGCTGGAACATTTTGTAGTGGCCATCGCAGTCACCAGACTTAAATCCGATTCAGAACCTCTGGTGGGACTTAAAGAAAGCAGTTGCAGTGCGCAAGCCTAAAAATGTGACTGAAGGTGGAAGCGGCGGTGGAGGAGAAGGACTAGGAGGTAGCCAACACAGCAGGTTTTGGTTTTTAATTAATTTATTATTTAAATTAGGGTAAACCCCAAAATAGTGAGACAGATCTAGGGTTGCTACCTCATCCCTTTAAACCTGAACACAGAGTTACACAGGTTCTGGGGCTAATTTGATGTCGATAAGGCACCAAGTGAGTTTAATTAGCAGCACCTTAATCAGCCAGAGAACCTGTGTAATTAATATGTTTTTGCTTTGAAAGGGATGAGATGGCAACCCTAGAAAGCTCAGAAAAAAACAATGGCTGGGTAAGGCCAGCCCGGTGTCTATTCTGCACAAGGTACGGACAACTCCTCTGGGATCCATGCCTGGTTCATTTTAATGAACGTGAGCTTGTCCACATTGGATCTGGACAGGCGGCTGCGCTTGTCTGTGATAACGCCCCCTGCCGTGCTAAATACACGTTCAGACAATACACTGGCCGCAGGGCAGGCCAGCACCTCCAAGGCGTAAAGGGCAAGCTCAGGCCATGTGCCCAATTTGGAGACCCAGAAGTTTAAGGGGGCATAGCCGTCATTCAGTACGTGTAGGGGTGTGCTCACATACTGCTCCACCATGTTGCTGAAATGCTGCCTCCTGCTAAAACGTTCCATATCAGCTGGTGGTGCTGTTTGTTGTGGCGTGGTGACAAAGCTTTTCCACATTTCGGCCATGCTAACCCAGAGAAGCTCGGAGCAATAGAATGCAATGGCATATGCGCAGGGTGGACATGACAGAGTTAACAGGGGAAGTAAAATGGTCAGGAGTTTAAAGGGGGAGTTGCCTAGGGGAGGGGTGAGAGGCATATAAAAGGTTGGCCCATCCCATCATAGGCAAGCACAGCGCGGGGGAAAGTTCCCACCCACCCTCCCTAATTTTATGGTTTGATGGGCTTTTGTTTTCCAATGGCTTGTTTTTGTTTCGTGTGTTTCTTTTGCTTTGTCTTTACAGGAGATCGTGTTCATGGATGTCGTGGCAGTGGCGGGTGTTGGTCTTGGCAGGAGAGAGAAGATATGGTAAAAGGAGGAGTCTTGGGGACCCATCGTTGTTATGGGTCCCGATAATGGTTTCCAGCTAACGGAGGTTAGCTGGAAAGTGGGAATGGGGCACTGCGGTCAGTGGCTGTCTGTCATGAATTACCTCGGCCACCAGAGGGCGCTAGCGGCACACCGGCACGCGCAATGCGCGCGCAATCGCGGCATCGCGCTCGTGCACGCGCGCACCGGTGGTAACGGCGCGCGGGAGCGCGCATCGGCGGTAACGGCGCGCGGGCACGTGCAGGCGTCCATCTGGCGCCAAAACAAACCTATTTAAAGTGTCCTGGGAGCCTGGCCCCTTGCTGTCCGGTCTGCAGCGTTTCCTGAGACCACCTGTACCTGTACCTGTACCAACTACTCCTGCTTGATCCAGATCCTGATACCCGGCTTGTCTTTGTTGTCCCTGTCTTCCGCCTGCCCTGACTTCGGCTTGTTCTGACCATTCTCCTGCCTGATCCCTGGTACTCCTCTGACCGCCTGTTGCCGACCCGGCTAGTCGACCTCTCTGTTACCTGGGCCTCTCCTGCTTACCAGTCCGGCTGCTCCTGCCTCTTCAGTCTTCTGGGACCCTGTTCAGTCTTCTGGGACCTGCTGCGGCCAGACTCTCCGAATACCTTCCTTTCCGGCTTACCTGCTGTTCCAGTGTTCCTGCATCCAGGCTGCTACCTACCGGCCTGCACCTGCCCTTCAGAGACTTCCTCAGACTTCGCAGAAGCTCCATCTGGCCCCTGCACCAGCGTCATCCCTGGCGCTTGTGCGACTCTGCATTCCCGCTCCCCCTGTCTACTCTACCAGGGGTCCGGGATCAGAGGAGCAACAGCAGCCACTTCCTGCACGTCGGGCTCTCCCTTAAGGTACGTGACACTGTCTCCGGGCCAGTTTTTCGGCAGGAGGCCTATCTATACACTGTTTGGTACCGCAGTGCTTTATGGGTTTTTTCCCCGATATGGGTACTGAGGGCCTGCCGAGACCAACAATAGTTAAATTATGGTTTATTAACAGAGTTTATGTTATTATGGTATTTTATAGTGTTATGTTATTTATATATATATATATATATATATATATATATATATATATATATATATCTATATATATATATATATATATATATTTATATATATATATATATATATATATATATATATTTATGTTTAATAAATTAGGCTGCTACGGCCTTGTTTTAACTCCAACACTGGTGTGGTCTCAGTTACTATTGTAAGGTTAATGGGGGTTGTATTTGGGTTAGAGAATAAGTCCATCTGTTATACCTTAGTCATGCCTTCTGAGGTGCTGGCGGTGCCCCTGCTGCGTTGGCGACCTCTTCCTCCTCCTCTGACTTCGCCTTCTGCTTCCACTGTGGCCCCGCTGCCAGGTGGGAATTGCACCAGCAGCGTGTCTAACAGCGTGCGCTTGTACTCGCGCATCTTGCGTTCACGCTCCAGTGAGGGGATTAAGGACGGTACATTGTCCTTGTAACGGGGATCCAGCAGCGTGGCCACCCAGTAATCAGCACCTGTCATAATGTGCGAAACACGCCGGTCGTTGCGGAGACACTGCAGCATGTAATTGCTCATGTGTGCCAGGCTGCCCAGAGGCAACGAAAAGCTGTCCTCTGTGGGAGGTGTATCATCTGTGTCCTCTGTATCCCCCCAGCCACGCACCAGTAATGGCCATGAGCTGGTCTGGATGCCATCCTGCTGTGAACATGGTTCCTCCTCCTCCTCCATGTCTTCCTCCTCCTCATCCTCCACCGCGTCATCCTCCAGAACTGTGCCCTTGCTAGACAATTGTGTACCTGGCCTTTGTTGGTGCACGAACCCACCCTCGGAGCCACTTGTGAATGACTGCCCTGAAAGCCTTGCAAATGATCCCGATTCTTCCTCCTCCTCTTCCTCCTTTGCCACATTCTCTTCCATCATCGCCCGTAGCGTTTTTTCAAGGAGGCATAGAAGTGGGATAGTCACGCTGAGAGTGGCGTCATTGGCACTGGCCATGTTGGTGGTCACTCAAAACAGCGCAATAAGGAACACAGGTCTCGCATGGAGGCCCAGTTATTGGTGGTTAAGTGGTTCTGTTCCGCAGAGCAACTCACGTGTGGGTGCTGCAGCTGGAACTCCACTATCGCCTGCTGCTGCTCGCACAGTCTGGCCAGCATGTGCAAGGTGGAGTTCCACCTTGTGGGCACATCACATATGAGGCGGTGAGCGGGAAGGCCGAAGTTACGCTGCAGCGCTGCCAGGCGAGCAGCAGCAGGGTGAGAACGCCGAAAGTGCGCACAGACGGCCCGCACTTTCTGCAGCAGCTGTGGCATATTGGGGTAAGTTCTCAGGAAACTCTGCACCACCAAATTCAGCACATGCGCCAGGCAAGGAATGTGCGTCAAACCGGCTAGGCCCAGAGCTGCTACGAGATTTCGCCCATTATCGCACACCACCAGGCCCGGCTTGAGGCTCACTGACGCCAACCACTCATCGGTCTGTTGTTCCATGTCCCTCCACAACTCCTGCGCGGTGTGTGGTTTTTCCCCCAAACAGGAACGTTTTAAAACTGCCTGCTGGCGTTTACCCATGGCTGTGCTGAAGTTGGTGGTGAGTTTGTTACGCTGACTGGATGAGGAGGCGGTAGAGGATGAGGAAGCGGAGTAGAAGGAGTTAGGAACAGGAGGCAAACTGAAGCGCCCTGCAATCCTCGGTGGTGGAAGGACATGCGCCAAACTGCTATCTGTTTCAGGCCCAGCCGCCACTGCATTTACCCAGTGCGCTGTTAGGGAGATATAACGTCCCTGACCGTGCTTACTGGTCCACGTATCCGTAGTTAGGTGGACCTTGGCACAGATGGCGTTGCGCAGTGCACACCTGATTTTGTCCCCCACTTGGTTGTGCAGGGAAGGGATGGCTCGCCTGGAAAAGTAGTGGCGGCTGGGCACGACGTACTGTGGGACAGCCAATGCCATCAGGCTTTTAAAACTCTGCGTCTCCACCAGACGGAATGACAGCATTTCAAAGGCCAGTAATTTTGAAATGCTGGCATTCAGGGCCAGGGATCGCGGGTGGGTAGAGGGGTACTTCCTCTTACGCTCCAGTGTTTGGGAGATGGAGAGCTGAATGCTTCCATGGGACATTGTGGAGATGTTTGGTGACCCAGGTGGTAGTGTTGCTTTCCGGTCCTCTAATTGAGGGGTGGCAGGTGGCACTGTCACTACGGAGGTGGATGAAGAGGCAGAGAAGCCCGAGACTGATGCAGAAGAGGAAGCAGGAGAAGCCAGAGACCTTTCTTGGTTTTTGCGGTGTCTACTCCACTGCAGCTCGTGCTTTGCACTTAGATGCCTGGTCATGCAGGTTGTACTCAGGTTGAGAACGTTTATGCCTCGCTTCAGGCTCTGATTGCACAACGTGCAAACCACGCGTGTCTTGTCATCAGCACATTGTGTGAAGAACTGCCACGCTAGGGAACTCCTTGGACCTGGCTTTGGTGTGCTCGGTCCCTTGCTGCGTTGGGCAGTAGCAGGCGTACTGTCTAGGGGACGGACGCTCTGCTTTGGCACCCTGCTCCCTCTTCTGCTGTGCTGGTGGCTCTGTGCGACCACCGCCTCTTCCTCCGAACTACATGGGTCACCTGCATGAGGTTGATTCCATGTCGGGTCGAGGACCTCATCGTCCTCCCATTCATCTTCCGCCCAGTCTTCACCGCTGCCCTCCTTGTTGGTCTGCACAATTGCAAAAGCACCAGCAACTGTGTTTCATCATCATCATGCAAGACGTGCTGTGATGGTCCCCCCATGAACTCATCCTGAAATATAAGTGGTTGGGCATCGGTGCACTCAATCTCTTCCCCTTCTGGGGCTGGGCTAGGTGGATGGCCCTGGGAACACATGCTAACAGACTCATCAAAAAGAAGAAGAGACTGCTACATGCTTTGGGGCTCAGACTGCTTGGCTGATTTCCAAGGGGGTGAGGTGAAAGACTGATGGTGGACATCAGCTGCAGGCACCAACTCTGAACTTTCAGCACAAGACTGGTTGGAAAACGATGTGAAGGAACTGGAGGCACTGTCAGCAACCCAATCTACTAACGCCTGTTCTGCTCCTGGCCTCAACATTCATAGAGCTGGATTAGGCCCAACCAAATACCGCTGCAGGCTCTGTCGGCTACTCGCACCTGAGAAAGGTGTTTCACTTGTGCTTGTAGCTGGCACAGATCGACCACGTCCTCTCCCTGTAACAGGAGCTCCACCAGCAGCACCACGACCGCGGCCACGTCCCTTATTTGAGGTTTTCCTCATATTTCTCAAATTTAGGGTCTTGCCCTAATTTTGAGAAATGTTAAATACAAAAATAGTGTAAGCTGGTGAATAGGCAGAGATTCAGCTATATATTTCTCTACCTATAGCAAGAGGCAGGAACACAGCCCTAAACAATGTACTGGCGGAGTGCTGGTGAAATGGGCAGAGATTCACCTATATATTTCTCAAATTTAGGGTCTTGCCCTAATTTTGAGAAATTTTAAATACAAAAATAGTGTAAGCTGGTGAAATAGGCAGAGATTCACCTATATATTTCTCTACCTATAGCAAGAAGCAGGAACCCAGCCCTAAACAATTTACTGCACAGACAGTATATCACAGGGGAGAGGTGCAGTGCTGTTGAAATATTCAGAGTCACCTATAGATTTCCGACTGCCCCTATAGGAAAATTGCAGGAACTATGTACTTTATAGAAAAACACAGTATATGACAGGTGCAGTGCTGTTGAAATATCCAGAGTCACCTATAGATTTCTGACTGCCCCTATAGGAAAATTGCAAGAACCTGTCCCTGAACTATGTACTTTATAGAAAAACACAGTATATCACAGGTGCACAGGTGGTGGCAGGTGCAGTGCTGTTGAAATATTCAGAGTCACCTATAGATTTCTGACTGCCCCTATAGGAAAATTGCAGGAACCTGTCCCTGAACTATGTACTTTATAGAAAAACACAGTATATCACAGGTGCACAGGTGGTGGCAGGTGCAGTGCTGTTGAAATATTCAGAGTCACCTATAGATTTCTGACTGCCCCTATAGGAAAATTGCAGGAACCTGTCCCTGAACTAAAATATTCAGAGTCACCTATAGCAATAAGCAGGAACCCAGCCCCAAACAATGTACTGCACAAACAGTATATCACAGGGGACAGGCGGAGTGCTGGTGAAATAAGCAGAGATTCACCTATATATTTCTCAAATTTAGGGTCTTGCCCTAATTTTGAGAACTTTTAAATACAAAAATAGGGTAAGCTGGTGAAATAGGCAGAGATTCACCTATATATTTCTCCACCTATAGCAAGAAGCAGGAACCCAGCCCTAAACAATTTACTGCACAGACAGTATATCACAGGGGAGAGGTGCAGTGCTGTTGAAATATTCAGAGTCACCTATAGAACCTGTCACTGAACTATGTACTTTATAGAAAAACACAGTATATCACAGGTGCAGTGCTGTTGAAATATTTCCCTATCGTAAGTGAAGCACAGTCAGTGACAGGGAGCCAGATAGCATTAGATGATGCAGATATAAAAAAAAATAAAGTGTGTTTCTTGAGATTTCTGGAGCCAGCAGAGTACACCTAACACTGTCCCTGGACGTCAAATGCAGTCTTTCCCTTTGGTAAGTGAAGCACAGTGACAGTGAGTTAGAAAGCATTAGATGATGTAGATATCAAAAAAATAAAGTGTGTTTCTTGAGATTTCTGGAGCACAGAACACCTAACACTGTCCCTGAACGCCGAATGCAGCAGCCCTCCCCTATCATGAGTGAAGCAGAGTGACGATCTGTGCTGTGTGCCTCTTTCTAATATAGAGGCTGGTCACATGATAGGTCACATGCTACACTGGCCAATCACAGCCATGCCATAAGCAGGCATGGCTGTGATCAGTTCCCAGTCACAGTTGTAAAACGAATGGCGATTGGCTGCCGTGCAGCGCGCCAAAACATACCCGAACTCCGAACCCGACTTTTTCCAATTATTCGGGTTCGGGTCCGTGTTCGGGAAAAACCCAAAGTCCGTACCGAACCCGAACTTTACAGTTCGGGTTCGCTCAACCCTAATTATAATACGAGGGATGTTGTTTTCTTTTTTCTTTTTCTTTTTGAAAATCAAATCACGTCTTTTGATTACCAAAACTTGATTGAAGGCTTGTTTTCGAGTAACCTCGTGCCATCAGACGGTCATTTAGTTAATCTGATTCTTTCTGAAAAACATCGTCTGAACTACAGTTTCTTCTGATCCGCAAGAATTGACTGTAAGGAAAGGAGTTCTTTAAAGTGAGAGGGTGAAAGCTTTCTGCATGTAACGTTGTGTTACCAGCTGTTCCTTTGCGGTATAGCTTGCTCATGATTTTGCCATCAATGTCTTTGCTTATGCTGACATCTAAGAAACTCACATATCTGAAGTCATACACCATGGTGAAGAATAAATTTAGGTGGTTAGTATTCATGAGTTGTAGAGTGTGTTTCAACTCAACCTCCGAACCATCCCAAATAATTAGGATATCATCGATATAGCGTTGCCATAACAGAATATGGCTAGCATATAATGATGCATGATCTCCCGATAAAAAGTCTTTCTCCCACTCCCCCAGGTACAGGTTAGCATATGAGGGTGCGCAGCACGTCTCCATAGCTACACCCTGTACCTGGAGGTAGTGGGAGCCCTGAAAAAGAAAGACATTGTGTTGTAAGATGTATTCCAACATCTGTACAATAAACTGATTTAATTTCCAATCGGTGGTAGGTCTCTGTTGCAAGGTTCTCAGAACTGCCTGAACACCTTGGTCATGAGGTATGCTGTTGTATAAGGACTCCACATCCACAGTGACCAAAAAGGCTGTAGGTGGAGGTGGAATAGTGAGGTCTTCAAGGATCTGTAGAAGATGAATGGTATCTTTGGTATAAGAGTGGAGATTTAAGACATGGGGTCTAAGATGTTGGTCAATAAAGCGACTAGCTTCTTCAGAGATTGATCCATTCCCTGAAATGATAGGCCTACCCAGTGGGTTATGCAGATTTTTGTGCACTTTCGGGAGGGCGTACATTGTCGGTATACGTAAGTGTCGGGTATGGATAAAGTCCCAACTATCCTGATCGATTGCTCCATCTCTGAAAGACTCGTCCACTAGTTGATAAAAGTCCTCATTCATATTGGCCACTATAGATGGGGAGATTTTTTTATAACATTTTGTGTCTTTCAGTATCCTAAGGCACATATCCTCATATCTGGAGTTGTCCATTATGACGATATTACCATCTTTGTCAGATCCTTTAATTGTAATTCTTGAGTTGTTTTCCAACGATTTAAGTACACATTTTTGTTCTAAATTCAGGTTCTGCTGGCTGTTTACTATCCCCAAGTTTTCAATTTCTCTAGAGGTTTGTCGTGTAAACAATACCAAAGCAGGGTTCTGATTTAGTTGGGGGAAATTGTGGGACTTCCTTTTGAATTTTTTGAGGGGGAGATCATTGGTGGCATTCTCCTCCTCCTCACTTTCAGTTTCTTCAAGGTTTATATCCCAAATTTCATCTGAGGATGCATTTTCCTCAAGTAGTGCATTTAGATCTCTGAGAGCCTTAAAATCAGCTGCCTTTAAATTGGGGGCAATTTCAGGTTCTTGTTTTTTTGCATACAGACTCATATAGAACAATTTGCGGGCAAAGAGATGAATGTCCTTTACCGTCTCAAAAGTATCTGTGCTAGAATTCGGACAAAAAGAGAGGCCAAGTTACAGCACCTCATGCTCCACGGATGTTAGCATATTGGACGATAGATTTATGATACTGAGTTCTCCCCTTGTGTTACCTTGACCACAAAGGGATCCATCCCCAACTGTGTCATAGACAGAGGTGGCATTGGTGGGATTCGATTTTTCATTAAAAAAATCCTCAGGATTTAGGAATGGCCCCAGGTTCTTTGCGTGGGACTGTTTTGCCTCTAAACGTGGTACCTTTCCACTTGAGGCCTCTTGGTCATGTCTGCTCCCCCTTTTTTTTTTGTGATAGATGCGTTAGAGTATCAAAGCTCGTTTTTTTGTTTTGCTGTGATATTTCACCCGTTGTTGCAGTAGATTTGGGTGAGTGGCCCTTTCTATTTTCCCCCACAAAACGTCCTGCATTGGAGGAAAACTGAGGAGGACGAGACTGATGGGGTATCAGAAGAATAATAATTTTGTCCCTGCGTGTTATCCTTATTCTTCTTCCTGATATTTTTATTGGGCCCAATATTCCTATACCTTTTGTCTTGATTCCATTTATATGCACGTCCCTCTGAGAACAAATTTTTATCTCTCCAGTACTTTTTCTCTTTTTTAATCAGAATGGCTTTACCAAAACCCTCTAAATGTTCCTTAAGATTTTTCTCACATGTACTATAATCTTTATGCGTCCTGAGAGGAGAGAGACGGGCATATAACAGATCAATTTCCAAATCCAATTTGGTTAGAGCTTTCGAAGGAACGAACTTCAAACTATGATTGAGAACGTGCTGTTCTTCATTAAGTTCTTCATTTACTTAAAGCGGGGGTTCACCCTAAAAAAAATATTTTGTCTACCAATGCATCCAGCATACTAGCGTTAGCAACAGTATGCCTTTATTTATTTATTTTTCGCTGTACTGACAGTTTAATCCATTCACACTCCCTCGGGGAGTAGGCGTTCCTATGCAAAGGGGAACATGATTGACGGCCGGCTATGGCGCGTCACGCTTCCCGAAAATAGCCGAAATAGGACTTGGCTCTTCACGGCGCCTGCGCAGTCAGCTCCTAGTCTGTGCGCAGGCGCCGTATAGCGCCGTGAAGAGCCGAGTCCTACTCCGGCTATTTTCGGGAAGCGTGACGCGCCATAGCCGGCCGTCAATCATGTTCCCCTCTGCATAGGAACGCCTATTCCCCGCGGGTGTCAGAAACTAAACTAATGGATTAAACTGTGAGTACAGAACAAAAATAAATAAATAAAGGCATACTTTAGCTGACGCTAGTATGCTGGATGGCATGGTAGAAAGTTGATTTTTAGGGTGAACCTCCACTTTAAGTTGAAAAGACCCGATTCCTTCAGACCTGCCTCCTTTTTAGAGCGGATCCTCCTTCCTCCTCTGGTGCCCCTTTTGTGTCTATGCTCCTTTTTGTTGTGTGATTCCCGGGGAAAAAAACTGTTGGGTCCACCCCCACTAGGGCCACCCCTCCCAGAGTGATGGAAGACCTGTGGATACCTAGGCTCCTGCCACCAATTGCCAATTGAGGGGGTTCGGGGAGAAAGATTATATTGTGGATAATAATCATTATCCCAATTATCATGATACTCCATGAGATGTCTGTCATCCCTACGGGGACTATTCCTACCCCCCAATAGTCCAAAGCGATTTTGTATATTGGTGGGGACAGGAATATGTGGCAAATGTTGCGTACTAAGGGCCAGATTCACATAGGTTAGCGGATCTTTAGATCCGAGTAACCTATGTGATTTAAGTAAGGCGGGGAAGAGTGGGAGCAAGGGAGTAGGGGCTAAGGCTAACCCTATGGCATCTCCACTCAGAAGTTTTTTTCCTGGACTATCTCGGTACTGGTAAATAACAATATACAGTATAATGTAAAAAGAATTGATTTATTGTAAAACCAAAAATACAATTAATATTATTAAAAACAAACAAAAAACAGATGCTCAGGGGTCACCCAAGGAACATCTGTAGTTGTCGAATGATAGATTGGTCAAAGTCTCGACTAGTTTCGCGGTCACCCGCTTCCTCAGGAGAGCCAATCTATAAGGCAAATAATACAGTAAAGACAAAATAAAACAATTGACTTGGGAAGATTACAGCATATGAAGACAAGAAAGTAATAAAATGAATAGCTTACCCAATGAATGGAAATTAATGTGCGAACCATAGCCGCCATCAGGAGTGCCCCCCAGGCGGACATCGGGGGGGGGTGTGAGTGGATCTCTATAAAATTGAAGTAGGGTAAAATGAAGAGGGATGGAACACTGAGGTATAGGGCTGCCGTGGGAAAGGGCGGGGGAAGAAGGGAGACAAAGGGGGGAAAAAGATATGGAATGACAGGGAAAGAAAGGGAGAGGAGTAGGGAAGGACAATGGGAGACAGGAGGGGAGAGGGGAAAGGAAGGAAGGCGGGGGTGTGGGAACAAGAAAGGATGGGAAGCGGGGAGGGAAAGGGGGAAAAAAGGGGAAAAGTGACAGGGCAGGAAAAGGGATGAATGAGGGGAGGGGAGGGGGGTTTTTTGAAGAGGTGGGGTGGGGAGGGTAGGGGATGATGGGCAGTGGCCAAAACTGATAATAAGAGTCATAAAAGGATAAGGGATATAACTCACCCGACGGGTATGTCAAAAGATAACCCATAGTGTCAGGGTTGCTGGGGTTGTGGGGGCTGGCACTGGTGGGCGGATGATAGCCAGCAGATGCAGCTCCATAGGAGGTGACGGGGAAAAGGTGAATCAGTCCAAGCTTGCTGCTGGCAACCAGCACAGAACATGGACCTGAATATAGGCTGGTTGGTAGCCTCAGAGGCATGGTAATGCCGTGACTGAGGCAGGGGGTAAGGATCCCCAACATTCTCCTCAGCTGCGAAGCCGCGTCCATCCTGTAGGTGCCTAGCAACACACCCCCAACGATATGGGATCCAACACGCTCATCACGGAGCCCGAAGGCCGCTTAAATGAGCTCCCCAACCATGGGACGCTAACAGCGCCGTCGATCGGCGGCGTCTGACGTCACCAAGGTCTGTTTCCCCGCACTATGCAGGTGCGTCCAAGGTGAGCCGATGGATAGGAGATCCACGGCACAACTAGAACAAGTGGAAGATGATGGGCAACCCATCCACGCCAGGGGAAACACATGTCCGCAATATGGGGGAAAAAAAAACATTAGGCAGCCAGGGATGACACAGTCCATTCAGGGGTATTGAATACAATAAGGAAAAACATTTATACAGTTGTTTAACATGAGTAATAATAAACAAGTGGGCATGTGTAGTGCCCACCCTAATGATCATTGTGCTGATTGACACAGAGCAACTGTGATTTAAGATCCGCCACCGCAAGTTTTTGAGGCAAGTGGGTAATTCACAAAGCACTTACCTCAAAACTTGCGGCGGCGTATCATAAATCCCTGGCGGAATTCAAATTCCGTGGCTAGAGGGAGTGTAGTATTTAAATCAGGTGTGTCCCCGCGCCGATTTAACTGCGCATGCGCCGTCCACGAATTTTCCCGGCGTGCATTGCTCCCAATGACGTCGCTAGGACGTCATTGGTTTCGGCGTGAGCGTAACTTGCGTCCAGCGTTTTTGTGAATCGACTTACGCAAACAACGTAAAATTTCAAAATTTGATGCGGGAACGACGGCCATAGACCCAGGGGTAACTATACGCCGGAAAAAGCCGAACGCAAACGACGTAAAAAAAAAGCGCCAGGCGGTCGTTCATTTCGGAATTGGCGTAACTGCTCATTAGCATAATCGTCGCGTAAAAGATAGGGAAGCGCCACCTAGCGGCCGGCCTGGAATTGCAGCCTAAGATCCGACGGTGTAACACAGTTACACCTGTCGGATCTTAGGCCTTGTACACACGAGAGGATATCCGCTGAAAACGGTCCGCCGGACCGTTTCCAGCGGATAAATCCTCTGGCGGATTTTGATCTGATGGCTGTACACACCATCAGATCAAAATCCCCGCGGAATACATCCGCGGTGAGGTGGCCGCGCCGTCGCGGCGACGTGCGCGACCCTGGAAGGTAAATACTTCCACGCATGCGTCGAATCATTACGACGCATGCGAGGGATGGGGATCGGGCGGACTTATCTGGTGAGTCTGTACAGACGACCGGATAAGTCCGAAGGACATATTCCAGCGGATAGATTTCTTAGCATGCTAAGAAATTTTTTATCCGCTGAAAATCCATCGGCTGGATTTTTATCCGCTGGAAAATGTCCGCTCGGGCCTACACACGACCGGATCTGTCTGCTGGAACTGATCCGCGGATCAATCCCAGCGGATAGATCCGGTCGTGTGTACGGGGCCTTAGGGATATCTATGCGTAACTGATTCTATGAATCAGTCGCATAGATACGACCGGCACAACTCAGAGATACGACGGTGTATCAGGAGATACACCGTTGTATATCTATGTGAATCTGGCCCTTTCTTTTTACCACCACCCCACCCCCCCCCCCCCCCCCAGATCCATTAAAAGGAGCTTGTAGGGGCTGGGGTGGGTTGTAAGATAAATGAGTAGAAGGAGCTTGAGAAGGACTGCCACCAAATGAGAAGTGCCAGGAGACCTCTCATTTGAATTGGCCCCTTCACTACTACTAGTGATTTTTTGTTGCCACTTAAACACTTCATGATTTTTATAGTCCCCTACATCCCTAAGGAATTTTTTATTCTTTTTATTTCTCTGTTCTAATTCCTTTGGAACAATGACAAAATCTTTGTGCCAGAAGAGGTTCGAGTCACAATGTAAAACTTGTGTCATGATCATCCCCTGGCAGGCCATTTCGGAATACATAAGACCCTGGAACTGATTCAACGCACGTTTTGGTGGCCGCATCTTGAAAAAGACTGCAGGGAATATGTGGGTTCATGTGCCACCTGTATCCGTAGTAAAACCACTAAAAGCAAGGCCTGGGGTCTGCTCAGACCCTTACCAGTCCCTGACCTTACCTGGAAAATGATTGCCATGGACTTCATAGTGGAACTCCCCGTCTGAAGGTTGCTCAGCCATCTTTGTAGTGGTTGACCGTCTATCCAAGATGGCCCACTTCGTGCCTCTCAAGGGCATGCCCTCTGCCATGGAAACTGCCCAGGACTTCATTAGGGAAGTAGTAAGGCTACATGGGGTCCCTGCGGACATTGTTTCGGATAGGGGGGTGCAGTTCACCTCTCGCTTCTGGAAGGCTTTGTGCAAGGTCCTGAAGATTGAGTTGTCCATATCCTCGGCCTATCACCCCCAAACTAACGGGAAAACCGAAAGAACGAATCAGACGCTCGAACAGTGCCTCCGATGCTTCACCACCTTTGTTCAAGACGACTGAGTAGCTTTACTACCCCTGGCAGAGTTTTCCTTTAACAATGCCAGTCATTCGGCTACAGGTCAGTCGCCATTTTTTGGCAACTACGGGTTTCACCCGACCGTCTTACCTGATCTCATCCCTGAGTCAACAGTCTCTGCAGTCCAGAGTACCATTGATTTCCTGACCTGTAACAGCAAGATATTGCAGGAAGCCATGACTAAGGCACAAGCAGCCGATAAAAGCATCTTTGACAAGAAAAGGAGAGGGGAATTATGCTTGCAACAGGTTGACCAAGTATGGGTATCTACCACCAACCTAAAAGGATCACTAAAGACAATTTTTTTTTTTAAATAACAAACATGTTATACTTACCTCCACTTAGGGTGACCACATTTCCATACAGCCATTCAGGGACACCCCTCCAGCAAGCACCGGTTAGTGATGTCACAAGGAGGCAGTGCCACCACATGACCCCGCCCCTTACCTATTTAAGCAATTGTTTCATGTATGTTAGCCCAACATTGCAGCTGCAGGCGGCCTACTGTACCTGATTCCTACACTAACCTACCTGACCACTACACTGACCTTCCTGACCACTACACTGACCTTCCTGACCACTACACTAACCTAACTGATTGCTGCATTGAAATACCTGACCACTACACTAAGTTACCCGATTCCTACACTGATCAACTTGATCCCTATACTGACCACTACACTGATCAACCTGATTCCTACACTGATCAGCCTGATCCCTACACTGGCCACTACACTTATCAATCTGATCCCTATACTGACCACTACACTGACTAACCTGATCCCTATGCTGACCTACCCTCAGCTCTGAGGGGCTCATGCTGGGACATGTAGTCTTTCATTGGGAGGATGAGTTAAGTGGCAGTGCTTGGGAAGGGATGGGATCACTGACTCTCTTTTGCTGTCACCTGTTATTCAGTGTCCACTTGGGAGGGGAGAGGGGCTTGGTAAAGGGGGTGGGTGAGAGAGAAAAGGGGTGGGGAAAGAGAGAAGAGGGATGGGATAGATAGAGGGGTGGGAGAGAGAGAGGAGGGTTGGGAAAGAGAGAGGGGGAATGGGTGAGAGAGACAGAGAGATATGAGGTGGTAGAGAGAGAAGGTGGGAGAGAGAGAGGTGGTTGAGAGAGGTGGTTGAGAGAGAGGGGGTGGGAGAGGGGGATGGGTGGGTGAGAGAGAGAGAGGGGGATGGGTGAGAGAGAGAGAGAGGGGAATGGGTGGGTGAAAGAGAGGGGGATGGGTGGGTGAGAGAGAGGGGGATGGAAGAGAGAGAGAGGGGGGTGGGAGAGAGAGAGAAAGAGAGAGAGGGGGATGGAAGAGAGGAAGAGAGAGGGGTGGAAGAGAGAGAGAGGGTGGAAGAGAGAGAGAGGGGGGTTGGAAGAGAGAGAGAGGGGTGGAAGAGAGAGAGGGGGTGGGAGAGAGAGAGAGGGCGAGAGGTTGGAAGAGAAATAGGTGAAAGAGAGAGAGGGGGTGGTGGAAGAGAGAGAGGGGTGAGAGAGAGAGAGGGGTGAGAGAGAGGGGGGTGGAAGAGAGAGGGGGTGGAGAAGAGAGGGGGTGGAGAAGAGAGAGAGGGGGTGGAAGAGAGAGAGGGGGTGGAAGAGAGAGAGGGGGTGGAAAGAGAGAGGGGGATGGGAGAGAGGGAGAGGAGAGGGGGTGGAAGAGAGAGGGGGTGGAAGAGAGAGGGGGGGTGGGAGAGAGAGAGGGAGAGAGGTTGGAAGAGAAAGAGGGGAAAGAGAGAGAGAGGGGCGAGAGAGAGAGAGGGGTGAGAGAGAGAGGGGGGGTGAGAGAGAGAGGGGGGGGTGGAAGAGAGAGGGGGGTGGAAGAGAGAGAGGGGGTGAAAGAGAGAGAGGGGGTGGAAGAGAGGGGGTGGAAGAGAGAGAGAGAGGGGTGGAAGAGAGAGAGGGGTGGGAGAGAGAGAGGGGGTGGGAGAGAGAGAGAGGGAGAGAGGTTGGAAGAGAAAGAGGGGAAAGAGAGAGAGGGGGGTGGGAGAGAGAGGGGCGAGAGAGAGAGAGGGGTGAGAGAGAGAGGGGGGTGAGAGAGAGAGGGGGGGTGGAAGAGAGAGGGGGGTGGAAGAGAGAGAGGGGGTGAAAGAGAGAGAGGGGGTGGAAGAGAGGGGGTGGAAGAGAGAGAGAGAGGGGTGGAAGAGAGAGAGGGGGTGGGAGAGAGAGAGGGGGTGGGGGAGAGAGAGAGAGGGAGAGAGGTTGGAAGAGAAAGAGGTGAAAGAGAGAGGGGGGGTTGGAAGAGAAAGAGAGGGGGTGAGAGAGAGGGGGTGGAAGAGAGAGGGGGGTGGAGAAGAGAGGGGGTGGAAGAGAGAGAGAGGGGGTGGGAGAGAGAGAGGGAGAGAGGTTGGAAGAGAAAGAGTTGAAAGAGAGAGAGGGGGGTGGAAGAGAGAGAGAGAGGGGTGAGAGAGAGGGGGTGGAAGAGAGAGAGGGGGGTGGAAGAGAGAGAGGGGGTGGGAGAGAGAGAGGGGGGTGGGAGAGAGAGAGGGAGAGAGGTTGGAAGAGAAAGAGGTGAAAGAGAGAGAGGGGGTGGAAGAGAGAGAGGGGATGAGAGAGAGGGGGTGGAGAAGAGAGAGAGGGGGGTGGAGAAGAGAGAGAGGGGGTGGAAGAGAGAGGGGTGGAAGAGAGAGAGGGGGTGGAAGAGAGAGAGGGGGTGGAGAAGAGAGGGGGTGGGAGAGAGAGAGGGAGAGAGGTTGGAAGAGAAAGAGGTGAAAGAGAGAGAGGGGGTGAAAGAGAGAGAGAGAGAGAGAGGGGGTGAGAGAGAGAGGGGGTGAGAGAGAGGGGGTGGAAGAGAGAGAGGGGGTGGAAGAGAGAGAGGGGTGGAGGAGAGAGAGAGGGAGAGAGGTTGGAAGAGAAAGAGGTGAAAGAGAGAGAGAGAGGGGGGTGGAAGAGAGAGAGGGGAGTGGAAGAGAGAGGGGGTGGAAGAGAGAGAGGGGGTGGAAGAGAGAGAGGGGGTGGGAGAGAGAGAGGGAGAGAGGTTGGAAGAGAAAGAGGTGATAGAGAGAGAGGGGGGTGAAAGAGAGAGAGAGAGAGAGGGGGTGAGAGAGAGAGGGGGTGAGAGAGAGGGGGTGGAAGAGAGAGAGGGGGTGGAAGAGAGAGAGGGGTGGAGGAGAGGGAGAGAGGTTGGAAGAGAAAGAGGTGAAAGAGAGAGAGAGAGGGGGTGGAAGAGAGAGAGGGGGTGGAAGAGAGAGAGAGGGGGTGGAAGAGAGAGAGGGGGTGGAAGAGAGAGAGGGGGTGGGAGAGAGAGAGGGAGAGAGGTTGGAAGAGAAAGAGGTGAAAGAGAGAGAGAGGGGGTGGAAGAGAGAGAGGGGGGTGGAGAAGAGAGAGAGGGGGGTGAGAGAGAGGGGGGGTGGAAGAGAGAGAGAGAGGGGGGTGAGAGAGAGGGGGGTGGAAGAGAGAGAGAGGGGGTGGAGAAGAGAGGGGGTGGAAGAGAGAGAGGGGGTGGAAGAGAGAGAGGGAGGGGGGGTGGGAGAGAGAGAGAGGGGGGGGGAGAGAGAGAGAGGGGGGAGAGAGAGAGGGGGTGGAAGAGAGAGAGAGAGAGAGGGGGGTGAGAGAGAGGGGGTGGAAGAGAGAGAGAGGGGGTGGAGAAGAGAGGGGGTGGAAGAGAGAGAGGGGGTGGAAGAGAGAGAGGGAGGGGGGTGGGAGAGAGAGAGGGGGGGAGAGAGAGAGGGGGTGGAAGAGAGAGAGGGGGTGGAGAAGAGAGGGGGTGGAAGAGAGAGAGGGGGTGGAGAAGAGAGGGGGTGGAAGAGAGAGAGAGGGGGTGGGAGAGAGAGAGAGAGGGGGTGAGAGAGAGAGAGACAGAAGGGTGGATGAGAGAGAGGGGGGGGGTGGAAGAGAGAGAGAAATTGACCCCCTAAGCTGGGCTGCAGTCCTTCCTGTACCCCCCTGTCTGTGGTAGTAGGTGTGTGTGATGCACCTACCTCCCGCCCATCCTCGTCCTCTGGGCCCTCGGTCAGCCTACTGTCACAGCTGGAAGCCGACGTTGGAGAAGGTGTGCAGGCTCTGGGACTGTCTGGGAGGTGCCGGGGATGCTGCGCTCACTGCTGCTCAGGTCAGAGTGGATGTGAGGTCTTCTCCCTCCCGCGCTGTTCCTTCTAGTCAGCCTCCTGCTGCTCACCGGGGCCGCCACTCTCTGTTGCTCTGTTCTCAGATGCTGTCGACTGCCCTGGCCTGCACCCCCCCACCACCGGACCAGCGAGACTGTGCCTCTCTGGTATGATAAGGGGGCGGCCTCGGAGCTCAGCTGCGTTGGCCCCCAGGAGCAGTAGCGCGGAGGAGGAAGAAGTGAAATCCTCCCGCGCTTTGAACACTTCAGCCGTGATGTCACTGGTTGCTACACGCCAGGCGGCTCTAGCAACCAGTGGCCAGGATTAAAGTAAGGTGTTGCCAGAGACAGCGGTACCGCGGCTCAGTCCATCCCGACCCCTGACTCATGATTGTTTCCAGTTTGTTTCATTCCGGGACGCTGTATAGTCCCGGAATGAAGGTGGCCGGGAACTGGGACACAGAGGGCAATTACGGGATAGTCCCGGGCAAACCGGGACACGTGGGCACCCTACCTCCACTGTGCAGCTCGTTTTGCACAGAGTGGCCCCGAACCTAGTCTTCTGGGCTCCCCCCCGCAAGAACTCAATACCATGCTCGCTGTATCACTCGGCCCTGCCACCCGGCACGCCACGTCATTGGATGTGATTGACAACAATGCAAGCCAATGGCTGCGCTGCTTTCAATCAACCAATGAACGAGCCGGGAAGACGGCCGAGAAGCCTGCACATTCACGGCGCGGGACTTTGGAGGGGTCGGGTAAGTAAACGGTAGGGGCTGGGGGGCCACTAATACTCAGATGTTTTTTCACCTTAATGCATAGAATGCATTAAGGTGAAAAAACTTTTACCTTTACAACCCCTTTAAGATGGCTTGCCCCGCAAAGAAACTGGCACCCAAGTTCATCAGTCCTTTCCCAGTAAAACAGAAATTAAACAAGGTCTCCTATGAATTTGCCTTACCGGAGTCGTTGAAGATTCACTCAGTCTTTCACGTATCCTTGCTGAAACCTGCAGGACCCGACCCGTTCCCAGACAGGGGATCAGGACCACCAGAGGCTGTAATCATTGACGGTGATGAGGAGTTCGAGGTGGAGGCCGTCTTGGACTGCCGAAGAAGACTGAACCAGCTTCAATTCCTGATCAAGTGGAAGGAGTACGGTCTGGAGGAGAACTCCTGGGAACCCCAACAGAACATCCACGCCCGAGAGTTAATCCAGGCATTTTTTTGCAGTCACCCCCAGAAAAGAGCTCTCTTGGGCACCCGGGAGTTGCCCTTAAAGCGGAGTTCCGGCCACAATTTTAAAAATAAAAACTTTTTAAATATGAAAACCCCTGTAATACACAAGCTTAATGTATTCTACTACAGTTAGTCTGTAAAATAAGGTCCGTTTTGTTAGGTTGTTACAGCATTTAGACACTTTATAAAACAGAAATTGACTGGGGCCATCTTAAGTGTGGGCATCATGAAGCCAGACTGTATGACTTCCTGGATTTCAGCCTTGCAGTTCTCACACAAGCTCAGTGTTGCACAAGCAATGTAATGGTTTCAGATCAGGTTTCAATAGCAACGGGAGTGTCAGGGGAAGTTACCGCCCCTTATCTATGCAAACCTCCCCTCCCCTCCTCCCCTCCTCCTTCCAGGACCCAGTAAATATACGAAATAATTTGTTCCTGTGCAGATATATCTACATAACAAGATGATATATATCTCTTGTTATATATGTGGTGTGTATACATATACCAGACAAGTGCACTGTCAATAAATTCATTTTGTTTAGTTCCGTTTCGCATTAGCCGTTATTTCGTATTTTGTGCCCGAAACTCAATTCAGATTCGTACGCTCATAATGGGCACAGCAGGAGTACAGCCACAGGAAGTCAGTACAGAACAGGGATGGTGGGAACCCTTCATGAGGGGTTCCCACCATCCCTGTGCTGAGTTCCCAGGTCTGTACACCCGCTGTGCTCATTATGAGGGGTTCCCACCATCCCTGTGCTGCATCAGCCCCGGCACCCCACATCGGCCCCGTCACCCCGCATCGGCCCCTGACAGCACCCCGCATCGACCCCCGGCACCCCGCTCAGGCACCCCGCATCGGCTCAGGCACCCCGCATCGGCTCAGGCACCCCGCATCGGCTCCGGCACCCCGCATCGGCCCCCGACACAGCACCACACATCAGCCCCCCGCATCGGCTCCGGCACCACACATCAGCCCCCCGCATCGGCTCCGGCAACCCGCATCGGCCCTGGCACAGCACACTACATCGGCCCCGGCACCCTGCATCGGCCCCAGCACAGCACACCGCATCGGCCCCAGCACATCTCATTGCCCCCTGCCAAATTGCATCACATCGCACCAGCACATTGCATTGCCCCCCCACCAAATAACATTGCCCCCCCCCCAAAATCGCATCGCCCCCAACAAATTGCATAACATCGCACCAGCACACAGCATCGCCCACCACCAAATCGCATCGCCCCTCGCCAAGTCGCATCGCCCCAGCACATTGCATCAACCCAACACAGGGCATTGCCCCCCGCCAAATCGCATAGCCCGCATTGCACCAGCACATTGCAATGCCCCCCCACCAAATCACATCACCCCAGCACATTGCATCGCCCCTCGCCAAGTCGCACCGCCCCAGCACATTGCATTAACCCAACACAGGGCATTGCCCCCCGCCAAATCGCATAGCCCCCATCGCACCAGCACATTGCAATGCCCCCCCACCAAATCACATTGCCCCCACCAAATCGCATCACCCCAGCACATTGCATCGCCCCTCGCCAAGTCGCACCGCCCCAGCACATTGCATCAACCCAACACAGGGCATTGCCCCCCGCCAAATCGCATAGCCCGCATCGCACCAGCACATTGCAATGCCCCCCCACCAAATCACATCACCCCAGCACATTGCATCGCCCCTCGCCAAGTCGCACCGCCCCAGCACATTGCATCAACCCAACACAGGGCATTGCCCCCCGCCAAATCGCATAGCCCCCATCGCACCAGCACATTGCAATACCCCCCACCAAATCACCGCGCCCCCCACCAAATTGCATAACATCGCACCAGAACATAGCATCGCCTGCCATCACATCGCCCCATCACATTGCATCACCCCCCCACCAAATCTCATCACCCCAGCACATTGCATCGCCCCTCGCCAAGTCACATCGCTCTAGCACATTGCATCAACCCAACACAGGGCATTGCCCCCCGCCAAATCGCATAGCCCCCAGTACATTGCAACGCTTCCACCAAATCGCATCACCCCCAGCACATGGATGCGCTTTACGGGCACAGTGAAGCAGCGTTGGGCACAGTGGATGCGTTTGATGGGCACAGTTAGGCAGCGTTTGGCACAGTGGATGCGTTTGATGGGCACAGTTAGGCAGTGGATGCGTTTGATGGGCACAGTTAGGTAGCGTTTGGCACAGTGGATGCGTTTGATGGGCACAGTTAGGCAGTGGATGCGTTTGATGGGCACAGTTAGGTAGCGTTTGGCACAGTGGATGCGTTTGATGGGCACAGTTAGGCAGTGGATGCGTTTGATGGGCACAGTTAGGTAGCGTTTGGCACAGTGGATGCGTTTGATGGGCACAGTTAGGCAGTGGATGCGTTTGATGGGCACAGTTAGGTAGCGTTTGGCACAGTGGATGCGTTTGATGGGCACAGTTAGGCAGTGGATGCGTTTGATGGGCACAGTTAGGCAGCGTTTGGCACAGTGGATACGTTTGATGGGCACAGTTAGGTAGCGTTTGGCACAGTGGATGCGTTTGATGGGCACAGTTAGGCAGTGGATGCGTTTGATGGGCACAGTTAGGCAGCGTTTGGCACAGTGGATACGTTTGATGGGCACAGTTAGGCAGCGTTTGGCACAGTGGTTGCATTTGATGGCCCAAGTGAGAGTTTCATGGCACAGTGAGGCAGCCGTTTCATAGCACAGTGGCTGTGTGAGCTGGGTGCTTTCTCACACACACTACACCCCTCGTCGTCGTTCTCCCCCCCCCTCCGCCGAGTACATAACTATTGCGGTGGGCGGGGCTGTTAACCATGTCTCCGCCTGCCTCCGCCCGCCCGCTCTGCTCTATCTCCCAACACTGTCCCCCGCCGAGTACATAATTAGTGCTGCGGTGGGCGGGGATGTTAACGATGTCTCCGCCTCCGCCCGCCCCGCACCGCTCTATCTGCCGACACTAACACTCGTCCCGCCCGCCGAATACATAATTAGTGAGGTGGGCGGGGCTGTAAACCATGTCTCAGCCTCCGCCCGCCCGCCCGAACGCTCGAGTTTTTTTTTTTACTGCGGCTGAAGTCCCGCGATACTTCTGCCTCCTGGGCTCGATAACAAGCATCTCCCCAGGAGGCATAGCAGCGCTGAATCCGCCGCGGCGGGAGAAATAAACTTATCGGCAGAGCACAGTGAGTTTTTAAAAAAAAAAAAAAAAACATGCCAAATCTATTTAAGGGGGCAGTATTAAAAGGGATGGTTCAAAGTTGTAAAATAGGGTGGAACTCCGCTTTAAGGGGGCACTGTCAGGGACGTACTGGGCACTTCAGAAGGCGTGTGCCTATACGTATACGTGCATCGCGGACTTCGCGCACAGATGTGCGCATGCGCGTGCATTAGACACGCTTTGGCGCCCAAAGGCCTATAAAAGAAGCTCCGGAGATGTTTCTCCTTGTGGTTTGATCTGCTTCTGTTCCTTGAGTTCCTGTGCCTGTATCCCGTTCCTGTGTTTGACCTGGCTTCCTGACCACGCTTCTGTCTCCAATCCTGACCTCGGCTTGTTTGACCCTGCTCAGTTACCTACCTGTTACCAAGTCCCAGCCTGGACTTTGACTACTCTCTGCCTGCCACTTATGATGTTTACTAGGGATGAGCCGAACACCCCCGTGTTCGGTTCGCACCAGAACCTTCGAACGGACCTAACGTTCACGTGAACGTATCGAACCCCATGGGACTCGAACGTTCGAATTCAAAAGTGCTCATTTTAAAGCCCAATATACAAGTTATTGTCGGAAAACTGGTTTGGAGACCCGGGTCTTGCCCCAGGGAACATGTATCAATGGAAAAAAAAGTTTTAAAAACTGTCTTTTTTTCTGGAGCAGCGATTTTAATGATGCTTAAAGTGAAACAAAAAAATGAAAAATTCCTTTAAATATCGTACCTGCTGGGTGTCTATAGTAGTGGTACGTGTTTAGAACTGTCCCTGCACAAAATAAGATTACTATAAGAAAAAAAGTCATTTAAGACTGCTTGCGGTTTTAATGTAATGTTTGGTCCCTACAATATGGATGAAAATCACTAAGAAAAATAGCATGGGTTTCCCCCCCCCCCCTCCCCCAGGTCATTACAAGCCCCTTTGGCCCTGTATACTTTGAACAGTAGTATACAGGCGGTGCAAACAAGACAGGGACTGTAGGTTTGTTGTTAAGTAGAATCTGTTTGTAATTTTCAACTGGTACTTCTTTAAAGGGTAGCTTCAGCCATAAAATCTTTTTTTAAGCTTTTCTGAAAACAGAGAAGGGTTATCACCCCTGTAACATCTGTTTTGCTGTCTGCGTGCATATGTTCAGAAGATTGCAGTTTCTGTCCCAAAGACAAATGATTTTTTGAAAAAAAAAATGTCGTGAAACAAGGATTGTGATTTGTGATAAAGCATCAGTGGACAGGAGACACCTTTTACAGAATAGAATTTCCCTTCCTAGGGGTAAATTTCCTCTCACTTCCTGTCGTCTCCTTCCGTTTGCATGTAGGAGTCGTTTGTAAGTTGGATGTTTGAAAGTAGGGGCCTGACGTATATACTCTGCAGAAATTTGGGCCCTAGGTGTTGGTGTTGCCACAATACTGTAAGCCCTCACAGTTAGTCTTGGTGGGCGCTGGAACGCCCTGCTGTGAAATATTAGATCAAGAATTGTAATTACACGCCCCTGTTGAACAGGGGCAGAAAAATTGGGCCTTAGGCACTGGTGCTGGTGCCACAACACTGCAACCCCTCACAGATACTCTTGTTGGAGCACAGTAATGAGCCCGCTGCAAAGCATAGCATAAAAAATTGTAATTACACGCCCCTGTTAAACAGGGGCAGAAAAATTGGGCCTTAGCCACTGGTGCTGGTGCCACAACACTGCAACCCCTCACAGATACTGTAATTGGAGCGCAGCAAAGAGCCACATGCAAAGTATTGCATCAAAAATTGTTATTACACGCCCCTGTTAAACAGGGGCAGAAAAATTGGGCCTTAGGCACTGGTGGCGGTGCCCAGAACCGACGATGTTCTTACTAGCTATCAGCAAGATCATTGAGGAGGAAAAGGATATTCAGTCAGCATAACAGGATAGTCACTCAGCATTAGCATAGGCAGTCTCCAAGGGATCTGACACTTCCAAAAAATAATTCAGTTACATCAGCATCAGGTGCTTGGTAGCTGGTGTTGATCCAAGCCTGATTCATTTTTATGAAGGTCAGTCGATCGACAGAGTCGGTGGAGAGGCGCACCCTGTAATCGGTCACAAAGCCTCCAGCAGCACTGAATGTGCGTTCTGAAAGAACGCTGGATGCAGGACAAGCCAGCAGCTCAATTGCGTACTGTGCAAGCTCTGGCCAGTGATCCATCCTCAAGACCCAGTAAGCCAGAGGATTTTCAGTGGGGAAGGTGTCCAAGTCTGATCTTGCCCCTAGGTATTCCCGCACCATGTAAACCAGATGCTGGCGATCGTTGCTGGAACTGGTCATACCTTGGGGCTGCGGACTAAAACATTGTCTGAACGCATCGGTCAGATGGTCACCTTCTCCACCGCTCCTTCTGTGACTCACCGAAGCCTCAGCAACACGTTGTCCAGCAGTCAGGACCAGGATTTGGTAATTCCCCAGTGTCAGGGACTTACCTCCCAAAATCGTCAGCCCAGCATTGGGCTGAGACAACTGCGTGCATCAGTGGGACGTGCGCGTGCGTCAGCGGCGCGCGCGCGTGCACGTGCGCAGCGGGAGCGCGCGCATGCACGTGAACCCTCCTTGGCGCCAAATCGCCTTTAAAAGCTCAGTCCTTGCTTCCTGCAAGTTGCTGTCTGATCTGCAGTCCCTGATTGAACTTGAACCTGAGAACCTGTTTACCTGATTGAACTTGCAAGTGCAGAGAAGAGCAACCAAACTGATAAGAGGCATGGAGGAGCTCAGCTATGAGGAAAGATTAGAA
This sequence comes from Rana temporaria, assembly GCF_905171775.1. Taxonomy (NCBI): domain Eukaryota; kingdom Metazoa; phylum Chordata; class Amphibia; order Anura; family Ranidae; genus Rana; species Rana temporaria. Next base: position 366,648,050 of record NC_053489.1, read on the forward strand.
GAACTAAATCTATTCACTCTTGAGAAGAGGAGAATTAGGGGGGATATGATCAACATGTACAAATATATAAGAGGTCCATACAGTGAACTTGGTGTTGAGTTATTCACTTTACGGTCATCACTGAGGACAAGGGGGCACTCTTTACGTCTAGAGGAAAAGAGATTTCACCTCCAAATACGGAAAGGTTTTTTCACAGTAAGAGCTGTGAAAATGTGGAACAGACTCCCTCCAGAGGTGGTTCTGGCCAGATCAGTAGATTGCTTTAAGAAAGGTCTGGATTCTTTCCTAAATGTACAGAATATAACTGAGTACTAAGATTTGTAGGTAAAGTTGATCCAGGGTAAATCCGATTGCCTCTCGGGGGATCAGGAAGGAATTTTTTCCCCTGCTGTAGCAAATTGGATCATGCTCCGCTGGGGTTTTTTGCCTTCCTCTGGATCAACTGTGGGTATGAAGTTGGGTGTATAGGATTTTACTGTGTTTTTTTATTTTGTTTTTTGTGGTTGAACTGGATGGACTTGTGTCTTTTTTCAACCTGACTAACTAACTAACTAACTAACTTCTGATTGAACTTTGTGACCCGGCTTGTTTGACCATCCGTATCTCTCCGATCCTGACCCGGCTTCCCTTGACTACCTCTTCTGATTGATCTACCGTTGCCAGACCTTCCTGCTTGTACCCTGATTACTCTTCTGCCTGCTGCATTTGATTACCTGAACCATCTGTTGTGACCCGGCTTACCTGACTCTGCTTCCGTCTGCTGTCATTAACCTAATCATCTCCCAGTCTACTACAGTGAACCTTCACCTTCCATTAGGGTCGCTGACCCTCGTCCCTGATTTCAGCAGTTCCAGTCTACCCTTCCAGAGGAAGTCAGCACCTGCTTCACCTACCCAGCACGCCGGCACTCCTACCCCGCCAGGCTCCTGAGTCTGCTGTTCCCAATCCGGCAGCTCACGAGCCGGAGCTGTAAGAGAGGCCTCCTCCTACCATCGGGCTCTGGCTACCAGGTACGTGATACATAACACCCAGGTTCTGGGAACGCGTTGCACAGACCTTTCTGCAAGGCCTCCCGAAGATGTTTCATCTTCTGCTCCCTCTGCGATGGCAAGATAAGCTCTGCAACTTTACTCTTGTAACGTGGATCAAGGAGAGTTGCCAGCCAGTAATGATCCCTCTCCTTGATACCACAAATACGTGGATCCTTACGCATGCTTTGCAGGATCAGGGAGGCCATGCAGCATAGGTTTGCTGAGGCATTCGGGGCACAGTCCTCTGGGTCACTGAGGACGACAGGATCCGCAGCCACCTCAACCCAGCCACGTAAAAGTCTATGGGTTCCTTGGGACTGTAAATGATCCCTTGAAGACTGCTGATGCTGATGCTGAGTGGTAGGCTCCACCTCCATGCTGATGATACAATCATCCTCCTCCTCCTCGTCCTCTTCCTGTGTGCTATGCGGGCATGCAGGACCACTGTCTGGATAAAGGGGGCCTTGAGAGGTAAGGAAGTCCTCCGCTTCCTCCCTCTGTTCTGCCTCAAGGGCCCTGTCCATTATTCCACGTAGCGTGTGCTCCAACATTTGAATATGAGGGACAGTCTCACTGATGCATGCACTGTCACTGCTCACCATCCTTGTGGCCTCCTCAAATGGTGACAGGACAGTGCATGCATCCCTGATCAAGGCCCACTGGCGTGGGGAAAAAAAACAAGCTCCCCTGACACAGTTCTGCTGCCATATTGCCACATATTGCGTGTGCACCCGCTGCAGCATGGCCAGTAGAGTTCCATCTGGTGGGCATGTCACAGATTAGGCGGTTCTTGGGCAGGTTGTATTCCCTTTGGAGGTCTGTCAGCCGAGCAGTGGAATTATATGACCTTCGGAAATGCACACAGACTTTCCTGGCCTGCTTCAGGACATCCTGTAATCCCGGGTACCTGTCCAAGAACCGCTGCACCACCAAATTCAGAACATGGGGCACATGGGTCAGTTGTCCCTGTCGCAGGGCAGAGAGGAGGTTGGTGCCATTGTCGCTAACCACGATTCCTGGCTTAAGCTGGCGTGGCGTCAACCACCTCTGAGCCTGCCTCTGCAGAGCTGACAGAACCTCTGCCCCAGTGTGGCTCCTGTCTCCCAAGCACACCAGCTCTAGCACCGCATGGCATCTCTTTGCCTGCATTCCTGCATAGCCCCTCATATGCCTACGGAGCACGGCTGGTTTCGAGGACACATCAGCACAGGAAGAGGCCACAGAGGAAGAAGAAGAGAAGGGGGTGGAGGAGAGGGGTGTGTCACAACCAGTAGTAGTGTTTTGGAGGCGTGGTGGCGGAACAACCTCCAACACTACTGTACCTTGCCCTGCGTCCTTCCCAGCTGCCAGTAGAGTCACCCAATGCGCCGTGAAAGAGAGGTAACGTCCCTGTCCATGCCTGCTGGACCATGAGTCAGCGGTAATATGCACCTTACCACTGACCGCCCTGTCCAGCGAGGCATGTACATTGCCTTCCACATGGCGGTAGAGAGCCGGAATCGCCTTCTGTGAGAAAAAGTGGCGTTTGGGAACTTGCCACTGAGGTACCGCACATTCCTCAAACTCATGGAAGGGGGCAGAATCTACCAACTGAAAAGGCAGCTGTCAGGGACTTACCTCCCAAAGTCGTCAGCCCAGCATTGGGCTGAGACAACGGCGTGCATCAGCGGGACGTGCGTGTGCGTCAGCGGCGCGTGCACGTGCGCAGCGGGAGGACGCGCGTGCACGTGAACCCTCCTTGGCGCAAAAACGCCTTTAAAAGCTCAGTCTTTGCTTCCTGCAAGTTGCTGTCTGATCTGCAGTCCCTGATTGAACTTGAACCTGAGAACCTGCTTACCTGATTGAACTTCTGATTGAACTTTGTGACCCGGCTTGTTTGACCATCCGTATCTCTCCGATCCTGACCCCGGCTTCCATTGACTACCACTCCTACCCCGCCAGGCTCCTGAGTCTGCTGTTCCCAATCCGGCAGCTCACGAGCCGGAGCTGTAAGAGAGGCCTCCTCCTACCATCGGGCTCTGGCTACCAGGTACGTGATACATAACAGCAGCAGTTGAAGTGCTAGCAATTTCGCTAAGCTAGCATTCAACCGCTGGGCATGTGGATGGCTGGGAGAGTACTTCTTTCGGCTCTGCATCAGCTGGGGCAGGGAAATTTGGCTGGTACAATCTGACATCGGTGTACCGATAGTAGATTGCCCGCCTGTACTACTAGGTTGTGACACACCTAATTCTACACCTTCAGTCCTATCAGTGCAGGCTTCAGAGAGGACTGAGGGTATAGTGGAGTTGGAGATCCCAGCTGATGAGGGGCAAGGGGAGTTCCGCTTTGTTCTTTGGTGTGGGTCTTTCAGGTATGCTTGCCAACGAACTGCATGGCAGGTCGACATATGTCTGGTCAAGCATGTGGTGCCCAAGCGGTTGATGTTTTGTCCATGCGAGATACGCTTGAGACATATGTTGCAAATAGCAACTGTGAGGGTTCTGATGCACATGTCTCAAAAAAGGCCCACACCAAAGAACTCCTCCTCTCTCCTATCAGGCACCCACGTAGAGTCAGTGACCTCATCATCCCCTCTCTCATCATCACTGTCGAATACCTGGCAGTATGCTGCAGCTGGGGGAACATGACTGCCAGATTGCTGTCCCTCTTGGGCACCCCCTCTCTCTGGGCTCACATTACTGCCTTCCTCTATCTGTGTTCCATCATCGGAGCCTTCAAAACGCTGCGCATCTTCATGCAGCATGTACCCAACACTGTGTTGAAACAGTTCAGGGGACTCCTCAGGAGGACATGGTGGGACTAGGGAAGGAGTAAGTGATGCCATTGAGCAGAGGGAAGAGGACGTCTTGGCAGCTAATTTGCCAGACAATGTACCCTGAGCCTGGGTGAGAGAGGATGAGGACGAGGATGAGGATGGCTTGGTCATCCACTCTACCAATTTGTCTGCATGTTGAGGCTCAACACGGTCAGCTCCCGAAAAGAAGGATGAGCGTGTGCAACGGCCACGTGCTAAAGAGGATGCACCATGTCCACCACCAGCACTGTTGCCTCTAGATGCAGAGCCTGCTTGCCCTTGTGACTCTCTGCCTCTCTTTGTTGTCCTTCCAGACATTATAATGGCCTGCAGAGTACAAAGTCAGTACACACACCTCGTAGCTTTAGGTGCAAACTGCAGAGGACACGTGCAGTACACACCAAGTGGGTTTAGGTGCAAAGTAATTAGCACACTTGCACTATACAAGAAATGGGTTTAGGTGCAAAGTAATGAACACACTTGCACTATAAATCAAATGGGTTTAGGTGTAAAGTAATTAGCACACTTGCACTATAAACCAAGTGGGTTTAGGTGGAAAGTAATTAGTACACTTGCACTATGCACCAAGTGGGTTTAGTTGCAAATGAATGAGCAGCACACTTGCACTATCCACCAAGTGGATTTAGTTGCACTGAGCACACGGGCAATACAACACGTGAGAACACTGCAGCTAGCACAATCACAAAGTAATGAGCAGCACACTAGCACTATGCAACAAGTGGGTGTAGTTGCAAATGAATGAGCAGCACACATGCACTATCCACCAAGTGGGTTTAGTTGCAAAGGAATGAGCAGCACACTTGCACTATCCACCAAGTGGGTTTAGTTGCACTGAGCACACGGGCAATACAACACGTGAGAACACTGCAGCTAGCACAATCACAAAGTAATGAGCAGCACACTAGCACTATGCAACAAGTGGGTGTAATTGCAAATGAATGAACAGCACACTTGCACTATCCACCAAGTGGGTTTAGTTGCACTGAGCACACGGGCAATACAACACGTGAGAACACTGCAGCTAGCACAATCAACTGCCTGACAGATTAGGAAGGACTAATCTAACTTAACTATACAGTGTATAAATATATGTACAACTCCTGGGATGTATGTATATCCTCTACACACTGTAAATTTAACTAACTAGCCTGCCTGCTCTATCTAGCTAGAAAAAAAGACAATCTCTCTCTCTCTCTGTCTGATCTTTAACCAGTGCTGGAACACACTACACGAGGCCGCCCAGCAGGCGGCCTTTTATAGTGTGGGGCGTGTGCTAAAGCCCTGAGCCATAATTGGCCAAAGCCACCCTGGCTTTGGCCAATTATGGCTCTCCGTTTTTTGCGCGCTGTGATTGTCCAAGCAGGCGGGTCATAGTGCATGCTTGGCCAATCATCAGCGTGCAATCCCGCAGTGAATTATGGGCCGTGGCGCGTCACTCGAATTTGGCGCGAACCACCCGTTTTGTTCGAATTTCAACGAACAATCGAACAGGCAATGTTCGAGTCGAACATGGGTTCAAGTCAAACGCAAAGCTCATCCCTAATGTTTACCTTGATGTGTATGACCCGGCTTGTCTGACTCTGCAAACCTGCACCAGCTGACCTGCATCCCCTGTTCTGCAAACCTGCACCTGCTGACTTGCATCCTCTGCTCTGCAAACATGCACCTGCTGACCTGCATCCCCTGCTCTGCAAACCAGCATCTGCTGACCTGCATCTTCTCCTCTGCAAACCTGCACCCGTTGACCTGCATCCGCTGCTTCCTATACCAGCCGTTTCAGACTACACTCGGCTCCACCACTCCAAGCAGTGAGGATCAGACAGGCACCCTTACCTCACCGTGTTCTTACCACCACTGTCCCCACTCCAGTGGTCTCCGAGCTGGGGTTTTACGGGAGGTCCCTCTCCGCACGTCAGGCTCACACCTAAGGTACATTACAGGGGGAGGGGGTTCTAGCTGAGTTTGGGCCCTCCAAAAAAAACACTGCCACTCTGCCTGAATTTAATGAGAACAAAAACATTTGGACACATTATAGGGGGTGTTTAGGAAAAAGCACTACAATGGAGCTGACAAAATACATTGGGAAGTGACTAGGCTAGGTGTGTATGGGCCAAGGATAGCATGCTGGAGAGTAGGGATGAGCTTCGAGTTCGAGTCGAACCCATGTTCGACTCGAACATCGTATGTTCGATCATCCATCAAAGTTCAAACGTTATGGGTCGTTCGCGCCAAATTCGAGTAGCGCGTCACGGCCCATAATTCACTGCGGCATCGCAGTGCATTGCTGGCTGATGATTGGCCAAGCATGCACTATGACCCGCATACTTTGGCCAATCACAGCGCGGAAAGAACAGAGAGCCAATTATGCCTCAGGCTGCCTGGAAGTCAGCCCTGTGTAGTGTGTTCTGGCATGCTTAGATAGAAAGAGAGAGAGACAGTGTCATTTCATTTGAGTTAGATAGAGCAGGCAGGCAGACGAGTCAGTTAGCTGCAGTTACAGTGTGTAGAGGATATATATGCATCCCAGGTGTCGTATATATATTTATACACTGTATTCAGTTTAGCTAGAACCGTTCCTGTTATTCTCTTCATAATATACTGACAGGCAGGCAGGTGATTGTGCTAGCTGCAGTATTTTCACTTAGTGTACTGTGTCTTTTGCACAGTGTGCACCTAAAGCTACCTGAATACAATTGCTAGTGTTCTCATACAAATACAGGCAGGGACCTCCAGTATTTTGTTTTAGTGTCCTTTGCACAGTGTGCACCTAACGCTTACCCGAATACAATTGCTGGTGTTCTCATACAAATACAGGCAGGGACCTCCAGTATTTTGTTTTAGTGTCCTTTGCACAGTGTGCGCCTAAAGCTTACCTGAATACAATTGCATACTTGCACAGTATGCAATTGAGCTACTGGCCTGTCCTGCATACAGCGTTCTTTCGGAACGCACATTCAGTGCTGCTAGAGGCTTTGTAACCGATCCACCGACTCGGTCGATCGACTGACATTCATAAAAATGAATCAGTCTTGGATCACCACCAACTACCAAGCACCTGATGCTGATGTAACTGAATAATATTTTTTTAAATGTCAGATCCCTTCAAGACTGCCTATGCTGATGCTGAGTGGCTATCCTGTTATGCTGAGTGACTATCCTCTTTCTCCTCAATGATCATGATGATAGCTTGTAAGAACATTTTTGGTTCTGGGCACTGCCACCAGTGGCTAAGGCCCAATTTTTCTGCCCCTGTTTAACAGGGGCGTGTAATTAAAATTTTTGATGCAATACTTTGCAGCAGGGCTCATTCCTGCGCTCCAACTAGAGTATCTCTGAGGGGTTGCTGTGTTGTGGAACCAGTGCCTAAGGCCCAACTGGACAGGGCGGTCAGCGGTAAGGTGCATATTACCGCTGACTCATGGTCCAGCAAGCATTGGGTGACTGCTGGCAGCTGGGAAGGATGCAGGACAAGGTACAGTAGTGTTGGAGGTTTTTCCGCCACTACGCCTCCAAAATTCTACTACTGGTGATTGTGACACACCTCTCTCTTCCACCCCTCCTCTTCTTCTTCCTCCATGGCCTCTTTCTATGCTGATTTGTCCTCGGAACCAGCGGTGCTCCGTAGGTGTTCAAGGGGCTACGCAGGTACGCAGGCAAATAAATGCTATGCGGTGCTTGAGCTGGTGTGCTTGGGGGACAGGATCCACACTGGGGCAGAGGTTCTGTCAGCTCTGCAGGGGCAGGCTCAGAGGTGGTTGACGCCACGCCAGCTTAAGCCAGGAATGGTGGTTTGCGACAATGGCACCAACCTCCTCTCCGCCCTCCGACCAGGAAACTCTGTGTGCATTTTCGACGATCATATAATGCCAGTGCTCGGCTGGCTGACCTCCAAAAGGAATACAACCTGCCCAAGAACTGCCTAATCTGTGACATGCCCACCAGGTGGAACTCTACGTTGGCCAAGCTGCAAATGCAGCAGAGGGCCATCAATGAGTATCTGTGCCAATATGGCACGAGGACAGGGTCAGGGGAACTTGTTTTTTTTCCCCACGCCAGTGGACCATGATCAGGGATGCATGCACTGTCCTGTCACCATTTGAGGAGGCCACAAGGATGGTGAGCAGTGACAGTGCATGCATCAGTGACTGTCACGTACCTGGTACAGAGCAGAGCCTGACGTGCAGGGAGCGGCAACTCTTGCTCCTCTGACTCCAGGTCTGCGGTGGTCTCCTGAAGACTTCGAAGATGCTGTGCAGGAACTGCGGAGATGCCGGGAAGATCAGACAGCAGACAATAGGAGCTTGGTGCAGATGGCTGGAAACAGGCAGCAGGTGGGAGGTGTACTGTAGTACAGATGCTGGCAGAGTCAGGCAGGCCGGGTCAAACACAGGCGGGCGGATCAGGTACAGAGGGGAGGCAGAAGCAGAGTCGTAGTTCAAGCCAGATCAGTAACAGGCGGGCAGCAGACCGTTGGAAGGAGGAGGCAGGAGCAAAGTCAGACAAGCCGGAGGTCAGGGCAGGCGGAGATCAGAAGGGTCAATGGTAAGCCGGGTTCACAGGAGCAGGAGACAATCAGGTAACAGATATCAGGTAGGGTAAACGGGAACGCTGTTGACTAAGCAGCAAGAGGCTATGGGATGAGCCCCATTAAATAGCCTGAACTGGCGCCAAAATGGCGTCATCACGTGCCCGCGCGCCGTTACCGCGATTGCGCATGCCTGTGCATGCCGATGTGCCGCGAATGCGCGCTCCCGTGCGTGCTAGTGCACCATTGCCGCTATTGCACGCACCCGTGCGTGCCCGCGTGCCATTAGCGCCACCTAGTGGCCTACCAAGTCTATGACATTGCCCCCCTCCAATGGGCAGCCTCCGGATGTCCATCCGAGACATCTTGAGTGGGTGAGCGTTCTTGAAGGACCGAATCAATCTCTTAGCGTGGATGTTGTGTTCAGGTTCCCACGAGTTTTCTTCAGGGCCGTAGCCCTTCCATTTCACCAGGAACTGAACCTGATTCCGCCTCTTTCTGCAATCAAGGATAGACTCAACCTCAAATTCTTCCTCACCGTTTACCAAGACCGGTTCGGGTGGATCAGTGCTTCGCCCAGGAAAGGGGTTAGTGACGTCAGGCTTCAGGAGGGTGACATGAAAGACCGGATGGATGCGGAATGAATCTGGCAATTCAAGTTCATAGGCCACACTATTAATCCTCCTTTTGATTGGAAACGGCCCCAAAAACTTAGGCCCCAATTTCTTGGACGGACAGGCAAGTCTCAAATTGACGGTAGACAACCATACCAGGTCTCCGGGCTCCAGATTGAGTTCTCCTCTCCGCCTTTTATCAAATACCTCCTTATTATGCTCCTGAGTTTTCGCCATGGTTTCTTGGAGTAGCTTGTTATTAGCGATAAAGAAGTCTAATGTCTCTTGGACAACGGGCACCGTACATTCCGGGACACAGTTAGACAAGAATAGCGGGTGGTAGCCGTAATTCGCAAAGAAGGGGGATTGTTTGGTAGCAGAGTGAGTTGAATTATTATATGCGAATTCAGCCAGTGGTAATAGAGAGACCCAATCTTCCTGAGAGAACGAAGAGAAGCAGCGTAGGTACTGTTCCAATGCTGGTTTGTCCTCTCAGTTTGGCCATTTGACTGCGGGTGATAAGCAGATGAGAACGACAGCTCAATCTTGAGGGATTCACAGAGCGCTTTCCAGAACCTGGAAGTGAATTGTACTCCACGATCTGATACGATGTTTACGGGAATGCCGTGTAACCGCACGATTTCCTTAATAAAGATTTTGGCAGTTTCGGGAGCAGAGGGTGTACCCTTCATGGGCAGAAAGTGTGCCATTTTGGACAGTCTGTCCACTGTCACAAAAATGGTGGTGAAACCTTCAGAAGGAGGAAGCTCAACAATAAAATCCATGGAGATCATTCTACATGGTCTCTCTGGTACGGGCAAAGGCTTCAACAGTCCCCAGGCTCTGGATTTGCTCCCTTTACTTCGGATGCACGTGGTGCACGACTCAACTTAACTTTTACAGTCTCTCATAAGCTGAGGCCACCAAAACGTGCGCTGCAAGAGTTCAGAGGTTTTCTGTACTCCGAAATGGCCGGCCAGCTCATGATCGTGACAGAGACACAAGACACTGACCCGTAACTCTTCTGGCACAAAGATCCTGTCTTCATGTCACAACAAGCCATCTCTAAGTTGCAAATTTGTATCCGAAGGGAAGGCCATTCCTGCAGAGGCCTGTTTGATCCGGGACAGTAGGTCATCTTGTAGTAACAGAAAATTTCCAGCAGAAAGGATGGTGTCCGGAGGAGCAGGGGTTTCAGAATTGCAGTACATCCAGGAAAGAGCATCGGACTTGGTATTCTTCGACCCTGGCCTGTACGTTATATGGAAGGTGAACCTGGTAAAAAAAAGCGCCCATCTGGCCTGACGTGGTCTTAGTCTCTTGGCTACTCTCAGGTACTCTAAGTTCTTGTGATCTGTATAGATCAAGATTGGGTGAGCTGCACCTTCCAATAAGTACCGCCACTCCTCCAGCGCGGCCTTGATCGCTAAAAGTTCTCGGTCACCCACGTCATAGTTCCTTTCAGCATCAGATAGTTTGCGGGAAAAAAAAGCAACCGGGTGCAGAAGGGCCTTTGGCCCCTGTCTTTGGGAAAGCACTGCCCCAACTGCCGTCTCCGAAGCGTCCACCTCCAAGATGTAGGGCAAGCTGGCATCAGGGTGTCTAAGGACGGGTGCAGACATGAATAGCTTCTTTAAAGCCTCAAAAGCTCCTTGGGCTTCAGGGGACCAACGGAAACGGACATTTTGTTTGGTTAGGCTGGTTATGGGGGCGATGATATTGGAAAACCCCCTAATGAACTTTCTGTAGAAATTGGCAAACCCCGATAAAGCGTTGGATGTCCTTTTTATCTGTGGGCGCAGGCCAGTCGAGGATTGCCGTAACCTTCTGTGGGTCCATCTCGATGCCGTTTACCGAAATAACTAGTCCCAGGAACTGTATGCTTTCGCATTCAAACTCACATTTTTCAGGCTTGGCGTATAATCCGTGTATTCGGAGTCGCTTAAGCACATTTTTGACGTGTTCCCGGTGTTTGGTAACAGAAGGGGAAAAAATTAGGATGTCGTCAAGGTAAACTACGACAAAGAGGTCAAGGTAGTCCTTAAAGATGTCATTCACGAAGTGCTGAAATGTGGCAGGCGCGTTGCAGAGCCCGAAGGGCATCACCAAGTACTCAAAGTGGCCGAAGCGGGTGCGGAAGGCAGTCTTCCATTCGTCGCCGTCCCGTATTCGCACCAAGTTATAGGCCCCCCGTAAGTCCAGTTTCGTGAAGATGACCGCTGCTCCCAGTCTTTGGAACAGTTCTGGCACCAGCGGAAGGGGGTATCGATTCTTTATTGTTACCTTGTTAAGCTCGCGGTAATCCACGCAGGGGCGGAGAGAATGGTCCTTCTTCTCGACGAAAAAGATCCCTGCTCCTGCTGGCGAGGTAGAAGGGCGGATAAACCCCTTCTTGAGGTTATCGTCGACATAGGTCTTTAGATTTTCAAGTTCCAGTTCAGTTAGGGGGAAAATTCTTCCGAAGGGAATTTCAGCCCCAGGGAGGAGCTCAATCGGGCAGTCGTACGGCCGATGAGGGGGAAGGGAGTCAGCCCCCTTTTTGCTAAAGACGTCCAGGAACTCATGGTACACCTCGGGGACGGATTGGTGGATTTCAACGTCGGAGTCCATGCAGAGCAAAGAGGGGGGAGATGAGATCGCCTGCTAGCAGTGTTGTTGGCAGTAGGTGGAACAGAAGCGAATCTCACCGGTAGTCCAATTTATCTGAGGGTTGTGAGCCTGGAGCCAGGGTATGCCCAGGATTATAGAGAATAGAGGGGACTCAATAACATCCAGGCATAAAAGTTCTCGATGACTGTCCGAGATGGTAGTGGCGATGGGCAAGGTCTCTTGAGTGACTGGCCCGGATTTCAAGACAGACCCATCGGCCAAGTGTACAGACAGTCCAACCGCCCTTGGGCGCAACGGAATGTGGTGATGAGTGGCAAAGGCAGAGTCCAGAAAACAGCTGCAGGCCCCAGAATCAAGTATGGCGCTGGTCCGTATATCCCTTCCTGGAAGCTGCAATAAAATGGGAACAGCCAGATGAGCGGATTTGTTGAAAACAATGGGTGAGGGAAAGGATGACATGTAAGTGCACTTACGGAATTTTGCTGGGCAGGTCCTTACATAATGGCCGGACTCTCCACAGTAGAGGCAAAGGTTGTTTGTCCGGCGACTAAGTCGTTCCTCAGAAGTGAGGGAAGGGCGGATCAGACCCAGCTGCATGGGTTCTGGAATGTCTCTAGAGGCAGTGATCGGGGTCGGAGGAGTCGGGTTAGGGTAGGCGGGTACCCGAGGCAACATCCATGCTGGACAATTCAGACCAGTGGCACGTTCAGTCCTGCGTTCTCTCAAGCGTCTGTCAATCTGGATGGTTAAGTTGATAAGGGCCTCCAAGGTGTCAGGGACCCCTACACATGCAAGTTCATCCTTGAGTGTTTCTGAGAGGCCCAAGCGAAACTGATAACAAAGGGCCGCATTGTTCCAGTTAGTGTCCGCACTCCACCTTCTGAACTCAGCTACATAATCCTCTGCGGGTCTGCGACCTTGCAGGAGGGCATGCAAAGCGGCTTCCGCAGTAGCGGCCTGATGGGGGTCTTCATACAACAAGGACATAGCCTGAAAGAACGTGTCCAAACGATCAAGACATAAGTCCTTTTGCTCCATCAGACGATGGGCCCACGCCTGCGATTCACCTGACAGGAGGGCAATAACAAATCCAACTTTGGTGGCTTCTAGTGAGAAAGTCCGTGGCTGAAGCGCAAAGTAGAGCTCACAGGCATTCCGGAACGCTCTAAACTTGCTTCATTCCCCTGCAAATCTTTCAGGCATGGGCACCTTGGGCTCAGGAGGCAGCATAATAACTGAAGGTGAAGCGGATGCGCCAGAAGAAGAGGAAGTGGATGGGGTAGACAGTTCCTGGACACGATTTTCAAGTCGGGAATAGCCTTCCTGCAGGGCTCTGACTGCTTGGGTAAGGCCATCCAGATGGCGACAAAGTTCCGTCATGGGATCCACTCCCTGCGCAGGCTCAGACATGGCTGCTCAGTACTGTCACGTACCTGGTACAGAGCAGAGCCTGACGTGCAGGGAGCGGCAACTCTTGCTCCTCTGACTCCGGAGCCCCTGGTAGAGCAGACAGGGATCGCTAGAGTTCAGAGTCGCACAAGTGCCAGGTATGGTGCTGTGCAGGTCTGCGGTGGTCTCCTGAAGACTTTGAAGATGCTGTGCAGGAACTGCGGAGATGCCGGGAAGATCAGACAGCAGACAACAGGGGCTTGGTGCAGATGGCTGGAAACAGGCAGCAGGTGGGAGGTGTACTGTAGTACAGATGCTGGCAGAGTCAGGCAGGCCGGGTCAAACACAGGCGGGCGGATCAGGTACAGAGGGGAGGCAGAAGCAGAGTTGTAGTTCAAGCCGGATCAGTAACAGGCGGGCAGCAGACCGTTGGAAGGAGGAGGCAGGAGCGAAGTCAGACAAGCCGGAGGTCAGGGCAGGCGGAGATCAGAAGGGTCAATGGTAAGCCGGGTTCACAGGAGCAGGAGACAATCAGGTAACAGATATCAGGTAGGGTAAACGGGAACGCTGTTGACTGAGCAGCAAGAGGCTATGGGATGAGCCCCATTAAATAGCCTGAACTGGCGCCAAAATGGCGTCATCACGTGCCCGCGTGCCGTTGCCGCGATTGCGCGTGCCCGTGCGTGCCGATGTGCCGCGAATGCACACTCCCATGCGTGCTAGTGCACCATTGCCGCTATTGCGCGCACCCGTGCGCGCCATTAGCGCCACCTAATGGCCTACCAAGTCTATGACAGTGACACTGTCCCTCTTATCCAGCTGTTGGAGCACACGCTGCGTGGAATAATGGACAGGGCACTTGAGGCAGAACAGAGGGAGGCCCCTTTTATCCAGACAGTGTTCCTGCTTGCCCGCCTATCACACAGGAAGAGGAAGAGGAGGATTGTGTCAGCATGGAGGTGTAAGCCTAGCACTCAGCATTAACAGCAGTCTTCAAGGGATCAATTACAGTCCCAAGAAACCCATGGACTTGTACGTGGCAGGGAGGAGGTGGCTACGGATCATGCCGTCCTGAGTGACCCAGAGGACTTCGGACCGAATGCCTCAGCAAACCTATGCTGCATGGCCTCCCTGATCCTGCAAAGCCTGTGGAAGGATCCTCGTATTCATGGTATCAAGGAGAGGGATCATTACTGGCTGGCAACCCTCCTTGATCCACGTTACAAGGGTAAGGTTGGCCTTGCAGAAAGATCTGTGCAACGCGTTCCCAGAGACTGGGAGGTTACAAAATCCTGGTCCTGACCGATGCATTCAGACAATGTTTTAGTTCGCAGCCCCAAGGTATGATCGGTTCCAGCAACCATCGCCAGCGTCTGTTTTACATGGTGCGGGAATACCTAGGGGCAAGATCAGACTTGGACACCTTTCCCACGAAAATCCTCTGGGTTACTGGGTCTTGAGGATGGATCACTGGCCAGAGCTTGCACAGTATGCAATTGAGCTACTGGCCTGTCCTGCATACAGCGTTCTTTCGGAACGCACATTCAGTGCTGCTGGAGGCTTTGTAACCGATCTACCGACTCGGTCGATCGACTGACCTTCATAAAAATGAATCAGTCTTGGATCACCACCAACTACCAAGCACCTGATGCTGATGTAACTGAATAATATTTTTTTAAATGTCAGATCCCTTCAAGACTGCCTATGCTGATGCTGAGTGACTAAGCCCCGGGAAGGAAGCAGACAAGGAGGACAGTTTTTTCTCCCATCTGCACAGCAGCGTTTTCACTCAAAAGAAAATGCAGAAAATTGACTTATTTTTGGCAAAACTGCGCGCAGCAGCGGCGAATAGAGAACCAGGATGGCTTGAGGAGCAGATGGGGGCCCTTATTCCAGTAGAAGGGGGGGGGGTCGCAGGCCGCAGAGGTAGCTACACCACGTGCTCGGCGGTCGCGAGCGCCGGATCGTTATTCCCCCGCACCAACTGCCAGGACCCAGCGCCATAATAGGAGCCCTCGGGAGGATCCGTCACCCCCGCCGGCCAAGCGCTCTCATGCTTCGGCCGGGGGTGCAGGTAGACGCAATACGCCACTCAATTTGGGCCCTGCGGGCGGGGCATCGGGCCGTAATGGCGCCCGTGTCTTGCCCAAAAAGAAGACAGCAGCAGGAGCGGGTCCCTCAGGAGCAGACGGAAACAAAAGGGGGGGGGCCCAACCAGAGACAAGCAATGGAACGGCCGGGGGGTCCTCACGGATCGGGACCACCGGCTCCAGGTCAGCGGGGAGGCCGGATTCACTTGAAAGGCGGAGGGAGGTGTCCGGTAGATCCCAGGGACAGAGCGGACATTTTGATGCGTCCACGACCGGGTTGAGGGGGAGAGGACGACCCGCCGAGAGGCTGGGGTCTTCGGCCTCCAGGCTTACCGGGCCTGGGGGGCTGACGTCGTCGGCAACGCCGGTCTTGGAAGGTCGTTCTGAGGTGGAGTCATCGGGATCGGATGAGGAAGATCGGGTGGAGGATTCGCCAGCGGTGGAGCTTCCGTTGTCGGCTGTGAGGGATGCTCCTGGTCAGCCTGGTAAGTTAACTAATTTTACTTCTGGGGATGTTGCTGCTTTGTTATGCTCATTGTTGGGGGTTGGGGGGGGCGGGCCTCAGGTAACAGGGGGCAATGTGGGGAGTAATGTCCTGCCGCCTTCCGGGGGCCCCGGGGTGGCGGGGGTAATGCCTGCCGCCCAGGGTTCTCCTGGTGGGCTGCAAGAGTTATTGAGGGGTATGGGGGAGCTAATGCAACGTTTTGCCGGGGGGGGGGCGGGGTGGTGACGCCGCCGCAGGCTGCGCCCTGGTTGGGGGCTAATGCTGTGCCCCCCGTAGTGGTTGGGGCACCAGCCCTGGTTGGTGGGGAAAAGGGGGCGGCACCCGAGGGTGGGTCAGGAGACGCCGCAGGGGGTGGGAAGCCCGGGGGGGGGGGGAAAGGGGGATGAGGTCAGGCTGGAAGATGCGGCGAGAGGGGAAATGTATGTATGCTTTGAGGGTCCACTGGGGTCCCATTTGAAACAGGAGGTCAAGGATAAGATAGAAAAGGGTGAGTATGTTGAAATTTTTTCCCTGTTGCCTTTAGAAAAATTCAATCTTGACAGGGTTAAAACGGATGGGATAAAAAAGGATGATGAGGAAAAGAGGAGGTATGGATTGATTCCCCGTACGTTTAGCAACTGGTTGCAAGCGTTTGCAATCATGGCCAGCGTCATTGGAGAGAAAAGCCCGGAGCATTGTTCGGCGCTTTTCTGCTACATGGACGCCATAGGGGAAGCACAGCGGGTTTATGGGGGAACGGGATGGCTGCGGTACGACGAGCAGTTTCGGCAGCGGCGGGCGGTTCGCCCGTTTCTGCGTTGGGACCATAAGGATATTAGCTTGTGGATGAGGATGATTTCCGCTCCCAGGACTAATACACCGTTTTTTCAGGGGGGGGGCCGGGGGTACACCCACCTCTGGATCGCCGGCCGGGAAAAAAGGGGGGGTGTGCTGGCAGTTCAACGAAGGTTCCTGCAAGTTTGGGGGAACCTGTCGTTTTAAGCACGAGTGCTCCGGATGCGGGGGTGCTCACCCCCTGTCACGGTGTTTTAAGAAGGGCAAGCGGGGGGGGACGCTGCTAGCAAAGGGGGTAACGCCAGTGAGGGTGGGAAAGATGGGACCTTTTCTAGATAGGTACCCGGATAGGGCGGCAGCTCGGCTGCTCGCGTCGGGGTTCTCCGAGGGATTTGTCATTCCCAGTTCTTTGTCGAAGGTGCCACCCTTGGCGAAGAATCTGCGGTCTGCCTTGGAGAATCCTTCAGTGGTATCGAAAAAACTAGCAAAAGAAGTGGAACTGGGCAGGATGGCTGGGCCGTTCACGGAGATGCCACTGCCGGATTTGGTAGTGTCACCTCTGGGGGTGGTGCCCAAGAAGGAACCAAACAAGTATCGCCTCATTCACCACTTGTCTTTTCCAAAGGGGGGGTCGGTGAATGACGCAATAGATCCAGAAGCATGCTCCGTGTCGTACGCGTCGTTTGACGCGGCGGTGCGGTGGGTGCGGTGTTACGGGAGGGGCGCCCTGATGGCGAAGTCGGACATTGAGGCTGCGTTCCGCTTGCTGCCGGTTCACCCGGACAGTTTTAGGCTTTTGGGTTGCCGGTGGCAAGAGGAGTTTTACGTGGATCAGTGTTTGCCAATGGGATGCTCGATTTCCTGCGCACTGTTTGAGACATTTAGTTCCTTCTTGGAGTGGGTGGTCAGGGACGTGGCAGGGGTGGATTCAGTTATCCACTATCTTGATGACTACCTGTGCGTGGGACCCCCGTCATCCAAAGTGTGCGCAGTCTTGCTGGCAACATTGCAGCACATTGCGGAGAAGTTCGGAGTGCCGCTGGCGGCCGACAAGACGGAGGGCCCGCGCACGGAATTGATGTTTCTAGGTATCATGATTGATTCAGAAAAAATGGAGTGTAGGCTTCCGAGGGACAAGGTTGAGAATCTCCGGATGGAGATTCGGGGGATGGTGGGGCAGGACAAAGTTCAGTTGCGGACGTTGCAGTCGTTATTGGGAAAATTGAACTTCGCCTGCCGCATCATCCCTATGGGCAGGGTCTTTTGCCGACGGCTGTCGGCAGCAACCGCGGGTGTTCGGGCACCGAAGCACTACATTAGGTTGACAAGGGATCTAAAAGCTGATTTACAGGTGTGGGACACATTTCTAGAGACATACAACGGGAGGGCCATTTGGATGTCCGGCCCCTTCAGCAATTTTGATTTGGATCTGGTCACGGACGCGGCTGGATCCACAGGTTACGGGGCCTTCTTTAAGGGAAGGTGGAGCGCGGAGGCATGGCCGGAGTCCTGGGTGGCGGCGGGTTTTGAAAAGAACCTGGTGCTACTGGAGCTATTCCCAGTGGTGGTGGCAATTGAGCTATGGGGGGCAGAATGCAGGGATCTGAAGATCAGGTTGAACTGCGACAACATGGGGGTGGTGCAGGTCATCAATCGTATCTCCGGTTCATCGGTTCCGGTGGTGCGGTTGCTGCGGCACCTGGTGTTACGTTGTCTTCAGTGGAATATTTTCCTGTATGCAGTGCATATTCCGGGGGTGGATAATAGGCTTGCTGACGCCCTGTCTCGATTCCAGTGGGACAGGTTCAGGGAGCTGGCTCCAGGGGCCGACGCGGAAGGGGTTCCTTGCCCAGGGTGGATGTGGGGACTTGCTTTGGAGCCGCAGCAGACTGGCTCAGGAGGTCGGTGAGTGGGCCGACGTGGACGGCATATGCTAAGGTATGGGCGGAATGGGCTGGTTTTAAGCGGTTGGCGGAGGTGGAGCGGGCAGACATGGAGATGGGCTGGTTAGTGGTGTATTTTGTGTCCAGACACATGGAAAAGGTGGGGTCAGTCTCTGCGTTGGAAAAGAAGCTGGCGGCCCTGGCCTTTTTGTTTAAACTGGAGGGGAGGGAGGATTTTACGAAGTCGTTTTGGGTAAGGCAAGCGGTAAAGGGATACAAGAAGGGACGTCAGAGCAGTGATGCGCGGAGGCCGGTGACATTTTCCGTACTACGCAGAATTTTTGGGGTATTGGGGGAAGTTTGTTCGTCCGCATATGAAATACGGTTGTTTCGGGCGGGGTTTTCGGTTGCGTTTTTCGGTGCGTTTCGGGTGGGGGAGCTAGTAAGTCCCTCCAGGCGGGTTCCCGGGGGTTTATTGGTCAACGACGTTCATTTAGCAGAGGGCAAAGTGGTTTTTCGCCTTAAGCGCTCAAAAAACGGATCAAGGGGGAAAAGGGGTGGACGTATCTTTGTATTCGCTGCCGGGTTCAGAGGCTTGTCCGGTAGGGGTGGTAAGGGAATTTTTTAAGGTACGCCCCAAGTTGGGGGGCCCATTTTTGATGCATGGGGACGGGTCTTTTGTTTCACGGTTTCAATTTACGGCCCTGTTTAGAAAATGTTTGAAAAAGGCGGGTTTGGACGAGCGGCTGTTTGCCTCGCACTCCTTCCGCATTGGGGCGGCGACCGAGGCGGCCCGGTGCGGGTTGGATGAGACAGCAGTAAAACGAATCGGGAGATGGGAATCTAGGAGATTTCGCTCTTACGTGCGCCCACACTTGGCGTTGGATTTGTGAGAGGTGTGGGATCAGGAAAAAAGGACCGGTTTATTGCAATATGTTTAGGGTGTGGATGATCATTGTTTATTTTGTTTTACAGGTGGAGAAAAGCCAGGCCTCGTGTGGATAATGGGGCATTCATATGTTTGTAGGGGGGCCAGGAGAGCAGATGCTAGGCCAGAAGGTAGGCAGTTGGGGATTTCCAGGCGGGAGGCAACGGTCAGGTGGTTGGGGATCCCCGGGATGGGTTGGAGCAGGGTGCTGTCTGAAGTGCAGCGCTATGCTCGGCTCGACCGACCTCCTGATGTGCTACTGTTGCACGTCGGGGGAAACGACTTGGGGATCCGGCCGATAGGGGACTTGATGACGGCAGTCAAGGCGGACGTCTTGACGTTGCGGGCATCTTTCCCGAGAATGCTGATAGTATGGTCTGACATTGTCGCGCGAACTACCTGGCGTATGGCAAGGTCAGTGGACCGGGTGAACAAAGGGAGAATAAAGGTAAATAAGGTGCTAGGGCGGTTTGTGGCCAAACATGGGGGGCTAGTGGTGAGACACAGAGAATTGGAGCTTAATTTGGGGCTGTACCTGCTCAGGGATGGTGTTCACCTAACCGACGTGGGGACGGACTTGTGGGTCCTGGGAGTGCAGGAGGGAATTCAGAGGGCCCTGCGGGTGTGGAGGGGCCCGTAAGGAAAAGGGGGGTTTCCCTTTCGGGCTGTGGCGGTGTCCTTGGTCTTTGATGGTGGCAGTTAACGGATGGAATGGAAATGGTTGGGGGGCTCATCGGTGGGATGGCTCCCCCCTTACGGGGTTATTACAGTGGAATGGTGTCCGCTGTAATACGGTGATGGTACACTGCAGGTTAAAGGGGTGTCTCAGAGCTGGGTCGGCTGGAGGCCGGTTATGGTAATTGAACGCAGTGGTGGTGGTGAAGGAAAAGGTTAACTGGGGTTTACCGTCAAAGACCAATTGGGACTGGTGTAAATAATAAAAGAGTTTTGATAAAATATTTGTTAATAATAAAGTTGGAATTGTTGGAAATTCCTATTTCACGTTTGGTTAAAAATATAATTTAATTTGGTTACAAAATAAAAATGGCTGTTGTGGCCAATTTACTCCAATTTTACTGTGTCAGTGTCCTTACTGGGTAAGAGGGTTAAGAGAAGGGAAAAGGGGGGTTGGGGTGAAAAGGGGGGAAGGTTAATAACAGGGTTGCAATATCAGACTACAATAGTCAAGTGAGGCCCGGAATGACAAACACAAAGGAAATATAATGCAGGGCCGGGCATGACTGGTGGTGGATGCAGGCAACCAAGGGGTTAAGGAAGGAGGTGGTAGCAAGGGAGGAGGCTGGGGACCAATTGGAAGAAGGGGGAGGAGTGGTATATAAGGGGGGCGGGGGCGGCCCACGTGCACAGCCCCGGGAAGGAAGCAGACAAGGAGGACAGTTTTCCCACCCACCCTCCCTGTGTTTTTTGTGGTGTGTGTTGGTGTTGTGCGTTTGTTTTCTTTTCTTTCAGGATAAAGGCAGGATTGTCGCAACAGCATTGGCGGTGTCCTTGGTCTTTGATGGTGGCAGTTAACGGATGGAATGGAAATGGTTGGGGGGCTCATCGGTGGGATGGCTCCCCCCTTACGGGGTTATTACAGTGGAATGGTGTCCGCTGTAATACGGTGATGGTACACTGCAGGTTAAAGGGGTGTCTCAGAGCTGGGTCGGCTGGAGGCCGGTTATGGTAATTGAACGCAGTGGTGGTGGTGAAGGAAAAGGTTAACTGGGGTTTACCGTCAAAGACCAATTGGGACTGGTGTAAATAATAAAAGAGTTTTGATAAAATATTTGTTAATAATAAAGTTGGAATTGTTGGAAATTCCTATTTCACGTTTGGTTAAAAATATAATTTAATTTGGTTACAAAATAAAAATGGCTGTTGTGGCCAATTTACTCCAATTTTACTGTGTCAGTGTCCTTACTGGGTAAGAGGGTTAAGAGAAGGGAAAAGGGGGGTTGGGGTGAAAAGGGGGGAAGGTTAATAACAGGGTTGCAATATCAGACTACAATAGTCAAGTGAGGCCCGGAATGACAAACACAAAGGAAATATAATGCAGGGCCGGGCATGACTGGTGGTGGATGCAGGCAACCAAGGGGTTAAGGAAGGAGGTGGTAGCAAGGGAGGAGGCTGGGGACCAATTGGAAGAAGGGGGAGGAGTGGTATATAAGGGGGGCGGGGGCGGCCCACGTGCACAGCCCCGGGAAGGAAGCAGACAAGGAGGACAGTTTTCCCACCCACCCTCCCTGTGTTTTTTGTGGTGTGTGTTGGTGTTGTGCGTTTGTTTTCTTTTCTTTCAGGATAAAGGCAGGATTGTCGCAACAGCATTGGCGGTGTCCTTGGTCTTTGATGGTGGCAGTTAACGGATGGAATGGAAATGGTTGGGGGGCTCATCGGTGGGATGGCTCCCCCCTTACGGGGTTATTACAGTGGAATGGTGTCCGCTGTAATACGGTGATGGTACACTGCAGGTTAAAGGGGTGTCTCAGAGCTGGGTCGGCTGGAGGCCGGTTATGGTAATTGAACGCAGTGGTGGTGGTGAAGGAAAAGGTTAACTGGGGTTTACCGTCAAAGACCAATTGGGACTGGTGTAAATAATAAAAGAGTTTTGATAAAATATTTGTTAATAATAAAGTTGGAATTGTTGGAAATTCCTATTTCACGTTTGGTTAAAAATATAATTTAATTTGGTTACAAAATAAAAATGGCTGTTGTGGCCAATTTACTCCAATTTTACTGTGTCAGTGTCCTTACTGGGTAAGAGGGTTAAGAGAAGGGAAAAGGGGGGTTGGGGTGAAAAGGGGGGAAGGTTAATAACAGGGTTGCAATATCAGACTACAATAGTCATGCCTATGCTGATGCTGAGTGACTATTCTGTTATGCTGAGTGACTATTCTCTTTCTCCTCAATGATCATGCTGATAGCTTGTAAGAACATTTTTGGTTCTGGGCACTGCCACCAATTGCTAAGGCCCAATTTTTCTGCCCCTGTTTAACAGGGGCGTGTAATTACAATTTTTGATGCAATACTTTGCAGCAGGGCTCATTCCTGCGCTCCAACTAGAGTATCTCTGAGGGGTTGCTGTGTTGTGGAACCAGTGCCTAAGGCCCAACTGGAGAGGGCGGTCAGCGGTAAGGTGCATATTACCGCTGACTCATGGTCCAGCAAGCATTGGGTGACTGCTGGCAGCTGGGAAGGATGCAGGACAAGGTACAGTAGTGTTGGAGATTTTTCCGCCACTACGCCTCCAAAATTCTACTACTGGTGATTGTGACACACCTCTCTCTTCCACCCCTCCTCTTTTTCTTCCTCCATGGCCTCTTCCTGTGCTGATTTGTCCTCTGAACCAGCGGTGCTCCGTAGGTGTTCAAGGGGCTACGCAGGTATGCAGGCAAAAAAATGCTATGCGGTGCTTGAGCTGGTGTGCTTGGGGGACAGGATCCACACTGGGGCAGAGGTTCTGTCAGCTCTGCAGGGGCAGGCTCAGAGGTGGTTGACGCCACGCCAGCTTAAGCCAGGAATAATGGTTTGCGACAATGGCACCAACCTCCTCTCCGCCCTCCGACCAGGAAACTCTGTGTGCATTTTCGACGATCATATAATGCCAGTGCTCGGCTGGCTGACCTCCAAAAGGAATACAACCTGCCCAAGAACTGCCTAATCTGTGACATGCCCACCAGGTGGAACTCTACGTTGGCCAAGCTGCAAATGCAGCAGAGGGCCATCAATGAGTATCTGTGCCAATATGACACGAGGACAAGGTCAGGGGAGCTTGTTTTTTTCCCCACGCCAGTGGACCATGATCAGGGATGCATGCACTGTCCTGTCACCATTTGAGGAGGCCACAAGGATGGTGAGCAGTTACAGTGCATGCATCAGTGACACTGTCCCTCTTATCCAGCTGTTGGAGCACACGCTGCGTGGAATAATGGACAGGGCACTTGAGGCAGAACAGAGGGAGGCCCCCTTTATCCAGACAGTGTTCCTGCTTGCCCGCCTATCACACAGGAAGAGGATGAGGAAGAGGAGGAGGAGGATTGTGTCAGCATGGAGGTGTAAGCCTAGCACTCAGCATCAACAGCAGTCTTCAAGGGATCAATTACAGTCCCAAGAAACCCATGGACTTGTACGTGGCAGGGAGGAGGTGGCTACGGATCATGTCGTCCTGAGTGACCCAGAGGACTTCGGACCGAATGCCTCAGCAAACCTATGCTGCATGGCCTCCCTGATCCTGCAAAGCCTGCGGAAGGATCCTCGTATTCATGGTATCAAGGAGAGGGATCATTACTGGCTGGCAACCCTCCTTGATCCACGTTACAAGGGTAAGGTTGGCCTTGCAGAAAGATCTGTGCAACGCGTTCCCAGAGACTGGGAGGTTACAAAATCCTGGTCCTGACCAATGCATTCAGACAATTTTTTAGTTCGCAGCCCCAAGGTATGATCGGTTCCAGCAACCATCGCCAGCGTCTGTTTTACATGGTGCGGAAATACCTAGGGGCAAGATCAGACTTGGACACCTTTCCCACGAAAATCCTCTGGGTTACCGGGTCTTGAGGATGGATCACTGGCCAGAGCTTGCACAGTATGCAATTGAGCTACTGGCCTGTCCTGCATACAGCGTTCTTTCGGAACGCACATTCAGTGCTGCTAAAGGCTTTGTAACCGATCCACCGACTCGGTCGATCGACTGACCTTCATAAAAATGAATCAATCATGGATCACCACCAACTACCAAGCACCTGATGCTGATGTAACTGAATAATATTTTTTAAAATGTCAGATCCCTTTCTCCTCAATGATCATGCTGATAGCTTGTAAGAACATTTTTGGTTCTGGGCACTGCCACCAGTGGCTAAGGCCCAATTTTTATGCCCCTGTTTAACAGGGGCGTGTAATTACAATTTTTGATGCAATACTTTGCAGCAGGGCTCATTTCTGCGCTCCAACTAGAGTATCTCTGAGGGGTTGCTGTGTTGTGGAACCAGTGCCTAATGCCGCGTACACACGGTCGTTTTTTGTCTTGTAAAAAAACGTCGTTTTTTCTCATGAAAAAAAACGTCGTTTTTCAAACTTCATTTTAAAAAACGACGTTGCCTACACACCATCGTTTTTTAAAAATGCTCTAGCATTTCCCTGTTAAAAAAAAAAAAAAAATGCTCTAGCAAAGCGCGGTTATGTTCAGCAAGTACGGCGGCACTCTGTTCCATTCAAGCTCGCGTCATAATTTGCTTCTGAGCATGCGCGGGTTTAAAAACGTAGTTTTAAACGTCGTTTTAGCCCACACACAATCATTTTTTTTAGAGAAAAACTACATTTTGAAAAAAGACATAAAAAATTGAAGCATGTTCAAATTTTTTTTTTTTTTACGTTTTTCAGAAGACATGAAACAACATTTTCCCCACACATGGTCATTTTAAATGACGTTTTTAAAAATTTCATTTTTTGCTTTTTTTAATTTGGGTGCAGGGTTCCCCTTAATATCCGTAAAGACCCAAAGGGGCTGGTAATGGCCTGGGGGGGAGACCTATGCCATTTTCTCAATGATTTTCATCCATATTGCCGGGAGCAGACATTACATTAAAGCTCGCCCCCTCCTGGGAACTACATTTGTGTGGCAGGACGCTCTCTACGTGTTAGGCCTCGTACACACGACCGGATCTATCCGCTGGGATTGATCCGCGGATCAGTTCCAGCGGACAAATCCGGTCGTCTGTACGGCCTAGCGGATATTTATCCGCGGAGATTCGTCTGGCCGATCGATTTCAAGCGGATAGAAATTTCTTAGCATGCTAAGAAATCTACCCGCTTGAATCGTGTCCAGCGGATTGATCCGGTCGTCTGTACAGACTCACTGGATCAATCCGTCCGCTCCCCTCCCTCGCATGTGTCGTAATGATTCGACGCATGCGTGGAAGTACTTACCTTCCAGCGTCGTGCACTTCGCCGCGTCATCGTCGCGACAGCGGCACGACACGTCACCGCGGATGTATTGCGAGCGGATTTGGATCCGATGGTGTGTACAAGCCATCGGATCAAAATCCGGAGGAGGAATCTCCACTGGAAACGGTCCGGCGGACCGTTTCCAGCGGCGATTCCCTCGTCTGTACGAGGCCTTAGAGACTTCAAGGAGGTGTGAATTACTGGGCGTGCCGCAATGCATACTGGGAAATGTAGTTCTTACATGAACGAGCGCCACAAACCAGGAAGTGAATGAGAGAACAGAAACTAGAACGCCGGAGGTGATATAGATGAAGGAATTTAATAGGTATTTACTCATTTTTTAACAGAATCATTACACTATTCTGTCTGTCTACCTTGCAGACATAAATTTTAGGCAAAAAAATGTTTTCCTTTACAACTCCTTTAAGTCGAGAAGCCAGGAGATCCACGTCCGGCATGCCCCACCTCCGGCAAAGGAGTTGAAACACCTCCGGATGTAATGACCATTCCCCTTGATCCAGCATCTGGCGACTTAGGTAGTCCGCCTGCCAGTTTTCTACACCCGGTATGTAAACGGCTGACAGAGCCGGCACGCTCCTTTCCGCCCACTGCAGGATGTGAGCGTCCTCTGACGCTGCATCCAAGCTCTTTGTTCCCCCCTGATGATTGACATAAGCCACCGCTGTGGCGTTGTCCGACTGGATCCTGATTGGATGTCCTTGTAGCCTCTGCGACCACGAGGAGAGGCACAGCCTGATCGCTCAAAGTTCTAGTACATTGATCGGCAGGCGGGATTCATCCGGAGTCCAGCGACCCTTGGTCGACTGGACCCCCAGACTCACCCCCCAACCTGTGAGGCTGGCATCCGTCGTGATCATAGTCCAATGGAAAGAAAGTAACGACTTCCCGGACTGAAGAGCTGGGGATCTCAGCCACCAACTCAGAGAAGCCCTGACCAGGTGACTTACCTGAATCTGATGATCCAGAGACAACGGAGATTTGTTCCATTTGGACAGGATCTCCTTCTGCAAAACTCGAGTGTGGAAGTGGACATACGGTACTGCTTTGAAGGAGGCTACCATGAGGCCCAGAACTCGCATTCAAAAACGGAGAGACAACCATTTGCGGGATGCTAACAATTTCAACGCCGACTGGAGTGTCTGTAACTTCTCCAAAGGAAGGAAGACTTTCGCCTCCGAGGAGTCCAGAATCAATTCTAGGTACTCCAGACGCTAAGTCAGTACCAAGACCGACTTTTGAATGTTCAGCACCCAAACAAATTCCTGGAGGGTCTGACTGGCTATAAACACGTCCTCCTCTAATTCTGAGCCAGAAGCAGCTCTCAGAAGAAGATTGTCCAGATAGCCCACGATAGCAATGCCTCGCTGTCTCAGCAAAGCCAGAATCGGGGCAAGCACCTTGGTGAAGACCCTTGGTACTGACGCTAGGCCAAAGGGAAGAGCTACAAATTGATAGTGGTCTCCGCCTATCGCAAAGCGCAGAAATCCCTGATGCCTGGTGCAGATGGCGACATGCAAGTATGCATCCTTGATGTCCAAGGATGCCAGAAAATCCCCCAGATGGAACACAGCAACCACCGAACGAATTCATTCCATTCGGAACTTTCGAACCTTTACAAAAGCATTGAAGGCCTTGAGATCCAAGATTGGACGGACTCCGTCCTACTTTGGGACCACAAACAGATTCGAGTAGAATCCCTTAAAATGTTTCTTGTAGGGGCACCGGTAAAATTACCCCGCACCTCAGTAAGTCTTGGACTGCCCCATTAAGGCAGACCGACGAGTCGGGAGAAGAGGAAGATTTGAGGAAAATAATCTGTTTGGTGGAGCTTTTTGGTTGCTTGGTCAGCGGACCAGCATTTTAGCCAAATCAGGCGGCGCAATACCAGCGCCTATACAGAGGCTCTGGAGATCAAGGGGGCCGCATCCAGAGTGGCATCACAGACATACACAAGGCCCTGTACCAATTGGTCAGCCAGCCTTACGCACTCAGGAGGAAACTGATGCTCCTCTACTGTCTGTTGCAAAATCTTTGCCCATTCAGTGAGTGTCTGAGACACCAAAGTTGCAGCCAAGATAGGCGGCAACGCTGACCCCAGCTTCGGACCTCCTATTAGGAGGGTCCTTAAATGCAGGGGTCCCTTCTACCAGGAGAGTGGTTACTTTGTTTACAGAGTGACCGGGGGGTCAACAATCGGAGGAGAAGCCCATTTTTTCAAAAGGCTCTCCTCAAAAGGACCTCTGCGGCCGTTCCCATTCCTTATCTATGAACTTATCAAAGAAAGACACATAAGGTAAAACTTTAATAGAGCAGTTCGCCTTGTGCGACCCAAAAGAGACTGAGCCCCGCGTGGACGTCTCAGCTGTATCCTCCAGCTTGAGAGTCCCTCACAGCATTGATAAGTGCACTCACAAGTGCCCTGTCTTGCGCTGACCCGGATGAGGGATCCTGCTCACCGGGAAGGTCCTGATTCGCATCCTCTGACAGTCCAGAACCGGGTCCTGTGCTGCATGCCGGGCCCGAATCTAAATCAGAGCATTCCCCAGAAGATGGCGGGGGAGGGGGCGCTTTTTACCCCCCTTAAGCACACACGCCGCTTCCACCCTGGCAACAAATGACTCCAGGACTGCCGACTGCATATCCATGGGAACCGCAGATGCAGGGGCACCGGTTGTTGCCTCAGGAATGTTTGGGAAAGCAAGGTCTGCCACTGAATCCATGTTGCCCACTGACAGCCCTTAGGGATGTAGCCAAGACAAAAACGTCCACACTCCTATGCTGCACTGACCGGGGGGGTTAACCAGGGGACTCACCACCCAGTCAGAATCTGTTCAGCGCCGCTGCTCGCTCTCCTTCTACACAAAGCGTGTGTCTGAGCAAACCCTGTGAGGTGAATTGCGCCGTTCGCGCCATCCAGAAAGCTAATCCAGCACTAGAGGCCAAAATCCACTCCAAAATGGCCGCTGAAACACCTCAAAGAAAAGGGCGCGGACCACAAGAAAATGGCCGCCTGCAATGCCAACCTGCGTCACAGTGCGGCCACGGCAAAATAGGACATACAATAGTAAAATGGCACTCAAAAACGTCGAGGTGGACAAGAAGGCTGAGGTGGAGGCTTCCCACACCCCCACAGACCATAAACGGGACCTGGAGACCCCCAAAGGTATACCCCGGTTGCAGTGAGCCCTGCAAGGGAAGGAGGGAAAAGGGGTGACAGAGGTAGAGGAAGGGGAGGACAGGAGAACCCCCTTCCCGGGAATGTCCAGCTGTTCCATCATGCCAAGGCAGGAGGAACTGTACTTACCCGTCCCCAGGAGGACCTGCTGGTGCGTTCCTGACAGACCTTCAACTGAGTAGTACAGAGTAGCTGTCGGTCCGGTCCACTGTGACTGAGACAGCAAGCAGCCCGGTCATATGTGAACCTTGGAGCATATACTGTAGCTCACTGGCCACCACTGGAGCCATGGGGCATGTCGTGGCCGACCCAGCGCGTAGCTAAGACCTGCTCACGCTCGAAGGCCGGACTAGGGGGGACTACAAGGATCTATAATATCCAGCCTGTCACCCAGCCGGCAGTTGATAGAAGATTCTTAAAAATAAAATCATAATAATAAATAAAATAATAAAAAATTTCCTCAGGACCCTGAGTCCAAAGGGAGCCAGGTCCTCTTCTAGGCAGAAAAAAAACTGAGCTGCTGACTGCAGGGCGGAGGGTTATGTCTGTTTAAAGTAACATGTATTTAAATATCTAACATGTTCTGCCTAGTTCTCTCCTATAGAACAGGAATATAACCCACAAGTCAAGATTTACAGAGGCTGTGTCCATCCATGGACGAAAAGAGAAATTTATTTTACCTCTACAGGTAAACCCGATAGCCAAGCGGCGTATACAACCGCTTTATGAGTCCTTTCACATGGGCAATCTGATCAGGTCCGCCTGTCAGTTCTTCAGACGGACCTGATCGGACCCTCCAGCCTCTTCTATGGAGCGGCGGGTGTCAGCGGCACATGTGTGCCAGCACCCGCCGCCATCCAATCCTGTCCACCAAAAAGAGACAGATAGTGAACCTATTCCCCATCTACTGTATCTGGTGGATTGTATGGAAATGGACAGGCAGTCCGTTTCCATCTGACAGCCTCATAGAGAACAGCGGGGCTGTCTTCAGACCTGTCATCCGCCTGCACAGTGGGAATTAGCAGAGAGATTCTGCACTGAGCAAGCGGATCCCGCTTCACGGAGGCACTCTTGTGAAAGGGGGCCTAAAGTGGCAGTCCATGCTAAAACTAAAACTCCCTGCATTTATAGACACCCACGATCTAACACTAACCTATCTAGCCCTGTAAAGAAAAAAATCAGTATACATAGCTTTTTTTAAGCTGATCCGACCCGATCCTACGCTCCTGTAGGAGCTGCTGGTTAGTTTTTGGGTCTGCTGACATCCCACTGTTCACCATCAACACTAGAGGTTACATTGGAGAGTTATCCACAAATGTCTGCACCAAACACTCAGTCTCTTTTTTTCCCAATGCTTTTATTAACAACTTCAAGTAGAGGGATGGAGGGTTAGGGGAGATTCAGATACAATGCTTTGCAAATCATGGGTACTCTCTTGAATCCAGAGGACAAACAGTTTCCACACTGGAACTAGCAACCACCGGATAGGCCTCTCTCACTGACCTCGTCGCTCGGTCAAAGTCTCTGCCACAGACTCAATGAATATAATAAAGTTGTTGTACAATCCTCTGCCACAGAACTGTTCAACCAAATAATCCCTTGTAAAGTCAAACAATAGCTACACAGTATCCGTTTCTTTCAGCCATCCGGCGATACTGTGAAGTGGGATGCGTCCTCCAATTGAGTTCCCAGGCTCTTTCTGAGATACCAACCTTTTTGCTCGTTCCTCTCTGGGAAAAGTCCTCCCCTGGTTCCTCCAATTGCTTGGCTTCTCCCCGCAGGCAAGACAGCACAAGACTACCCCTGGATCAGAAGGCCCCAGAATTCCTGGGCCTACTTTAGGAAACGAAGCCTTGGGCCAGCAGGCCCCGAGGCAGAAGAACTGCCACGACACACCTTAGGTCAGGAGGGCCATCAGGTCAGAGAGCATGCAATAAAACAGTGTCTGTACCTTAAGTACCCTGTCCCAGAATGTTAGAAAAGGGGGAGACGGTTTCAATTTCCCCTTTCCTTTTCCTTTTCTCATGGGAAAGCGACAGGACAAAAAAAAATACTGACTGTTTCAAGGCCCCCCTTTAGGAGCTTACTAGGGCTCTCTAAGTAACCCCTGGTCCTCACATGGCCTAGTTAGTTTAAAAACGTGACTTTCCCAGGCTTTAGGTGAGCACCTGGTGCTCACGTGGCCTGGGATCAGGGTACACATGTTTTTCCCGCTTTTTTTAGGTGCTAAGGGCCTGGTACCAGTTGGTTCTGGTTGGAACCAGTACTAGTTAGGGGTATAAAAGTAGGGTTCCGTCAGCAGCTTTCAGTCGCCTCAGAAGACAGGATTGTGGTGTTCTAGGAGTTTTCTCCATTGAACAAGCAAGGTCTTCTGAGGCCAGAAGATGAGCTTACTATGGCAGCTGATTGAGCGGGCTGGCGAGGATGGCGGGGAGGAATGGGTTCGGCAATGCCTGGACCTACCTCTGACTCCGCGTCAAGAAGCTCCGGTGGGAGCTGCAACGGCTGCGGTTGGATCCTCTTCCCCTGCGGCAAATGGTAGAGCATCGGCAGCGGTTCTTCCCATCGAAGTGTCCATGACTGGTCCGGAAGTGGAAGGAGTTCTGCCGTCAGAGGAAGGCCCGAGTCGGAGGAGGAACGGCAGCGTCACCTCCGCTAAGGGGAAGGCATCGGCGAAGAGAAGGCGGGACCCGTGTCAACGATACTCCCCATCTCCTCCGTGAACCACATCAGCCAGCAGACCCACTCGTCAGACCTGGGGAGGAAGAACCACGCCAGTGAGAGCGGCGGCGAGCTCCGCGGGGACCGCTTTGCGTCTTGAAGCGGGGAAGACCACGTCTAGAGCCGAAGTGATAGGCGGGCTTGAGAACGGAGGCGGAGCGGTGGGCGGTGCTTCTGCACAAGACGCTCGCCTCCCTCCACGTGATGCTGTGTCACCACGGCAACCGGCAACGCGGCCTGAGGTCAGTATGAGGTCGGCGGGAAATTCGAATTCCAGATCAGCTCCTCTGAGAGGAATCGAGGAGGCTGGCTCTTCACGAGTTCTGAGCACAGGTCCACAGGATACTGGTGAGTTCTCAAGTATGCCTGCTCTGAATACTATTGCAGATCTGTTATCCACATTAGTTAAAGCGGGGGTTCACCCTAAAAAAAATGTTTTCTTTACCTACCATCCAAACCAGCATACTAGCGTCAGCTACAGTATGCCTTTTTTCATACTTTTTGCGCTGTACTTACCGTTTAATCGTCCACTTTCGTTTCAGACTCCGGCGGGGGAATAGGCGTTCCTATGAAGAGGGGAACATGATTGACGTCCGGCTATGGCGCGTCACGTGTTCCGAAAATAGCCGAAATAGGACTCGGATATATACGGCGCCTGCGCAGTCAGCTCCTAGTCTGTGCGCAGGCGCCGTATAGTACTGTGAAGAGCCGAGTCTTACTCCGGCTATTTTCGGAACGTGTGACGCGCCATAGCCGGACGTCAATCATGTTCCCCTCTTCATGAAACGAAAGTGACGGATTAAACAGTAAGTACAGCGCAAAAAAAAAAAAAAGGCATACTGTAGCTGACGCTAGTATGCTGGTTTGGATGGTACATAGTTGTTTTTTAGGGTGAACCTCCGCTTTAAGGACTTGCATTCAGTCAGAAATACAACACAAGTTCAGGATTCTGTTATGGATGTTTGGTCGCCATCTTGTGGCCAATTAACAAATGACACTCAGGTTTCACATACTATGGATTGTAATGTATCTTCTGCATATTTAGCTGCACAAACACAAAATTTACCTGAGATTTGTTTAAAAGATCCTATTCCTTGTGAAATTTCTCCTTTAGGCTATCATTTGTCTACCGCACTAAAAGAAAACATTTGGAGAGGTGAATTTTTAGACATTTTGTCTTTGCTTTCATCTGTAAAGGATTTTGTAAGTAAAGATAAAAAAGAGGAGGAGGATAGAAGAAGGCCTGTAACCAGGTCTTTTAACAATTGGTTGCAGGCTTTCTGCATTTTTTCTACGGTCCTTTGTGAAAAATCTCCAGAAAAAAGCACTGGTCTTTTTCAACACTTGGACATTGTTTTGGAAGCTTTTAAGAGTTTTGGCGGTAATGCATGGTTCCAATATGATGAAGCCTTCTGTCAAAAAATTGCTGTTCACACTTATTTGAAATGGGGAGTTAAAGATGTGGGCCTTTGGCTGAATCTTTTTCTGCCGCAAAGAACAAATTATGCTAAACAAAGCCAAAACCCTCAACCAGCAACTAACATTAGCCTAGATTCAAGAAGCACTTGCGCCCGCGCAACCATAGGTTACGCAGCGCAAGTGCTTACTTGCTCTGGTGTAACGAGTGCTCCTGATTCAGGAACCTCGTTACACCGACTGCAGGCTCCAATTGTGTATCAGCGTGTAGTATGCAAATTGCATACTACCACTGATTCAAAAGCTTGCGCGGGCCCCGCACAAGCCAGGTACGGAGTTTCCGTACGGCTACTAGTAAGCACAAGGCTGCCCATTCTAATAGTAGGGGCAGCCAATGCTAAAGTATAGCCGGCCTTCCCGCGCCGTGAAATTTGAATTTCACGGCGTTCGCGTAAGTGAAACGTGAATGGCGCTGGACGCCATTCACGTTCACTTAGAAGCAAATGACGTCCTTGCGACGTCATTTGCCGCAATGCACTTCGGGAAAGTTTCCCGACGGAGCATGCGCTGTACGCTCGGCGCGGGAGCGCGCCTAATTTAAATGATTCCCGACCCCGGCGGGATCATTTAACTTGCGCGCGCTTACGCCGGGCAAATTTGCCGGCGCGCCCTCGCAATTCACGTAGCTACTGCTCCGTGAATCGAGGGCAGCGCAAAATATTTGCGGGGGCGCAGGGCAAAATCGTTGCCCTGCTCCCCCGCAAATATTGCGCAATTCTACTTGAATCTGGGCCAGTGTCTACAAGAAGGGCATATGTTTCAACTTTAATGACGGACAATGTAAATGGCCCAATTCTTGCCGGTATCGCCATGAATGCGCCTTTTGTTCCGGAACACATCCTGTTGCCAAATGTTTTAAACGAATGTCTTTTTCTAACCAGCAAACCGGAGCTCTTTCAAAAGGCTTGCACGCCAGTGAAATGGCGAGATATGCTCCCTTGGCTTCAGGTGTTTTCAGACCAGTCGAGGGTCCGGTTGTTCCTTGAGGGTTTCAGGGACGGTTTTACTTTACCTTCCTTTACCGGTATTGGTTGTGATGTAGTAAATAATTTGAAATCTGTATATCAGTACCCTGATATAGTGGCTGAAAAAATTGATAGGAGGTTTTGGAGGGTAGGGTTGCTGGCCCGTTTAGTCCCCCCCCCCCTTTTAAAAAATTTAGAATTTCCCCCTTAGGTATTGTACCTAAAAAGGAAAAAAAATATTTTAGATTGATTCATCACCTGTCTTTCCCTAAAGGTCAGTCTCTTAATGACCAAATTGATGATGATCTATCATCAGTTTCATATGCTTCTTTTGAAGATGCTTTACTGAACCTTATGCCGCGTACACACCATCACTTTATGTGATGAAAAAAAATGACGTTTTTAAAAACGTCACTTTAATTGACTGTGTGTGGGGGAAAACGTCGTTTTATGTCTTGTAAAAAACGACCAAAAAGAATTGCAGCATGCTTCAATTTTATGTGTCGTTTTTCAAAAGTGAACTTTTTACTTCACAGAAATTGACCGTGTGTAGCAAAAAACGTCGTTTTCTAAGACGTTTTTTCATCCACGCATGCCCAGAAGCTACTTATGAAGCAAGCTTCAATGGTAAAACGTGGTGGAACGTAACCTCACTTTGCAAGATCATTGTGAGAAAACGATGGTGTGTAGGCAACTTCGTCTTTGAAAATTGAAGTTTCAAAAACGTAATTTTTTACTTCACAGAAAGTGTCGTTTTTTTTCATCACATAAAGTGATGGTGTGTACGCGGCATTAGACTTTTGGGAAAAGGGGCTCTTATGGCTAAGGCAGATATTAAATCTGCTTTTCGCCTTCTTCCCATTAATCCGGTTAGTTTCAACTCTTTAGGTTTTTTCTTCAATGGTAAATTTTATTTTGATAAGTGTTTACCTATGGGTTGTTCCCTGTCCTGTTTTTATTTTGAATCGTTTTCCTCTTTTTTAGAATGGGTTGTTAGTTCTGTATCTGCTTCAAATTTCCTTCTCCATTATTTAGATGACTTTTTATTTCTAGGCCCTTCTGATTCTTCTGATTGTTCACTTCTATTAGATAACTTTTTTAATATTTGTAGTCAATTTGGTGTCCCTTTGGCCCTCGAAAAGACCGCTTGGCCCTCGACATGTCTTGATTTTTTGGGTATTACCATTGATTCTTATTTGATGGAATTTAGGTTACCTGAAGAAAAAATTGTTAAACTTAGATCATTACTACTTGGTATCATCAGAAAGAAAAAAGTGTGCTTAAGAGAGATGCAGTCTATGCTGGGCCTATTGGCCTTTGCTTCCAGAATCATGCCAGTTGGTAAGGTATTTTCCAGGAGATTGTACCTTGCCATTTCTGACCTGAAGTCCCCATTCTCACACGTACGGGTGACTCATGATATTAGAGAGGATCTGTTAGTTTGGTTACAATTCTTAACATACTTTAACTGAAAATCTGTTTGGCAGGAAAAATTCATTCTGGATAAGGAATTTTTTCTGTTTACAGATGCGGCTGGGTCCTGTGGTTTTGCCGTCATTTGGCGATCACACTGGTGTGCTGGTGAATGGAATCCCAGTTGGAAATCTAAAGGTTTTTTAAAGAATATTGTTCTGTTAGAATTATTTCCCATTATTGTAGCTTTGGAGATATGGGGTAATTCTTTCAGAAATAAACGCATCTTGGTTAGGACTGATAACAAAGGAGTTATGTTCGCTATAAATAGTTTGACATCAATATCTCCGCCAGTCATTGTCCTGCTACGTTACATGGTTTTCCAGTGCTTAAATATGAATATTTGGTTGGAGGCAGTCCATGTGGCTGGCAAGGACAATGATATGGCGGACTCTCTCTCTCGCTTTCAGATGGATTGATTTTTTCAGCTCTGTCCGGATGCAGATCCAGTAGAAATTCAATGCCCTCAAAATTTATGGGATTTGATTTAAAACCTATCTCTGAGTATATTGAGTCTTCAGTGGCGCATTCAACCTGGGTTGGATATCGATCGGCCTTGTTGATGTGGCTGTCTTTTCTAAATAGTATCCAAGAACCTGCCGGTTCATTTTCTGAGTGTTTAGTTTTGCTATTTCTAAAAATTGTATTTGATAAAAATTATTCTTGGTCCTATGTACAGAAGACTCTATCGGGGGTGTCGTTCTTTCTCAAACTAATTGGCTTACCATCGTGTATGATGTTTTTTTCTGTTCAATTAGCTTTGAAGGGTTATAAGAAGAGTAACTTTCATAAAGATCGGCGTTCACCTCTTACACCATCTATTTTGAGGGATATTTGTTCAGTCACTGCTCGGGTTTGTTTTTCCAATTTTGAGGCTACACTTTTTCGTGCGGTGTTCTCATTACCATTTTTTGCAGCCCTTAGGGTGTCTGAGTTCAGGCCTCTGATGTCATTTTTTCAGATACCATGGTTAAAATTTTCCTTCATCGGTCAAAGACGGATCAATTGGGTATAGGTAACTGGGTTAATCTTTTTGCTTCCAGCAGCTCTCCGGTTTGCCCTGTAAAGCTATTGTATCAATACGCTCATATTAGACCACCTTCCGTTAATACATTTTTTATTCATGAGTCTGGTTCTCCATTGACTAAATACCAATTCAATTGAATTGAAGTTGCATGAATCACACCTGACGTCACATTCCTTTAGAATAGGAGCAGCCATTGAAGCAGCTCGTTTGGGTTTAAATTCTGATACTATTAAAAAAGTTGGTAGGTGGAAGTCGGATAGTTACCTTTTATATATCCGCCCTAACATTTCTGTTTGATCTATTTTAGGTATGTGCAGTGGCGTCACTAGGGTTGGTGTCACCTGGTGCGGTAAAATATGGTGTCACCCCCCCCCCCCCAATAAAAAATTTCAAATATTTTTTACCCTACTGTTTGCTCTCTGTTCTCCTTTCTTCCCCTTTTCTCTCTCTCCCTATCCATCTTTCTTGTTCGTTCTATCCCTTCTTCTTTCTCTCCATTTTTCTTTGTCCCCTCCCCCACCTCTTTTTCTCCAGGACCGGAATTCACATCTCAGGAGCCTATAGGCCAGGGGCGTACCTAGAGCATTTGGCACCCGGGGCGGATCCAATATCTGGCACCCCCCCACGTTAAAATGTAAAAACACCCCACTGTGCCCCCTGCATACCTCTGCATCCTTCAATATCTTTTTGTTACTACTGTGTACCCCCTCTCCACAACTGCACCTCTGGACACCTTTACATTACACAGCCCCCTGCATCACTGGACCCCTTTACATTACACAGCCCCCTGAATCACTGGACCCCTTTACATTACACAGCCCCCTGCATCACTGGATCCCTTTAAAATTACACAGTACCCTGCATCACTGGACCCCTTTACATCTCACAGCCCCCTTCATCTCTGGACCCTTTTACATTACACAGCCCCCTGCACCACTGGACCCCTTTACATTACACAGCCGCCTGCACCTCTGCACCCCTTTACATCACATAGCCCCCTGCACCTCTGGACCCTTTTACACTACACAGCCCTCTGCACCCCTTTACATTACACAGCACCCTGCACCTCTGGACCATTTTACATTGCACAGCACCCTGCATCACTGCACCCCTTTTACATTACACAGCCGCCTGCACCACTGCACCCCTTTACATCACATAGCCCCCTGCACCTCTGGACCCTTTCACACTACACAGCCCTCTGCACCCCTTTACATTACACAGCACCCTGCACCTCTGGACCCTTTTACATTACAAAGCCACCTGCACCTCTGGACCCCTTTACATTACACAGCACCCTGCATCACTGCACCCCTTTTACATTACACAGCACCCTGCATCACTGGACCCCTTTACATTACACAGCACCCTGCATCACTGCACCCCTTTTACATTACACAGCCGCCTGCACCTCTGCACCCCTTTACATCACATAGCCCCCTGCACCTCTGGACCCTTTTACATTACACAGCCCTCTGCACCCCTTTACATTACACAGCACCCTGCACCTCTGGACCCTTTTACATTACACAGCCACCTGCACCTCTGGACCCCTTTACATTACACAGCACCCTGCATCACTGCACCCCTTTACATTACACAGCACCCTGCATCACTGCACCCCTTTTACATTACACAGCACCCTGCATCACTGGACCCCTTTACATTACACAGCACCCTGCATCACTGCACCCCTTTTACATTACACAGCCGCCTGCACCTCTGCACCCCTTTACATGACATAGCCCCCTGCACCTCTGGACCCTTTTACACTACACAGCCCTCTGGACCCCTTTACATTACACAGCACCCTGCATCACTGGCCCCCTTTACATCTCATAGCCCCCTGCACCTCTGGACCCTTTTACATTACACAACAACCTGCATCACTGCACCCCTTTTACATGACACAGCCACCTGCACCTCTGGTCATGTCAGCTAAAAAAAAATAAAAAAATAAAAAATCGGGATGGTGTCACCCCTCTAGTGGGTGTCACCCGGGGCGGCCCGCACCCCCCGCACCCCCCTAGCAACGCCACTGGGTATGTGCAGAACAGTATGGATTTTGGGCCATTCTTTCGTTTTCTGGGCACATCAGAGAGCCACGGAGTGAGTATACTCTAGCAACTTGGGTTTGGACCCTTCGCAGTTGAAAGTTTTATGGTTTGGCAGGAGGGGTATGGTTTGGTTCAATTTAATGTATGAAATGCATAAGATTCTTCAGATGTTTCCTCCTCCAGATGTGTTAATAATACATCTGGGGGGGAATGACATCGGTAAGCTTAGGACTTTGGATATTGTTTTTCAGATTAGGGATGACCTGTTTAGGATTAAGCTTTATTTTCCTGTTACGGTCATCATCTTTTCTGAAATAGTACAAAGGTTTAGTTGGGCCTCTCTCCCTTCTTTGCGCCCTCTGGAAAAGGTTAGGCGTAGGATCAATAGGGCAGTTTCAAAGTTGCTGTCAGTTGTCGGTATTTTTTCTTTTAGGCACACTGAATTAGAGGGTCTTATTGAAGGTCTATATAGGAGGGATGGAGTACATTTGTCCAATGTGGGTTTGGACATTTTTAACGCAAATTTAGGCACCTGTGTTGAGATGGCCGCGGTTTGGGGTGGTTGGTGACAGGTGGGTTGGTACCACCTGTCTTTTGGATAATTTTGAAAAGTTGGAATATATTTATGTGCAGCCTGAGCCGTAGTGGCTAGGCTGCTTTAAGTTATTAAATGTATTTATTCATTTAACCACTTGCTTACTGGGCACATAAACCCCCTTCGTTTCCAGGCGAAATCTCAGCGTCCGGCACTGCGTCGCTTTAACTGACAATTGCGCGGTCGTGCGACGTGGCTCCCAAACAAAATTGGCGTCCTTTTTTCCCCACAAATAGAGCTTTCTTTTGGTGGTATTTGATCACCTCTGCGGTTTTTATTTTTTGCGCTATAAACAAAAAAAGAGCAACAATTTAAAAAAAATATATATTTTTTTTACTTGTTGCTATAATAAATATCCCAATTTTTTTTAAAAAAACTATTTTTTTTCTCAGTTAAGGCCGATACGTATTTTTCGACGTATTTTTTTTTTACTAGTAATGGCGGCGATCTGCGATTTTTATTGGGACTGGGATATTGCGGCGGACGTATCGGACACTTTTGACACAAATTTGGCGCCATTCACATTTATACGGCGAGCAGTGCTATAAAAATGCACGAATTACTGTATAAATGTGACTGGCAGGGAAGGGGTTAACACTAGGGGGTGAGGAAGGGGTTAAATGTGTAGCCTGGGTGTGTTATAACTGTGTGGGGGGAGGGGGGTGACTGGGGGAGGGGACCGATGCTGTGTCTCTATGTACAAGAGACACAGATCGGTCTCCTCTCCTCTGACAGCACGTGGAGCTCTGTGTTTACACACAGAGCTCCACGTCCCTGCTGTCACCGACGATCGCGTGTACCCGGCGGACATCGCGGCCGCCAGGTACACGCATCGGGTCTTCGGCGATGCGTCGGGACAGTTTTTACCCGCCGCGCGCCACCCAGTGGCGCGCGCGGGTAATGCACATAAAGGCCGTTTTTAAACGGCCACTTGGCACTTGAGAGCCGCGCTGCGGACGTATTTCGTCTATAGCGCGGATCTCAAGTGGTTAAATATATCTGTTTGAAATCCAATAATAAAGCAGACTCAGCCATAATTATTCCAACAATGGTGTGGATTTGTTTTATTTTAAGGATAAGTATAGCTAATATGTGTTCCTGTCTGCTGTCCCATGCCCAGCGACAGGAAAGCACTCAATACATCCAGCATGCTGTATTTCCAACCTTGACCCAAAATGACAGCGACACCCAGGGTCAAGTGGAAAAAATGCACAGCGCAGCTAAACTGACACAGAAACCAGCAATTAACATAATCATTCTGAGCTAACTACAGCTCAGATAACACTAAATTTAACCACTTCCGGCCCGGTCAATGCACAATTGACGTCCGGGAAGTGGTTGTGAAATCCTGACTGGACGTCTATAGACGTCCTGCAGGATTTCATGCCGGCGCGCGCCTGTGGGGGCGCACAGCGATCGGTGATGCGGGGTGTCAATCTGACACCCCGCATCTCCGATCTCGGTAAAGAGCCTCCGGCGGAAGGCTCTTTACCACGTGATCAGCCGTGTTCAATCACGGCTGATCACGATGTAAACAGGAAGAGCCGTTGATGGCTCTTCCTCACTCGCGTCTGACAGACGCGAGTAGAGGAGAGACGATCGGCGGCTCTCCTGACAGGGGGGGTTTGCGCTGATTGTTTATCAACGCAGCCCCCCCTCGGATGCCCACACTGGACCACCAGGGAAGCCCACACCAAACCACCAGGGAAGGGCAGAAAA
Organism: Rana temporaria; assembly: GCF_905171775.1. Classification (NCBI taxonomy): domain Eukaryota; kingdom Metazoa; phylum Chordata; class Amphibia; order Anura; family Ranidae; genus Rana; species Rana temporaria. The sequence goes on from NC_053489.1 coordinate 366,688,386, forward strand.
AAAAGGGCAATAAAAAAAAAGAAAGAAAAAAAAGTGCAGTAAAAAAATAAAAAAAGGGCAGTAAAAAAAAAAAAGAATAGATGCCAATCAGTGCCCACAAATGGGCACTGACTGGCAACATAGACCCCTCAGTGTCCATCAGTGCCACCCCTCAGTGTCCATCAGTGCCACCCCACAGTGTCCATCAGTGCCACCCCTCAGTGCCCATCCATGCCCAGTGCCCACCTATCAGTGCCCATCTGTGCCACCCATAAGTACCCATCAGTGCCACCCATAAGTGCCGCCCATGAGTGCCCATCTGTGCCGCCTATGAGTGCCCAGTGCTGCCTATGAGTGCCCATCAGTGCCACTTATGAGTGCCCATCAGTGCCGCCTATGAGTGCCCATCAGTGCTGCATACCAGCGCTGCCTATCAGTGCCCATCAGTGCCGCCTATCAGTGTCCAACAGTGCCGCCTCACCGGTGCCCATCAGTGCCACCTCATCTGTGCCCATCAGTGCCACCTCATCGGTGCCCGTAATCGAAGTAGAAAACGTACTTATTTACCAAAATAATTAACAGAAAAAAATAAAAACTTAGGGCCAGATCCACGTACATCGGCGCATATATAGGCCGGCGTAGCGCATCTCATTTCCGCTACGCCGGCTCATCTCAGAGAGGCAAGCACCGTATCTTCAGAGCATTTTCTTTCAACGTTGAGCCGGCGCAACGTAAATTCGTAGGCGTAATTCAAAGTAGGAAGGACGTGGGCGTGTTCCATTTAAATGAACCGTGACCCCATGCAAATAAAGGGCCGAACGAACGGCGCATGCGCCGTGACGTGGACGTATGCCCCGCTCCCCTCTGCGCATGCTCACAACTCTGCCCGGCGTAACCCCTGAGATACGCCCCCAGTGCATAAATACGCCCAGACATGTGCCCGTCGAGCGCAAAAGTACATCCGCTTCTTTCCCCCCCTGAAGCAAGGTACTTTTGTTTGCTGTTTATTTTAGAGCCATGTCTGCTCCAGCTACTGAGAAGGACAAGAGGAAAAATTATTTTACAGACCAGGAGAAGGATGTTATCATCAGGGCCATGTCCAGGTATGATGTGTACCTCCATGGTGCAGAGAGTGGCAACACCACTAAGGCCAGGAAGGCTCAGATCCTGTTGCAGATTGCGACAGAGGTCAATGCCCTGGGATACGAGGTCAGGTCCTCCAAGGACATCCAGAAAAAAATCAATGACCTGCGTCGCCTGGTCCGAGGTAAGCTGGCCAAGATAAGGAGTCATGCAAGTGGCACTGGAGGGGGACCAGCCACTACTATCACGCTCACTCCTGATGAGCAGGTGGTTGCCCAGTGTCTCCACAGGCATCAAGTGGAGGGCTTTGACTCCATTGAGGATGCCTTGAGAACAGGTAAGTGTGTGTTTTTTCTCCTATCTGGTGTGTAGCATGTGAGGGGGTGGAAGGGAACATGTGACAAGTGTGTGGCTCCACCAACATGTGAATGTTTTGTGTCATCCACAGATGTGCTGGAGGGAGCTAGGCCATCTGATGCCGGTGGCCATCCCACACCATCCCCCGAACATCATTCCGAGCCTGACCCCCTGGGAAGCCAGGAGTCATCGGTGGAGGGGAGTGGCCACACCTCTCCTCAGGAGGTGGTTGAGGAGGAGACGGTGAACATTGACACAGATGTTTGCCTCTACTTGGAGGAGTCTCCCCCTTTGGCCAGGCCCTCTCAGACCTCCAACTCAAACAGGGGAAGCCCCTCAGGGTCCTCCCCCAACAGGTCACCCCCTCAGGGTCCTCCCCCAACAGGTCAACCCCCTCAAGGGCCTCCCCTTATAGACGGCCCCAAGCCTCTTCTGGCCACAGGAAGGCTACCAGGAAGACTAGGGGGGGTGCCTGAGTTCCTCCCGGAACATCTCAAGAGAGAACAGGCCCGCCATCTGGGTGAGGTTGCCGTCCAGATGCAGCGAGTGGCAGACAGCATGGCCTCCTCTGCCAACATCAATCACAGTATCCTGGATGTCAGTGCCAACTGTGCTGCTGTTGTCACCTGCCTGGGGGATCTGCAGGCCATCACAGCAGGCCTCGTGGCAGAGGTCCAGACCCTGGCAGAGGCCGAACGGGACAATACTGCTACCATCCAGGTGGAGGGGAGGCAGTCAAGGCTGCTGCAGGCCGAGACCAATGCGGTCCTCACCCGCATCGCCCTGGCGTTGGAGGGCAGGCAGCCAGCCATGGAGAGACCAGGGGATGCTCCTCCTCCTGATTTCCTCCCCCCCACCTGAGGCTCCCACCATGCAGTTAAGGAGCCGGGGCCGTGGCACCAGGCGTGGGCCACGACAGGGCAGATGAGAGCGTTTTTTTTTTGGATGCTCAGGTTATGAGTTTTTTTTGTTTGTAGACCCAGCACACGGTCAGTAGTGCAGGCTACAGTGTGACTGGTGTGTGAATGTGGGGGTGACACTCCTGCCAGTAAGGGGTGTCACCCTGGCTAGTCTGGGAGAAAATATCCCCAGGGCCGTGTAAATTTGGTATGAATGGACAGCGACATAATTGGGGCCTTGGCGTGACGTTGCTGCTCCCATGTCCTGCATGGTGGACTTGGGCTAATCCAATGTGATGAGGATGTGGGGTGTGTGAGCTAGGGACCACAGTGGTGTGCATGCGTGCATTGTCCGTGTGCCATGATGAATGTGTGTGTTTAACGTGCAAAGATGCCTACCACAAGGCATCTCCTGACTGCTGTTCCATCAGCAGAATGGGTAGCCTCGGTCAGGGGGGGACTGTCTGGTTCGGGGGTCAGGTCATCACATATGTCAATCTCCAGGCCCTTTCTCATGGCGAAGTTGTGCAGAATGCAACATGCACCGATGATCTGGCACACGAAGTTTGGGGAATACAACAGGGTCCCCCCGGACTTATCCAGGCATCGGAAACGGGACTTTAGGATGCCAAATGTGCGTTCCACCACTGCACGGGTACGTATGTGTGCATCATTGTATTTTATCTCTCCTCTGGTTTGGGGATTCCGGAATGGAGTCAGGAGATGGGGCCCAAGTGCATATGCTGCATCACCTGGAAGGGAAAAGACAGGAGGATGTTAGTCGTGCATGTGCCCCTCGTGATGTCTGCATCATGGGGTCAGACAGTCATGCCTGACTCCCATGTCACTCACCAACCAGCCAGCTGTTCCCGTACACGTTCTGTTCGAATTCCGTTGGGATGTGGCTTTGACGGTATATGTAGCTGTCATGGCTGGCCACGGGGTGTTTGGCACGGACGTGCCATATGAGGGATTGGGCATCGGCTATCACCTGTACGTTGATGGAATGTCACTGCTTCCGATTACGGTATATGTGTATATCTGTGGCACGGGGGGGCTGTAGTGCCACATGTGTGCAATCAATGGCCCTGATGGTGCGTGGGAATCTTGCAATACTGTAGAAATCACGCATTACCTTCTGCCGCAGATGCTCCTGGGTGGGTCTGATGATGTGGTGGGACATACGTCTGAGGATTGTGGGGACAACCTGGTGCACACATCTGCTCATGGAGGATTGTGCCATCCCAGCCAAAACACCACTTGTACGCTGGAACGAGCCACTGGCGAGGAAATGTAGCGTTGCCAGTACCTTGACCAGTGGCTGCACTGCATGTGAGCGATCTGTCTGGCTGGTGATGTCATCATGCAGGGTTGTGGCTAATTCCAGGATGGCATCAGGGCTGAATCTGAAGATGCGATATACCTCCGAATCCCTCATGCCAAAGACGTTTATGCGCGGTCGGTATATCCTCTCCCGTGCCCTCCTCCTACGCGCCTGTGAAGCCAGTAGTATAGCTATGACCATGGATGCCCCTGGCATGTTGGCATACAGATTGCAAGTGCTGCAAGTGTGGATGCTCAGCTCGTCCGTAACGGTGCTGCTGCAGCTGCTCTCCGGCTGACCTGTGCATGTCTGCTGCTGACTTACCCCTGCTTTATGAGGGGTAACTTTAGGCCGGACGTATAACTTACACGGGGCGCGCGTAGCCGGCGTCGGGCTCACGTACGTTCGTAGATCGCCGTATCTCCCTCATTTGCATATTTGAATAGGAAATCAATGGGAGCGCCAGATGCGTCCAGCGTATATATGCGCCCACGCTGCGCCGGCGTAGGAAAGTTACGTCGGTTGGAAAAAGCCTATTTTCAAACGTATCTAGTTCTGTGGATACAGCGCATAGTTACGCGGGCACAGATACACACTTACGCCGCGCATCTCGAAATACGCCGGCGTAAATGCTTTGTGGATCTGGCCCTTAATTTTTTTCAAAATTTTCGGTCTTTTTTTAGTTGTTGCGCAAAAAATAAAAATCACAGAGGTGATCAAATACCACCAAAAGAAATCTCTATTTGTGGGAACAAAATGATAAAAAAATAGTTTGGGTACATTGTAGCATGACCGCGCAATTATCATTCAAAGTGCGACAGCGCTGAAAGCTGAAAATTGGCTTGGGCAGGAAGGTGCGTAAGTACCTGGTATGGAAGTGGTTAAATATAGCGCCTACTCAATAGGAGCAGGGCGCTACAGGTATGTATATAGATTTTTTCTTTACTGGGCTAGAAAGGTTAGTGTTAGACCGTGGGTGTCTATAGATGCAGGGATTTTAGTTTTAGCATGGACTTCCATTTTAACCATTTGCCGACCAGCTGCTGCAGTTGTACTGCGGTAGGTTGGCTCGGCTGTGCGAATCGCCGTCATTGTACGTTGGACACATAGACGGGCGATCTGTGGGCACACGCACGCATGCCCATTTTCTAGCGGGGGAGCCAACCACCGGATTCAATGTCAGCCAGCCAACACGCGATCGCTCCAGAAACAGGTAGAACGGGGATCTGCCAGTGTAAACAAACATGATCCCCATTCTGTCAGGGGAGTAGAATGAGCCCAGCCCCCATACAGTTAGCAACACTTCCCAGGGAACTCATTTAACCCCTTGATCGCCCCCTAGGACGCAAATTTTGTTTGGGTACAGCATTGCACGACTGCACAATTTTCAGATAAAATAATATCGCAAAAAATGGCCGGGTCAGGAAGGGGGTAAATCCTTCTGGGGCTGAAGTGGTTAAGGAGAAACTGTAAATAAAAAAGTAAAAAAAAATAATGCTTTTTTTTTTTTTTACCACTACTATTCCTTTATATTGGCTTTTGCAATTTACAAATGCAGCAATTTAGAAATTGGATGAAAGGTTAGATCTGTGAAACACTTTTTGAAAGATAAATAGTTCATTTTATATACTATACAGATCAGACTATAATGAGATAAATACGTAGGAAAGAGGGTGATCCAAATCAAGGACGGTCCCTGGTATTCGTTCCTTATCTGCACACGCGGGGTTTTAGTAAAGGGTGAACCATGCCAAACAGGGCACTGAGGGCAGGTAACCAGGCCCGTCTGTGTCCCGGCCTAAATAATAGGCCTAAAAGGTTGCACAGGTGCTGACATGAACACACATTACTGTCGTTTCCAATTATCCTCCAAGCCATTGTATTCGTATTACTAGCATTTCGTCACACCTTCTGAGGGCGGGCCGGACCTGGACAAGTAGCAGAGGGCTAGCGCCATCACGTGGTCTTTTGAGATCACGTGCTCTTCAGAAGCCCGCCTTCTGCACTAGCTCCCGCTTGCTAAAGCTACCGACATGGCGACCAATAATTCCTACGGCTACGGCAACGATGAATATCAAAGGTATTGTTATAACATATCACTGTTAATGGGAAAGGATCGATGTAAGAGCCGGTAAATGACAGGAGATGGGTGATGGTGTCCTGTGTGTAAAATGGAGGCTGGCACGCAGGAGCAGAAGGCTCCATGTTTTTTATTTTCTTCTGACGTGTAGGGAGATGGAGGTTTTGTGCGAGTGCAGCTGTTGGTAGTAGTGTGAGTGTGGCTGGTGCTGCTGGCTTGTGTGTAACCATCTCTTGGTCTCCCAAGCACTTAGAACTAGGGGGGATGGCAAGATGGAGCAGATGGAAACATTGTGTGCTCGCTTCTTTCCCATTGTCTCTCTCCCCTCCCCCCTCCCCAGATTAAGGGCCTATTTACATTCCCTACTTTCAGTGTGTGGTTTTTATTTTTTCTTCTCATTTTGGATAGAGAAAAGGAGGGCTATAACCCCTGTCGAAGAGGGATATATATATTGATCTATCATCTCTTACCCTTTGCAGACATTTCCCTTCACTTCCTGTCTCATAGCCAAACAGGGGAAATCCTTGCAAATCAACCACCTTGGCCCCAGAAGGATTTACCTCCTTAATGACCAGGCCATTTTCTTTCTGCTACGGCACTGCGTTGCTTTAACTGACAATTGTGTGGTGGTATTTGATCACTTCCTGCCGTTTTTATTTTTTGCGCTATAAGCAAAAAAAACGTCGATTTTTGAAATACAAACCAATACTTTTTGCTATAATATCCCAAAAACAGATATATATATATATATATATATATATATATATATATATATATATATATATATATATATTCATTGGGTTTAGGTCAATATGTATTCTGCTACTTGGCGTATATTGATTGGTTTACACAAGTTAGGTCTACAAAATAGGGGAAAGATTTTAGGGACTTTTTTTTTTTTTTTATTTTTTTTTACTAGAAATGCCAGGGATTAGCAATTTTTAGCGTGATTGCGGCAGACAAATCTGACCCTAAGTGACTTTTTGGTGACCATTACAGTGATCGGTGCTATAAAAATGCACTGATCGCTGTATAAACAGCACTGGCAGGGAAGGGGTTAACACTAGGGGGTGATCAAGGGGTTAAAGTGGAGTTCCACCCTTTTAAACATCAGCAGCTACAAAAAGTTTAGCTGCTGACTTTTAATGATCAGACACTCGCCTGTCCCACAGTCCATTGATGTGGGCGCAGGAAGCCTCAATCCTCTCTGAGGCATTCGAACTGTGGATGGCCCAGCTGCGGCTTCACAGCCGCATGCGTGAGCCACACTGCATGCTGTGAATGGCCGGGCAAAAAAAAAAATGTTCTGTGCCAGAGGATTTCTCAGCCCCCCCTTATACTTGCCTGAGCCCGATTATGATCCAGAGATGTACACAGGAGCAGCGGCTCCCGCTGCTGTCAACCAAATTCTGATGGCACGGGTCGTGCAGCCCAGCTCGTCTATAGACGCAAACGGAGCAACTTGGGCACGAGCCCACAGGAGTGCCTCCATACGGTAGAACCTGGACTCGTGAAGAGGGGTAGCCGAAATGAGCATCAGGGCTGCTCTGCGCAGTACAATTCTGAAGTGTCCGCCATAATGTCGCAGTACTGATCGCCGCCATTACTAGTTAAAAATATTAATAAAAATGCCATAAAAATACCCCCTATTTTGTAAACGCTATAACCTTTGCGCAAAACCAATCAATAAACGATTGTATCGGCCTAAACTGAGGAAAAAAAATTTCGTTTTATATATTTTTGGGGGATATTTATTATAGCAAAAAGTAAAAAATATATTTTTATTTTTTTTAAAAATTGTCACACTATTTTTGTTTATAGCGCAACAATTAAAAACCGCAGAGGTGATCAAATACCACCAAAAGAAAGCTCCATTTGTGGGAAAAAAGGACGCCAATTTTGTTTGGGAGCTACGTCGCACCACAGCGCAATTGTCAGTTAAAGCGACGCATTCCCCAATCGTGTCACGATCCTGCGGGGTAAAATGACCGCACCAGCCAAGCAGTCTCTGACTGGAAAAAGCGCCCAGAGGCGGTTCAGTTCGCACGAGTAGCTCTATACAAGTCATTCATTCATTCATTCATTCAAAAAGTGCTCTGGTCTTTGACCAGCAATATGGACCGGGGGTTAAGTGGTTAAAGTGGAGGTTCACCCTCAAAAAAATTTCTGACATCACATGGAGTCGAGCCATCCTACCGACAGAACGCCGGTGGGTTTTTTTTTTTTTCTCAGCACATACCTCGTTATCACGATTTTCACCCGCGGGACTGGGCGTTCCCAAGCACTGCCTGTGATTGACAGTCTTCCGAACGGCGCATACTGCGCATCACAGGTTGCCGACAGAACCCGAACGTCGGTGCGCAGGGGCCGTATAGAGCCGCACCGACGTTCGGGTTTTTTCGGCAACCTGTGACGTGCAGTATGTGCCGTTCGGAAGCCTGTCGATCACAGGCAGTGCTTGGGAACGCCCAGTCCTGCGGGATAGCCGGGGGGTGAAAATCGTGATAACGAGGCATGTGCTGAGAAAAAAAAAAACCACTGGCATTCTGTCGGTAGGATGGCTCGACTCCATGTGATGTCAGAATTTTTTTTGAGGGTGAACCTCCACTTTAAAGCGAACTTCCGTCCGAAATATGCCTTAAGTTAAAACTACTTCCAGAATACCCGTGCTTGCACAGTGTAGCCATTTCCACTGTGGGCATCTGAAGCTGCAGTGTCTTTCTTCCTGGATTCCGTGCATGCTGGCTACTTAGCATGCATGTGCAATCTTGGTAAGCTTGACATAGAAGCCCATGTTAAATGTTAAATGAGCCGTGCTATCGGAAATCTTGGTCAGCTTGACATGGCACTGGAGCAGTGCCATGTCAAGCTGACCAAGATTTTTCCATAGACGATAATGTTAAATGTTACAAGAGCAGTACCATGTCAAGCTGACCAAGATCTCCCAGGAGCCAATGCTAAGCCTGAAATGATGTTCGGTGTCGGCGGCCCCTAAAGGAGTTAGACCCCTTTCACACTGGGGCGTTTTTCGGGCGTTTTATAGGCGCTTTGGCGTTTAAAAAAAGCCTGTAAAGCGCTTGGAAAGAAGCCTCATCTGCAATCCCAATGTGAAAGCCCAAGTGCTTTCAGAGGCCTTTCACACTGCCAGCGCCCGAAAAACGCTGGTAAAGCGCTGCTAAGACCCCTTTCACACTGAGGCGCTTTTCAGGCGCTTTGGCGTTAAAAAAAGCTTCCTCAATGGGAAGGGGGCTTTAGGAGCGGTGTATTAACCGCTCCTAAAGCGCTGCAAAGAAGCTGCATGCAGGACTTTTTTTGACGCCCTGCCAGCTCAGCGCCTCAGTGTGAAAGCACTCAGGCTTTCACATTGGGATTGCAGATGCAGCTTCTTTCAGGCGCTTTTTTTAACGCTAAGACCACTTTCACACTGGGGTGTTTTTCAGGCGCTTTAGTGTGAAAGCACTCGAGCTTTCACATTGGGATTGCAGATGCAGCTTCTTTCAGGCGTTTTACAGGCGCTTTTTTTTAACGCTAAAGCGCTTGAAAAATGCCCCAGTGTGAAAGGGCCCTAAGTGAAATTAGATGCAGGCATGAAACGGGTAAGTGAACAGAGGGGGGGGAAAAAAAAAGAATTTCCAATTCATTTTAAGGTTTCACATTAGTGCAGCATGGTGAGGAATGACAAATGTGGGTGGAACTCTTCTTTAAGATCGGAAGGGGGGTAGAATCGTAATTTTTGTTGTTTTTTTATTATTAATCGTGCAGCTGTACTCCTTTTTGGATTCTGGTTTAAAATATTTACCTGTTGATTTGTTTGAGTTCAGTTTACTATGATTGGAGCCTCTCAAATTCCTCCATGGGATAGATATATTGCAGATTGGTAGCTAGTGAATAAGTTATATCTGTGAATCTCCTGCTTTGTGGCAAAGGCCTCGTTTGCACACTATGGGGATTATTTACGAAAGGCAAATCCACTTTGTACTCCAAGTGCACTTGGAAGTGCAATCGCTGTAGATCTGAAATTAGGGGAAACTCTGCTGATTTTATTATCCAATCATGTGATTATATATATATATATATATATATATATATATATATATATATATATATATATATATATATATATATATATATATATAATTTTTATTTATTTTTTCACACGTCTGAAAAATTCCTGCACAAATACCATGTGGCGTAAAAAGTTGCACTGATCGCCATTTTATTCCCTAGAGTCTCTGCTAAAAAAAAAAATATAATGTTTGGGGGTTCTGAGTAGAGCTGCACGATTAATCGCTGAGAGAATCGCAATCTCGATTCTCCCCGCGGGATGACAGGCGATTCTTATGTCTGTCACCGCCGGTTCCACGTAACCAGCGTGGAACGCAAATGGCGGATAAAGGAACTGACGTCGGCAACCGGTACTGACGTCCGTAATCGGATGCAGCATGATGCCTGGACGTGTGCGGTACCACCACGCTTCTCGGCCGGCGGTTGATTTTGTTGGCTCGGCTTTAAGCTGCAAATGAAATGGCCGAGACCCCATCTTCTACAGGTCAGCTCTCTCTAGTCCAGACCTCTTCTTCTCTGCTGTATGTCCTACCACACAGTGAGCTGTGTCCTGTGTCTGCCTGGGAGTGTTTATCTATGGAGCTATAGAGATGTGCGCAGTGATTAGACACTATCTCCAAGGATAGAGGAGGAGGTTCAGCATGTGGTGAGATCTTATGTGTAATGGCCTGAACAAAATGTATATGTGTAAGGATAGAATGCCGGAAATCTATATATCTGTTAATCAAGACTGTTACAGTATAAACAGATCAACTGCTATAAGGCTTACTTTAGTTTAAGAGCCTTTGGTAATAATAATAATATTCATAATAAGGGACAGTGGTTGCCAGTAATTTAAGTCCACTCCTTAGCTCACAGGCTCACATGCCCCCCTTTCATAGCCTGTCTGACTGTCAGGTTATAAAAAGGGGGCACGTGAGGAGTGGACTTAAAGCGGATGTGCCAGTAAAAAAAAATATATTAAAAGCCAGCAGCTACAAATACTGCAGCTGCTGACTTTTAATATTAGGACACTTGCTTGTCCTGGAGTCCAGCGCCGTCCGCAGCAGAGGACGAGCGATCGCTCGTCTCTCTGCTGCTCCCCCCGCCATCCTCAGTGAGGGAACCAGGAAGTGAAGCGCTGCGGCTTCACTACCCGGTTCCCTACGGCGCATGTGCGAGTCGCGCTGCGCCCGCCGATTGGCTCACACGCTGTGTGCTGGGAGCCGAGTGTTCCCAGCACACAACGGGGGACAGACTGGAAGTCGGGGAAAAACCCGTCTTTTGCCCGTGACGTGTGGCCGGAAGTGGGTGCAAATACCTGTCGGGTATCTGCTCCCCCCTGAAAGGTGTCAAATGTGACACCGGAGGGGGGGCGGGTACCGATCAGCGTGAGTTCCACTTTAGGGTGGAGCTCCGCTTTAAAGGGGAGTTCCAGCCAATATTTATGTTTATTAAAAGTCAGCAGCTACAAAAAGTGTAGCTGCTGGCTTTTAATAAACAGACACTTACCTGTTCCAGCGACGTGCCGGCCGGGGCTCCACTTCTCTCCCCCCCCCCCCTCCCCGGCCAGCGTCTTCATTGTCACTGTGGGCACCCGGCCGTGACAGCTTTCGGCTTCACGGCCAGGCACCCACTGCGCATGCGCGAGCGGCACCGTCCAATTGGACAGGCGCTTGCCTACAGGGAGGGGCTGTGAAAAGGCGATTAAGCTAATCGCCTTTCCAGCCCCTCGGCGGAAGGAGGAAGTGGGACAGGAAGTCCCCTTCTCCTGAACCCCCCCCCCCCCAAAAAAAAATTACATGTGTGGCATGTAAGGGGGTGAGGAGTGGGATAAGCGGAAGTTAAATTTTTGGGTGGAACTCTGCTTTAAAATACCAGCAACCACTGTCGGTGTCCCCCTTATAATATATTATGAATATTACCACACAGTCTGAGTCGGCTACCCATATTATCAATACAACTACAGTCAGCTAACCCAGACCTTGCAGATGACACTGCAGTCAGGCTATTAAAGGGGGGCATGTGATGTGAGCCTGTGAGTGTGGACTTAAAATACTGGCAACCACTGTCCCTTATAATATAATGAATATTGCCACAGTAAAAAAAAAAAAATTGAGAATCGTGATCTTCATTTTAAGCAAAAGAATCGTGATTCTCATTTTGGCCAGAATCGTGCAGCCCTAGTTCTGAGTAACTTTCTAGCAAAAAACATGATTTTAACATGTAGGAGAGAAGTGCCAGAATCCATCACAATTAACTATAATTGGGCCCCTTTCACATTGAGGCGTTTTTCATGCGGTACAGCGCTAAAAATAGCGCTGCTATACCGCATGAAAAAATCATGCCCTGCAGGCTTCAATGTGAAAGCCCGAAGGCTTTCACACTGAAGCGGTGCAGTAGCAGGACCGCTCCAAAAGCCCTGCTAGCCGCATCTTTGGAGCGGTATAGGAGCGGTGTGTTTACCGCTCCTATACCGCACCTTCCCATTGAAATCGATGGGAAACCGCGGTAATACCTCCCGCAACGACTTTTTCAGCACTAGTGGGGGTTAAAACCACCGCTAGCGCCCGAATATCGTGGTAAATACGACGGTATAGCGGCGCTACAAATAGTGCGGCTATACCATCACCGCGGCTCCACCGCCCAATGTGAAAGCAGCCTTGGTGTCTTTTTTTTTTTTTTTTTTTTTCTTTTATTCTTTATATCCACCTCCCATTTAGATATTTTGTGCATACACCACCAGCAGAGGTACTTTCACCTCCCAATATTTGAATATTCTTTATATTTTCAAAATAAAGGGATGTGCAGTTAATTCATTGCAACATTTTCCATTACTTACAGTATACAAATATACATATCGTTTCCCATCAAATCTCACATTTGCATCGCCCAGCCCCCTACCTATATCCTCCAATTCCGGCCGGCTGGGTTCTATGCCCTCTATCTTTTCTTCAGATATCCCTCTGAATCTCGATGGTCGTAATCTTTAATTATAAATGTGCTACCCACTCATCCCCCTTGTTTTCCCCCTACCCCAACCCAAGGTCTAGAACAGTCTCAAATCTAGCAAAGCAAACTAAAAGTAAACCCAACAAAGGGGGGAAAAATAAAATAACATCCCCCCCACCCCCCTGTTGAAGGAGCAGGGCTTTCGAGTTGTAGTATAAGCCAGGCGCGGACTTATTCCTCACTTATATTGCCCAGCAATCTCTTCCCCCTCTTCTGAATATATAAATACATTCCATGGAGTCCAAGGTTTATTGTATTGCTCTTTTCTAACTTGGGCCGAGAGCACCAAGTCCTCTATGGCCCCCACATTTCTAACCCAATTAAGCCATTCTGCAATCGACGGTGGCCTAGGGTTTTTCCAATTTAGAGCAATACCTGCCTTGGCCTTATTAATCAGATGGCAAATCAAATTTTATATGTCTTTGTTGGTATTTGATGGGTGTAACACAAGGAAAGCAGGGTCATCCAATACTGGGTAAGATGTGAATTTTTGGGATACCCTTTGTGCTTCCAACCAGTATTGTCTAATCTTGGGACATGTCCAGAGTATGTGGAACAATGTTCCCTGCTCCTTATTACATCGCCAGCAAAAACCTACTTAATCTCGCTGGTGTATAATACCACCTATTTAAAAGTTAATAGTTTAATTCCTGGGTTCTAGTACAAGTTTATGTTTTCATTGAAAGATATATTCTCTTCTGTTGTAGGGCCTGGGTAAGGTTCTGATCAAGGTCCCCTGGCCATTTTCTCATTGCTGGCATCTCGTAGTTATCTGGGGGTGCTATTAACAGCCTATAAAGCTTAGATATTATTCTAGTAAGAGGCTCCTTCTCTTCGCAATATCTTTCAAATTGTCAATTCTCTTCTAAAATTTCTCGCTGGGCCTAATGAAGTTAGAAAATGGTGAAGTTGTAGGGCCTGACAATATTTTACTTTGAATCGGCCTCCCAGTTGCGTCAAAGAGGCAACTGTAGGCCAAGAGTTGGAGTGTAAGAAGTGTGAGACCTGCATATATCCCCTCTCAATGTTTCTACACCAATCTATGACCCTACCCAGGTGCGCCGCTTGATGGTATTCAATTATATCTGGAACTGCCAGCCCTCCGTAGCACTTGGGCAAGGTTATATGCCCTCTTCTGATCCTCTGTCGTTTATTAGCCCAGATACATTTTGTGAAAAGCGTATTTACCTGACGGAAAAAGGCAGCAGGGATTTGTATGGGTATTGCTTGACACAAATACAGGAATTTTGGTAATACACTAATTTTGATAGTATTACACCGACCAAACCATGAATGAAATCCCAGCTGCCACTTATCCATCAGGGAACTAACTGCCCTCACCAGCGGGGGGGGGGGGGGGGGGGCGGGGGGATTTACCGCAAAGGTCTTCTCTAATCTTGATGGTATAAATATCCCCAGATACTTTAAGGCTGATCTTACCCATTTTTAAATGTAAAATTGGGTTGTATAATTTGCTGCACTGTCAATGCAAGTGCCACCCCCTCACCTATGATTTGGCATAGTTAATTAGATTTGCTAACGCTCCATATTCGTCTATTTCTTTCATTAAATTTGGAAATGAAACTTGGGGGGGGGCTAGATATAGAAAACCAACAAATCATCTGCAAAGGCAGAGATTTTGTAATTCCGGTCTCCTATATGTAGTCCCTTGATATCAGGGTTTTGCCTGATTTTATTTAATAAGAGCTCTAAGGAGAAGGCAAATAACATCGGGGATAATGGGCATCTCCATTTGAGATCTTAATCGGTTATGAGAATATTTAATTTACTTTAACTAATGCCTGGGGTGAGGTATACACCCCTGCTATCCATCCTCGCACATATTCCCCCAGTTCCATATGTCTCAGCACTTAGAACATAAAGTCCCAACTTACCCTATCAAACGCCTTCTCCGCATCAATACTTGGAAAAATAGAGGGCGTTTTTGTATCGTTGGACCAGGTTGAATACCTTAATAGTGTTATCCCTGGCCTCCTGTATAGGGAAAAACCCCACATGGTCCAAGTGTACCAGTTGATTCAACAAAGGCTGTAGTCTGGATGCTAACACTTTTAGTAAAGTTTTTAGGTCTATATTCAGCAAAGAGCTTGGGCGGTAACTCCTGCACTCCGCTGGATCTTTCCCTTCTTTCAGGATAACCAAAATATGTGTTGTAAGTGCGTCAGGCGGAAAAGCAGCAGACTGGCCAATCTCATTGAATACTTTCTTCATAAGTACACCTAATATAGGAAAGAAATGTTTGTAATATTGGATAGTAAACCCATCTGGGCCTGGGGCTTTCCCGGTTTGACTGATTTCATTACTGCTTTTAGCTCTTCTTTTGAAGTGGGTCTTACCATATTGTCCCTTTCTGGTGATGACAACCTGAGAAGATGTGTTGAGGAAAGGTATTCTTCCAACTTAACCCGGGCTAACAGCCCAGGGGCCAAGTTATAGAGTAGCACTCTCTGAATCTTGGCGCTATGTCTCCCGGGAGTGAAATTAGTTGTCCATTTTTCCCCTTTTATATGGGGCACGTATACTGTCTTCCCCTTCTTAAGCTTCCCTGCCAGCACTTTACTACATTTATCACCCAATTTGTAGGTACTTTTCTTACTGCCTGTATTGCTGCTTTCGCTTTATACCCAAGTAGGTCTGTTAGTTGTCTCCTCCGGTGCGCCAACTCTTTCCCTATTGGTAGTGTCTGTACTCTCATATTTGACCTCTAATGTCTGGATTTCTTCTATCAGCTTAACTACCTGCACTTACATAGTTACATAGTTAGGTTGAAAAAAGACACAAGTCCATCCAGTTCAACCACAAAAAAAATAAAAAAATAAAAAAACAAAATAAAAAACCACAGTAAAATCCTATACACCCAACTCCATACCCACAGTTGATCCAGAGGAAGGCAAAAAACCCCAGCAGAGCATGATCCAATTTGCTACAGCAGGGGAAAAAATTCCTTCCTGATCCCCCGAGAGGCAATCGGATTTACCCTGGATCAACTTTACCTACAAATCTTAGTACTCAGTTATATTCTGTACATTTAGGAAAGAATCCAGGCCTTTCTTAAAGCAATCTACTGAGCTGGCCAGAACCACCTCTGGAGGGAGTCTGTTCCACATTTTCACAGCTCTTACTGTGAAAAAACCTTTCCGT